>NC_059326.1:13280000-13880000 GCF_018350155.1 Leopardus geoffroyi | reverse complement strand
GAAGAACTGAAGTCTTTCTCAATGGATATTAAAACACACATTAGTAATCAGGTACCCATGTGGAAAAACTTCCTTGATCACTCACCAAGCATCCTAAAATAAAAATCTCTCTATGGTAGTACCACTGTACTACAGACATTTTCACTAAAATTACATCACTAATATTGTAACATATTATTTTTAAAATTCTATAAAATAGTATAACATCAGCAAAAAAATTTGAAGAAACAGAAGATACAATTCAAGTGTCATCTTCTTGGAGAAGCCATTCCCATTTAGAGCAAAGGGTCTACAAATTACTGCCTAGAGATCAATTCTAGCTTGCTGCTTCATTGTAAATAAGATTTTATTGAAATACCACCATGCCCGTTCATGGACATAGTGTTTAAGGCTGACCACAGTATAACTGAAATATATATATTTGGTCTTTGCCCCAGTTCCTTGCACATAGCTTCAAAACCCTTGACATTTCATAGGTGTCCTTTGTTACCCATAATTAGTCCCTTTTGATTATACCTAATGTTATGCTAACAAGGTGACTCATGGTCAGTCCCTAGATAGTTTAAAAGAGAGGAGCCAGCCAATGAAAGACCAAGCATGTGAGCACAGGGCTGGAGACTGAGTTCAATTATGTGGTCAACAATTAAATCAATCACACCTACACAATGAGTCCACAAAAACTATTGAACAATGAGATTCAGGAAGCTTCCAGGTTGCTGAACATATCGATGTGCTGAAAGGGTGCCCAGAAAGGGAATCGAAGCTCTGTGTACCCACTCCCCACCTCTAACATACTGACCTATATGTCTCTTCCATTTGGATCTTCCTGAGTTGCAGCTTTCATAATAAAACTAATCCTAAGTATGGTGCTCTCCTGAGCTCTGTGAGTCATTCTAGCAAATTACTGAACTTGGGGGGCGGGGCTATAGTCAGCCAGGCAGAAATGTAGGAAGCCCCACTTGTAGCTGGCATCTGAAATGGAGACAGTCTTGTGGGACCAAGCTCTTAGCTTATAGGTTTGCACTAACTCTAGTGTCAGAATTCAATATAATTATAGGACACCTAATTGAGGTCAGAGATTAGTGTTGCTACCTTCCCACTACAGCTGCAAAGTAGAGTAGCTGCAATAAACAAAATATGGCCCATAAAGCCTAAAATGCCTGGATCTTTACAGAAAATATTTGCCTACTACTGTTCTAGGGAATTAGTCTCTCAAAGTCTCCTGTTTCAACACTTTTGGTACGTATCACTAACACATTAACAATTATATTTATATATTTACTTGTCTATCTCCTCCAGGATATTACTACTTATGAATAAAAAATAGTTTCATTATCATCATATTTTTAGGACCAACTTCTTGGCATACAGTTGACAAAAGCTTAATAAAAATACCTATTTAAAAAAAAACAAAAAAAAACTTCTTACAGCATGTTTCTGTCCCAGTGTATCTCTTTTTCTTTTTATTTGAGAGAGAGAGAGCATGAATAGGGGAGAGGGGCAGAGAGGGACACAGAGAGAGAATCCCAAGCAGGCTCCATGCCCAGCACAGAGCCCAACATGGGGCTTGATCCCATGACCGTGGAGTCATGACCTGAGCCAAAATCAAGAGTTAGACATTGAACCAGCCAGGCGCCCCCAGTGTATCTTATTTTCTATTTTAATATCAGGCCTATGTTCTGATTCTAAAAGAAAAAAACAAAACATTATTGAGAGATCATGGATTATTAGCATATTAAGGCCTGAGAGTACCACAAAATACTCTAATTCAATCTTTATTTTCAGTCACGCAAAATAAAGTCTACAACGCTTAAATGACTTGACCAACTAATTAGTAACAAAGACAAGATCAGAATCCAAGTCCAAAATCAATAATCTTTTCACTAACAATACCAAATCTTTCTAATTAGTGAATAAAAGCATCACAACATAAGTAAAACTAAACTTTGTTCAAAATGTACCCCCTAAAGTACTCTCCATTCATGCTACTCAGAGTACCAGTCAATGAATGAGAAGGCTGAATCAGAACATGAATCAACACACTTCTTTCACAAAGAAAGTTTTGTTATGGAAAAAAAATATTTGAAATAAACAATGTGCTTACTAACAAATTTGATTTACATTCTGGCACAAGCTCCTTATCTCCTCTCAGACCAAGAAACATTTTACAAATATGCAAACCTCTTCTGGGGGCCACATTTTCAATAGCAATGTACTAAACAAACATCCAGTATTGAAGCAGAAACTGTTAAAAGTATAATGATCTTCAAATATACAATTTATATACACAGCTCCCACTTGAAAGGAATACGAGGGAAGGAAAATAACATCTATTTCATTCCCTATATAAGGATTTTCTTATATATCCATATATATGCAGTGTAGATACAGACATAAAGAGGAAGACAAACAGAAGCTCAGAGAGATGTAATACTTGGCTCAAGGTCACAAAGCAAAGAAGAGGCAGAGCCAGGATTTGAATTCAGATTAGTCATTCCACAAAGGCCAAGCTCTTTACAGAAAACCAGGATACAAAAACAGATTTGACTCAAATAGCATTTGCACATTAATTCATAAATCTAAATATAGTCCAGCACATCAATTCATAGCTGTAAAAGGCCTAAAATGAGCAGGTACAGGATGCATCTAGAAGAAGCACCCACTATTTATATAGACTTCACCACTGAACAGGCTGTCCTCTCTGACCAACCCTGTTGTTTCAAGGAGAGAAACACAAGAAATACTGAAAGAGTAAGACAATACTAGTCTATCTAATCAGATCACCTTACACGGAATATACATACGTATTGCTTTGCTCGTCACTCTTGCCAAAACTCCTCCACACTGCCCAAAGTCCTGAGCTTCAAATTTACCCAGCTTCGTTTGTCTCATGTGTAAAAGGGGACAGAAATGCCTGTATCATGGAGTTACTATCTTAATTGAAAATACTTTATTTTCTCTATTGTAAGAAATATTTTTCATATATTAACATTTCTGAAATCAACATATAACTCATAATTGATGTGTACATTTAATGTAGTAGTGTTTCTTTTCTTACCCCTAAGTGCTATTATTAAATCAGTAACGGTCAACTGCATAGCAGAATCCCTAACAAAAACTTGTAACTACTATCATTATTATGTTTGGTGGAAATGAGCAACAGATTCTGGTTTTGAAAGCAGCTCATTCCAGAACTTTTCTTTATGTACTCATAAAAGCATACATGTTTAAAGCATTATTTTTATTTTTCCTGCTCTTCCTCCACCTTGACGTCTAGAGACCTCGATTTTGCCAACTGCAGTTTGCCAACCACATCACATTTCAAGTGACTCCTGAGTTTGTTGACAGATTAATGTACTTAAAAGATAACTAATGTAATGCAAAAACTGGAAATACTTAACTTCCTGAAAATTGTCTCTGACTCTGAATTAGAGAAGAATCCAGTAGAGACAGAAGCTTAAGCTAAGTCCTAAAGGATAGGCAGTAATTTGATGGGAGAGAAAAACATTACTACAAAGACAGTACTACTTTAAACATACTATGCTGATACAAATTTCCAGATGTAGATAGAATACTCTCACTCTACCCGATCTACTCAGCAAACTCCTGCTCACCCTTCAAATCCAATCTCAAGAGAATCCTCTACCTTAAAGTCTTTCCTGACTTCTGCAAACAGTTTTGTCACTTTCTCTTCTGTGATGTTGTATTCTAATACACACTTTTTCTTGAGATCCCAGGAGAAATAAAAGGCAGAACAAACACTTGAATTCAGATTAGTCAAGCGACAAAGGCCTGATCACATTACTCAGTATTTTTTAAATTTACACATCAGTCTCTCTTTTCAGAATCTGAAGTCTTTAAAGAAAAGATTCATCTTTCCAATCCCATTCTACCCCAGGTTTGACCATACTATTCCTAGGAATAAGCAATTTAGCTCCCAATCACCACTGAGAAATAAAAATATGTTTAAATTAATCTCCTTCTCCTCTCCACTGGGTATTTATAAATCTTTCAAGGTTTAGAACATCCAAGAATGTTGCTGAAGTATATATATTCTTAAATTTTAATGGAAGAAGACAACACATATCGCCAACTCTCAAAAACTAGACAATTATCCAAATGCATCGTGCTAGCTTTGAGGCAAGACATCCCAAGAACACTGCTGTGACGCGTCCTCTACTCTGGACACTGCTGTGAACCACCCAGAAGCTTCTTACAACAGTTCTTTCTCCAATCCAATATTTCTAGCACCCGCTGGTCCCAATGTTGTTCCAGTATTAATTTGATCCAAGGGGTATCAAGTGTTTGCCTACTAATCACCTAGTCACCTAGATAATGCTCTTCCCCTGGCTCTTCCTGCACACGGAAGTGAGAAAATAAATTTCTGCTGTTCAAGCTATCTGTTCTGTGACAGCAGCCTTAGCAAATTAGCACACCAGCTAAGCCCAGGTAACTCAAGTTGAATTTAATAAAAGGAATAATTGCTAGACTAGAAATTCAGAGACCTGAAATCCAGTCCTAAAGCATGGCAATTTAAAAACTGTGTAACCCAGATTAAACCAGTAACTTTCCTGTGCCTAGGTTTCCATATCTGAAAACCAGATAATCTTTGAAACTTTATCATGTACTAGCATTCCAGAATTCTAGTATTCAAAATCAGGGTCCTATTTAAAATATGGTACTCCCGGGGCACCTGGGTGGCTCAGTCGGTTAAGCGTCCGACGTCAGCTCAGGTCATGATCTCACAGTCAGTGAGTTCGAGCCCCGCATCGGGCTCTGTCCTGACAGCTCAGAGCCTGGAGCCTGCTTCAGATTCTGTGTCTTCCTCTCTCTCTGCCCCTGCCCTGTTCATGCTCTGTCTCTGTCTCAAAAAAAAATTAAAAAAATAAATTTTAAATATGGTACTCCTGACAATTAATACTAAAATTAGCACTCTAAATACAATAGGGGACTCTGATTCTGATAAATCAAATAAATAACAAACTGTTATGTCCTGCTTTCCAGGTAAAGTTATAGCTACTTCTCAACTTCTGTTTTAGTAAACAGGATAAACACGAATTTCCAGAAAGTGTATTTTCACATATATTTTCTAATAGTAATTCATAACAAGTAGTCATTTCTTTCATTAAGAAACAGTCTAGCAAATAATTCAAGCAAATATCTAGTAAAACACGTTAGAAATAATTTTAATCCAACCAATTCTTACATTTTATTGTAACTGCTTCTTCAACTCTGAAGCAATGTTTACAATTTGCCTTCCAAAGTATTTGCTGACAATAACATGCATTTTAATTTGTTGCCATATTGATTTCTATGAATTATTTAGGGAATTTTTACCAGAGCAGGGAGAACAAGTTTTTCCCCAGTGAGATGTGGTTTTTAAATTATTGCTATTAAGTCAATGCATCAGTTAGGATGAGGTTTACTGATACATAACAAGAAAACCGAAAACATGAGTGGTTCAAACAATATAAAGATTATATATGTGTGTGTCGGCATGTATAAATATATATTTGTATATGTATACACACACAGATGCATACATATAAAGAAAGAAAACACGCTAGAATATTAGTTTATTTCTATCCCTCCAATGGTTCATTTATTTTTAAGATATTCCCTTCTAAACCAGTGCTGCCCAGTGAAAATATTATGTAAGCCATATATATCATTTAAATTTTATTAACCACAATAGAAGAAAATGTAAAGAGAAACAGGAGAAATTCAGTTATATTTCATTTAACCCAATATATGTAAAACACCATTTTAACATGTAATAAATATTTTCAAATTATTATGATTTTTATACCAAGTTTTCAAAGTCAAGTGTGCGTTTTATGCTTTCGGTACATTTCATGTGCTCACCAGCCACACGTGGCTCGTGTCTACCCTATGACTGGACAGCTCTAGACAGACCTAGCCAGCTTTCAAACCTCAGCTCAAGCATAACTGCTTGTGAGAAGCCTTCCCTTGACGCCTTCCTTAGACTTCATTAGTACATTTCTCCTTTCAGTGTGGCCCACCATAACCTGATTCGTTTCTATCATAGAATTTACAGATATAATTGCCTGTAATTATCACCCCCTATAGCATTAAACACTCCAGGGCAGGGATTTTTCTTGATCATTGTATCCTCAATGCCTAGCATTACATATGGTGAGTACTCAATAAATATTTGCTTGAATAAAAGGGATAGGCAGTCAGATAGGAAGGGCAGGTTGAAAATGAGTACATACAGTCAGACCCAGTAGACCAGTATTTAAATGGGGGTGGAAAGAAGGGCACAGAAGAAGTAACTATGAACAAAAGAACTAGATAACCTGCAAATTAAATATAGTACTCTACCCTGAATACTTAAATCAATTAGAAAATAAGTCAAGCCAACTATAAAATAATTCAATAACAGTATATATTAAACATTAATCTCTATCACAGTATAAAGCAAAACTTTTATAAGATCTCTGCTTTTTCCTTAGGAATAAACTACATTAACACAGCCCCTTTTTAACAACTAGTAACATATCACAAACGTGATACATGTAATTATTAAATTCTATTCTCATATACTACCTCCCCATTAATATATCTTTATGCCTTTTACATATGAAGATAATAAATTAAGGCTCTAAGGTACAAAATACATTATCATATTGACCCAGCCCCAATCACTCTCTCCCTGGAACTGAAATCTATGTTGCAAATGTCTATGTCCCATACACTCTAGGCAGGTCATTTTCAATTTATTTCAGTTTGGCAGCCTAATTTTTCAATGTAATTGGGTTCAGCTGTCATTCTGAATGACAGTTTGTCATGCAGTAACTAAAATACATTAGTTTACCTTTCAGAGTGCAATTACTAATCAGGTTAAATATTATTTCTGGAATTTTAAAAAAGCCCAATATAATTAATTTTTAAAATCAGCAAATCTGACTAAAATATATTTGCTCAACATAATTCCTATAAAAGTATCTAAATGAGTATTTTCACTGAGAAAATAGCTTCTTCACAGCTACTCAACCCATCCCTGAAATAAGTCAGTCATCCTAAAAATGAATGCTTTTTGATCCTAAGGCCCAAATGAGGAAATGGTAATAGTTCAAAACAACTCCAAGACCATTCAGGCAATATTACTGAACTGTGACCAATTAGTTTAGTCAGTCCCTGTGTGGTACTAATGAGACCAAGGAAATGGGTTACATTTCCATTTGAATCTAAACTTAGTAAAGTGAATGGTTAAAAGACTGAATCTACAATCCCATCCAATTAGGGCCTGCTGTCTGCCAGGTTGATGACTTCAACAATAATAGCAATGAAACAAGCATGTGAATAGATTAACAGCTAGGGGGAAAAATTCACACCTTAGCATGGAACAGATACTCCAAAGAAACTTGTAATGTGAAAAGTCACACTTTGATAAACATGAATCATTAAAGCTCAACTCTTAAAACCAAGACAAGTAAATATGCTACCTTATAAATAGTTTCTACATTATTACATATAATATTTGACCTAACATATTTTTCTGGAACATTCTTTCAATTCTGGAATGCTACATAATGAAAAACTGTAATTTGGTTGGCAGAAAGGAAAAACCAGAGTCCTTTCAGCAGTAGGAAGGAACAGGATTTCCTTACAGAGGAAGAAAAGTTCACCAAAACAGTTAACACCAGACCAGTTAAGAAAAAGGCTTATTTGTGGTGATCCTGAAACTGAACGATATCAAGCTAGCTTGAATCTTCTTCTAGATTTCGGAAAACCATTAACTCAACTTTGATAAAATGTTAATTTTTAGAGTTGTGATTTTGTGAGACTGATAAAATTGAAAATAATTTAACACACTCAGTGCCCATCATCTCTTCGTCCACCTTCTCTCTTAATCATGAACTACAAATGCCCAACAGAAATCTAGCTCCTTCTCTTCACATGCGGTAAAAGGGTAAGCAATGAAAACTAAACTCACCTCCTCTCTCCACAGGGCTGAAATTTAACAAGTTTACTCAATTGTATTTAAATTACAACTTCACTCAGTAAATTATACATGTCATATACCCTATCATCACCACCTTTTCAAATCTCAACCTACACTTTTTAAAAAAAATAGTAATCATTGAGTGCTTACTTTGTATCAGACCCATCACCAGGCATCAGGAATCTCTTCCCATTGTCCCTTCCCTCAATCATAACTTAAAAATTTGAAATCTATCCCCTTCTTACTGATGAGCATACTCTAATAGCAGTGTTAAGAGTGAATCTTTTTTTTTTTCTCCTAAGATAATGGGCAAGGGAGCACCTGGGTGGCTCAGCTGGTTAAGCATTCAACTTCAGCTCAAGTCATGATCTCATGGTTCATGGGTTCGAGCCCCACGTAGGGCTCTGTGCTGACAGCTCAGAGCCTGGAGGCCACTTCTGATTCTGTCTCCTTCTCTCTCTGCCCCTTCCTCACTCTCTCTCTCTCTCTTTCTCTCTCTCTCTCAAAAATAAATAAACATTAAAAAGATTTTAATGAAAGAAGATAAAGGGTAAGTATGATAGTTTAGAAAATCATGCAAAGTGTAATTTATTTCCCAAAGTTTTCAACACAAGACCTAATTCCTGAGTCACCTGTATACCTAACAATTAAGTTAGCTATAGACAAAAACTAAAAGAAATATAATGTGAACCACATATATAATTTAAAAGTTATCTAATAGCCACATTAAAAGAACTAAAATGGAACAGGTAAAGTTAACTCACTTTATAAATTAATAAATAACCCAAGTGGCAATATAACCAAGATAATTTCATTTCAACATGAAACCAACATAAAAATAATGAGATATTTTACATTATTTTCCTCATCTAAGTCTTTGAAACGCTGTATTTAAACTTAAAGCATATCTAAATTCTTATTAGCTGTGTTGGAAGAAGTGCTTGACAGCCACAAAACACAGGGGCTTCTACCCTGGACAGTACAGCTACAGATAAGCCAAAAGAAGCAGCACTTTAAAACAAGTAGTAAATATATGAAGAGACAAACTTACAATGAGACCAAGTTTTCAATAGACTTTAAAATGGCATAAACATAGCCATGATTGATAAATCTTTACTAAGTTATTTAAGATAAGGTAGGCCTATACTGCAGGGGTATAAAAGAGGATGGATAAATTATGTTATTTCTTAAAAATAAAGAAAAAAGCAGTTAAAACTAAAGATTCATCTTCAGAAGCTGTATACTACAAAAATGAGTTCAAATAAATAGGGGCATGCTCTCTAGAAGCTTCTAACTAGGTACATAAGATGAAAGACACATTTTAGAAGGGCACCTGGGTGGCTCAGTCTGTTAAGCATCCGACTTCAGCTCAGGTCATGATCTCACAGTTGGTGAGTTTGAGCCCCGCCCTGGGCTCTGTGCTGACAACTCAGAGCCTGGAGCCTTCTTCAGATTCTGTGTCTCCCTCTGCCCCTCCCCCATCTGTGCTCTGTCTCTCTCTCTCAAAAATAAATGAACATTTAAAAAAAAAAAAAGATAAATTTTAGAGAAAAGCGTTGTTTTTTTTTTTTACTTTAAAACAGAATGTTTAATGCAGGCAGATTAACAAAAAACCTCTTAAGAAAAAAATAAATTACAGGTTGTTGTATTTTTTTTAATGAAGGAGAAGTTGAGGTAAAATCACTACTGAATATTCTGTAAGAAATTGGAATCACTGCAACAAATTGCTGCTGTCTTCCATAATTAATTATTTTTTTAGATGACAAGAATTATTCATGTTTGAGTATTATTCCTGGTCTTTCTTTCCCTGTGCCTACTCAAGAGAATTCTGGCTTGGCCTGCTGAGTCTCTTACTCCTGCCACCCTGAGACTGTCTTACCAGTCTAAATGGAAATTATTTTAGGCTTTGTAATATAGAGAGAAGAAAGAGGAATACTAAGAATTTACAAGGTTAGAACTGTGTGCTGATTTTCTTGACAAGTTCTAGGATAAGAGGATCAAAAGCAGCTATACTATGGAAACAAAGCAAAGAGAGAAAATGTAAATTTTTAAGAAAGATTACTATGGTCTCTGTATCTCTATTCCACATAATATTCAAAAATAGGAGTAACGAGCCTGAGTCATATAGAAATTACTTTTTCTTATTGGAGGCTGTTTTTCATTTCCATCAACAAAGAGACTGATACATACAGATCCTGAATTTACAAATGTAACCTACAAATACAGTCTCCAGAGTATCTTATCTGTGTTGCCAATGGAGACTGGTTTGAATAAAAAACTCTTACTCTTTGAAGACATATGCTAAGTGAAATAAACCAGACAAAAGGAAAAATACTGTAGGATGACACTTACATGAAGTAACCAGAATAGTCAAACTCACAGGGACAGACAGTACAATAGTGGTCACCAGGAACTGAGGGAAAAGGACTGGGGAGTTACTATTTAATGGGTACAGAGTTCCAATTTGGGAATATGAAAACAGTTATACCGGTGAATTTTCTCACAATAAAAAAGACATAAAGACTTTGAACAAACTGAGTTAGCTTTGAAATAAACCTAGTAATAATGACATTTGAAAAAATAAAAATTAAGAAATAATTCTTACTGACTTCTAAAGCCACATTTACCACCATTAAAAATACGTATTCTTTATTAAGATACTCATGCCTATTTGTTGAAAATAAGTGTGCTGGATGCATAACATTATTTTAAGAAATTGACATGGTAAAGCAGTAGCTAAATGAATATAGCATAGTGAAAATAGTTTTTAAATGTTAGTAATCAAAGTATTCATTTAGAAATATTCATTTCCCAAATATAGTACTTACATTTCTTCTTGGTTGGATAAAGTAAATAACAAACATGTTAAAATGTAGGAGCTTCATGCATTAAACCCCATGGTATCTCTCTGAAAATTACCTGTGCAGTTTCAGAGATGAGGACAGTTGGGAACACAGCAATTTGGAAATAGCATGAACAACAGGTTTTATAGAATACCTGGGAACACCGCAGCTTATGTCTAGTCTATTATCCTAGCCTCATGCATATGGCTACAAGGTATCCAAGGGAAAAGTCTGTTTCTTCTAGCAAGAGCTCAACTAAATGGAGATTTAGCAAACTATTTTTTTGTGTGTAGCTCTCCTCGGCTACTTATGAAGCCCAAGTTATCTTACCACTCATAGAAATACCTGCCAAACCAAGCATTAAGGACAACGAACATTATTCAGATGAACATATATGAAATTCATATCCAAATAATTAATTTTTAGTACAAGCAAAATATCAGTATCTTTAATAGGACAACAGTTAATTACACATTTCAAAAAGAAGTCAATGCAATTAGTTTAATTTTTCTCTATTCATCTTTAGTTTCTCTTCTGAATTATGATACTCTCAAAATAAGTCTCCTTTATCCTCTGCCAGTATGAAACATTCCTTTAATTTTTTTTAAGATTTTATTTTCTGGGGGGCTCCTGGGTGGCTCAGTCGGTTGGGCGTCTGACTCCGGCTCAGGTCATGGTCTCGCAGTTGGTGAGTTCAAGTCCCACATTGGGCTCTGTGCTGACAGCTCAGAGCCTGGAGCCTGCTTCAGATTCTGTGTCTCCCCCTCTCTCTGCCCCTCCCCCACTCATGCTCTGTCTCTCTCTCTCTCTCTCTCTCTGTCAAAAATAAATAAACATTAAACAAAATTTTTTAAAGGTTTTTTTTTTTTAATGTTTATTTTTGAGACAGAGTGTGAATGGGGGAGGGGCAGAGAGAGAGAGGGAGGCACAGAATCTGAAACAGGCTCCAGCCTTGAGCTGTCAGCACACAGCCCGAAGGGGGGCTTGAACCTACGAACCATGAGATCATGACCTGAGCTGAAGTTGGACGCTTAACTGACTGAGCCACCCAGGCGCCCTAAGATTTTATTCTTTTTAAGTCATCTCTACCTCCCTTGTGAGGCTTGAACTCATGAACAAGAGGTTAAGGGTCACATGCTCTACGGACTAGGCCAGCCAAGCACCCCATTCCTGTATTTTTATATGTTATTCATTATTTATTGAACGCCTACTATGTATACATAATTATTACACAATAGTATAACAAATACTGTTTCTGTCAACAGTCAAAAGAAAGGATAAGTACATAGGAAAAAGATATACCCCCCTATGTCAAAGAGCCAATAGATCAGAAGTCTGGGAGCATGCAAATATGATGCCTACATACATAGAGCTCCTGAAATAATTCACTGAATTGGACTCAAATAAATTTTACACCTCCCCTGAGCAAGCCTGAGAGGGGAGAAAAATGTGAACGCTCATGGAATAAAAACAGGGGGGGGTTTCTATAAGAAGAATTAACTAGTTTATAGTTAACATCAGAGGACAAAACTATGAGGTCCCTCATGACCTGTCTCCTTGTGCAAGCTATCCTCTCTTTGTAGAAACTTTTCCACCCCTACCCCTTTCATCTTGAGAAACAGCTCTTGTCCTTTAAGATCAGGTTCAAAATTACCTAACAATGTGACCTTCCTAGACTCCCCCAGGAAAAAAGTTAGTAGATCCATGGTCACCATGGCATTTTGTTTAAATCTTTGTAATATCACTTTTTACTATTGTAATTTATCTGCTTATTTTTCTATTTCCTATGCTGAACCTCTAGTTATTTAAGGTAGGGACTATGTAATTCTTTTTTATATGCCCAATGAGTATCTTTACTCTGGCAACAGAACACTTAAGTTAGGAGGGGCGCCTGGGTGGCTCAGTGGGTTAAGTGTCCAACTCTCGATCTCAGCTCAGGTCATGATCCCACTGAGCCCCGCATGGCACACATGCACTGAGAGCAAAGCCTGCTTGGGGTTCTGTCTTTCCCTCTCTCTGCCCCCTCCCCACTTGTTCATTCATTCCCTCCCTCCCTCCCTCTCTCTCTCTCATATAAATAAATAACTTAAAAAAAAAAAGAAAAGAAGAACACTAGGTTAGGATTACTCAGTAATTTATTTAACCATCACTTGAAGTATCCAAGCCTGTCTGAGTGAAAAACAAAAACAAAAACAAAAACATCCTTCTGTTGAAAGTTATAAATTGAAACTACAAATTAGCTGAGCAAAGTGGAACTACAGGCACCAAGATAAAATGAAAAAAAACAAAAAACAAAAAAAAACCCAAAACACTGGACTAAGAGGGAATCTAGATGTTAATTCCTAGTCTGTCAACGACCACAGGATCTTAACCTACCTGGTTCTCTTTCCTCGCCTAGTCAAGTGATAGAGTCAGGCTATTCACCAGATGTAAAGACTATATAATTCCTTACCCATCCCAAATTTAAACTTTCTTTTAATCATAAACGATGCATATATACACCTAAATACCTTTATCTCCCCCACCCCTGAGAAAAATAAAAACTGAATGTTAAAAAAGAAGCACACATAGAAATTAAAATAACCATAAAAGCCAGTGAAGACAGGATTTACACCCAGGCCAAAAGTGACCAAAACAAGCAAACTATTTCAAAGGTGCAAAAATCCTCATTCAAAAAAAAAGTTCAATAAGCAGCACAAAACTCCAGATTCCATGATAAGTACTCAGGATACCAAGGTGAATAACACAATGTTCTGACCTCAGGGGATTCAGAGTCTCTAGGGCAGTCTGACAGGCAAACACATATTTAAAACACAATGTGCGAGTGCTGAATTTGAGGGACGTACAAAATGTTACGGGAGAGAAGAGGATGAGAGGCAGAGCTTTTAGGGGCAGATCAGGAAAGGTAGTGTGGTCTAAGGAGACAATGAGAACTAAATCTTGAAACATAAGTAGGTGTTCTTTAGACAAAAGATGGAAGAACACGATGTCTTGAGAAATGCAATAATTATTTAACAAGTAACAGTCAATATGGTATAATAAAAGAAACATTTTTCTATTAATGACTTATCCCATAAGATTTTTAAAACAATTTAAATAATTTAAATTCAAGGACTCTGAAAAGGTAAAGTTATACAGAATTAGTACAAATCATGTAAAATAATCTTATGGCATTTTATGATAGAATATTACTTATATAATTGAAGCTGAAAATACTTCTAAGATACCAGACCTAGGTTAACTTGGAAAGATGCCTTTTAATTTCATTGAAGATTTTATTAACGTCAAGATGATAAAATGAGATAATGCACGTCATATGCTTTACATAGTGCTTGGCACATAAGGAGTCAATAAGTAAGTGTAAGCTCCTATCACTGTTATCATCATTAAAGGTTTCTTATATTTTTTTACCGTTTATCCATTATGGAGAGACAGAGACAGAGAGTGAATGGGAGAGGGGCAGAGAGAGAGAGAGAGAGAGAGAGAGAGAGAGAGAATGAATCAGAAGCAGGCTCCAGGTTCTGATTCTGATTCTGTTCTGAGCTGCCAGAACAGAGCCTGATGCAGGACTTGAACTCATGGACCATGAGATCATGACCTGAGCCAAAGTCAGACACTTAACTGACTGAGCCACACAGGCACCCCAAAGGTTTCTTATATTTTAAAGAACAACATACTTGGAAATGGAACATCTAGCTTTGAGTCTCATTTCTGCAACTAAACTGCTTTGCAAACTTGGACAAGCCACTTAACTTCAGCCACAGTTTACTTGTTGTATTAAAGTAAACCCAGATTTCCTTCAGAGGGGTTAGGAGAGAATATTAAAAACATAAGGTATGAAACCAAACCCAATCTATAAATGCCAATTACCTCCCCACAAGTGAAAAATTTTAAGATTACGGTAGAAATACATATATGCCATCTTTAAATCAGCTGCAAGTTGTTTCTCTCAGAAAATGAACATATTTGCTGAAGACAAATATATCCAGACATTTACACTTCCATAAAATTTGCTATTAATCAACGTCTGCTCTATTTTAGTAAACTGAGAGAGGAATCCCAATTACTGAAAATTATATTACCTAGACGTAGAATAATTCCTATTATAACTCATTTGTTTTATCCAAGCAAATATGATATATGTGGTGGTTCACTTAATTAATACTAATATATAACAAATCTACTCTTTCTACACAAAATAAATATACTCATGCATACTCTTATTCTGGTTCAAAGTAATATTTAAAGTACCAACATTCGGCCTGATGAAAACTAGTTACCATTTATAAAACTATATAACCAATTATTCCCCAAAACTGAAAATAGTTCACAATACAGTTTTTGTTAGAATCACTTTTGTGTACAAACCCACCAAACTGTCCTGCATTCATTGTGATTTCCTATAAACAGCTAGTCCTGAGTCCTTGACGAGAAGCGTTCCCTACTACAGAACCAACTCTCTGAGGCTGGCTGGACCTTCCCTTCCTCTGCTACTTAATTCCTAGATTTTTCTAACTACTTCACACTTCCTGCAGCCTTAGTTTCCACATCTATAGAGAAGGAATCGTATCTGAATAAGAACTTATTCTGAGGACCAGCTAACACAGTACAATTTCACGAGTGTATTTTAAACAGTAAAGAGATATTAACATATAGGCTAATATTATTTTCCAAAACAACTCATCACAAAATAGTTTTTAATCCCCTAACTTGCCCCTTAGGCTTGTTACTCAAGTAGTCTTCTAAATATTGAAGCTAATACTCCCAGAGGGAGGAATTATTTACCTAGGATCACTATTATGTGCTACTACATCTCCATGTGAAATTTAGCCACGTGAGGGAAGGAAGAAATCAAAGTGATTCCAGGCAAAGGAACTCGTGTTACTTCAGGTCTATTCCTTCCCCAGTTTTCCATCTTCCATACTCAAAATAGGTAACTGAGAACAAGTACCCCGTGAACTGTTAAAGACTATGCCAGGATGCAGAACAGACTCCCCATGTTTCACTAGGAGAACATGATCTGTGAGTCCTTGAGATCCCTTCTCTGAGAGGTTCACCAGGTTTAGAAACTCAAAACTAAAAGAATAGAGCTCAGCTTTATTTAAATCATTATCTTTTTTCTATGATCAGATAATCCACAGACTCAAGAATTAAAATAATAGTAAGCACTAAACTGTGTACCAAACACTTTACATACATTTATTTCATTTAATCTGTCCAACAACCTTGAGGTAAATACCCTTTTTTACACATAAGGAAACTGAGGCACGTAAATTTTTAATAGCTGTATGGTATTCCACAATATGGAGGTAAAGTGATTTATGTAACCTTTTCTTATTCTTGAACATTTAGGTGGTTGCCATTTTTTTTTAATATCATAAAACTACATGTATCTCTCATACTTGTCCACAGGTAATTCTTCCTTAGCCTAAAGAACTAAGGATGACTGAAAGAACCTTTTTTATTTTTTTTTTTAATGTTTATTCATTTTTGAGAGAGAGAGAGCAAGCAGGGAAAGGGCAGGAAGAGAAACACAGAATCCGAAGCAGGCTCCAGGCTCCAAGCTGTCAGCACAGAGCCCGACATGGGGCTTGAACCCACAGACCATGAGATCATGACCTGAGCCAAAGTTGGACGCTCAACCAATTGAGCCCCAATGACAAGAACCTCTTTAGATCTCTTGATACATATGGTTAAAATGTCACTCAGAACAAGTCTAACATTTTACATGCCCTACAACATCATTTAAGATTATTTTAGCATGCCTAGGACACAAGGGTAATTTTCTTTTTAGTCACCTGTTTTTCATTGTATATCACTATTATGTTGTTATTTAGTAAAAGTAAATTTCTATATTAATTAGCAATGTATATTTTTTTTCTTGAATTACAAGTCCATTGCCAAGTTAATATTTTTTGTTTTCTCCTATGATACTTAATACCTAAGGTTTTTTTTAAATTTAATTTAGAATACTGCTCAGGAATCATTGGGGTGTAATGGATAGAAACCTAACTTAAACTGGCTTGAGTAAGACAGGAAATGTATTAGCTTAATGCATTGAAAAGTCTGTGATATAACTGACTTGAAAAGTTCCAAAGATGTCATGGTAATCTATCTCCAGGTTCTAGGTGTTTCTGTGATAGGTCCGTTCTCAAGCATACTCTGCCTTCAAGGCAGATTCCCAAATATAGACTTACATTCTAACACCTTATCAACCGCAATTGTCAGTATCTTTTTTGTTGTTGTTGTTGTTATTTTGGTTTTTTTCTCTGACAGAATTAAGTTACCAAGCTGCTCAGATGTGCAACTATATTTTTAACCAAAAGCTGTTACTGATGATCCAGGTCCAGGTTTTGTTTCTGATCCAGGAAAAGAGAAAGGAATCCAGGGAAACCTCAAACCATAGAAGGCAAGAATCAAGAAGGGATGACTCCCCAAAGGAGTGTGAAAAAACTAGAACGGTTAGCAACGGAAAGAATGGATGTTACACAGCCAAAACCAACAGAAAATTGTAACATTCTAGCCCATGGCTGCCCATACACCTTACAAGCTCCCTTCTTTCCATATATGTATAATTTTTAATACCTGTGTTTAACAATGTTACTACCTTAGCCACAGTAGAAAACATACTTATCACTTCAAAGGGTTACAAGGTGAGAGGGGTTGGGGAAGAGACAAAGACAATGTCAAGTTGCTGCATCAAGCTACAAGTCTAAAATCTTTGCACTATGAACAAAGATTATTCTTTGATCAGATCCAAACGTGCATTCTTTTTGGTGGTACCTTATTTTCTGAAAACATATAGCTACATAAATTTAACTATCTCCCTGATACTTAACATACTATGGTAAAAGAGCATAAATAATAACTGCCTCTTAGGAGAGTGGTGAAGATAAACCATGGTCACTGATTCAAAGCATAAACCAGACACTACTGGTTAGAGTAGCAAGAATTCCTTACCCTGGCAATGGAGTTCCTTGTTCAGCCAATTTGGATGTACTCAACCCTACTATTCTCAGAAGACCGTGCTTGTCCATTTACCCTCATGGCCTTAGATTTTCCATCTGGCAGCTCTACTGCTTCAGCACTTATTAAACCACTTTCACTTATTAAAACCCAGAACTTCCGTAGAAGGAAAAGAACACAAGTCTTTGTTTACCAGCCTTGAAGTAATCCTAGAAAGTAGTTTTCCTAAAAACTTAGTAAGCTCTTGGTCTATTAACTTCAGTCACCTGAATGAATTACCATCAAAGCCAGAGATCTTGTCAAGATACAAACAGTTTACCAATCTAGATTTCCATCTTTTCAGTTTCCTAACAATATTCAGTCTCACAGCAACAGACCTCCACAGTACTCATGCCCTTCACCTCCGGCTTAATGATTTTCCTTGAAGCAATGTGAAATGATAACCTGAGTGAGGAGGCATGGCTGTTCTCTCACCTGTTCCCTGGCTGCATCCTCTTTTAAAGCTCTTTAGTAACTGGATTGTTCCTTTGGTCAGGAAGCTGAGAGTATAATGCACTGAGGTGCTTGAGACAAGCTTATAAAATAGAACTTTAAGTGCTTCTAATTTAAACTCCTGCCAACTTTAGCATGAGGTTAAAAAAAATTTTTTTTAATTTAAAAAAAGTAGGTTTTTAAAAAAAAAATTTTTTTTAACGTTTATTTATTTTTGACAGAGAGAGAGAGACAGAGCATGAACAGGGGAGGGTCAGAGAAAGAGGGAGACACAGAATCTGAAACAGGCTCCAGGCTCTGAGCAGTCAGCACAGAGCCCGACGTGGGGCTCGAACTCACATACTGCGAGATCGTGACCTGAGCCGAAGTCAGACGCTTAACCGACTGAGCCACCCAGGTGCCCCCAAAAAAGTAGGTTTTTTAAACTTCAAGGTTCTTGATATTCTGATGCTCTGCTATGCATAGCTGCAAGCAGAAAGGGCCTCTCTTACTTGGAAAGACAGTATCTTCTTCCCTCTCTGCTCTCAAGCATGCCAGCGTGCACCAAAGCTAGTTGCTGTCTTATAAAACATAATCGAAGGCCACAAGAAGTGACCAAAACACTCCAGTATCACTAAAGTTACAGCCTCAGTCTTCCACGGGCAAAGGTAACACCAGTGACAATTTAAAACAGCTGTTCTGTAATTCCTTAAAAGGAATTGCTATGGAAAAGCAAAGTCTTCACTGCCTTCATTTCAAAATGAAATGTCCCGTTTCCGTTTACTAAAGTCTACGCTAGGGAGGATTCTTTCCATTTACAAGTGACAAAACCCCAATTTAAAATGACTTTAAGCTAATAAGAATAAGAATGAGAAACTTTAAAGGAGAGAATGTAATGGTTAGAAGATAATCCCCACAGGCACAGGGAACTGCAGGGGCTCAAGCATAACCAAGAATATACTTCTCACTCTCTCTTCCTATTTAGTCAAATTCTAATACAGTCACCCACAGGTATAGGCTACATCTACCAGTTCAGCATCACCAACAGAAAATTTCAGTGCCAAGTCTTGTGACTGACCCTGTGGCTCCCCTAGAGTTAAGTGTTTATGCCTGAACCAGTCACAGTGATTCTGGCCATGCCTGGGTTATATCCCCAGCCCAGGGAAACCAGCTGAACTAAGAATGGGGGACAGGTGGTTCCTTAAGGGCAACTGCATCCCCCTTACCAAAAAAGGGCAATGTATGGTAGACATCAAACATAAGAGATGTCCACTATTCCTGGAAATATGACAAATTATAACAATGCTTTTTAATTTATATCCAATGCATTATTCTTTGCTAATAACATCTTTGTTGTGTGCTTATATATTTGACATACACATAAATCATTAAAAAGTTTGTATCAGATTCTTCTTCCAATATGCCAGTTTAAAATACCATTTATATATGTAGTAAGGCCTACACAACGCATACATATTCAACATGCATTTCTAGTGATAGAACTAGGCAATACACTACGTGACAATGAGTCTAATTGATTTCAGGATGTTGGGACTGCACCCTACTGTTGATCATAATTTCGGAAACTGGTCTTCTACTGCCTATAATGGTGTCTTGCCTACTCAAAATGCACTTAACTTACCCAAGAGCCAAAAATATAAAAGATAAATTCATATCTCCAACTTACAAGGATGTTATATCCAGATAAACCCAACGTTAAGTTTGAAAATTTCAAAAGCCAATAATGCATTTACTACACCTAACATCCAAACATCATTGCTTGGCCTAATCTACCTTAAACATGCTCGGAACACTTCTATTAGCCTACAGGTGGGTAGATCATTTAACACAAAGCCTATTTCTATAATAAAGTGTTGAAAATCTCCTGAAATTTACTGAACACTGTACTCAAAGTACAGAAAAACAAAATAGTTGTATGGGTACATAATGGTGGTCAGCGTATCAGTTGTTCACCCTCATGACCCAGTGGATAACTGGGGGATGTGACTTGCTGCCCAACATCATGAGAGAGGATCATATTGCATATCACAGTCCCAGGAAAAGATCAAAAGTCTAAGTATGGTTTCTAGTGAGTATCACATTTACACCATTGTAAAGTCAAAAATCGTAACCATCATTTGAGTCGGGGACCTGCCCTCTTGGGGTTCACAGCAGAAGAGGGGAAACACATATAAATAACAACACTAGAGATGATAGGTATATCTCTGTAAAAGGAGACACAGGTTTGCCACTATCCAAAAGTAGAGTGTTCCCATGAAACTTTTCATAAGTCGAAATAGCATAAGGTAAAGAGTATCCCCCACTCTCCAAAAGTTGGCAATAGGCTACTTCACTTTCACAAACGACCTATTACTAATACAGCAACAGCTTTTTTTTGTAAAAGCAAAAATCCTCTTCGGATTTCTTTTGGTTAACAAAAACAGTACTAATACAGGTCTTTCATAAAAGTGAAGGGGCACAACACCAACTTTTGGAAAGCAGGGGATACTTATATGCTGACGATGCATAAAATATGCACAGTAGAGTCAAAAAATAAGAAACCTATGAAACTGATGCAAACCAGTATTTAAAGTAAATATTCAAAAATGTGAATGACTGAAATTTATGATACAGCACATCTGTGATCCAAAATGGGGGTTGAGTCTGCTAGGACCAAAGCATCTCTGTACACTGTGTTTGGAGAAACCATAGTAGAAAGAAAACTTTGAGATACATTTATTTATTTAACAGCACAGTATTTGCCAAAAACTGACTAGCAATATACAAAATACTTATTTAAAATTAATATACCTTGATCATAACCTGGCTATAAAGTATTTGCTGTTTAAGGTCTTGTTTTTTATTCAAGAATAATTAACATACAGTGTTACATTAGTTTTAAGTGTTCAATATAATGATTCAACAATTCTATACATTTCTCAGTGCTCATCAAGACTGCTTTAGTGTCATTACATGGCTAAATTAATCTTTCTGTGGAAAATCTCAGAACTCTAGAAATGGCAAATTCCAATGTTACCAATGCATTCTTAATTTAACTTTCAATACCCAATAGCAAAAATAAAATATAATTCAAGTTAATATGAAAAAGCTTACATGTCAACATAAATTAAAATGCAAAAAAATCCCTTTTAATACAAGTAAATGTGGTTTTGTTAATATTAAGGACTTCCATGATTCTAAGACGCAACTACACATTTTTTAAATAAATTTGGTTCAAATGCAGAACATACCTTTCGTTTGTGAAATTCTAAGTATCTTTAAAGTGAAAATGATTCTGATTATCAAGCTACAAATGAAAAACCTCTAAGAAAGTTACTGTCACATGCAAGTACAAGAGAATAACGTAAAAATTCCCTTTTAACTAAAATACTATGATCCATACGCAAAATCCCCTCCAAGTATCCAGTACTGCTTTCAATACAATATGCTATTTACATGTAAAAAAATAAAATTATTTGAGGAATTATTTTCTACAAGTAAAGATACACTGATATTGCACTGTAATTTGTGAAAAAAAAAATTTACAAATTAAATGCTATACAATTATACTACCTAAGACAGCTATTCAAAAAACCCTGTTGTGAATTCTTCCATTAAGTAAATGTCAGTCCTCTATTTTATCTTTTCTAAAACTATGTTTACATTAAAATCTTTGATTAAAAGAAACTTTCATATTATAAACAAAGAACACATAATATTTACATAGCATTTACTTCAAGGAAAGAAAAACCTTATATAAACACATGTTAAGGATGTTTACAAAGGAAGCATTGGACTAAGCAGTATGCCTGTTTTGTAACTGCAACAGACAACCAAATTCCTTCCTTATCTATAGTTAGACTCTCTTATACTGCCACATTAAATAATTCTTCCTAAATCCAAAGTTTGTTGATGATCATCTTCTTTCACAGATAAAGCTACATTACAAAATCCTTGACAATATATTCTCATTGTAACATTATTTATGAATTAATTTACTCATCTTCCTAATGCTATAAATACAAATATGGACTGCTATATATTAATGTTTTAAGTTAACAGTATCATTATACAAAATACATTCCTCTACAATAGAAATTACTCATTTTATTTCTCATTACATTGGTGATTCTTCAACAAACTCACAATCCATTTCAGTAATGGAAGCAGCTCTACCTTTGGCAAACAAAAGCAGAAAAAGTACAACCATGGCTGTGTAGAAGTCCTATATATCACTGCATGCTTAAACTTTACTCAGCAAAACTTTTAATTCTTTGGGGAAGGAGAGAGAGAAATAGTACCTGAAAACCAAGTATTAGTATTCTCATACTATCTACAGATAAGAAATGTATGTACAGGAAAAATAGAAAGAAAAATATTTTGGCAAAGGTGACTGAGACTGTTTAAGGTAGAAACTGTTTTGTTTTGAAGTTTCATTAGTTCCCCTCCCTTCTTTTCTGTCATAAAGGGCACTGTGATAGAGGTTTCACTATTTCCACCTAATTTTTTTATTTAATGTTTTAAATTAAGATTGGAAATTTTAAAAACTCATTTTAGAGATAATATTACAAGCGCCCACCTTCTAACTAGTCATTGAATGCTCCACATGGATTTTACTGACTAATAGAATTAAGTTTTGATAATTATTTTTTAACTGCCTATGATTCCAAATTATTTTCAGAACCAGCTTAAATTTTCACATGACATTTTCATTATGAGTATATTAGAAAGATAAAGCCCTAAACTTACAGTTCAGGAAATATTACCCTTCAAGTAACCAATCTGAATTCCACAATCAATATAATTAACAACTTAATAGTAAATAACTCCTTTTGTCTTTCATCCTTTCCCCAGAAGTTTCCATTTAAGGACTTCTTGCATTCTTTAAATATGTACAAGGAAATTTTAAACCTAACCTTTTTTATGCCAAGATCAATGCAGTTACAAGGTCTTATGTGGATTTGGGGACATAACATTTCAGTATTACCTTATTTCTGATTACTCTAATCAAGCTTAACAGTAAAGTTAATTTCTAACATAATGTTTGCACACTGAAACTTCACGCCAGATTTTCACTGCACTGTACAAGAGTTAAATTTCTTTTTTATCTCAAAAGAAGTGCTTCACTTCCTTTCTTAACCTACTGTATATCTATAGAACCCCATCTGTTAAGAACTGATCTGGCATACATCATTACTGCTGCAGAGTCTGAACTGGTTACACATTCCAATCAGTTTCCAGCTTGTGAGAGCTCTATTGCCTCTTACCATGTCAAAATGTATTAAGCATAGAAATACTTATTAAAATAACCCAAAACCACATAATCTAAATAAAAATGATACTGATTAGGTGAAAACGGGGGGGGGGGGGATTTAAATGTGTTCTTTCAAATTTTTAAAAATACAATACCTGCTAACATTCTAACATGTTTTGAGATTTCATCTTGTTTTAAGAAAAGGCAAGTTACTGACCTCCTATTCGCAGCTAGTTAAAATTAAAACTCCCAAGAAACAATATTTCTATTACTGTTTTGAAAAGAATTTGGTTATATCAACGTGGTGACATTTCCCCAAACTTACATTGACTTTTGTGGTGATTTATTTGAAGGTACACAGAAGTAGAAAGCGGTGTATTCTATTTAAACAGTAATAAATGTAACAAAGACATATTCTCCTATCTTTGATTTGATGTACTAGCAAAAAAAAAAAAAAAAGAAAAGAAAGGAAAAAAAAACACTTCAACTTTTCTGTGAATTTAAGAGGTTCATAAACCACAGACATTAATCCATGTCTCAGGGCACCAGTGCTGCAGCTTTCTTTCAGTTTTCCAATAGATCAAATAAAAATAATTGCTTGGCTAAAAAATCAGACTGCATGGGTGTTATAAAAACCCACTGCAAGCATATTTTTATATTCCTGTGACTCCACACCAAATACAATAGTCAACTGATCGCTCGATTTAAGCCTTGTCTTCCAAAATCCTACCTTACGTGTGTCAAAGACTAGATATTGCAGAGGAAACTGTTTTTAAAAGCTTTGCTGCAGCAAAAACTGCATTTGCAAAACATTAAAAATGAACTACTCTTTAATTATCTGCAATTTATGATTCTCCTCTCTTTATTTCTTCCCATTTCTTCCCCTGACATCTTGAACGCTTCGTAGGCTCTCCGTAGATAGCGCAAAACATTAAGTCATACACAGTTCTGCAGTAACTCTTTCTTATCATGAAACAAACCAACACCTTTCCTTTGGTCTTTATCCACATGCCACGCTCTCGGAAGGCAACCATAGAAACCAACCTGTATGATTTGGTGCCCTCACATTTTAACACCTTGTGCGCGCGCACACACACACACACACACACACACACACACATGACTAACAGGTCAGCATATTCAGGGCAATATTACAAAGAAAGAAGGCTGCCTAAAAAGAGATGGGGCGCGGGGGGGGGGGGTAGATGCTGCTACAACACTCTCCATCATAATCTCTATATATATTTAAAGGCAGATGCAAAACTGCATCATTTCCCTCATTCGAAAACATCACAGCCCAGCTGCTCAAGTTAGAGCTAATGCGCTTCTCACATTTCAGTAGCACGGGGGAAATTAGGCTCTAGGGGCAAGGCTTTCATCCTCGGAGAGCGACACCACGGACAATTAAGAGTGTAGAAAAAAGAACCCCGGAGAACAGGGAGGTCTCCTCTCCCCCTAACTGAACTCTCAAGTCGACCCAAACCCTGCACAAGGAATGATTTCTACTCATAGAAGAAGTGATGGTAAGCGGTGTTAACTTGGGCACCGCACTCAGGTGGCAGGAGAGGACCAGAGGAGAGCGGGGAGGTGGCGTGGCTACGGCTGCGCGCAAGCAGGTCACCCGCTGGGCAATACCCGCCCGACGATCGGTGCTCCCAGGGACGCGCTGCGTGTGCGACCCCATGGGTGGAGGTGTGGGAGCGCGAGGCTGGGGGGGGGGGGGGAGGCTATGGGGGCTGGGAGGCAGATGGAGAGCACGCCTTTTCCCTTACCAGGTTGAGCACCGTCTCCACGATGTCCCTGTTGCTGACCTCTCCGACCTGTATGAGTCCAATCAACACTGCGAATTTCATCCGGATGTTGCGGATCGGCACGGAAGGGTTAATCATCCCCGCGGGCAGCACCACCGAGCCGGAGCCGGACGCCCCCCTCAGCTCCCCCATCCCGCTGCCCCCGCCGCCGCCGCCGCCCCCGCCGCCTCCGCCTCCGGCCCCGACGGCGATGAGCCCCACGGGCTGAGGCTCGAGCCCCGGGCCCGGGCCCGGCTTCTCGCTCGCCATTTGCCCCCCTCCTGGGGAGAAGGGAAGAGCAGAGGCGCTGCCTCCGCCGGTACCGTTATACCTGCCTCGGCCCCCGCCCCCCGGCCGTCGCCTCGGAGCCCCAGCATCCACCAGCGCCGCGGCGCCGGGCCCGCTCCCGCCTGCGCGTCCGCCCGGCCCGCTCCGGCGCCCTCCCCGGCGGAGGCGGCGGGTTATTCCCAGGCTTATTCCCGGCGGTGGCTGCGCCGCTAACCGCTGCCCGGCGAGCGGCAGTGCCCGCCCAGCAGCTGGACCGCGGCTGCCGCCGCCGCTGCCGCTGCCGCTGCCTCCTCTCTCTCCCCCTCCCGGTCCGTCCGGCCCGGCCCGCCCCCCGCGGAGATGCGGCCGCCGCTCCGAGATGCTCCGGGGCGCGAGCGGCTGGCCAGCACGCTGGCCGGTGCGGAAGCTCAGGCTGTGGCCGACGCTACTGACGCTCCGCTGCCGCCGCTACGGGCGCCACTGTTGTTGTGAAGCCCCGACGCCGCCGCTCACTCCGCCATGTTGCCGCCCCCTGCCTGCGGTAGCGGCCACTGCGCCTGCGCAGAGCCTCCGGGGGCGGAGCCCTCGGAGCACCCCCTCTTTTGCCCTGCCCTCCTTCTCTTCCCACCCACCCACCCCGCCACCCCTCGTTCCTCCCCCAACCACCCTGAACGGATAGACAGGTGAGCAGGTGCATGGGGACCGCTGCCAGACCCCGGGGCGAGCTGGTAGAGGCGGGGCGGAGAGTGGCTTCCGCGTACTTTTTCCCTTGAGGGTGGATTCTCCGGGTGAGGAAGGACACAGGGAGTGTGTGTCTTGCCTCCGCTGCCTCCTCCTCCTTCCCTCAATATCCTCTTGCTAAGAGGAGGTTCATCATCTTCGCCTTCATCATTGCATCCAGCAGCTGTCACTGCCAGTGCCACGTGCCTCGTAAGGTAGGGGAGTGGCAGACGACCTCTTTCTGCCCCTCTTCGCCCTTCCTCGCAGTATTTCCCGCCTCCCCCCACCACCCCCCACCCCCGAATTTCCTTAATAAAAAGTGGCTGGCAAAGCAGAAACAAACGCACGGTGGGGAAAGATCTTGCATTGTCGGGGAAGGATACGGATGGAGTGTAATGGTTCTTTCTCTACAGCCATGAAAGAGGCTGACACCTGCACACACAGGAACGACTTAAAATAGAACTTGTCAAACAGTGATCCGCTCTGGATGGAGCTCCCAACAACAAACAGCTCTTGAACTCGCCTACCAGCCTGAAAAGGCTGCACTGTGTGACACTAAGGGTAGTTTGCTGCGAACTACAAACCCCACATTTTAAAAATCCCTTGCAGTCTTCAGGTACGATGCCAGCTAATGATACTTCCCTTTTTCTTAGTCGTGTACAGTTCAGAGGTTTTTGAAATGATCTAAAAACGTAGGGAATCCTCACGGCCAGCTTTAATCTGTGAAAAAAGTAGATTACTGTATCTGCACAAATATAAAAACAAAAATATTACTGTCAGTTTAAGAAAATTAAAATGTATATGGTAATCTTGCTGCTACTATTGAATTAAAACTAAGTAGGCATGACTGCTGTTTTCTTCTTTGAAATGAAGGATGTAATTTTCTTTAATATTTCATGAAGTATGCCCTTTTCAATAAAGCCACCAGAAATATTCGGTATCTTGAGGTATATACAAGTCATTCCAATTGTTATCTCAAATAAGAAGAGTCAATATACAAATCTATCATAATCCGATTTTTTATTACATTTAATCGGAACAGCTAGTCAAGTTAACTCTCAGGATATTGGAACATGGTAAAATTCTAAAGTACTATAGGTTGTGTATAACACAGCTCCTCAAAACCGGCCCTTAGGATTAGTTTTTAGTTGTGTGTGAATTTGTTTAAACTTGCACTGAATTGATTAAATCATCAAGCAAAAAAATCCCTTTTGAAAGAAGTGGTAATTGGTACGTCCATTTATATTACATGACAATTGAATTATAAAATGCTAAAACGATTGGAACTTTATGAAAAACTTACAAAACCGATAACTTTTAATAGTATGAGTTAGATATGCTATAATTTAAAAATCCTGTGACATATATAACCACCTAAAACATTTTTAGTGCTGTCTACTTTTGCAAGTGCTATTTTCATTTGTAAATCTAAAATGATGTATCTTAACTATGTAAATCCAGACTGAAAGATCATCTCACTGGCTTTTTTTCACCCCGCCGTGTGTGAAAATATGGCAGCAGGTTCTACCTCTTCCTATTTTTAGACTTCTTGCATGAGTGCTTTGAGAGACAGTGACAACCTGAACTTTCTATTTCCTTTCCAAATGAATAGCTTAACATCATGTTGATATTTTCACTTTAATTTTCTCTGTATTGCTTCTTAAGCAGTATGGGTGTGTGCTTTGGTTTTGTTTTTCTTATTCGTTCCATTTGTATGTGTTCATTTTCCTTTAGTGGAGATAGGGAGTGGGTAAAAAGGATGTCACTTTCTCAAAGTAGGAAAACTCTGATACTGTCATACACGTACCAATATCAGAGATATTTTAAAAAGCTTACCTATTAAAAAAATGTTCTCCAGTATGCTGTCAGCTTCTTGAAGGCAGTATGGTACTGTGGAAAGTGCAGCTTTCTCACAACTTACTACCTGTTCAGCCTACTCAATTTATTGAGCTAAGTCTCCTCATTCACTAACAGGGATAAGAATATCTATCCCATAGGGAAGTAAGAATTCAATGAAATTACTTGAACTCAACAGCCAGCATATAGTAAATATGTCCTTGTACCCTTAGTATACAGACACAATATGTGTTGAATGACCTATAAACACATGTAAAACCAATTATAACCACACACAGGTCTTTATAATTGCACAGTTTTATGTTTTCAATAGTATCCCCAAAAGCATAAAGTTTAGAAAAGACAGCAGGTTTGTTTCCTTTTAGCCTACAGAGCCTATGTCCCTGCAAATGTACAAATAACTTAGTGTTTACATTAACTAACAATATTTTGACATAGAAGCTACCTAAAATATTCATTTTTTAAGTCCCCAGATTAAACAATATTTTGTGGTGAATATTAATTTTGTACACATTTTTAATAGATGCATACCCCTGCTTCCAAAGGATGATTTTTCAAAGAAAAGAAGCCCATGAATCTGAGTTTTAAGAAGGAATTTTAAAAATTTTAATTCCAGTATAATTAACATGCAGTGTTAGATTAATTTCAGGTGTACGATATAGGGATATAGTGTTACAGATGACATATCAAGAAGTGATATTGCATAGTGGTTGAGAACACATGCTCCGGGGGCAATAGAACCTGGGTTTGGATTCCAGTTCCCTCAGCCACTATCTGCATAGTCTTTGGTAAATGACTTCTCTTCAAAGCCATAGTTTATCAAATCCAAATTAGAGATTCATAGGATTAAAAGATGAAAGAAGTTAATACGTTTGAAGTACTAATGTAGTAGCAAGTGTCAATAAATAATGTTTTCGTTCATTGGCTGTGGGAAAACACATTGTTGTAGTTATTTTTGCGTTTTCAGCACCTAACATGGCTGGCTTGTAATTTACATTCAATAAAAGTGTTCAAAAATAAATGAGTGAAAACAGCAATTCTCCTGGCTAAATAGTCCCATTTCCCTTGACCTGTTCTTTAAAGAACAGGTTTCTAGCTTTCCTCTAAATTTTATCTGAAAAGTGTAGTGTTCAGGTAGGCAGGTTTAGACCAGTAGGTTTAGACCAAGTTTAGACAGGGAATAACTCTTTTTTTTTTTTTAAGTTTATTTATTTATTTTGAAAGACAGGGAGAGAGAGAGAGAGAGAGAGAGAAAAAGTGTGTGTGTGTGTGTGTGTGTGTGTGTGTGTGCGCGCGCGCGTGCACAAGCAAGGGAGAGAGAGGGAATCCCAAGCAGGCTCAGTGCTATCATTGCAGAACCCTAGGAGGGGCTAGATCTCACCGTGAGATCGGGACCTGAGCCAAAATCAAGAGGCAGACACTAAACCCACTAAGCCACCCAAGAGCCCCCAGAGAATAACTCTCACCTGAACCTCAACCTTTAGAAATACAACTCATGTTAATGTAGCCCCATATCGGTTTAGTTTGGTTTCATTCTGGGTTTGACAGCAACATGACACTAATGATTGATGTTTGGCATATAATAATTTTGGTTCCATTCCCCTCTCATGTTAAAATTCTTATCAACTGAACACCAAGGCTTTTTATTTTGCTGTTATTGTTTTGTTTTGTTTCTAGACATGCTGCTGCTAAGCAGTAACACAACCCCCCCCACTTTGAAATATAGAGTACAGGATTTTACATATATATTTAAATTTAATTTAATTCCTTTTTTATTTTATTCAATTTTTTATTTAATTTTCCATTTAAATTTAATTTGCTGGGAATTTCTTAATCCTATTTATATCATACAAAAAATGGTCTTCTTCCTTTTATATTATCTGCAAACTTGAACACAACACTTCTATATCTTCATCCAAATATTTGATTAAACAGGATAAAAACAGCTCTATAGTCACTAGAAACATTCTGATTGAAATCAATTCGCAGTTTTCAAACTGTAAGCCTCAACCCATTAGTGAGCCTTGAAATAGATTCAGTAGGTTGCAACCAGCAGTTTAATGAAATAGAATAGAAAACAGAGTGGAAAATATCAAGTGCATCTATTATTTTAAATATATATATATATATATATATATATATATATATATACATACATTATACATATGTATATACATGTATGCTTACATGTAAAATATCTTTTACTGTAAGTCATAACCAAGATGTTTGGAAATCCCTGATTTAAGTTGTTTATAAACACTTCAACTATTAAACAGCTACCATCCTGTACTAACAACTAGCCTATATTTGTCTAACTTGTGCAGAAGAATATCATAAGGGAACTTGACAAGTGGCTATTTGAAGTCCGGAGACACTGTCTCTGTGCCTGGGTGAAATTAAAGTAAAAACTATAGAGAGGTGTGAATTATTATCAGTGTTTCCGACATAACAAGCTAACCACAACGTAAACAAGAAAACGTGTTTAATGTGATGACAAGACTTACTGCTTCTTTGTCCAATGAACGAACCATTCTGTAATCTCACCTGCAGGTAATATTAAGCTACCTGCTATGATTTTTCAAGAATTTATCTCCTCCTTCTCTCCTTTGACACTTTAATTCTCCAGCACTTCTCTATGACTCCTCAAAGACCACTGAGAGTTGTTAAACAGGATCTAGTTTTCAGATTCTTTCAGGATCAATGTATATAATTTGTCCTGCCTTGGGAACTTGAAATCATTTAGACTAGCTAGGTGCCTTTTTATAATTTCTTCACGAAATTTTAATTTCACTTTCCTCCAACTAGTTAGTTCTACGTTTCTCACCCCAACTTTTTTTCCTGAGCAGAAAACACAGATGCAAAATAGAAATTCAATACTTGTTAACGAATTTTACACAGATTTGGAATGGCTAAAATGTTGATGCTTACCAGCCAACAAATATTTGAGGGCCTACTGCGTGTAAGAAAGTAGACTAGTAGAAATGAATGATTTCAAATTTTCCATTTAATCAGCATGTCAATACATTAAATGTATCAGATAAGTGGTATAGAAATAATAGGCACTCTTGATTTTTGAAAGAACTAGACATCATGCAACCATAATGCACACATATATACCCTAAAATATCCCCCTGAACATACATACAAATGCACCACACACACATGCATGTTCACCATCAGATTGGTCACACCTCTGCCCCTTCTTCCTGGGCGAGATACCCAGCATGTATCTCATTCTTTTCATCCTCAGTGAGAACCTACTCACTTCATACCTGCTCTCCTTGTCTCCACACTCACTCTTCTCCAATCCATCCTGTACATGGTAATTGTCCTAAAGTTCCAACTTTGTGGATGGATTGGTGTGGTCAGAATTTTTAACTTATTATTGATTATTAATTTACTTAATGTGTTAATTATAATAACATCTACATGCATCCATGTCTTCTGGTCAAAAAGTCTAAAAAATGAAGCCTAGAGTCCTTATCTTAGCACCAAAGGCCCTCCATACTTAAGCTTACTTTCTAGTTTACCTCATTCTGTTCTGGGCAGGAAAGCTACAACAATGGCTCTCAACTTTTAAAAAATTTTTTTTTAATGTTTTTATTTATTTTTGAGACAGAGAGAGACAGAGCATGAGCAGGAGAGGGGCAGAGAGAGAGGGAGACACAGAATCCGAACCAGGCTCCAGGCTCTAAGCTGTCAGCACAGAGCCCGATGCAGGGCTCGAACTCCTGGAATGTGAGGTCATGACCTGAGCTGAAGTCGGGCGCTCAACCGACCAAGCCACCCCAGCTCTCAACATTTGTAAGTACTATGACTCTTTTCATCATGAAAAAAAATTGTAGACTCCTAGATTCCTACCCAAGAAATTTGTTATTTTAATATCCATTGCAAAAAATACAGTAATGGAAAGCCATTTTCAGTTCATAATTTTAACTTTTTAAAAGCCACAACATGTATATATATTTGAATGCAAACACACACACACACACACACACACACACACACACACACACAGACACACTGTGTTGTGGGTTGATTTGTGTTCCCCCAAAAATATGTTCAAGTGCTGTCTCTGGTACCTGGGAATGTGACCTTGTTTGGAAGTAAGACCTATGTAGATACTCCCAAATTTAGTTGAGGTTATGCTTGAATTACATAGGCCCTTAACCAAATATGACTGGTATAAGAAAAGGGAAAGACGGGCACCTGGGTGGCTCAGCCGGTTAAGCGTCTGACTCTTGATTTCGGCTCAAGTCATGATCTCATGATTCATGAGATCAAGCCCCCCGTGGAGATCTGCACTGAGAGCATGGAGCGCCCTTGAGATTCTCTCTCTCTGTGCCTACACCGGGCGCTTGTACATGCAATCTCTCTCAAAATAAATAAATAAACATAAAAAAAAGAAAGAAAAGAAAGAAAGAAAGAAGGAAAGAAAGAAAGAAAGAAAGAAAGAAAGAAAGAAAGAAAGAAAGAAAGAAAGAAAGAAAGAAAGAAAAGGGAAAGTGATACACAGCTGAACAGGCACCCAGAAAGATGATGGTTTGAAGACAGACACAGGGAAGAAGTCCATGTGAAGACAGAGGCAGAGACTGAAGTTATGCTGCTCTAAGCCTAGGAAAGGTAAGGGTTCCCAGCAACCACCAGAAGCTAGGAAGAGGCAAGAAAAGACTTTTTAAAAAATTGACGTAGGGGCGCCTGGGTGGCGCAGTCGGTTAAGCGTCCGACTTCAGCCAGGTCACGATCTCGCGGTCCGTGAGTTCGAGCCCCGCGTCAGGCTCTGGGCTGATGGCTCAGAGCCTGGAGCCTGTTTCCGATTCTGTGTCTCCCTCTCTCTCTGCCCCTCCCCCGTTCATGCTCTGTCTCTCTCTGTCCCAAAAATAAATAAACGTTGAAAAAAAAAATTAAAAAAAAAAAAAATTGACGTATAGTTGATATACTATGTTATATTTGTTCAGGTGTACAACATAGTGATTTGACCATTCTTTACATTACTCTGCTACCATGATAAGTGTAGTCACCATACAACATTATTACGATAGTATTGACTATATTCCTTATGCTGTACTTTTCATCTCCATGACTTATTTATGTTATAACTGGAAATTTGAATCTCGTAATCCCCTCCACCTATTTCACCCATTCCCACATCTGCCTGCCCTCTGGCAACCACCAGTTTGTTCTCTGAATTTAAGTCTGTTGCTTTTGTTTGTTCCTTTGTCTTATTTTATAGATTGCACATATAAGTAATATCAAATGATATTTGCCGTTCTCTGATATGGAAGATATTAGTATGGAGATTCTTCAAAAAATTGAAAATAGAAATACCGTATGATCTAGTAATTCCACTACTGGGTACTTACCTAAAGAAAATGAACACTAATTCAGAAAGATACATGCATCTCTGTGTTTATTGCAACATTATTTACAAAGCCAAGATATGGAAGCAATCCAAGTGTCCATTAATAGATGAATGGATAAAGAAAATGTGGTATCTATCTATCCAATGGAATATTACTCAACCATAAAAAATGAAATCTTGCCATTTGTGACAACCTGGATGGACCTAGATGATATTATGCTAAGTGAAGTAAGTCAGACAGAGAAAGGAAAAATTCTTTTCTAGAACCTTCAGAAAAAGCATGGCCCTGTTGATACCTTGATTTTGGACCTCTAGACTCCACAACTATGAAAGAATAAATTTCTGTTGTTTTAAGCCATCTAGTTTATGGCATTTTGTTACAGTAACTCTAGAAAACTAATATACATGCATGCAACGTACATGTGTCTGGTATTTGTTCTGTCCATAAACAACATCTGACATGTATATAAGTAGGCATGGATCGCTTTCAGTAAGTCTGAGGTCCCTTGGCTGGGACAATGCTTCAGCCAAACTGAAATACTCTGTTCCCAGTTAATATATTGTGCTTTCCTATTTTGGTGCCTTAAGAGTGTTCTTCCTTCTGTCTATAGCACTATCCTCCTCACCCCTCCTATTAATTTCAATAGGAAATTTCAATAAGTGGCTTAAATGTCATCACCTTCAAGAATACATTCAAAATCCAGCCTAGTTGAAAGTGATCTGAAATTTGTACCCATTTCCAGCATTTAAAAAATAAAAGATTCTGGCTTTTTTGTTGTTGTTTTCAAGTAGCATTGGTTGACAAATTTTCACTAAAATTAATAGTTTCCATTTCTCTCATTTTCCAAAAGTAAGCAATTCACATGACAATATATATAGTCACCTAAACTCCCTTCACTGAAAAAGTTTTTGGTAGAATATATGCAATTATTTTTATGCTAATTAACATTGAAAATATTTTAAAGAATGGAGTTTATGGTTGATTATTGTTAATCATTATAGTTGTTATATACTATTCATCTCCTATCTGCCATGCACTTTTACATGTATTATGTCCATTTTTTAAATTTTTTTTAATGCTTATTCATTTTTGAGAGAGAGAGAGACAGAGCACAAGCAGGGGAGGGTCAGAGAGGGAAACACATAATCTGAAGTGGGCTCCAGGCTATCAGCACAGAGCCCAATGGGGGCCTTGAACCAATGAACCATGAGATCATGACCTGAGCTGAAGTCAGAGTCTTAACTGACTGAGCCACCCAGGCTCCCCTAACATGTATTATTTCTAATCCTTAATATAGTCCTTCAAATAAAATATTGTTTCTCTCATTTTTCAAATGAGGAAACTAATATGAAGAGAGATTGTCAGTTGTGCAAGATCATACTTTAAGTGACAAAATTGTGATTTGATCCCCCAAGTATACTGGCCAAGGCCTCAGGTGTATTCACAATCCCACATGCCCTACATTGGGACCTGGATGGGGCCATTAGTTAATTTCTACCAAATTTACCAAATGAAAGATAATGAGCCTGGGGAAGGTTATTTTAAAAGGACAAAATCATCACGTTTTTGCGTGTTTTGGTGAAAGCTATCCATCAAAAGATGAAGAGTCAATCTGTTTTTATATCTCAATGCCTATGAAGGTTAAAAAAAAATTCCATTAGCCTTTCTGTTTCCTGGGAATCACTTTAATTCTAGACAAAAAATTACTTGGGATAAATAAATAGTTTTTAATTATATTCATTAAGATTAACCAAAACTTAATTTCATAGTCCCATTAAATATATCACTCCTTATTATGCTTTTCTGGCGAAGGTTTTGTTATGTGTCTATTAATCTCTTATTCCCTATTGAAAGTATTACTCTGTGTCTATATGATTATAATAAGAAGCATATACTCTGGGTAGAAGCAGGAAAAGAATGCTATGAGGAAATGCCCAAGGACCCTTTGGAATGGTAATCTCATTAATACAATCTCTTCAAAGTAAGCGAGAGCATTTTTAGCAAACTTTAGCCCAACCAGGAGATGGTGTATAGAATCAATTTCAGCCTGGTACTGGTGCATAAAGCTTTGGATTAGAGGCTTTCTGAATTAGTGCCAGCAGCTATGGATTAACCAGTGGAAGAATGGCTTGAAACAACTACCTCATTGATCAATTAAGAGGTAGTACATGGAGACAATTTGAGATTTGTGCTTTGATTTCCTGGGGCTGCGGTTTATTTATCTCTTTTCACTTCTTCCTGAGAGTTTAATTTTAAACATTTTGAGGCATACATTATATACGGCCTCTTTGTTGCTAATGTGAAAACAGTTCCTAAATCACATAAGCATAAGGTTAAAGGATATCTTAAGTGATCAAGATGCTTAATCACATCTAGTAGTTGAGTGTGTGTTAAATATCCATGAATGTGTATATTAAACTTTTTTCTGTTTGGCTAATCTAAGTTTCTGAGAAGTAGATGGAATGTCATACGTTGGCCACAGCTTTATCCCTAGTTTCTTTGTTTATATTAAAACAAATTCAACCTGATTTATTTTGCAATCGCAAGAAGATATTTCAGGGCTAGTCACATTCAGTAAGCACATTAAGATCATGGCCACATGATTTGCCCTCGTAATTCATATCATAGTGTTTTCTTTCATAAACACAACCGAGCTCACATGGTTACTTTATAAAATATGGCATTTCTCCCAAACACTGTTTATTGTTTTATGTTCCCATTCTAATCCCAAGTAATCCCTTGAAGTATGGTATAATGGCTAAAGGAATGGTTTTGAAATCAGACAGATTGGGTTCAAATCCAGACAAATTGCCTTTGAACCTGTTTCTGCGCCTGTAAAATCTAACTGTCCCAAATGTATTGCTTGGAAGATTTAAAGAGATGAATCATATAAAGCACTTAAACCATGTCTGCAATAAGTACTCAATTGATAATAGAAGTTGTGCTTATATGTTAACACAAAAAGACTTAGTAGAATTTTGTGAGTTTTCAAGTTATATAATTAAGTACACTAATAGCCACTTGTATCTCTTTTTTTTTTTTAATTTTAAATTTTTTTTTCAATGTTTATTTATTTTTGGGACAGAGAGAGACAGAGCATGAACGGGGGAGGGGCAGAGAGAGAGGGAGACACAGAATCAGAAGCAGGCTCCAGGCTCTGAGCCATCAGCCCAGAGCCTGACGTGGGGCTCGAACTCGCGGACCGCGAGATCGTGACCTGGCTGAAGTCGGACGCTTAACCGACTGCGCCACCCAGGCGCCCCGCCACTTGTATCTCTTTATTCATTGACCTGACTTTCCTTCCTTAAAAGAGCAAATAGGAGGGTATTTTCTTCTTTCATTTTTTTAACATAAATAACTATATATAGTATATATACTATGTTTGTTTTTAAGGCCCTTAACTATTTACTTTTCTATCTCAAACTTAAGTCTCTTACCTCTGTTAAGTACATAAAACCAAATTAGCTATATACATTTTCTTTGTTTTTCACTAGTCATAACAAGAGAAGACATATTATGAAATAGGAATTTTTTTCTGAGGCTTTCTAAAAATAAAAAAAAAAGCCAAAAGAATAAGCAAATAATAATTACAAAATAATCTTTTATAATTTATTAACCCACAGAAGTAAACAGCCTACCAAAATGTACCTGAGGTTTTAAACCAGACTTTTCTGTTGTTTCAAGATCTGACTTTCTCTGCCTTTCATTTTTATCAAATTTTTGCGTAATTGCTTTTTTTTTTTTTTTTGTAAATAAAGTTTAGTACTTTAAATTCCTGCCAAGACAAGGAGAGTTTTTCCTTTTATTTTTAAAAAGAAACAGTAGGACTTCATGGGGTTAACTTTTCCAAATAATTTCTTAGGTGCATCAGCCCTTCGCATCAAGTTGTTTTCTGTAAGTGTTGTGTACCTGCTTTCCCAAAAACTTTGTGCCTCTCAGTTCATGGGAGATTTTATAGCCTGTTGGGTTAATTGACTATTGATTTAATATACCTGTATGTTTACTGAATTCTGGCCATTCCATCACGTGTTCCTGGTAATTGGGGTTTTGAGTACTAGTTTCCCCGGTGCAGTATCATTTAGATGCTTGTTATCTATAAACTGAAATAATAACCACGACATGTCAACATAGATGTGGATCTACCCATAAAAAATAGGTTGGGTATTGGTGGCTGCAAAAATTTTTTGTATTGGTTGTTGGCATATAAGCAAATAAATGGACATGTGCAAAAATGTGCAGAACCCAGATTACCTGGTTTCTAATGATGAATAGGTATTAATCCAAATGTATCTACTTATATATTAATGGCTTTTTTCCAAATTGGCCAACTTTTTCAGAACAATTGTACCTTAAAAATTGCATGAATTTGCAGTCATTCTTGGAGTTGGCATTATGCTTCTTATAATTTCTGTAGATTACTAATATAATTTGACTTTATTGAGCTTTTGGTGTTTTTTTACCCTCATTTAGAAATACACATAACAGTAAATAATATATTACAGTTGGTCAACAGTTCACTAATTGCTTTATTCTTCAAAGCATGCAGGGAAAGTATACCAGCGAAAACTCATGAAGGTTTATAATATACAAGAATATTATGGCTATGTTTGGAAAGATAATATTTCTTTAAAATTTTGTATTTTGTTTTCATTTTTTTTCCTTTTGCAATGAACTTTCATTTGGAGAATTTTCACTCATGATTTTTATGCTTTTCTTTCTTATATTTTGCTAATACCAAAAATGGTGATCCATTGTGTCATATTTTAAATTAATATGTACAAAACAAGAAATATTTCATTAAGGTAATTAATTTTCCATATTTTATTCATATCTATAACTAAGAAGAAATCGAACTCTTTTTGTTACATCAACTTCACAAATAATAAAAATAATCACAAGAACAACAAAATATTTTTATTGAATCTTTCCCTGTGCCTGTGCTTTTAACTATCATGCCATACGCACTCATATAAACCTTGTAAGTAATTGTAATTTAGACACATAACATTTACTCATCTGTATTATGGCATTCCCTGTTATCCAGGAAGATTACTATCCCTGGTGCTGAAACTGCTCTGTGTAGTCCTTGTGGTTGAACAAAGAAACATTTTCTCCTAGTCATACCTTTTAATTGAAATTATGAGGGATAAATGTTAATACCTTAACAAAATATTAGATTTCACACATTAGCATCTTGATTAATGATCGAGACTAATATTTAATATTCTACTTATTCTTGCTATCTTTATTATTGGAAAATTTTGCCTAGAAGGTAATTAACAGTACACAGTACATTGAGAAGTCTATAAATGTTCCTGATATCAAAACATATTACTACCCACCAAAAAGTTGACCTTGTTCATGTTAACTAGCATTTGACTTAATGTGTCAGGATTAAAGGATTTGTTTTAAAAATAAATATGTGCAGGGGCGCCTGGGTGGCTTGGTTGGTTAAGCGTCGGACTTCGGCTCAGGTCATGATCTCACACTCCGTAAGTTCAAGCCCGCGTCAGGTTCTGTGCTGACAGCTCAGAGCCTGGAGCCTGCTTTGGATTCTGTGTCTCCCTCTCTCTCTGCCCCTCCCCTGCTCATGCTCTGTCTCTCTCTGTCTCAAAAATAAATGTTAAAAAAAATTTTTTTAAATAAATAAAAATAAAAATAAATATGTGCAATCAAATTCCCTGTAATAGCCCACTTGATTACAGGTAGTTAGCACTTATTCAATGCTTATAATAAATAGAATTGTGGTGAAGTGGGCTTCCTCTGAGAGAATTGTTTTGCTGATTCTGAGTAGGGGTCAGGAGTTGGCTTTGCCTTTATATATTTCCATAAATAGAAGTATATCAAGTTTTAGTGTAATTCCTCCTCAGATAGGTAAACCCAGAGTAAACACTAGTCATTGACACAGCAAGAATAGAACATTATAGATCTAGTGAGACCCTATCTTGGTCAGGCAGTTCCATCTGTATTTATACACCCATATGGGGACTTTGGGAGCCAAGGGACCTTTTACTGGGATGTACAGCAGCTAAAATTTGGACACCAAAAATTTCATTCTTGACTAATAAAATCATAAATGTAATCTAATTTCTGTGTGTATTCTCTTTTTGTGAATTTGTACCTTACCTAAGAAGTATTGTGTGTAGGGGGAAGTGTAATATGTAAGTTGAATGTGAATGATATTAAACCAATTATTAGTTTTATCTGATAAAATGTTAATTTAGGTGTTTTTTCTATCACTAAATTACTTCATAACAGGAATTTTCTTTTTAACTTCAAACCTCAAGCACAATTTTCTAGGTCACTCTTTAAAATAGAATAGTATTGGGGCTCCTAGGTAGCTTAGTCGGTTAAGCATCCGACTTTGGCTCAGGTCATGATCTCACAGTTTGTGTGTTTGAGCCCCGGGTCGGGCTCTGTGCTGACAGCTCAGAGCCTGGAGCCTGCTTCGGATTCTGTGTCTCGCTTTCTCTGCCCCTCCCCTGCTCACACTCTGTCTCTCTGTGTCTCAAAAATAAATAAAACATTAAAATTTTTTTTTTAAATAGAATAGTATCTGTATTTTATAACTGAGTAGATTGATTTCTTTAACTTTTAAGACATGAGGTGCTTTGCTATATAAGCACCTTTTTTAAAAAATATAACTTATTGTCAAGTTGGCTAACATATGGTGTATAAGCACCTTTCTTTAAAGTTCCTTCTCCTGTATTCCCTGTCTCTGTGATTGGCACCACCAACCCTCTAGACTGCTTCTATTCTCTGTTAATCAGGTCCTACGGAGACTACTTCCTAAGTATTTTTTAGGCCTGTCCTTCCTGTGCATCACCACTAAGTTCAAGTTCAGATCCTTATAGTATCTACCCTGGATTATTGCATTAATTAGAGAGTCAGCCTCCTTGACTCAGGTCTCATTTCTTCTGATCTGTTTTCCACACTGACATCACAAACTATATTTTTAAATAAACTAGAGCCAGTTTTGTATAAGACAAATACATACACAAACACATGCTTTAAATCCTGAATGATGATCCCAATTATATATAATAGGAGGCACTTCATGATCTGGTCTTGACCTTTCAACTCAAACTTGTCTCCTGTCATTATTTCCCTTGCACATTATATTCCAGCTATTTCAGAATATGTAATATTCATGGAGCTCTCCCTAGGGTTCAGCCACTGTGTGAAGTACTTTATATATATTTTGTCATTTAATCCTCAACAACTTTAGTCGGAAGGTCCTATCATTATCCATATTTTATAGTTAAGAAAAGAGAAGTTAGAAACTTGCCCAAGTTATACACCTAAGTAGTGTAGCAGCTGAGATTTGATTCTACACAGCCTGCCTCTAGAACATACAGTGACTTTTCTATACTAAAGTACTTGCAGTTTCCTAAACCTGATATTTATCATAGGCCTCTATATCTATCACATGCTCCTCCCATTATCTGGAAAGCCTTTCACAACTGTGTCTACCCGTAGGGCTCAAGATTATCCCACAAGACTTGACTCCAGCTGTCCCATTTCCATAGAAGTTTCTCTGTCTCCTTCAGCAGAGTTAAAGCCTTGGCACCTGTGGCACCTTCAGAGCTCGAGGAGGTCACTGGATGCAGTGGATAGAATGCACCTGTGATGTGAGACAAGCCTGATTTGGATTTATGGCTCTGGTGCATATTGGCTTTGTGCCTTTGAGAGTGTCATGTCATCGCTCTGAATTTTAGTTTCTTTTGGAATTAGTAATACTTTTTTCAGGGAGCTAAAGGATTCAATGAGTTAATTTAATGAATCACATCAACCACAATACCTAGGACATAACAAACATTCATTAGGTTTCTCACCTCGCTCCTTCCACTACAGCCCTTGAACGTGGATGGAAATTGTTCATCTCCTTACTTGCCTGAAAACCACTTCTTCATTTGTGGCTCTACAGTGCCCTGTAGGCACTTGTGAAAAGTGTGATATGAATGAATGAGCAACTGAATGTTTGATACCTAATGGCATGATTTGTATTTTGTGGCCTGCAAATTAGTAAAATAGCAACACCTGGCAAAGAAAAAACTCCAGCTATATACCTTTTGCTTTCTTCACACAGTATCTAAAACCTTTGGCTCCTAATGAAAACAAATTATAACCAAATGATCTCTTTGAATGTGACTCAGATTTTATGTAAATAAAACAAGTGATGACAGACAAATGTAACATTAAAATACTAGGCGACTAAAAAAAATCAGTTCATAATCTCATAGTCTTGGGATGAAGAGAATGTGTATTTATCAATACGTAGATATATATTGTGCATATGTATGTATATATATATGTATATATATATATCTTCAAATAAGTAGAAGCTGCTGCTTTTCTGGGGCTATTGTTTTATTTTTTTAAATATCTGGTACTGTCTGATATATTGGATGTGGGTATTTATGATCAGGAGAAACAACATTCCAGGGACGGCTCCCCAGAATTTTGAATTATGAGATATGAAAGTAGAAGTAAAAGAAGGCAACCGAGGTGGAGTGTTTGAGAATGCTGTGTGTTACTACTTCTTGGGTCAACTTCCACCCTCCCTTTTATAGAATTGTTTATTATGCATTTCAAGCTCTATGCAGTTGTGGGCTCTCGAAACCAAAGCATCTAATATTAGAAGATGCCACAGTTGAAAAAACATGGAAGGTCAGTCTAAACGTGTAAACAAGTTAGAGGTCCACAAAATTAGAGATCATTATCATGCGACAGGTTTTAAATGATCATGATTTCTAGAAATAATTTCATGTAAATTACCTATGTAAATACATTTAAATGTGAATGATTTGGAAAATGAATAGCAGGTCCTCTGAATAACCCAATATATAAGTACTTACTAAGAGCATGGGTTCAAGGAGCAAAATTCTTATGAAGCTTCTGCTCGTGGTTTATTCAATAAGATGCTTCTGTTTTCTGAAACTATCCATTACATTCTCATTATAAAGCTTGTACTAAATTAAAAAAAAAAAATAAAGGCCTCTTCTTTTTAGTTTTCCTGCAGTCCCTGTTCTCCAGGGTGGGGAGGTTAAAAATAGAAAATCCCACTTTTATGTCTATACCATTTGGGTGCAGGGCCAAAACAGGCTGTGAGGCATTGAACCTAAGCTCCCTTCTGCTGGTAAATCCCATTGTCCTTCCTCAGTTACACGCAATGGCAAAAAATAGAAGATGAGATAGTATGTACCCGAGTAACTCTTTAAGTATGTAAAATATCATTAAGTTAACATTAGAATTGCACAGTATCTACTAACACAGAAATGTGCAACCTCAGTTCTCAAGGAATTTGTTATGTTAGGTCAGCCCCATATATAATTTGTTTATCATGAGGGCTGAACCTTACGTAAGGGATATGTACAGCTTGAGGGGTTCATTTTGGCTAGATAACTGAGAGACACTAAATTCAATAGAAGGAATTTGTGAAATAGTTTTCTTAAAGATGTTTAAATGAAAGTTATCCATATCTTAAATGCACATCTGCTTAGAGACAGAGGGAAGAACTAAATAACATTTAAGGATGGTGCGCTTTTTCTATTCAGTTATTAGGAAAACATTTTGAAAATCAAGTCAAATCCAGATCTTCCTATCCTGCTGATCAAAGATCAGGGACACATGAATGGAATGGAAAACATTCTCTAGTTTTGTTTGTTTGTCCTCTAGTGTTTTTTTCTTTAATGTTCCAACTCACATTATTGTAAGTTTAAATGAAAATTAAATGTAATTTTCAATATCCGAGTAGTTGAGTGTGATTAACTAGTAGTTACTCTCCCCACCTCATCCTCCTCCCTAAATTCTGGCTACCCAGCCTCCTTGAAGCTTCTTAATAGCCATGTGACCAAGGTTGATGACTGGTGTGTGTCAGTGAAGTGGGTCCTTTCCCTCTTTCCTCTGGTTAGCACATAGACATGGTGGTGAGCTCTTTTGTATCACTGGCATCACACTAATGGGAAAAACAGAACAAAAGGAGTCTGAGTATTGACAACCATGTGAAGCTGCACTGCCTTACCAGCTTGTTTTATTATATAACAAGGAAATAGTCTCTTTTTCTTATTTAAATAACTTCTTTTGAACCTCTTTCTTAGCTGCCAGACCTGTATCATAACTAATACAGAACTAGGTACTTGGAAGAGGGAATGAACGGAACAGAATCTGAAATGTATGGCATTAGCTTAGAGTGCCCCAGCAGGCAACAGTGACACAACTGGTGAGTCTAGCTAGGTCATGGGAAAATAGTTGCTAAAACTATTGCCTGTGACATCATAGAAGACAGACCACATGCCACCTGAGCCTATAACTCCAAAGAAAGTGGGTACACAGCGCCTGGGTGGCTCACCAGGTTAAGCATCTGACTCTTGGTTTCAGCTCAGGTCATGATCTCAGGTCTTGTGAGTTTGAGCCGCACATCAGGGTCTGCCCTAGCAGCGTGGAGCCTGCTTGGGATTCTGTCTCTTCCCCTTTCTCTCTGCCTCTCCCTGCTTGTGTGCTGTCTCTGTCTCCCTCAAAATAATTAAGTAGGTTTCTAATTTTTTTAAAAGAAAGTGGATAAAACCATTCCAGATCTTTGATGTAAGCTGGCTGCTTCTTGCTGCTTTCAGCAAAACCTTTAAAAGAGAGATGAACTCTGGCAACAGCTGGTCAACCTGAAGCAGAGCAGGAAAGGATCACAAGTGCCAAGAAGACTCTCTGCCCATGGTTTGCCATCCAAGTTGACTGAAAAGTCTGGAAGGAGCCTAGCACCCTGTCAACACTTCTGTACACTGAAGTAGCTATTAAAGGTGGCTCAAACTTAGCAGAAGATAAAATTGTGGCCCCAAGCCATGGTGGCCCAACAGTGAGACCCAACTCAGGACTTAAAAATTAGATTAAGGGTTTGGTCTTCATACCCAAGACAATTTTTTCATCTGGCCTCAAGCTGCTGCTTTTAAATCGGGAGGTAAAGCAAGAGGGGGACAGAAACCAAAGCCCAGTAAATGAGAGTCAGGGAGTTCTCAGGCTTAAAAATCTTACCTAAGATCTTTGGTTTGGTCAACTTGCTTACAAAACTGAAAAAAAGCAAATATATTGGGAGTCTGATATAGTTTTGAGAGAATTATATTGCCCAAGAAATGCCTTTAAAACCTGTACTGATAGTTAGATCCCTAAAGGAAACCCTGGACTCAACCTGCACTCTCAGGAAGCAGCTACAAAAGCTTTGCACTCCCACCCCCCTTTCCCATCTACTCCCTGTGCCTATTCGGCTGTAGCCATGATGGATAGCGAACTCTGAAAGTCCATTACAATGGTTTTACTCTGAAAGTAAAACCAGGAACCACAGAGGGTAGGAGATGAGCAGGCTCCTCCAGAGAACAGAACCCGAGATGGAACAAGGAACTCTACTACATTTCCAGAGCAAGAAGTTAAAGGAGTTGATAATTTCAAGAATTTTATAATTAATAAAAACCAGAGGTGTTTGTACATCTCCAGGTCTTTCCTTTCCAAAAGGGAGTTATTACAAATAGCCTATTCATACTATGTGATTATTTTATATGGTTGAATATGGAGGAAAGCTGATCATTTGTTGTTCATGAAGAGCCACCTCTGGACTTTATAAAGAGACTGCATATCACTGTGGAAAGTATATATGTATCTTATGTTTAGGTAGAAGGGTGGGTTTGGATTTTTGAGTGGCGAAGAGGTGTTGTGACAGTTAAGTGTCAATATCTGTTTTCCCCCCTTTTTAGAGTAATGGAACCCTGGTTTTTAGGTGGGTTCCTGGACATACAGAGCAATTATACTTCTTAGACTCTTCTCAGTCACTATGCCAAGAACCTACTAGCCAATTAAATGCGAGCAGAAGTGAAGCATTCCACTTCTAAGATTTGACATAAAAGCATGCATGCCCCTCCCACTGGTTAATGGGTATACCAGTGACCCATCATAAGCCATGCAATGAGGGTTAACACCCTAGTCACAGAGAAACAATAAGAAACTTGGTTCTCCGATGGTTTTGTTATGGAACAAAACCACAAAACCAGCTTGAATTCTTAAATGAAAAAAAAAACCTTCCATTTTGAGAACTTACCGTTAATTTAAACATTTAACATATTAGCCAAAGCTAATCTTAGCTAATATGACTGGCTTAATTAGGCATCCTATTAAAAGTGAAAAAAAGTCACTGGGAAGAATCTCTCACAAAGTAGAGATCTCTCATACCAAGCTTCCCATTACTTTTCTGGAGGAAGTACTATTCTGGACTAAGGGTAAAACTAAGAAATTGAGAACATATAATCATTTACTTCCAGCTTACAAGTTCATCTGGCAAAAAATGACTTTTTTTTTCGAAGGAATCTCTATTCTTGGATATCCACCCTAAGCGGTGTTAAAAATGAGAATAGGGCAGGAGAGAAGCAGAGTAGTGTCACATGAAAAGACTATTCCTGAGAATACCGCTGATATTAGAGATTGTATATTTGTAGTAGCATCAGTTTCATGGCTGCTGGATGTTCTCCAGCAGTATTCAGCAGCATGGGTATAGGAAGAGAAACATTGACAATAGTACTGATGCAAGATGAGGATGCTTCCAGGCATTCACCTCAGACGACAAAGTTAAAGATATTAGCTTCAGTGTGGTTGTATCAGGTGTTGTATCATAATATCATATGATTTAGTCAAATAATAAAGTTAAGACAGGAACAGTTGATAAATCTGGAAAATAGGAAAAAGGTCTAGATCACTCTCAGCTCAGAGAGCCAGTTAAATAGAAGTAAGGAATAAGATATTTTGAGGAATCAAAATAAGAATCAGAATAAGGATATTAAAGCTTATGAATTTTGATATGCAGCAGTTGGGGTGATAAAAATGTCTAGGACACAGGAGGTTGGAGGCAGAATTCAAAAAGTACAGATTGTCAAAGCTTAGGCAATCAAGGACATATAAGGTTAGATGTTAAATGAGTTAACCACATGAGCAAAGAAGGGAAGGCAAGTAAGACGATGATGGGACTTAGGAAGAGAGGACATTCTGGAAATTAGTGTGGTGGTGGTTGTTAGAAGATGACATAGCTAGATGGAAAGATCCCCAAAGCAGAAGTTTTTGTACAAGGGTGAGGAGCAATGATTTGAAATGATCTGGAATAGGCAATGTTGAACTAAAGCATGCAAGCCCATTTTTAAATTCTGTGATAACCTAGCTTTTGGAGAAATGACCAGCCTTCACTTGGGGCCATTTCAAGGGAAGCAATGTGTCCATAGAGGAAATTGAATTTTAATTAAAACAAAGAAATGGAATGAATGTCCTGTAAAGAGGTTTTCAGAAGTCACAGTGGAAAGGTTTGGGAAGGAAGGAAGCTTCATTCAGTAGTGAGGCACAGAGAGGTGTGTGGATGAGAAAATGTAGAGGATTAGTAGCTAGTGGTTTCCAAAAAACTGAACAAAATGATTTTGTAGTTGCCTATTGTCTTCCCTGATGCTTCTGAGGGAGATGTAACTAAAGAACCTCCAAAGAAATAATTATCGAGCCTCCAAAGTAACACTGGTCTCTATCTGTAGGGTACAGAGTAAGTTCTTTTCTAAGGCCCCCTCCTGCAAGAATTAATTATTTGACTTAAAGATAGAAGACTGAATGTAAATAACAGCAAAATTGTCTCTGATGTTATTGTAAAAACTAAAATCGTGTCACTTTGTAAATAAAGTAGCATCTTTCCAACAGAGAATACTGACCCAATGTCAATTTTATGGCTAGTTTTAAAATTCAGATACACCTTTCCATATCACTTAATTGTGCCTCTTTCAGTGAAAATATAGTGCTGCCTTCAGGGAGCACACCTCCCAAGAGATGACTAAAATCAATGAGAAATCCGATGTCTATTTGTTAGTAAAGACGTGCAGTTTGATGGGTCTTTTGGGACTATACCACTAGTCAGAGATTCTAAAGCAAAATTAAGTGGAGCATAGATGCCAAAAATCTCAAGAGATCCTTGAAGGATGAAATGTGGAAGATGGAGACCAATTTTGAGAACTGCTACTGGTGTAGACCTGATCCTCCAGAAGAAGATGGCAATGGAATAGCATTCACACACACACACACACACACACACACACACACACACACACACACGACAGAAAATAATATTAGTCCCTACTGGCCAAAAGAATATGAGGGGCACCTGGGTGTCTCAGCTGAGCGTCTGTCTCTTGGTTTTGTCTCAGGTCATGATCTCACAATTCATGAGACAGAGCCCCATGTCAGGCTCTGCGCTGACAGTGTGGAGCCTGCTTGGGATTCTCTCTCTCCCCCTTTCTGTCTCTCGCCCACTTACGTGCTCTCTCTCTTGAGATGAATAAATTAACTTAAAAAAAAAGAACATGGAGAGATGTTGAAGAAAGGACCTTTAAACATATGCAAATGAATAAAATGAATGAATGCCATGTGAAAAGAGATATCCTTTCAGTACTTTTAAAAATCAATCTCTAACAGCTGATGCCATGATTGGGAAACCCTTTGATGAGGACTAATTTCAAAATTATTATTTAAAAAGGTAAATCTTTCTTTAATAATGCAAATTAGGAGAAGTATTTATCATTTTTAAGTCTCCTATTAAATATTTGGATCTACTTACGAATATGTATTCGTCATCTGAGATGCTGTGTTTTAGGCCCCCCGTCATCCTAATGATCTCAGCCTCCCAACTTGCTGTGGCCACAATGCACATGTACTCATAGTGTCTCCTCTTAGAATCCAGGACTCCTTGGAGTCCTCTTTTTCTCATTCACAGGTAATAAACTATAGCCCTCTTTTGTTAGTATCATTAAAGAAGAAATATTACTTACTTAAAGTAAAAGACCAACTTAAAGGTAATCCTTTTGTCACAGTAAATGGGCTCACCCTAGCAACTCTAAAGTATTAAGAAATTTAACACAGTTTAAAAGTGGGTAACACAGTTTGAGTCCAGACTTAACTAGGCAATTTACAAACTGTGCAGTCAGGGTGTTACAGAGTCTTGGTCACATCTTTCTGCAGGCAGCAGCATGGTACTGCATATGGTTCTTTCAGATGTTCTGTGTCTTTTCCTGTTATTGTAGAGGTGATATGTGAACTGCACGAATGGCATACCTGGTTTTTTGTTGAGATTCATGGGCGGCACTAAATAAGATAAAATCTTTAACAAAGAGATCCTAGAAAGAATCCAGCCTACCATCACTGAAGTTGTAATCAAAGCAACTCAGCTGTGAAAATTAAAGACAGTGGGATTTTTGAGTTTTTGCCTTGGGATTTGCTAAAGTGAGAAAACCGCAGGTAGAGGAAAAAATGAAACCACCAAGACATGGTAACTTACCACATTAGTCTGTATTTCTGAATGTGCAAATCCAAATTAGAGTAAATCCAGTGTTTTTGCAAACGCTTATTGCAACCTCTTCTCTGTCCCTTGGCAGTGACCTGTTCCATGCGTTCAGTCAACAAATATGTATTGGGCGCCTACTTGTTCTAGGCACTGAACAAGAGTCTAGTGGTGCCTAAGACAGAGTTCTCCACTCTCATGGACCTAACGGTCCACGGGAGCAGAGAATTAGCAAATAAATATATCAGACAGTGATATGCACGGTGAAGAAAGTGAAACACGATGACAAGCTAGGGGGTTTCTGGCTGAGTTGACATTCCTGTGTTGGAGTGTCTCTCTAAGGAGATCATATGAAAATCAAGAATACCAATGGGAAGAACTGTCGCAACAACACACGAGGCAGAGGGAACGGTTAGTGCCATGATCTAAAACGGGAGTCAGTTTTGCTTGTTCAAGAAACTAAAAAAAGACCAGTGACTAGAGAGTACTGACTAGTTACTAACATACCTGTTGCCTGAGGTCTCACATATATTACCAAATTTCCCAGAACCATCTCAACCATGTAACAAAATATTTATTAATTTTATTTCAGTAAGTATTATTTAGATTGTGCAAAGTATTGTGGATATAAAGATGCATACATCATGACCCAGGACTTTATGTAACATGAAAAAAATTAGGAACAAAAAAATCTGATAAATGCTTTGTCAGAAATGGTATAAAGCGTGTTGGGAACAATTACATGGAATCCTGCTTATATGAGTGAGTAAAGGCAAACCTTTGAGTTGGGCCTCGAAGAATAAATAGGTTCCTGTTAGACAAGGAAATACATGGTGTAGACTTCTTTACTGAGTACCTGACCCATATACCAATGGCCTCCTGGACATCTTCATCTGGATATACCACCTCACCCAGATTTAACATGCTACCAGAAACAATTTTTCTTACCCCAAACATGCTCCTCATCCTATCTGTTGCATTTTAGTGAAGAGTTCCCTCCTCATATCTGGTAATCAGCTTGACTACCTTCTCTTCCCAGTTTCCATATCTGCTTTGTAACCAATATTGCCAATTCGACCCCTAGATGATCAAACTATCTCTTCTTCACTATACCTATACCTCATAGTTTTTCATACGGATTCTTCTTTTTTCCAGAATGCATCTCACACCTCCAAGCCAAATTTGTCGATATAATTGTTGATAAATTTGTTGATATAGGTACCCTATAACACTATTTATGACCACCTTTTACCAAAAAAGCACATGAAGGCTTAAGGTATAGAGTGTGAACATTCTTCCATCCACCTTTCAAGGCCTGTTTCTACCAACCCTCTTTTTGGTTCTCTATCTCTGGGAAGGAAAAAAGAAAATGAAGTCTCAAGAGACAAAAGTCATTCTTTAGATCATAGATTTCTACTGAGCAGAATTGCAACAGCATTAGGAAGCTTTACACTCAGAATTAGGAATTTCAGCCTTGTTCACCGTCTTGTACATTCTGTTTCTTGCATCTCTCTCTAGGACATAGACTGGATGGGACCTGTGTCTAGGCACTAAAAGACTCAGATTTCTTTCTTTTGTCATTTCTGATTCTTTCTACATTTATCTCTGGCTGAGGAATGAGACCAAGGTAATAAATTAAACTAAAACTTATCCTAGCTACATAGCCAATATCCTTTCTTCTTTCACGTTCTTCCTCTATTCAGCCACTAGGAAAGTTACATCTCTGTATGGGAGCAGAATAGGAGTAGAAGTCTCAGCACAGGCCAGCTCATATAAACCTTAGTCTTTCATCTGAGCTTGTAATAAAAACTCTCCTTGATATATCAGGCATTTATTTGTTCAGCCATTTATGATGTGATATTTTGGTCCCCATTTTGCTATGGTTCTTTCTGTGTAGCACACTTCCTGTGACTTTATTGGGTGGGGGGGAGCAGGGAGGGAACCGGTTGACAATGGATAAAGACAATTTGCAAAATGCCTGTGAAGCCCTTGTGGTGGAAAACAGCATTATTGCCAGACAGGGAGTGATTAATTGGGGATCTAAGTCTGAATTTCTGCCTTCCTGGACCACGCAATAAATCTATTATTATAGCAACAAGCTCCTCTCAATTCCTCATTAAAAAAAAAAATACACAAGGCATGATGCTAGACTGCTAAGGGGAATCATTTTGGTCCACTCTGCTGAAGTGCTTGGGCCTGTTTAATATGCTTACAAATTAAAACATCAAAAGAAGCAATATTTCTCCATGAAGTGGACTATTAGCATTTTATATGAGAAAACAACTCTGTCAGAATATCCCCCAAATTGTAGAACTTTTAGCATTCCTGCCCCTGCCCCTCAAATGCTGGTGGCACCCTGCAATCCTGTGACAATACAAACCACTACTCATTTCCATTTCCAGATACCTTCTGTGGGGGTAGTACCACCCCAGCATTGAGAACTACCAAAAGGAAGGAAGTAATCATGAACCTACTTCAGATTTAGGTTATATTGGAAACATCATGTTAGATGAGAAATAGATACCAGGGTATTAAGTCAAATAAATTATCGAATAAAAAATTAAGTCTAGAAACACAAAGGAAAGCAGAGTCAACCAGACCAATTTTAGGAAGATCAGAAGTCAATGAAGAGAGGTAAGAAAGATTTATAGGACCAAAAAGAGTGAGGTAAGATGAACTAATTACTAACACTAAAGAGAAATGAAGCATCTTAAATGTCCCAGTGCTTTTCCTCTTCAATCTGACCCAGATTCATAGGTGAACCCTGCTTGCTTTAGCACACTAGTTTCCCCTGAGGGGGTTCCCAAGTATTTTGCAAATAGTCTGTTTCCTGCAAGACCTGTATTTTTTTATCCTCCACCTCCTGAATCTGAAAGAGGTAGATGAGAATAAAGCAATGCATCTAGATTTGTGGCTTATCACCAAGATAGTGATGGTCAATCTGATGTAGAAACACATAAAGGTAGGAATAAAAAAAGTCATTCAGGTTGATTAGAATTTCAAGACTTTATGTTAACTACTCACAGCTTCTTTTCTTTTTATTGAAGTATAATGGGCATACAACACCCTATTTGTTTCAGTGTAAATCATAGTGACCTGGTATTTTTACACATAACGAAGTGATCCCAAGTCTAGTCACTATCTTCACCATATGAAGTTATTAAAATATTATTGACTATATTCCCTATGCCACATACATTACATCCCCATTACTTATTTATTTTATAACTGAAAGTTTGTACCTCCTAATGTCCTTCATCTATGTCACTTGTGCCTGTCTAGTAATCAACAGTTTGTTTCCTGTATCTATTAGTATATTTCTGTTTGTTTTGTTTTTTAGATTCCTCATATAAGTGAAACAGTATAGCATGTCTTTCTCTGTCTGACTTCTTTCACTTAGTCTAATACCCTCTGGGTCCATCCATATGGCCCAAAGTGGCAAGATTTCATATTTGATGACTAATTCACATTCCATTATACACACACACACACACACACACACACACTCATATACACACATACACACACACATATATGCCATATCTTTATCCATTCATCTATCAGTGGACACATAGACTTCTTTCATATCTTGGCTATTGCAATTAATGCTGCAATGAACATAAGGGTGCATTTATCTTTTTGAATTGGTGTTTTCATTTTCTTCAGGTAAATAACCAGAAGTGAAATTGTTGGACCATATGGTAGTTTTATTTTTAATCTTTTAAGGAACTTCCATACTATTTTCCATAATGGCTACGCTGATTTGCATTTCCACCAAATCATAAAATTCCTGGAAGAAAACATAGGCAGTTAGCTCTTTGACATTGGTCTTAGCAATGATTTTTGGACCAGTCTTCTCAGGCAAGGACAAAACAAAAGCTAAAATAAACAAAAGAGATTACATGAAAACAAAAAATTTTTGCACAGTAAAGGAAACCATCACCAAAATGAAAAGGCAAACTATTGAATGAGAGAAGATATTTACTAATCACAGTTTCCTGAAGGTGGTTGTACTCTTGTGCATCCATGTCCTATGGCATCCTTCCACCTACACTTTCTTTTCCCGCTCTCTCATTGTCGAAACTCATCCTCCAGCGTTTAGCTGTGAGGCCACTTCCTGCGAAAGCCATTTTCAAACTCCCATGGTTCTTTGCTTCCCATCTCCCCACCCCCAATAGACTTTGAAGTATTTTGCTTTATTTTGTAGTTTTTATATGTAGGTCTTATTTTCCTGACATGGATTGGAGACTCCTTGAAAGTAAGAGCTAATGTTATATTCATTGTATTTGCTACCACACTTGCGATCATCTGCTCCTTCAGAGGATCTCAGTCAGTGAAGATCTCAGCATACTTCACAGGTATGCGGACAACTTTTCAACAATGTGAAGAAATTATTTTGCTGTACAACTAAGTAAGTGTATTGTTACAGCAGTGTCTGCAGATGAAACAGAGTTGAGTGCATGGTACCTGACAGTGAAGGGCAAGGTATCATTTGCTGCAAATAAAAAGAGGCTTGATATTCTCAAAACTGCATCGAAAAAGGATACAAATAACTGAAAGAAGAAATGATCATTTAAAACAAAAATTTACTACAACTGCTTTCTCCATCTAGAGCAGTGGCAAATGCATTTCTTGGGCAGACAGATATTTTATTTTTAAAGTACTTTGATAGGGACGCCTGAATGGCTCAGTGGATTGAGCATCCAACTTCTGCTCAGGTCATGATCTCATGGTTCATGAGTTTAAGCCCCATGTCAGGCTCTGTGCTGACAGCTCAGAGCCTGGAGCCTGCTTCAGATTCTCTCTCTCTCTCTCTCTCTCTCTCTCTCTCTCTCTCTCTCTCTCTCTCTCCCTGCCCCTCCCTCACTCATGCTCTGTCTCAAAAATAAATAAACATTAAAAAATTATAAAATAAGTAAATACATAAAAATAAAAGTACTTTGATATAGGTAAGAGTGAGAAAACAAAGAAAGCTGGACTTCTCTGTCAAGAGAAGACTGGTTTGCAATCTTCCAGGAGGAACAAGTGAATTGTGAGGCAGGGGTGGGGAGTATGGGATGTAACCTGGAGAAGAGGAGATGTGGGGCTGCAAGGAACAGAGAGAGGAGGATGGACCTTGAGCATGGGAAACAAACAAGGCTGGAACCTAGAGGGTGGCCAGGAGAGAACCCCTACAAAAGTGTTTACGTTTATTTTCCCCCTTGGCTTGTGGGAACAATCACAATTAGTACTTAATTTTGAAATTTTCCTCCCCTATGTCATTATATCTTCAATTATATAAAACCTTCAAAAAATTTTGCTGCACATAACAGCTTGCATTTAGTGGGGTTTGGGGAATAAAAAAGCAGAGCTGATTCCCCATGTGGGACAAATTACACGCAAAAAAAGAGTAATCATATGAGCTGTTCTGGTTATGTGGCTGTTGGCTCTCTGCCCCATTTCTATCTCCTTTGAATCACAAGGGATTGAAAGGTGGCAAACGATACTTCCCAGATTCTCTTGCCTGAGAGCTTACATATAAGTCCTACCCATGCCCATGGGAGGCATTGGGTGGGAGATTAGATGAAGGGTGGAAGGGGGAACAAGCCATTTTTTCCTGCTTGTGGCAGCACTTCTGGACAGGAGCAGCAGCCAGCAGGCAAATTTAGGCTCCTGGGCTCCTGCCCAGGCAGTGATTTCAGCAATAGAGTTAGCAGCACAGTGCGTGTGGGCTCTGGCTTCAGTAGTAGCAGCAGCAGTAATGAACGTCTCCCAGTCTGAGCTCTTGCGGTTTCAGTGGAGATGCAGGCGCTCGGCCTCCTGCAGGGTGGAAGCAGCGAGTGTAGCAGCAGCACTGGCCAAAGCAGCTCCCAGAAGCCTCAGCACCACAGGGGCATGGTATCTATGTAACTCTAGTTCCTCTTGTTCTTCCATTCCTGTATAAACACATCTTTCGATTTTTGCTCCTTTAGCTCTGCTAAAATTTTTGTGACCAAATCCTTGTATTAAATTCCTTCTATTTGAGAAACTCTGGTGGTTAATTTTATATGTCGACTTGACTGAGTTCTAGGATGCCCAGATAGTTTGTCAAACATTACTCTGGGTATGTCTGTGAGGGTGTTTTTGAATGAAATTAACATTGCATAGGTAGACTGAGTAAAGCAGATTGCTCTTCCTTGTGGGTGGGCCTTAAACAATCAGTTAAAGGACTGAATGGAACAAAAAAAAAGCTAACCCCCTTCAAAGTAGGTGGGACTCTTCCTGCGTGACTGCCTTGAGTTAGGACACTGGGCTTTTCCTGCTAAGGGACTCAAACTTAAATGTTGGTTCTTCTTGGGTCTTGAGTCTGCTGGCTTTCAGATTGGAACTTACCATCTGCTCTCCTGGTTCCCCAACTTGCTGAGTACAGGTCTTAGGAATTCTTGGCTTCCATAATCATGTGTGCCAATTTTTAATAATAAACATATAACAAATTTGATATATACATTTTTAATTTTTTAATGTTTATTTATTTTTGAGAGAGAGAGAGAGAGAGAAAGAGAGAGAGAGAGAGAAACAGATCATGAGCAGGGGAGGGGCAGAGAGAAGGAGACAGAGAATCTGAAGCAGGCTCCAGGCTCTGAGCTGTCAGTACAGAGCCCGATGCAGGACTCAAACCCATGAACTGTGAGATCATGACCTGAGCCAAAGTCGGATGCTTAACCAACTGAGCCACCCAGGTGCCCCAATATATATATATTTACATACACACACACACACACACACATGCACGCACACACACACAAACACATATATATATATATATATATATATATATATATATATATATATATATATTATATGTACACACTCTCATTGGTTCTTGTTATTTCTCTGAAGAACGCTAATACAGATTTTGGTACTGGGAGATGTGGTACAGCTGTAATAAATAGCTGAAAATGTGCAAGTGTAGCCTTGGAAGTGGGTAGTGGGTAGAGGCTGGAAGAGTGTTGAGGTGCATGCTAAAAAACGCTGACATTCCCATGAACAGACAGTTGGTAGAAACATGAACATTGTCATTCTGAACACCGTGATGACTGTATACTTTTTATCAGTTTTATTGAGATATAAAGATCTCAATTAGTGTTAGGTGTACTAGAGCTATTGTTTAGTGCATCTATTAGTTTAGTACCATTTTTAAGTGTACAACATAATGATTCGATATTGTACAACAGAATGATTCACATATTGTGAAATGGTTGCCACAACAAGCTCAGTCAACATTCATGTCACAGAGTTGCAAAATTTTTTTCTTAAGAAAGCTTTAAGGTCTTCTCTCTTAAATAAGTTTCAAATAGACAGTACAGTATTGTTAAGTATAATCACCATGCTGTACATTACATTCTTAGGACTAATTTACCTTAGGGAAGATAAATTAATGGGAGGTTTGTATCCCCCTTCACCCATTTTGTTCCCCTTCACCCATTTTGCCCACCTCTGCAAGCCCCAAATCTGACAACCACCAATTCTCTATATCTATGAGTTGAATTTTTTCTATATCTATGTTCTCTATATCTATGAGTTCAATTTTTTCAGATTCCCACATTCTGTCTGACTTATTTTACTTAGCATTATGTATTCATGGTCCATCCATGTTGTCACAAATGGCAAGATTTCCTTCAAATTTATGGTGGAATAATTTTCCATTGTATACATATACCACATTGTGTTAATTCATCTGTCCGCTGATGGACATTTAGGTTATTTCCATGTCTTGGCTATTGTAAATAATGCTGTAATGAGCATTGGAGTGCAAATATCTTCTTGGGATAGTGATTTCATTTCCTTCAGGTATATTCCCAGAAGTGGCATTGCTGGGTCATCTGATAATTCTGTTTTTTGGGGTTTTTTGTTTGTTTTTGTTTTTGTTTTTGAGGAGCCTCTATACTCTTTTCCATAGCAGCTGCCCCAATTTACATTCCCACCAAGAGGGAGCAAGGGTTCCTTTTCTCCATATCCTTGCCCATATTGGTTATCTTTTAACTTTTTGATGACTACCATCCTAACAGGTTTGAGGTGATAATGACTACATACTTATATAGATACCATGAGACATTATATTTTGAGATTGCAGTATAATTACTGCTAACTTATATGGTACATTTAATCTTTTCAAGTGTGTTGCTTAAGATAGCTGGTTTTCAAAATATCCCCTCAAGCACAAAAAGGTTGAAAGCCATAGCTTTACATGGTGGACATTCGATAAGCATTTACTCAATGATCTCTCAACTTTGCATTATCTAAGTGGTTGGAGATTACCAGTAAAGCGTCAGTATATTTTTTCTGTTATCTAAAGAATGTTTCCATTTATGCCTTGGTACAATTGACATTATAGTGAACAGTAGTAATAAGTTATGTCACTGTGAAAAATAAAAAGAAATCGAAAATGTTATTAATTACAGCATATCATGGCATCAGAGTGAATAGTTAAAATGTCTGTCTTGAAAGTGGAACTAATGGTCAAAAGGGAGATTTGAATTTAACTTAAAATAGTGCAGTTTTTATTTTTATTGAATGAGCTAAATTGGGCATTATAAACTAATAGAAATTATTTAAAGAAAATTGAAGTTTAAAGCCGAAATAAAAACACCAACTAACTGACAATTATAGTTTTTAGAGTCTATGAATGAATGGTTACAATACAGCAGAAGGTTTCTGGGAAACTGGAGGAAAGGAAATGTAAAAATGCTTTATATAAGCTATTAAAATAGCTGGCTACATAATCCTTCATATTTAGAAAATGTGATTTTATTTGTGGACCCTCTAATAGCAACAATAAATAACTCACAGGTTTTTTTTTTCCGTTGGTAATAATTTTTGGTGCATCACTTTTTTTCTTATACATTTTTATTGGAGTATAATTCACATGCCATAAAATTGACCCATCCAAAGTGGTACAATTCAGTGGCTTTTAGTATATTCACAAGGTTGTGCCCCCATCACCACTACATTTTTATCAGCCCCAAAAGAAACTTGTACTCATTAGAAGTCACTTCCTATTCTTCTAGCTCCTGGCAACCATTAATCTACTTTCTGTATTTGTGGATTCGCCTATTCTGGACATTTCATATAAATAGAATTATATATGACCTTTTGTATCTGGCCTCTTTCACTTAGCATGTTACAGCATATATCAAGATGTTATTTCTTTATACGGTCGTGTTGCTTTTTTATTACTCATATTGCTCAAATATGTCAGCTACTAGCTTAATTATAAAGTTTATTGATGCTTTCCTAGTTTAATTCCTCATAGTGTAGCCCTCAGTCTTCCTTACTTATAGATGCTGGACACCCACTTAATGTTACTTGAAGAGTGCTAAGAAAGTCCCATGTAAATTTGTCTTCCCCACCTTATCATGCTCCACCCCCTCCTACTGCTATACTTCTTTCAGTGTCATCAGTGAAAATTCATTCCATTGTCTTACTGTGTGCTTTGTTTGAAAATACAAATATCCTTTACATATGTATATTGAACTGTAAATATCAGTTGACTAGCTCAGTTTCAGCATTGGCAGTAAGCTAATAGCACTGCTTAGAAATTGGGATTTTTAATAGAGGAAGGAATGAGATAAGAATCATTTCAAAGGTGCTTTTGGGAAGCAAAGTTGGCTTGGCATCTCTGATGAAAAGAAAGTATTAGTAAATCAGTAAATTTCATTTACTGAACCCCTAGTTCAATGGTGTGAAATCTTATTCTTGGAACTGCAGACAGAGAGTTGTATCGTATCATTAAGTATCACATGGTCTTGCATAGGAGGCAGACATATGATCAAGTCTAATGCAAGGTATTAAGTGCTGAGATAAACATATCTATAAAGGGCTATGAAAGCCCAGGCAAGCTGGAGGAGACTGAAGTGGAAACGTCAAGGAAGGCTTCCTGGAAGAAGTGACATGAGAAGGGTTTTTAAACTCAGTGTGTGTTAGCTAGATAAAGAATGGGGGAAAGGCATTACAAGCAGAGGAAGCAACCGTGATAAGAAAGCTAAAAGAATCAAATCACAAGCTGCTTTCACAAATGTCAAGTAGAGCAGTATGTCTAAAGAGAAGGGATGAAAAAGATTAGAAAGAATATAATAATAACACCTACTATAAAAAATGGGCTATTTATTATGTGCTTGGCACTGCCATAGGTATTTCACATGCCTCATCTCACTTAGTCCTCACAACAATCTGATTACATAGGTGCTATTTCTATCTCTATTCTCAGATAGAAGAAACTGAGGTATAGGAAGGTTAAGTAACTTGTCTACATTCTCGCCTCTAGTGAGCAAAGCATGATGCCGAAGTATTAACCTCTCTGCTGTTGGATCACGATGGCCCTTGTTTGTTAGGCTGAGGCATTTGACCTTCATCCTAAAAGTCATTGGAACCTGAAAGGTTCTAAGCAAGAAAGTGACCTGACATGAACAGATTGACAATTTTAGAAAATCGCTGTGGAGCTTGGGTAGGATAAAGGGTTTGTGCAATCTAGAGGTTGAGAGAGCAATAATCAGGCAAAAAAAAAAAAAAAAAAAAAAAAAAAAAAGATGAGGGTCTCAGATCAGCAGAGCAAAAAAGAGAGCCCAACATATATGTAGGAAGTAAAAGCAGACTCTTAGGAGATGGGGACTGAAGGGGGAAAGTCTAGAATGACTGAAACATTAAGTCATTGGGTAAATGCTTATGCCTTCAAATAGAAGCATACAGAGGGAAGAAAGGATCTTAATTCATATTAATTAATTCATGAGTATGAAGTGATTAGGCAACTTTCAGGTAGAAATGTCAAATACAGAGCAGACTTTGTGGGTCCAGAGCCCAGCAGTGATGTCTGAGCTGAAAATAAGAAGTTAGAGGAACTGGGTCATAAATGGTCATTGAAGGAAAACAGACTTAAACATGGCCACCCAGTGAGGACATATATGGCTGGAAGAGCACAGAACAAAGAATCAGGCTCTGAGCAGTGATGGCAGCATCATTGAGGCATCATTGGGAGATCCTGCATGCGAGAGATGGAAAAATGGTCAGAGAAGGAGGTGGACAGGTCGGCAAGGGTGGTGTCACTAACGCTAAGGTGAGTTTTAAGGAGGGAGTGTTACAGCAGTGACAAATGCCACAGGGAGGCCAAATAAGAGCAGGACATAAACTGTCATTGAATTTGACAGTTTGAAGATAAATGTGACTTTACGGAGAGGAGTTTCAGGGCCTGGAATCAGATTGCAACAAGGGGTGAATGTAAGGAAAGGAAGTAAAGAAGGTGAGCACACAACCACAGTTGGCACCATAGTCACTATGAAGCTTTGAGGGGAAGGAAAGCTAAAAGAGGGAATGAAAAGGAGAGATAAAGGAGGCATTTGATTTATTCTGACCACATGTCTACACATGGGGAACATATTCTAAATCATCACTTCCGGTTTTGTAGATAAAGGCAAATAAGTCAGAAACTGACATAAGGTTTCTAGAGTTTTCTGAGCAACAGAATCTGCAGAGCCCTCTGTTGCCTTTGGAGCAAGAAGGGTCCCAATAAGACAACAACGTGAATCAAGAGAAAGCAGAGATCACTTTCAGCTTTCTCTGGAGCCAAGCTCAGCTTAGGGAGATTCAGAGGTTCCCTGTAGGCTTGGAGTCAACTAGGGAAGGCAGCTGAGGTCTCTGCTGGCTGGCCAGCTACCCTGCAACAAGAGGCTTCCCAGGAGAGGGGAGGATAAGGCCCCATGGATTAAGCCTGCCTATGGTTAACACACTGGGTATTGCCCAAGCAGGAAGCCGCCCAAGGCCTTTCTTTCTAAGCTTCTGTAGACCATCTAAAGGACCATTCCAAAGAATTGGGAGTGATAAAACACCAGTGTCAGTGAGCAAAGTGAGGACTCCAGCAGCCAGATCTAACTGAAGAGACCTCCCCATACTCAATGCAGTCAGTCACGGAACTGAATCTCCATTCCTTCCCTGCTGCTGCCGGGTGTTTTAATCACCTCATATGGACCCTGTTGGTGACAGGATTTCTGCTTTAAAGTTATCAGGATGGCCAAACATAGGACACCCAACACTGGACACATGAAATGCTGGTAGTTAATTAGTTACATGTACTCACCACCCAGGGGAGGAGGATACAGTCTGCTATGTAAGGCCACACGGGCTGTATGAGGACTTGAGCAAACAGTCAAGGGTGCTGGGAGGCAGCCTTTATAGCATCAAGAGGTTGAGGTGACTGGTTCCTGTGGGAGGATGTGATTGGCTTATTTGAATTCTTCTGGGGTGGGCAAGGAACAGAAATCCACTGCTCGGGGATAAGCAGTACCTGTGCCTGGTCCCCTCGATGAGGAGGGTTTTTCAACCAGGGGACCTTCTACATGGGGTAGAGTAGGGAGAATTTGGGCATTAGGTTATTTGAGGCCCTACAGATTTTATCAGATGTCAAAGCAGCACATAATATTGGATCTTAATTTTAGGTCTTACACCACATGGGTGATGGGCCAGGAGCCTTCACGGGCTTCCTGAGAGTTAGGTGGATAAAGACTGCCTCCGACCATTTGGCTATTATAACACGTACCACAGACTGGGTGGCTTACGAACAACACACGTTAATTTTTGGCAGTATGGAAGCTGGAGGCCTAAAGTCAGGGTGCCTGCATGGTCAGGTCTGTGTCTGGGGAGGGCCCGCTTCCTGGGTCATAAATGCCCATCTTTTCACTGTGTCCTTATAGGGTGAAAGGGGCTAGGGAGCTTTGGCGAGGAGAGGGGTGTGGAGGGGTCTCTTTTATACGCGCACTAATCCCATTCATGAGATTGCCGCCTAATCACTTCCAAAGACCCCACCTTCTAATACCATCACATCGGGGATTAGAATTTTAACATATGAATTTTGGGGACACACCGACATGCAGTCCATAGCAGAGGAGGATTATTATAGGCAGAGAGAAAACACTGAACTGGACAGTGATAGTTGATAATAATAGTTGCATCTGACTGGATACTCGCTTAAGAGATCTCATTTTAAATCAAAAGCAACTGGAAAATTTACTGGTTTAGGTTAAGCTTTCTGACTGGATCAAATTTAGTTTTTCTGCTATTGGGCAATAACGGGGCTGGTCAAAGAAAAGTATGTGTAGTCATAAAAATAAAATGGGTTTATGTTTCCACAGAGCTGATTGGTGACATCCAATTCATACTTGCCATGCCCATTGTTAAAAACTGCAAAGGGGCTAAAGAGTAGGTTAGGGTCCTTCCATGAGAATGCTAAAAGACTGTCAAAAGCCATTACCTTTCATGAATTTAGCAAGGCCCTTAGTCTGGCCCTCAGCCCTGTCAGTTTCTCTGAGCTGAAAAGCCTAGGAAAGATGATTCATGGGGCAATCTACTCACAAGAGACCTAAGTAATCTGGTGTTGAGATATTCAATTCTAGTTGCTGGAATGCATACATTCTCCATCTGGGGTGTTCCTTTGCTGGAATTTGGGTACTCAGAAAGATAAACTGATAATCAGAATATTGATTAGTGAACACAAGAAAAGATTTCATTAGTCTATGACAAGGCCTGATCAATCATCTCTACTCCACTTACAGAGATGCCTTTCCAGTGACCGGAAAGTTCATTTCAGCCACGTTTGGTACTTCTCTCTGTGTGGTGCTGAATAAACACTGCTCAGGTCTCCTTTAATGCTTTCCTTCTTTATGCTCTGCACTGACCCAGGCCAGGATACATATATCTCTTATAGGCTCCCTTAGCATATATTGATCATGTACAGATAAGGAGCGTATTTTAATTATCTGTTTATTGGTGTGTCTCCTTCATGACTGAAATACCTTTAGGACAGGAGTACTGTCATCTTGCCAATCTTGCTTCCATTGCTAATTCCAGACTGTTCCACTCTCATGCGCTAGCCCCTTTTTCATTTCCTGCATCAACCTTCAAGTTTCTCCCGCATTCATGAGAGCATTCTGGCTTTTGGCTCTAGGGTCATCCTCTCCATCTCTAGTCCTCCTTTATTCTGGGGAATTTTGATTGCTCTGTGGCTTATCTATGGATGGTCTTCACCTCCAGTTTCACTCCTACATTATTTCAACCTGCTTCCTTCACCACGCCATGGAATTCCCCATCATCTGGAATTGCTCTTCCCACTAGAAGGCACGACTGAACCTAGTGAGAGGCTGTTTTGGTAACAGGGCTAATGTTGAAGGGATCAAAGATTAAGCTGAACTGGAAGGTAGGTTTACCAAAGGAAGCATTAGGCATGACAACTTGGGATGCTGGCCTGGTCACCCTGTAACATGGGAGAAACTCTTTGAGGACTTGGAGCATGAGCTTTGACCGGATAACTTTGCCTGGGGTGGTGGATACAATAGAGGTGAATTTGTTCTTGGATAGCCTTGAAGAGAGATCTTCAATAGTGAGACACATACTAGACCCCTTGGTCCAATAGATGAATGTGTTGGTGCTCGAGGGCTGCCGTAACAATATACCACAGGCTGGATGACTTAAACAATAGTATTTTCCACAGTACTGGCTGGAGATGATCAAGGTGCTGTCATGGTTGGTTTCCAGTAAAGGCCATAAGTAAAGGATCAGTTGGCTTTTAGATAACCACTGTCATCTAAATGTTGTGTCTCTGTGTATGCAAAGTACCCCTAATGTTTCTTCTTATGGTGATGATGCCAGTCATATTGGATTAGGGTCCCACCCTAATGGCTTCATTTAACTGAATCATTTCTTTTTATTTTTTATTTATTTATTTAAAAATTTTTTTAATGTTTATTTATTTTTGAGACAGAGGGAGACAGAACATGAGTTGGGGAGGGGCATAGAGAGGAGACACAGAATCTGAAACAGGCTCTGGGCTTTGAGCTGTCAGCACAGAGCCAGACGCGGGGCTCGAACCCACAAACCATGAGATTATGACCTGAGCCGAAGTCAGACGCTCAACCGACTGAGCCACCCAGGCACCCCGAATCATTTCTTTTTAAAGGCCTCAACTCCAAATATGATTACATTCTGAAGTATCGGGGATTGGAATTTAAACATATTAATTGTGGCGGAGGGTAAACAACTAGCCTATAACAATGAATAAGACTGGAACAGAGCAACTCTCAATAATCATTTGAGTGATTTTCCCCCCACAAATTGTTTATAATCTTTGTCACTTTGTCTAAACCATGAAGTGAAATAAGATTTTAAATATAAAAAAGAGTGGAAATCTGCTCAGATAAACTCTTTGGAAACAAATTTATTGATGGAAGTTTTTTTTTCCCCCCCAATGGAAGTATTGAGTATTGATAGTATAATTAAATCACACACACTCACATGCACACACCACACACACACACACACACACACACACACACACACACACAAATACACACAACATTAATCAGGCTTGAAAGCTTATTTTTTTTGGGGGGGGGTAATTTTCAAAAATAGGGAAAATCATGACTTTTTACAAATATAAAGCAAACATGGGTTGAAGATCTTACTTAACTCATTGATCAGTGAAAAACCAGATGTTACAAGCAATTCAAAGAAGAATCCAAAAGAACAGATACATTTCTAGATGAGGACTATTGAAATGAATATACCAATGGAAAAGACTGTCTTTTTCCATAGGTGGGAGGGTGGGTCCCTCCATCAGTCAGCATTACTTGCGTGTCTACAGACAAGAATTATTTTTGCGGTGCTGTCAGCTGCCGACAGCTTACAAAATTGGAAATAAATCTCCCCTAGAGTCAGAACCAAAAAAGTGGAAGAGTATGCTATAGACAAAGCACAATTTTCCATGGAAACCCAAATTTTTCCTTATAGTCTCAAAAACACTGAAATTTTGAAATTTTGATATTCCAGATTAAATAATATTGTAATTCTCACATCTACAAAATAATAATAATAATAATAATAATAATAATAATAATAATAATAAATATTGTAATAAGGAATTGTTAAAATATATTCAGAAAGATTCTGATCAATGAATTTCAGGCCTTGACAGCATGTTGATGGGAAAGAGATTTGGGGGTTGGGAAGGGGATTTGTTACACCCAACTCCTTCATCATATAGGCCATTACCACCTACTCAATTTACTCAAGGAGTTTATTTTGGTACTGAGTACACAATTATTGGAAATGGAATTTGTGGACGTTCTCTTATTTTGAATAGAATTTTGGTAGAGGATGTATTAGAAGGAAAGCTGAGCAAATTAACAGATAAGAACCTATCTGAGAGATTTGCTACTGTTTTTCTATAAAGAAATTCCTTCTGGAGTTGAAAATAAATGGATGTATGTTTAAAAATATATTTCTAGACACTCAAATGCCCTTACCTCCTGGAGGATAACGTTTTTCAATTACTTTGTTGGTTTCAGTCTCCCAGTCAAGGATTAAAGCACTAAAAATAATTGTCTTTATGTTGCTTTCCAGTGTTGGGTTTTATTGTTTCTCTTTAAAATAAAAGTATCTGGACTTTGTATTAAAGACCATTCTAATTCTAAAGAGTAACTCATTTTGGTAAATTAAAATTAGCTAGAAGATCAGCAGGGATTAAAACATTCAATAATTTGACACCTGATTGGTCTAGAGTAGTGAAACTCTGTTCTGATAGTTTTCCATCACAAGGACTCTGAATAAATGATATCTTAGGTGTTCTACTGATAGATCAAATTGATTGCCCTCCTTCTTTAGTGCTGTGTTAGCTTGATTTGTGCATTGTGAATTATGAACAAAGACACCTGATCCTTGGCAGGACTCTCATGTTTGTGTCGGCACTCTGTTTTCCCAGGCTCTGGAGAACTTGAGAGAAAATGCCTAAATTGAAGAGTTAAGGAAGTAGGGCAGCTGAAAACATTTATTCTATCACCATTAACACTGACCGTCATGGGGATAGTCTTCCTCAAGAATGGCAGATATATGTGTTATGCACCATCGTTCAACACTGATAATGTAACACAGTACTTTTCCTGCTGACCCAGAAATGGCCACAACTAATAAATCAGAATTGGCATGCAATTTGGAAATTATTTACTCTCCTTGTTCCACCTCTTGTTTTTGAATTTCAGTCTACCATGAACACCATGAAACAGACAAAAATGGCTGATGGGATCCGAGATTGTCCCGCATTTTATTTTATTTATTTATTTATTTATTTTTATTACCAGTTGCCAACATTAAAGCATGAGAACATTTCATACAAGTCCTGGGATTTCTGTCTTTTCTTTAAAAATCCGAGTTGGCAGCTCTGCGGTTTTTTGCCACAGGGCACCAACCGGCTAGACCTGAGAACTGGCTTTTTCCTAAAGTATGCAAGCTCACAAGTTTGCTGTGGACCCCACTCATCCAATTTGGCCCATGTACACGCTAGACTTTGAGTGTTCACCTCCACCTCGTTCTACTGTGACTCTAAGTCCCCTGGCCTTTCATGCTGATTTGATTTCACAGAATTTCCAGGCTCAGAAGTATGGGGGCAGGCCCCTTCGTGGTGCTAAGCCAACCTCAGAGGTGAGGAAGGAGAGAAAGAGAAACTCCTCTAGGTTAGCTTCTTCCCCTGTGGTTCAGACCATCAAAGTAGGGCACGCATTTCTCAGCCAGAACTGAAGAGTCCAGACGGCCACAGTCCCCTCAGGTGCTGAATGATTTCATTTTGGTGAGATTGGCATGGGGTCTGCAGGCTTGCAGCTGTCAGTGAGATGTCACCTCTAAGCAATTAAGATCACAGCAGGGGAGCAGGGAGAGGGGGGATAAGAAAACCCAAATATATCCAAAAAGTGTTTTATTATAGTCTACACATTTAGAAGAAACAGATCCAAAGTGGATGCTTTTAGAAAAACTGGCCTAAGCTGCAGAAAAAGTTGAAGAAATCTTTTAAGGCCCTCTGTGTGCTAAGGAGTTAAGAGAGCTCAGTGATCTCAGATACAATCAAGAGTCAGGAAAACTTTTTTTAAATTAATTAATTAATTAGGTTTGAGAGAGAGAGAGAGAGAGAAACCATGAGTGGGAGAGGGGCAGAGAGAGAGAGGCCGGAGTGAGGATCCCCAGCAGCGAGGGCAGAGCCCAAGGTGGGGCTCAAACCCAGGAACACGTGAGATCATGACCTGAGCTGAAGTTGGATGCTTAGCCGAGTGAGCCACCCAGGTGCTCCAAGACTCAGGAAAAACGTAAGAACATGTGAAATCTTTTACTGTACTTTAGTCTTACATTTTTCTTGATTTGAAGAAAATATTAGTCACGGGAGATCTAAAGTAGTGTAAATGCTGGGTTCTTTTCTCTGGCCCCCTTGCCAGGCATGCTCTGCCTCAAGGCCTGACCTTGCTGTTCCTTTCACCTGCTGTTCCCTTCTTTCTTCTTTTAAGGCTTTGTGGGATGTCTCAGAACCATCGCCACCTGACCTCCCCATCTCCCTTTCCTCTTTAATATTTCCCCTTAGAGCTTGTACCTATCTATAATATGTATTTAACTTAATCATTTTATTTGGGGTGGGTATTCCTTCCATCACTGGATGAGGGGAGGAGCTTTTGTCTTGGTTGTTCATTGATGGATCCCAGAGACAGCCACATACAGAGAAATCACTCAGCAGACATTTGTTGAATGGGGATGAAAAATACATGGGTGCAGTAGGGCATAGTACCATGTTCCGGGGACTATGAGAAGTTGCATCAGTTTTCCCAGTTCCCATGAATTTTGAAAAAAGCTAAGGGCAAGACAGCAGAGTATAATATCCCTAATCTCTCAAACTTCATTATTTAAAAACCGCAAGAAGATTTTACTAGGTGGAAGATGGAAACTCCAGTACAGCTTCCAAGCAAACTGTTTTTTATGGAGATAGAGACTTTTCAGTTATGGAAATATAAAGACCTCTTGAACTAGAGATATGGGAGTTTACATTACTTTGGGAAGCAGGTGTGGAAGGGCACAATGGTCTGGGGTCTTGGGAAGACTTGTCACTGTATCTGCTTGGAGGGGAAAGAGGCAGAAGTCTTTTTGTGAAAGACAAAATAAACCATTTAAAAACAAATCAAACCATGGGAGTGGCCCATTTTATCCTCCAGAACAGGGTCTATATTTTATAGTTACCCCAATTGTTTGCTATAGTTTGAATGAAGAGGAAACCCAGTCAGTGAGAAAAGACATTTCAGCCACCCTGCTTACATGGCCAGGTGGCTGGGGGTTGAAGATGCACCACTGGCAAAGTTAAAGGTTGAGCTCTGACTGGTTCAGGAATATCACTCACCCTCTGTAACTACAACTCCCAGCATCAAGGCAAGGGAAGGTAGATGTACTGAGCTCCAGCTAAGAAAAATTGCTAGGTTGAAAAAGAATTGCCTCTAATTTACTTGGAAATCCTACCTGAAGAGATCGATAAACATGAATTATCTTATGTTATAGGCCATTATCATTTCATGTCCAAACCTTAAGCACCAGGAAATCCTGTTGGAGGACTAAAAAATACTTTAAAAATAAGGTGTCCATCTATTTTAATATACTGTTCAATGATCATCCTAAGAGGTTAACAAGAAAAAAATCCAGCATGACTATAAAAAGACATTACTGTATTTGGTAATACAAGCCTATGACATTCTAGAAAGATGGTGCTGTGGAGGAAATAACATCATAGCACCAGAAGAAAAAAAAAGTGTCAGATAAAAAGAGAAAATGGCAGAATTCAAGAATCAAAGTTCCAAAAACAATGAGGCATGTTCAAAACTCCATGCCCTGTGAACAAGTAAGCATTACACCATCAAAGGGGAAAAGAGAGGGGCGCCTGGGTGGCGCAGTCGGTTAAGCGTCCGACTTCAGCCAGGTCACGATCTCGCGGTCCGGGAGTTCGAGCCCCGCGTCAGGCTCTGGGCTGATGGTTCGGAGCCTGGAGGCTGTTTCCAATTCTGTGTCTCCCTCTCTCTCTGCACCTCCCCCGTTCATGCTCTGTCTCTCTCTGTCCCAAAAATAAATAAACGTTGAAAAAAAAAATTAAAAAAAAAAAAGGGGGGGGAAAAGAGAGTCAACCTAGAGATGGAACCCATGGTACCTGAAATAATTACTGAAGACTTTACTTGTGCATGTAAATGAGCTAATACTCACTATTCTTGAGAAATAATGAAAGTGAAAACAAGGATTGCAGAAAAGTAATTAGCTATAACAATGTTAGACAAGCTCTAAATTAGTTAATACTACAGATGAACTAAACATACTTCTGGAGGCTGTGAAGAGCAGTAATCAAACAACGAAGAAAAGTGATCCAGACAGAGCAGTGTGTCCCATCATGGATAATAACGTTTAATTACAAGAGCATGGGAGAATATGACAGGCCTAGAAAATAGTGTAAGAAAATTTAGTCTACAAATATTATAGGTAGCCAACGAAATTTAAAAATTCTATCAGGTAGGAAGTCTCATTTGAGGAAAAATTGAAATTTTTCTTGAACTGGGAGGAGGCCTGGAGTACATGAAAATATCACCAAAGACAATGATGATGTATTTGGATATATTACTGAAATAGAGTAAAATAAATATTAAAAGAAGACTAATAAAAGCTTAAGATGTGGTTCATATAACTGATACAAGATTTTACTCAAAAAAATTTTTTTGTCATTTTTGTATGTGAGATTATGAATATTCAGAATCCATGTGAGAAATTGTCAAGAGGAGAAAGAGATTTTAGAATCTTAATTTCCCAAAGAGTAATGGTATGCTCCCTTTCTGTGTGTGGGAAGACACAGAAACCCAGAGTGGAAGGAGAGGAAAAATTTAGGGCAGAAGATTTTTCAAAATATTCCTGGTGTACAGGGAGAGAGCATTTTAAAGGAAATGGGTGGTGTTTGTGCATGGTGTGAGCCAGAAAAAAAAAAAAAAGAAAAGAAAGAAAAAAAGAGAAAGAATATCTGGTTTTCTGGTTTTCAGTCAAGAATAAAACAGGCATGAAAAGTACACCCTTTGAGGGCTGCAGCCGCAGGTCACTTTCTTGCTGTGGCGACCCTGGACAGGTGACTTACTTTATCTCATCTGTAAATTTCATCGTAGCACATAGCAAACATTCCAAAGATGTAAGCCACTGATGTTATCATGCTGGTCAACATCTCTCCCAGTCTGGGGAAGAATAAATAATCGTAATAGTGACTGGCGGTTGAGTGTGTGCAAAGTGCTAGGCTGTGCTGCCACACAGTATGTGAGATATGATCTTGTGTTTGTAAAATTACATACATTCTGGATGTGGAGAAAAGGAAGCCGATTGTTAGCTATTAATATGCAAGTTAACACTTTTAATGTATAAATTGGCAAAATAAATTGAAGTTCATTGTTTCAAAAGCTCATATATATATATATATATATATATATATATATATATATATAGACCAATGATATTCAGAAAATACAGTAACATGAAAGTGTAGTTTAGAGGCACCTGGGCAGCTCAGTCGGTTAAGCATCCAACTTTGGCTCAGGTCATGATCTCGCGGTTTGTGAGTTCGAGCCCTGCATTGGGCTCTGTGCTGACAGCTTGCAGCCTGGAGCTTGCTTCTGATTCTCTGCCTCCCTCTCTCTGCCCCTGCCCTGCTCGTGTTCTGTCTCTCTCAAAAATAAAATAAAAACATTAAAAAATAAAGAAAAGAAAAGAAAAGAAAAGAAAAGAAAAGAAAAGAAAAGAAAAGAAAATAAGAAAGTGTAGTTTAATTACATATAGGTTTTTAGTTCATACGTGTGTATATGTATTCATATGTGCGTCTGTATGTACATATATAGAGAGAAAAAGATGTTTTCTGAGTAGAAAAATAAGTAAGCAACAAGCTTTTGACCACCTTTTTGGTCCTACTCTTTTAATATTTATTTTTCCTTGTCACTTTCCTATTTCATTCTTTATGTATGAAGTATAATCCTGAAAGTGATACTACAGGAAAGGAGGACAAAGCATAGGGATGAAAATATCACAGAGCACTAAAATAACTCCAGGACTATTTGGGTTGTGGCTACTCTGGCTGGACGTCAGAACATGTTTCCCTGAGGCAAGTGTCCCTGAAATGCTCCAGGAAGAATTCTGAAGATGCCTTAAAATCATGCCCTTGATATTTACCCTAATGATGAGTTTGATCTTTTCTAAGGCTTGTGAAGGGATTTAATAGGTGATAGCAGATGTAGAAACCTTTTGATGATAAAGGAATATTCCAAATTTTAGTGTTAGTGAATTCCAAATGGTGACTAATCTAGAGAGTGAGGGATTGAAATGAAAAATTGAACCTAATAGTTTTATATGTTATAATAAAAGTTCATAGAATGGTGCCTGCGGGGCTCAGTCGGTTAAGGGTCCCACTCTTGGTTGCAGCTCAGGTCATGATCTGACAGTTCATGGGTTTGAGTCCCACATCAGGCTCCATGCTGATGGTGTGGAGCCTGCCTGGGATTCTCTCTCTCTCCCTGTCTCTCTCTGCCCCTCCGCTTCTCTCTCTCTGTCTCTCTCAAAAATAAATAAACTTAAAAAAATTGTTAGTGTAGTTCATAGAGAGAACCTACTAAGTGGAAGAGATAAGAACCATTCTGAGGAATTCCTACTCACTGCTCTGTGTTTTCTCAAAGTTTGCAGATTTGAGTTCATCTAAGACTATGTGAATTTAATTATTGCACAATGTCTCCCATAGTTTTAGAGTTTGTCTGATAAAATTAACTACTTGCTTTGACTAACACGTCATTGCAAAAAATATTTATCATTCTTTGTGAATTTGCTTCTGTGTCAGTTATATGGGATACAGCAAAAAGTCCCATTTGTAAAACATAAAGAAAAACAATAGGTCTTGGGCCATAGGAAAAATAGAAAATATGATAATGATGACTTTGTGTTATTAAAAAACGTGAGTGCACAGAATTTCTTTTTTTTAATTTTTATTTTTTAATGTTTATTTATTTTTGAGAGACAGAGAGAGACAGAGTGTGAGTGGGGGAGGGGCAGAGAGAGAGAGAAGACACAGGATCTGAAGAGGCTCCAGGCTCTGAGCTGTCAGCACAGAGCCCGACACGGGGCTCGAACTCACCAGCCGTGAGATCATGACCTGAGCTGAAGTCGGACGCTTAACCAGCTGAGCCACCCAGGTGCCCCTAGAGTGCGCAGAATTTCTAAGCAAACCAAGAATCCATAATGATCCTGAAAATGTACCTGCTATACTTTAATACAACTTTGGTTCTGTTTTGTTTCTTTCCTTGAACTTGAAGATGTTCCTAGGAAGCAGAGATACTTATGGAATGAAAATAAGGACAGGGGCGCCTGGGTGGCGCAGTCGGTTAAGCGTCCGACTTCAGCCAGGTCACGATCTCGCAGTCTGTGAGTTCGAGCCCCGCGTCAGGCTCTGGGCTGTTGGCTCAGAGCCTGGAGCCTGTTTCCGATTCTGTGTCTCCCCCTCTCTCTGCCCCTCCCCCGTTCATGCTCTGTCTCTCTCTGTCCCAAAAATAAATAAACGTTAAAAAAAAATTTAAAAAAAAGAAAATAAGGACAAATAAGACTTTCTCCAAATATCCTGGGATGAAGGACACTGAAGGGAAATTGTAAGTTACCAAGAAACTACAAAGTATGACTATCCTGCTGAAGAAAAGACTTATACTTACAGATTGTATTTTTGAATTTGAAAGAGCTAACCAAACCTTAGTGAAAATAGAGGCATATTGGTCCAGGGAGATTTAGAAAGGAAGTCTTGAGTCATAAAAGACAGAGGAGATTCATAAAGAAAGACATGTAGTAACAAGTAATAAGATGAAATTTGTCTACATTGTCAACACATATGCTCAGTAAAGTCACTTGGGAATTTTATGGAATATGCAAATTATACTGGAATCTGAAAGCTAGACGAGTTAAAATAGGAATAATTTGTAAGACAATAAGGCAAATGTGACCTGTTGTACCCTATGAGGAAGAGTAGAGCTGTAAGTCTTTGTTTCTGAGCCAGAAATAGCTTCAAATTTATCTGTAGAGCTTGCATTGGTAACATTTTGGGCAGAATATAGACTGATGTTGTTCTCACAGAGCAGGGAGTTTGTGCTGGAATCCAAAGGAAAGGCCTCAGCTTTTTGCCATTAGCTGAACTGCCTGATTCTGGCCTGTGCTGAACGGCCTGATTCTGGCCTTTGTGAATTTTAGTTTTAAACCTGTAGAATGAGGGAGTAGGGCTAGATGATTTCTAAGGTTCTTCTTGGGTGTGATTCTATGCGTCTGACACAAACATGTTGGACTTTGTTCATGAAACCACCAAAAAGACCTTCAAAGAAAAGTCCCGTTGTGTTGCCTCCTGGAGTCTATAACGGTTCAAGAAGATTCTTTTTTAGAATCAAATTCTAGGGTTGATATTATAATCACAGAGATAAAATATGGGTACTCTGCATGGCACAGTACTTGACATAACTGCCTAGATTGTTCAGTTGCAAACTTTTTCACCCCCAGCTGGTTAAACCTCTCTAAATCCTTAAGCACACTTAGTCTTTTCCAGGGGGACTCCAAGGTTCAATCCACTGGTATTTAAAAATCAAAACTGTGCACTTTGCAGCCACCTGATTATGAACTGAATTCTTTGCATAGATCCTGAAACCATAACACTGTGCTTGTTTTTATTGCTTGGATCTTTTAAGCTGGGTCAAGTTTCATAAGAAGCTTCTTTCATTTAGCTTGACTCTTAAAGCTCCATCAAACTCTCCTATTCTTGTTGGCTTATTGGAGCTCCTAAATGCATGTTGATTTACTTTTGCCTGTCTTAAGGCTATTTCCACTGATGTCCTCTCCCACACACACATAAAGGAAGTCTGTTAACTTCCATGTCTTCTCCTAACAACCTCAAACTCTTCCTGTTCTGGTGGTGTTATCCTTCTCTGTTCCCAACAGCACGATTTGGTCATTCATGCAAGGATGATGAAAGCAGTTCAAATGCAAATAAATATTAAAGGTTAGGACATTGTAAAAATTGGACTAGAAATTTGACTCTGATCGTAAGGATAGCCATAATGATGTGCTTATCAGTGTACAGAAGGGAGAAACAGATTAGATCTTTAGAGAAACCAATCTTTCTGGTACTAGGTTCTGAGGGAAGTTTCTGGAGTATGACATCACATTTGAAAAATGTCCCCAGGTACAATACAGTTTCGAGTCTATTATCCCCATGATATGAGTTAAGGACATACAGCTCAAGTGGAACTCAGTGAAAGAATTTCTGAGGAATGAGACAAGTACCAGATTATGAAGTTTTGTATGTTCTGACAGAAAGGTTGGACATCTATTCCTCAAGCAGTCTTCTGTATCATTTCTACGGTTTTTATTTAACTTGGGCAGCAAACTGTTTGAGCTTTCTCAGGTTTATACCTGTGATCTGCAAGTATTATGAAGAAGATTCAACACTCCTTTAAAAAAAAAACCTCTATCACCCATCCACTTTCTTCCCTTCTGCAGCACCTGTTAGACCTATCTTTCCAAAAGTCTTCCTGAAAAACTTACTCCCCAGCCTTAGTCTATGTACCTCTTCTCTTTCTATCTTTTCCCTCTTTTCTGATTCTGCACATCAAATTCCAAATAATGAACCTGGCAAAGGCAGAATCCTCCTTGGAAGACAAGGAAGGGAAAGAAAATGTGATAGAAAGACAAGACCCTCTTTAGCAAGGTTAGTGGCAAAGAGCCATCCTCTGTTATTTTTATTCAGTCACATGTACCTTATTTTTGTTAAGCTTGACAATAATTCAGTGTGATTATTTACTGTTTTTCTGCTTACAAACAGGAGACTAAGGATCAGAGGTTATGGGATTTTCTTCGAGTCTTATTGCTAGTAAATGCTTCAGCCATCATTCTGGTTTTGCAAGAGCTTGGAGGACAAGTTCTCTGTGTGACTGGTTAAGGACAGATCACACCCTGTAAAGATAGGATGAGCCAGTAGTAATGTTGATATCCTTTTATAAGAATTCGGGGCCTGGCCTGAGCTCTCACCGGTTTCAATGACCACTTACGTGCGGCTTGGGAACTTTTCACCTACATGTTACACACAAACAAATGTAATGTACAGCACAGCACTGTCAAATTATCGCACATATATATTCTGCAGAGAAGTTACTAATTACAGCCTTCCATTTTCCAATGAGATATATTTGCTTAAAGAGTTATGTCTTCAGGGGTCCCCAAGACCACTCTCATGTTCAATGATTTGTAGAAGGACTCACAAAGCCTGGAAAAGCTGTATACTCATAGTTATGGTTCACTATAGGCAAAGGATACAGATTAAAGTGAACAAAGGCAAACGGCTCATAGAGTGGAGTCGAGGAGAGTCCTGGAATAAACTTCCAGCTGACCTTTGCCAGTAGAGTCATGTAAATAGCGCTTAATTCTCCTTGTAATCATGTATGGCTGTACACACAGGGTATTGGCAAGCAGGGGAGTTCACTAAATTTTCGTGTCCAGGGTTGATCACATAGACATGGAACCCCCATGTGACTGGCCCTGTTCAGTCTCCAGCCCCTCCAGAGGTCATACTGATTCAACAGGGTGCAAGACCCCCACCATAAATCACACCGTTAACATCAATTGTGTAGCAAATGCCAAGGCTGTAGCCATACAGACACTTTTGTCGGACAGGATATTTCAAGGACTTAGACATCATCTCTCAGGAACTGGTCAGGGACCAGTTATTTCTTTGGGAGGTGCGGTGTTTAAATATCCCAAGCCTGCTAGGTTAACTCTTTCTGCACAGTTAAATCAAACAGGTATATGTAGAAACTAGATGAAAAAAAAATTAACTAAAGATAATGTGGTTTCTTAGAAAAAAATTAATCACTTATAGAGTAACTGTTTTTAGGGGCATGAAATTTGATTTTCTGATAGGAAAAGTTTACTGAACACAATTATTGACAGAAAATTTACTCTTCTAGAATATTTTATGTTTCTGAGAAAACTCGTACAAATTCAGAGTTTACATAGGCCAGTGATTTTACAGACTATGATTCAGGCTTTCTGAGGTGCCACTGGAGATGTGAGTTTCAAAAGGGGAACTGGTGGTGAATGGACAGGTTTAGGGGCTGCCTACTGTTTCTTCAACAAGACAGTTCTGTTTTGCTGTTGTTGTTGTTAAATGTTTATTTATTTTTGAGAGAGACAGAGACAGAATGCGAATGGGTTGGGGGCAGAGAGAGAGGGAGACACAGAATCCGAAGCAGGCTCCAGGCTCCCAGCTGTCAGCACAGAGCCTGACGCGGGGCTCGAACTTGAGAGCTGTAAGATCATGACCTGAGCCGAAGTCGGACGCTCAACCGACTGAGCCACCCAGGTGCCCCAGCCATTCTGTTTTAAACTATTTTCTGGTTGATTCTTTTGTATAAAAGGTCAGATGAGGTTCTGCTGCAGTAGTGGACCCTTCATCCTACATGACTGGTGTCCTTCCAAGAAGGGGAGAGAGATCCATGGGAGAAGGCAGCTCCGTGAAGACAGAGGCAGAGATTGAAGCAGCTGTAAGCCAAAAGACCCCAAGAGTGAATCTCTAAGAGTTTCAGAAGGAGCACGGCTCTGCCGACACCTTGATTTTGCACTTCCAAACTTCTGAACTGTGAGACAATCCGTTTTTGTTGTGTTAGGCCACCCAAGTTGTGGTACCACGCTACCCTAGAAAACTTACACACCGACTAGTCTAATTTCATCCTATTCAGCAAAAACTAAGACCAAAAGTGTTAGACAACATTCTGAAGACTGAAAGTACTAGAAAGGTTAAGAATCAACTGTCTATCTGTTCAAAGAATATTTAATAAATCCGTGTGTTTTAAATGGATTGCATTACTCAGTTAACAATAACAAAATACCTCTTTATAGACATTTCTTAAACAGCCCTTATCAAAATCAGCATGCTGGACCCCTTAACTGTATACAGTTTTTGTTTTTCAATTATATATCCATAAAGCTGGCGAAAAAAAGAAAAAGAAACAACCTGGTTGATAACGTGAGATTGGTGAAGAAGTGTAAACTGAAAAGCAAAAAAAAATTAATATATATTTTTTAAGAGAGACAGAGACAGAGCATGAGCACGGGAGGGGCAGAGAGAGAAGGAGACACAGAATCCAAAGCAGGCTCTAGGCTCTGAGCTGTCAGCACAGAGCCCAATGTGGGGCTCAAACTCAAGGACCAAGAGATCATGACCGGAGCCAAAGTCAGATGCTTAATCAACTGAGCCACCCAGGCGCCCCAGGAGGTGTAAACTTTGTAGCTGCCAATATTAAGACTGGGTCTACAGGGCAATTTTGCTCCCTTGAGTTCAAAGAAATCAGGCAAGTAGATTCTTAACCCATTCAAGTGCTCTTTCATTGCTATTTTCCCCGGAGGAGAAAAGGAATGGGTGTGGGGGTGAAGGGGGTGAGCAACGTTTTGAGTTGTTGACTTAAATTTTCCATGGAATCAGCAAAACACAGGTAGGAAAGAAAAGTCATAGTCTTGTATTGGATATTAACAGTCTTATTTGGGAGAATTTATCTAATGTTTAATTTAAACTTTGAATCAATTAACTATGACTCAGTGGCTTAACAAAGATAACTTATCATTGCCTGTATCTGCAGGTCAGCTGGAGGTTGGGCTTGGCTGGAGTGGCTCTGCTTCAAGTGTCTTTCATGCTCCTTATACCAGCAGGACAGCTTCGGAGCATATTTTTCACATATCAGTGGAAGAGCCATGAGAAGGCAAGTGGAAAGATGTGAAGTTTTTTAAAGTCTAAACTGGGGACTGGCTCACACCTACTTGCAGCCATGCGTCCCTGGTCAGAGCAAGTAACATGGTATATTAGTTTGCTAGGGCTTCTGTAACAAAGTATCAGAGACTAGGCATCTTAAAACAATGGCAATTTATTTTCTTGCAGTTCTGGAGGCCAAAAGTGCCAAATCAAGGTGTTGGCTTGGGTTGATTCCTTCTGAAGGCCGTGAGGGAAAAGTTTGTTCCAGGCCTCTGTCCTTGGCTTGCAGAAAACCATCCTTATACTCACAAAGTGTTCTCCTTGTTCACATGTCTGTCTTCAAATTTCCCCTTTTTATAAGGATACTAATCATATTAGATTAGGGCTCACCCAATCATTTTAACTTGATTACCTCTTTAAAGACCCTATCTCCAAATAAAGTCACATTCTGATATATTGGGAGTTAGAACTTCATCACATGAATTTTTTTGTTGGGGCAGGAGAGAGGCCACAGTTTAACCCACAATATACATTCAACCTCAAAGTAAAGGGCTTATAAACCCTCCTACAATGAAGACATGACAAGAGTATGAATGTAGGAAGGGGTGAAGAATGGGAGTGAGTCTTAATAGTCTAAACTTCATTTTTTTAAGTTTATTTATTTATTTTGGAGAGAGAGAGAACATAAGCAGGAAAGGGGCAGAGAGAGAGAGAGAGAGAGGAGAGAGAGAGAGAGAGAGAGAGAGAGAGAGAGAGAGAGAGATTTCCAAGCAGGCTGTGTGCTGTTGGTGCAGAGCAAGATGTGGGGCTTGGACTCACAAACTGTGAGAACATGACCTGAGCTGAAATCAAGAGTGGGATGCTTAACTGACTTAGCTACCCAGGCATCCCAGTAATTTAAACTTTAAATCAGGCACAGGGGTTGACAAACTATGGCCCATGGGCCAAACCTGGCCTGCTGCCTGTTTTGTTTTGTTTTTTTTTTTTTTATAAAGTTTTATTAGGTAACAGGAATGTTCATCTTTTAATGTATTAATTGTACCTACTTTTGGGGCGCCTGGGTGGCGCAGTCGGTTAAGCGTCCGACTTCAGCCAGGTCACGATCTCGCGGTCCGTGAGCTCGAGCCCCGCGTCGGGCTCTGGGCTGATGGCTCAGAGCCTGGAGCGTGTTTCCGATTCTGTGTCTCCCTCTCTCTCTGCCCCTCCCCGTTCATGCTGTGTCTCTCTCTGTCCCAAAAATAAATAAATGTTGAAAAAAAAATTAAAAAAAAAAATTGTACCTACTTTTGTGTCATAACAACAGAATTGGCTAGTTGTGACAAAAGGCTTTATGAAAAGCCTAAAATAATTATTACCTGGCCTTTACAGAAAAAAAAAAAAAAGTGCTGATCCCTGATCTGGCCAGGGCAGCAAGGCTTAAAGATTAACACTAGTATACTTTTCCTGAATCCAAGTTAACTGGGAAAATGTTTTGAAAGTGGCAAGCTTTGTCTTATGGCATCAGTTCAGCCATTAGCTGACTCTGTGACCTTGTGTGAAACCCTTAGCTTCCCTGTTTCTATTTTCTCATATAGAAAATCAGGGAATTGGTCATGTGGCCTACCTCACTTTGCTTCTTCTTAATTATAACCAGATAGTAAACCTTCAGTGAGCAAAAAATACTGCAGTGTATTGTTCCCCCCAAAAGCCCCAAAAAACAAATAGCATAGTTGTAGAAAAATATAATTTTCCCCCATGGGCCTATTTCTTATTTTATTTATTTATTTATTTATTTATTTATTTATTTATTTATTTATTTATTTTTAACGTTTATTTATTTTTGAGACAGAGAGAGACAGAGCATGAACGGGGGAGGGTCAGAGAGAGGGAGACACAGAATCTGAAACAGGCTCCAGGCTCTGAGCTGTCAGCACAGAGCCCGACACGGGGCTCAAACTCACGGACCGCGAGATCATGACCTGAGCCGAAGTCAGCCGCTTAACCGACTGAGCCACCCAGGCGCCCCTCTATCTCTTATTTTAATAGAATAAAAGTTACATTTTTTTTTTCTGAATTGAAATCTTGCTTACTCTGGAATTAAATGAGATCTAAAATCCTTTCTTTTCTTTTAATATTAGGGTTCTACAAAATCAAGTGTGAAGTGGGGGTAATTATATGAGATGCACTCTTAGACAGAAGTCAGCTTCTGTGACAGAATTTTAGTAAGCCAACTTCTTATCCATTTTGGCCACTGTGGGAGTCAGAATCTTTAGATGGTGTCAGAGAGGCCATCTGGGTCTGCTATCCATAATAATTCGAAGAGCTTAACTCAGGGTTTGATGAAGGAACAGACGAATGTATTAAATAAAGCTACAACTCCACCGGGAGTGGCAGATGGAAAAGATATCCTCGATGTTTTGTAGAGCTGCTTCTCAAGAAGTAGAGTCTCTTTTCCTAATCCTTGAATCTTGGTTTGATCAGTAGAATGTGGGTAAAGTGGTTTGCAAAGTCTGGATCTTAGGCCTCAAAAGCCTTGCAGCTTTGGGTTTTGCTGTCTTAGAATATTTCCAAAGACCACCGTGCAAGGAAACTGGTCCAGTATACTGGAGGATGAGAGGCCACATGGAGGAGAACCAAGGTTGCCCAGGGTCCTAGCGCCATGAAAGTCTGGCTGAGGACAAAGTTGTGATCCAATGTGGATCACTTTTTGTTTGCTCCACATTTCTCTAGTCCCCTTCCAGTTGCCCAAAAATCTCTGCTTCAGGCTTTATTTTATATAAATGATAGAAAGGTTTTTACTATTTCCTTTTGCATGAGCCCAAATTATAGTCTTTAATTACAGAATTTGTATCAATTGATTTCTATGGGAATCTTTGCTCTCATCCCATGGCTGTGTGAAATGCCAGCTATATGCTTTGGTTCAGATGTGGCTTGCTGCAGTTCTCTGCATCTCTAACATGACCACGTGGTCCTCTGTCCCCTTTGCAAGATCAGCACACCCTTCACTGTTGTGATGGGAAGGGTGTTCATACCCTTGGAGGGGAGAATAATTTCCTGCTTATTGTCTACGCTGGAAAAAACATCTCCTATTGGGCTAAGAATGTCACATAGATTTCATTTTGTCTACTAACAGTATCAGGAAACATTACCAGCCCACATCTAGTCTTACTATAACTGATAGGCAATGTCCTTCCTGGAAAGGAAAAGGACCCCGTATGTACCACGTATTTCCTACCATTAACCATGATGCTACTTTCTATAGAAACAATTACACAGTTCTTTTCTTCTAGTAGTAGCACTAGGGAATTCCTATTGAATCACTTTGTACCTAGTAGGCATCGTTTACAAAGTTATATTAGCCAGCCTAGATAGAATGTAATGAAATTCACTAATAACTGACATCATAGAGATGGTAGTCTGATAAAAAGTGCAGAGGTTATTATTTTGGTCATTCTTATTTATGCAATTTCTTTAATAATCGTGTATAATAGTTTCTTAGTTATCTAGTCCATGGCAATATTTTTATAATCACAAATAATTTAAATCTATAAAATAAGGCTACAACAGTAAAATTGCAAAAGGCTGCAAGAGTTGAATCGTGAAGTGATATACTGCAGGGTTTGGCAAACTATGGCCAGTAGCCAGCGAGCCAAATCCATCCTGCCACGTGTTTCTGTAAATAAAGTTTTACTGGGATGCAGCCAGGTCCATATGTCTCCTCTGATCTATGGCTGGTTATGCACTAGAGTGCCAGGATCCAGTCGTGGAGGTGGAGACCAGCAGAGTTAAGTAGTCGTGGTAGAGACCTTACAGCCTGCAAAACCTGAGACATTTACTATCTGACCTATTACATAAAAAGTTTTCCAACCCCTGGTGAGTTGAAACAGTTGAGAATCTAACAGTTATTGACCACTTTCATATGCAGGGAACAGTGGTGGACAAAGCCCTTTGAAGGGCTCTTTTCTATCCTAAAAAAAAAAAAAAAAAAAAAGACTGTAGCAGAAGCAGTGTTTTTTAATTCTGTCTGAACATTAAACTCAGCTGGGTAGAGTTGTTAAAATTACTAATACCAGGACATAACCTGTGTGGGACATGGGTATTGTATGTTTTTGAAAGCTACTTAGCTGAATCTATTGTGCAGCAATGTCACAAAGCATTGATCAAGGTTCTTACTTTACACTTCAGCTCCTGTTCTTCTAGGGGTTAGATAGTGTAGCTATCCAGTTTGGTTTTTAGTGACTCAAACGTGGTAGAAAGTAAATCTGAAATAGCTTAACAAAATAAAAAATAAAAATTTCAAGGAATGTTGGGTGTTAATTCAGACTGGGTGAACCTCTAAAAGTTCTAAGCCAAAAGAATTTTTACTGGCCTAAGATCCTGGTTTGTAAGGTATCATCCTGCCACAAATATCCATATTTAAAATATTTTGGCAGACTTCCAAAAAAGTCACTGAAGTCTTTTTTTTTTTTTTTTTTTTTTTTTTTTTGTGCCTTACTTTCTTACCACTCTTGAACCATCTACTTCAGAAAATAGAACTTCGGGTAGCTATATTCTGTTCTGCTGTAAGATTTTTTTTATAAAGATTTTAGTTAAGTTGATTTATTTATTTTGAGAGAGAGAGAGTGAGGGAGGGGCAGAGGGAGAGGGAGAGAGAGAATCCCAAGCAGGTTTCTCACTGTCAGCACAGAGTCCGGCACAGGGCTTGACTTTACAAACCGTGAGATCATGACCTGAGCCAAAATCAAGAGTCAGATGCTTAATCGACTGAGCCACCCAGGTGCCCTTTGTTCTAAGAATGTTTTTTTTTAACATTGGAATACTTAGAAAGTTTGGGGGAAATTGGGTAAAATACAAGAAGAGTAATTCTGGCTAGCTTAGAAGACTTTTTCTAGTTCAACTGGTGGCACATTATAGTGGCTATTCCAGAAATAGTGACTCAGGAAGCTCTGTCACAGCTCTGGGTTTTTTTTTTATTTTTTATTTATTTTTTTATTTTTTTAATTTTTTTTTTTCAACGTTTATTTATTTTTGGGACAGAGAGAGACAGAGCATGAACGGGGGAGGGGCAGAGAGAGAGGGAGACACAGAATCGGAAACAGGCTCCAGGCTCTGAGCCATCAGCCCAGAGCCTGACGCGTGGCTCGAACTCCCAGACCGCGAGATCGTGACCTGGCTGAAGTCGGACGCTTAACCGACTGCGCCACCCAGGCGCCCCTACAGCTCTGGTTTTAAGTATGATGAGGGTGTATAGTCTTATTGTCCTGTCTAGTGCATCACTGATTTTTTATGGGTTTAAATAATAATGTAAGTCACATACCAAGAGTTTCCACAGATATCTGAAAGTAAGACTTGTGTGAATATTTGGAATATATAGGCAGTAGCTATTTATAGATGAAGAAACTCACACGTTAGGATGTTTGTCCAAAATATATCTCTCGAGAACTTCCTAGACAGGTTAGTGCACCAGTAGTAAAAATTATACATTTATAATTTAGTATCTTACCAACCCAACAGCTCGTTTGAGCATATGCAAAGATGACAATTTCCATCCATTTTGCCAAAAATCACACTTTCATCAGTCTGCAAAATATGTCTTGGCCCCACCCACCCTTTTTGGTGCCAATTCTTCTTTGTTACTATCTTCTCAAAGCCTGAAATTTCTTCTCCCAGAAAACTAGGACAAACATGGAAATCTCTCCAGGAGAGATACTCTTACAGATCCTTAAAAAATTGCAATTCAGAGAGAATGTAAGGATGAGAAGACTCCACTGTATTTTTTAAAAATTATTCTTTTATTCTCTTTATACTCTTCTGCTCTCCTTTCCTATAGAATTGGCATTGCCACCACCATAAAAGCCATTCTGACCCTCACGGCCCACGAATTTCTGTTTTTACTGAGACTAGGTTTTCTTTAAATGACACATAATACTTTTTCCCTTTGCTGAATACTTCAAAGCCCTGGGTCTGCTTCCCTGAATTGTCCCTATCTTGGAGCAGGACCCCAGACTACCAGAAGCAATATTCCCCATGGTGAGATAGATATGTATTTTCTGACACACTCTAATTCCCACTTTTAAAGAGAAAGTACTAAGAAGCACAATGCAAATAAGTATGGTATTATACACAGGGAAGAAACGAATATTTATTTAGTATCTAATGTACACAAGACACGATAAGCACTTCACATGGGTTATTTCATAAGAAACCATCATGTAGGTATTATTCCCATTTTTACTGATGAGAGGATGAATTTCTAAAGGTTACGCAGCTAGCAAACAGTCTGCTTTTTATAGTCGTATATGGCTAACAAGTGATCAATTAACATGAAGTATAAATCAGTGGATTCTTAATTAATGAGCTTTTGCTCATTAAATTTGGAAGTCACTTTTTGTTTTCACATATGTGCCTCAGAACGTATCATTGGCTTTTACGGATGGGCAATTTCCACCTCAATATGAGGAATATAGGTGACTTTCCAAAAATACCTATGCACACCGAGCAGCTTCCGACTACTTCCGAAGAGTAAGTTAGGTCTCTTTATGCTGTCAATCCTCTGAACCTCAGCCCTTTTTCTTTAGTTGAAGGGTGCAACTTTGAAAATTACTGCAGTTTGATGTCTTACAACTTATTGCAGTTCTCTGCAAGTTCAGACATTTTCTGAGGTGAACCGAGAGTACAAATGTAGCTAAGTGTTAATTAAAAAGAACATCTTGAGTGTAAACATTAAAAATTGATCACCTTCTGTGAGCAATTTAATTTATGAGCATTAACATATTCTAAGCTGATGTCTTGAATTTTACTAGAACGTCTCTTGCCGCATAATGAGGGGGAAGAAGGAAGAACCCTTAACATGAATACATTGAAGTGTCTCTTTTCTCAGTCATCAGGGGTGTGCCAATTCTAAGGCCAGAGAGGCAGCTCCTCCAGCATGACTCCAACAGCAGCAGCTGCCAACAGCAGCCACAGCCCCGGGAGCCCTGGCCCCCCACAGGCGGGTTCATGCTGTCAGTCCTGCACCACAGTAATCATTTCTGGCAAAGCGGGAGATCTGCGGAGTGACTCTGGCAGCTTTCCTCTCCTTTTGGGTTATACTAAATCATTAATGAATGTATTTATTTCTTGAATTTTTAGCTTGTTCAGTAAGGTGCAGCAGAGTGTGCATATGAGAGAATGGAGAAAAGAATAAATTACATTGCATTGCCGTAGTCAGCCAGCTATCTCCATGAGCTTAATTAAGGGAATAATCTCACCCCCCACCCCCCTTAGTTCCAGGGTCTGTTTTCAATGTCTTCTTGAGCCTGATATACATTTTGAAAATGCCACTAAATAGAATTATATGGTCTAAAATGTGAAGCCGGTGAAATTTCTTGTGGGTTTCTCTTTAGGTCCTTCTAATACTCACTCCTTGGAGCCCATTCCTCCTCACAGAGGTCTAGTGTCACAGAACTTTCCTGAGGCTCTCTGGCTGCCCCAAAGCTCCTGAACTTTCTTCCTGTCTCTTCTACTTTTCTATCGAAACTCATTGATTCTCTGTTCCATTCCTTTAGTGTTCCATGCTAATAGGATATCTGATTTGTTAATCCGTGACCAGATTAGCAGTTGTTATCAGTTGACAGTGATAAGGCAAGGAGGTACAAAAGTGCCTGCTCTCAGCAAGATTAAGTGATTTCAATTTTGAGAGATGGGGAATCTTCAATATCATATTGCATAGACAGTTACTTTGCACACAGAATTGAGTCTACTGTCTCGGTATATTATTTCACGCTTAATCTTTGTGTGAGATAGAAGTTCAGAAAAATTCTTAAATAGATTTATCTTAAAAGAACCAAAAAAATAGGGTTTCTGAATGGCCTTGGAAAAAAAATTCTAGAATTGTTTCTTTCGCTTCCTATACTAATATTTTAATGAAGAAATTCTGGTTCATGAACACAAATGTTAAGACTTGATAAATGATACCAGTCCACCTTCCAGGCAACAAATGGTAATACTTATACTTTAATTTTTTTTAATGTTTATTTATTTTTGAGAGAGACAGAGACAGAACGTGAGTGGGTTGTGGCAGAGAGAGAGGAAGGCACAGAATCCGAAGCAGGCTCCAGGCTCCGAGCTGTCAGCACAGAGCCTGACGTGGGGGTCGAACTCACGAGCTGTGAGATCATGACCTGAGCCAAAGTCGGACGTTCAACCGACTGAGCCACCCAGGCGCCCTGGCAATACTTCTACTTTAAAATAAAGCTTTAGTTAATAGCTCATTGAAGTAAAAATGTATTGAGTGGTGATGGCCTCTGGCTTATTTTAGCAGGTGACTTAGTGGAGGGCTGGCAGGTACAAAACTGTTGGTATCATTCCTCAAAGATGGACACAAAAAAACAAGACTGCATCCCAAATGGAATTCTGAGTGACCAAAAATATAATGGAGTTTAAAAGAGATAGGTTAGTTTTATTAGGTTGTCAAGAAAATAAAGAAAATAAAGTGTGGTGAATGTTAACATAAATTTAATCATCAGTGAAATATTAAAATAAATAGTATTTTAAATGTTCCAATCCGAATTTATTATTTCTTTGGTATATTTTAGGGTATGGAGCACAAAATTATTTCTGTCCCCTGTATCCTATATTTTTTTTTATTTTATTTTTTTTTTCAGCGTTTATTTATTTTTGGGACAGAGAGAGACAGAGCATGAACGGGGGAGGGGCAGAGAGAGAGGGAGACACAGAATCGGAAACAGGCTCCAGGCTCTGAGCCATCAGCCCAGAGCCTGACGCGGGGCTCGAACCCACGGACCGCGAGATCGTGACCTGGCTGAAGTCGGACGCTTAACCGACTGCGCCACCCAGGCGCCCCAGTCCCCTGTATCCTATAGCTTTAAGGACCAATCTCATAGAAGTACAGGATATTTTTAATTTAAAAAATACATAGCTGCAGTTTTCTGTGTTTTATTTTTTGCTGAGGACTCTGGTATATTTAAGAGAAGAAAGAATCTGGATAGAAATGGTATTTCTATCATTTGATGGATACCTATGTGTGTTGTTGCTGTAACTATTTCCAGATATTTTTGCCAAATTTCAAAAAATATGCATTTATCCACTGCATCAAAAAAAAAATTGGCATGATTTAAGGTTCTTGAAAAATCTGATTATGGTATTAACTTATCAAAAATTTGCATGTTAAAATTAAACTCTAGCTGAGCAATAAAATTTATGCCGTGATTCTGATTCTTCAAGAAAGATAATTAAATTCTTAATGTTCCTGTGAGCATTTTCCATTTGGTAACTTGAGGGACTAGGGCTGGAGCTGGAGGCTGATGACGGTGGCACTGGCATGGGGGGACAGGATTCAGAGGGATCAGGAATCAGAGTAGAGGAATGTGGAGTGGTGCCAGAATGACATTGCAGATACTAAACCAGTCACTTTGTAGCTAATCAGCCTTGGAACACCACTACAAAATGGGGATAATAATACCCGCTTCACAGAAATAGCAGGAGGGCCAGAGGAAACCATGTGAGGAACTGTCACATAAAGTATTATACAAATGAGTTATTACAACCTGGGGAACAGCAGGGGAAGATAGGACAAGGACAAGTCAATTTTGTCCTCCCCATCCCCAAACCCACTAAACTATCTTGGTCACGGATGATGTGTGCATGGAACAGAAATTTATTCAGAATATCTGTATTAATGAGGATGCTTTTAGTTATGACGGAAAGCAACTCATTTAATTTTAGAAACAAACGAATTTATTGGCCCATGTAACTAGAAAGACTTAGAGACTCTTAAAAAGATGTCATCAGGAATCTTTGTCTCTTTCAGAGCCTCTTGGCTCTGCTATCCTCTGTGGTGTCTTCATGCTCAGGCGAGCCCTTTCCAAGTGTGGCAAGAATGGTCCCAGCAGCTCCCACCTTATCAGGATTTTTGTGCCTGAGATCCCAAGACAGAGACCCTCTCAATTCTATCAGTCCCCACAAAATGATTCTGTATCACCTGGAGAAGAAAGGACAGTTCCTAAAATGACAGCATTTGAAAGATTATGGGGGGAACAAAATGTATCAGATATTTAGTATGCTGGTTCAAATGAAAATAGATCTTATTCTTGAAGAGATAAAGAGGAATCTCACAGATATCAAAAGGCACGAAATAAGATACAACTGGGCCACAAAAGGACTGGATCTGGAAAGTCTGACCTAGGGCTAGATCAGGTTGGGTTCCCTAGTTTTTTGTTCCCATAGCATCCTGAACTTTGCCTATCATAACATTTGTGAAACTTCATCATAATCACTTTCTATCAGTCCTTTCTGTAGGACTTCAAGCCCCATGAAAGCATAGACTTTAATTGTCTCATTTGCTGTTGAATCCTCCACATCTATGGTAACAGAGATCCTAGTAGGTTCAGCAAATATTTGAATGGATAGATAGATAAATGAGGCTGCTCTCTCCATCTCTATGGTACTAAATAATCTGTCATCCCTGCATGCTTGCGCCATTTATCTGCTTCTTTGTGTTATGCATGGGCACTTCTGTTCTCTCAAGGTATGTTTGTCATTGGCTTCGTCCTGCTATAGCAATGGCTTGGCCATGATTTTGTATGTTCTTTGGCCCCACAGTCTCTCAGATTCCCAAGTTCAAATTTAAGAAAGAGAATAAAATTAGACAGATTTGGGTCCATTGTCCATGACTTATCTAAGCAACTTCAGATGGTGGTGGGGATGGGTTGTCACAGGCTATATAGGGTTGTGTAAACCTGTGTCTTCAGTAATAGCTCTAGTTCTAAGTATATTCATCCCTCAACATTCAAGTGATTTACAGAGGAAAAATGATATAATAAATGTGTCTCAAGTCAGACTTAAGTATGATGCATCCCAGTCCTTACGAGTCCTCCTATTGTTTTATACACCATAAGTGCCTACAACTTGAATATTATCTAAGTCTACTGTAGGTAGTATCTAGATCTTTCTTGTATCATAACTATGATACCTCCTGTCATCTATTCATATACTCACTCAATAAATAGTCCCTGCAATAGACTCTAGACTCCAATCTCGAGAAGTAGAGGAAGATACATATGAAGTAAATGATGTTGACTATATCCTTGAGATCATTCAGTCAGTATTGGTTGAGCTTCGAGCCCCTAGTACATGTTAGAAGCTATGCCAGAAGCTGGGAGTGAAAAAGGTAGACAGTCCCTATTTGTACAAGCATACATTAGTGGGAAAGATAAATAATTTAAATATTATAACATGTCAGGAGATCTGTGATTTAGGGAGAAGACGTAAGGAGGCAAAAAAGAGGGGGATATAACCTCAACTTGGGGACTAGGGAAGCCTTCCTGAGAAAGTAGCCTGACTGTGGGCATGGAAACGAGAGAATTGGAGGGAAGTGTATTCCAAGCAGGGAATATCATGTGCAGAGGCTAGAGGAACTGTAAGAAATACATAAACGTTCTCTCTCTCTCTCTCTCTTCTCTCTCTCTCTCTCTCTCTCTGTGTGTGTGTGTATATATACCAGAGTTTTCAGAGAGTCATTTTCATTTTAAGATATGATATCATTTCTTAATGATACATTTCTATTATATGTAGTTTCACCATGCTTTCCTCATTTGACTATATATATTGGGCATCCCTCCAATCAATTAGTGAAGATCTAAGTCATTCTTTCAATGGTTTGCACAGTATTCTGTATTGTAGATGCACTGCAAGTTGTTCAGCTATTCCTGAATGGTTGGATCTTTCTTTGTTCCCATCTTTGCCACTAAAACAGTGTTACATAAACATCAATTCTTATATATGCTGGAAATTTTTGTTTTCTAGGATTGCTGCTGCTGGACCTAACACATGTGTATTTTAAATTTTAATAGACATACCAGTTGTTTTCCCCAAATAGTATAACAATTTGTATTTTTACCAATTTGTTTGAAGGTAACTTTTTATGGGATCCCCAACAACAGCAGATACCATCATCATTTTAAATTATTGTTAATTATGTGATTGTTAGTTAAGTTATATTTCCCTGACTTCTATGGAGGTTAAACCTCCTTTCATGTGCATACTAATGATTTAATTTGCCTTTCTGAGAATTGTCTATTCTTATTGCTTCCCTTTTATGTTTTTACAAATTTCTGTGAGATCTTTGTTAAATGAAGTTATTAATCTGTTATATATGTGCAGGATTTCCCCAAGACACAGCACCAATAGGATGAAGAGATAGATAGATAGATAGATAGATAGATAGATAGATAGATAGATAGGGACAAGATCAGATTTCTTACAGGAATCGACTCACATGTTATGGAGGCTGAGAAGTCCCATGATCTACTGTCTGCAGGAAAGCCAGTGGTGTAATGGAGTTTGAGCCGAAAAGCTAGGAGGTCCAATGTCTAAAGGCAGTAAAAGATGAACATGCCAGGGCAAGAACAAAGGGTTCACCCTTCCTCTGACTTTTTGTTTTATTCTCACCCTCAAGTATTGGCTCATGTCCACCCACATTGGTGAGGGCAGATCTTCGGTTAGTCTACTGGATTCAAATGCTAATCTCTTCTGGAAACATCCTCACAGACACATCCAGAAATAATGGTTTACTAGCTATCTGGGCATTGGTCAAGTTGACACAAAGAAGTCACCATCACACTTAGTTAAATATATCTGTCTTTACTTTCAGAGCTTTGGAGCTTTGGGCTTTCTACTTGGTTTAAAGTCTTCCCAACCCTGAATTTTCCTTTTTATAAAAGAGTTATTATTTTTACATGTAAGTTTTTTATCCAATTTAGAATTCTGCTTCAGGATTGTATGAGATAGGGGTCCTTCTTTATTTCTTTCAGATGGATAATAAATGTGACATTATTCATTGTTTAAGCTATACCTTTTTCACAGAATCGAAACACTATCTTTATAATAGATTAAAATCTCCAACATATTAGTATGTATTTTAGGATTTTTTCTTCTATTCCACTGATATATTTATCCATTTCTGTGTCAATACTATACTATTTAATTACAGTGGCTTTATTATATATTTTTATATCCAGTTAAGCAAATCCTCGTCTTGATTTTCCTTATAAATGACTTTCCTCATTATTCTTGGACATTAATTCATCTTTGCTGTCTTTATTTATTTATTTATTTATTTATTTAATTCAAGTTAGTCAACACACAATGTACTATTGGTTTCAGGAGTAGAATTCAGTAATTCATCACTTCCGTACAACACCTAGTGCTCATCCCAACAAGAGTCCTCCTCAATGCCCGTCACCCATATAACCCATCCCCCCACCCACCTCCCCTCCAGTAACCAGCTTGTTCTCTATATTTGAGTCTCATATGGTTTGCCTCCCTCTCTGTTTTTATTTTATTTTTTCTTCCCTTCTGTTTACATCTGTTTTGTTTCTTAAATTCTACAAATGTGTGAAATCATATATTTGTCTTTCTCTGACTGACTTATTTTGCTTAGCATAATACACTCTGGTTCCATCCATGTTGTTGCAAATGACAAGATTTTATTTTTGATCACCGAGTAATATTCCATTGTGTGTATATATGTCACATCTGCTTTATCCATTCATCAATCCATGGACATTTGGGCTCTTTTCCTAATTTGGCTATTGTTGATAGCACTGCTATAAACATTGGGGTGCAGGTGCCCCTTCGAATCAGCATTTTTGTATCCTTTGGATAAATATCTAGTAGTGTAATTGCTGGGTTTTAGGGTAGTTCTTTTTTTAATTTTTTGAGGAACCTCCATATTGTTTTCCAGAGTGGCTGTACCAGTTTGCATTCCTACCGGCAGCGCAAAAGTGTTCACCCTTCTCTGCATCGTCTCCAATATTTGTCGTATACTGAGTTAATTTTAGCCATTGTGACAGGTGTGGGGTCGTATCTCATCGTGGTTTTGACTTGTATTTCCCTGATGATGAGTGATGTTGGGCATCTTTTCATGTGTTTGTTAGCCGTCTGGAGGTCTTCTCTGGAAAATTGTCTATTCTTTTCCCCATTTCACTGGATTACTTGTTTTTTGGGTGTTGAGTTTGATAAGTTCTTTATAGATTCTAGATACTAACCCTTTATCTGATAGGTCATTTGCAAATATCTTCTCCCATTCCACCTGTTGCCTTTTAGTTTTGCTGATTGTTCCCTTCACTGTGCAGAAGGTTTTTATCTTGATGAGGTACCAATTGTTTAATTTTGCTTTTGTTTCCCTTGCCTCTGGAGACATGTCAAGTAAGAAGTTGCTGCAGCTGAGGTCAAAGTGGTTGTTGCCTGTTTTCTCCTCTAGGGTTTTGATGGTTTCCTGTCTCACATTTAGCTTTTTCATCCATTTTGAGTTTATTTTTGTGTATGGTGTAAGAAAGTGGTCCGGATTAATTCTTCTGCATATTGCTGTGCAGTTTGCTCAACACCATTTGCTGAAGAGATTTTTTTTCCACTGGATATTCTTTCCTGCTTTGTTGAAGATTAGTTGGCCATACGTCGGTGGGTCCATTTGTGGGTTCTCTATCCTGTTCCATTGATCTCTGTGTCTGTTTTTGTGCCAGTACCATACTGTCTTGATGATTACAGTTTTGTAATACAGCTTGAAATCCAGAATTGTGATGCCTCCAGCTTTGCCTTTCTTTTTCAACATTACTTTGGCTGTTCGGAGTCTTTTCTGTATTCCTTGATTTCTCTTTCTGCTGCTTCATTATTGATGTATAAGAAATACAACAGATTTCTGTACATTGATTTTATATCCTGTGACTTTGCTGAATTCGTGTATTCTAGCAATTTTTTGGTGGAGTCTTTTGGGTTTTTCATGTGGACTATCACATAGTCTGCGAAGAGTGAAAGTTTGACTTCTTCCTTGCAATTTGTATGCCTTTTATTTTGTTGTTGTTGTTGTTGTTGTTCTTGTTGTTGTTCTTGTTGTTGTTGTCTGATTGCTGAAGCTAGGACTTCCAGTACTATGTTGAACAACAGTATTTGAGAGTGGACATCCCTGTCATGTTTCTAACCTTAGGGAGAAAGCTCTCAGTTTTTCCCCATTGAAGATGAAATTAGCTTTAGGTCTTTCATATATGGCCTTTATGGTGTTGAGGTATGTTCCTTCTATCCCTGCTTTCTTGAGGGTTTTTATCAAGAAAGAATGTTGCATTTTGTCAAATGTACTTTTTCTGCATGTACTGAGAGGATCATGTGATGCTTATCCTTTCTTTTATTAATGTGGTGTATCACATTGATTGAGTCATGGATATTGAACCACCCCTACAGCCCAGGAATAAATCCCACTTGATAATGGTGAATAATGTATTCTTTTAATGTATTGTTGAATTCAATTTGGTAGTATCTCGTTGACAATTTTTGCATCCATGTATTTCTTGGATGCCTGCATTTCTCCTTTTTAGTGGGGTCTTTGTCTTTGGAATCAAGGTAATGCTGGCTTTATAGAATGAGTTTGGACACATTCCTTCCATTTCTATTTTTTGGAACAGTTTGACTGTTCTTTAAATTAACTCTTCTATTATGTCTGGTAGGATTCCCCTGGGAAGCCCAGGACTCTTGTTTGTTGGCAGATTTTTTATTATTGATTCAATTTCTTTGCTGGTTATGGGTCTGTTCAAATTTCCCATTTCTTCCTGTTTCAGTTTTGGTAGTTTATATGTTTCTAGGAATTTATCCATTTCTTCTACATTGCACTATTTTTTGGCATATAATTGATGATAATATTCTCTTATATTTGTATTTCTGCAGTGTTGGTTGTGATCTGTCCTCTTTCATTCATGATTTTATGTATTTGGATCATTTTCTTTTTCTTTTTGATAGGTCTGGCTAGGGGTTTATCAATTCTGTTAATTCTTTCAAAGAACCAGCTCCTAATTTTGTTGATCTGTTCTATTTTTTTTTTAATTTCAATATCATTCATTTCTGCTGTAATCTATTATTTACTTCTTCTGCTGGTTTTGGGGTTATTTGATGTTCTTTTTCCAGATCCTTTAGATGTAAGGATGGGTTGTGTATTTGAGACATTTCTTCCTTCCTCAGGAAGGCCTGGATTGCTATATATTTCCCTCCTTTGACCGCCTTTGTTGCATCCCAAAGGTTTTGGACTACTATGTTTTCATTTTCATTGGTCTCCATGTAATTTTTTATTTCTTCTTTAATCTCTTGGTTAACCAATTCGTTCTTTTTTTACTGTCTATTTTTGAGAGAGAGGGGAGGGAAGGGGCAGAGAGAGGTAGATAAAGTATCTGAAGCAGGCTCTGTGCTGTCAGCACAGAGTCTGACACAAGGCTCAAACATGATTTTGAACAATTCTTGATATCGTAGAGTAAATACTACTTGATCATAGGGAATTGTTTTCTTTTGGTACAATGCTGAAGTCTATTTGTTAATATTTTAATAAGAATTTTTGCCTCTCAATTCATGGTTTATATTTTTCTACAGATTTTTTATATCATATCGTTATCATACTTTATTCTTTTATCTTACTGTGGTAACTGTTAATTTATTCTAAGATTTCTTTATTCCTTTTCCTTATTTTTTGGTGACTTGGTGATGTTACTATTAATTGCCTTCTCACCCCTGTCCCTTGCATTAATTTAGAAGTTCTCCTGAAGTTTTCCATTCAGCTAGTAGTTACACATCTCTCAACGCTCACAAATGCCTATTTGTATATTATTGTATGAGAATAAGAAATTATTTCCCCCAATTACCCCAAGACTTTTGCCCCAATCCAACAGGCATTTTAGAATGTTTTTACTTTTCTCATGCTAGTCTCCCCCATATAAATGGAACAGGCAGAAGACTTTTACCTTACCCCTTTCATCACTACCACCCCACCTCCATGGTTTTGTTGAGATAAATTTTACTTTCCAAACTGTTTGGTTTTCACTTGCAGCATAACTGGGTTTTTTTTTAAGAATCCTTATTTAGGGTATATTTAACACTCTGCATTATTATCCATTTAAATTTAAGTATGCATGTTGCAACGTTAAAATCACTGCTGTTCCCTTTTATCTTCATCTTTCCTTTTCTTGAGGTCTTTCCTCTTATTAATTTGTGGTTTGGTTGTAGGTATATTTCCAGTATGCTTTTCAGTGGGAGTTATCTGAATTCCTGCTTTTTGGAAAATATCTTTCCTTTAATCTCCTGGTAAGTTGTATCTTGAGGGACTTTAGGATTCTTGGGTTAGTTTCCTTTTCTCTCTAGATTAGGTAATAGTAATCTATTATTTCCTGGGTTCCTCTGTTATGTGGAGATGAGAATTCAAGGCTCTCTAATACTTTGTTTTTAGCTTCTCTTAAGTTCAGAAATTTTACTTGAGTATGTTAAATGTGCATCCTACTTGGAACTCAGCAAGCCCTTCCGATCTGTTATCTTCCATCAACTCAGGGACATCAGTTTTCTTTTCTGTGCATAATTACCATCTCTCATTAGTCTGTAACTTTTTTCCTGGAATCCCTGTCATTTTTGCATCATGTATCCTAGGTCTGTCCAGCCAGTCTCATGCTTTCTCTCATAATTTCTAGCCCTTTGAATGGAAGTTTTTCAGTAATGGCTTCCACTTGATCTGCCAGGTTATTCATTTGGGTCTCATTTTTTAAAACACACAAAAAAAACACAAACCAAGGATTCGTGTCCCTTTGTGTCTTTTTCAGGGGATGGAGAGTACGGTGAAATTAACTTGCCCCGTGTTCTTCCATTAACTGTTGTTGGTAGTCCTATTACTGCTGCCTCTGCCTAGATATAAATTTCCGTACTAGGTATCTATATGTATCTAGTAGACACATATCTAGTAATAGCAGTAGTAGTAATACTAGGAGTACTTCAGCTTGGGTTGATAGCTGTCTCCATCTGCAGTTTCGTTTCGCTAGAAATCCTTTCTTCTGGATGTTTTAAACCAAAGCTTCCTCTCCCTGGTTGCTGTGTCATCCTTGGATAAGTATATTGTTTTCTGCACACCATCACTGGGGCTCGGGTCCTGCTGCTGGGATACTAAATTTCTCTACTTCCAGGTCTCGTCAGCTTTAAAGGAAAGCACTTGGTTAGTCTCACAGGCAAGGAGGATTCGATACCAGAGAATTAGTTGTTGTAGGGGGTATGAAATGCAACTGAATGAAACTTAAACTAAAGTATTCATTTCTAAAAATTCAAGAGTAAGTACCAAATAATTTCCACTTAACATTGTTCTAGATGTGCTACTGAGACTGCATAGCTTTTATCTGCATATTACGGGCTCCTAAACAAAGCACTGAACTCCAGCAACCAGTTCAAACCCAGCCTCCACTGCTAACAACTGAGGATGGGCTGTTCCCTAACCTCAGCATGCCCCAGTTTCTGCATCTTTAACAAGGGATAAGAATACTTGTCCTACTTCCCTCATAGACTTATTTGGTGACTAAAATGAGATGACAGAACAAATTTTAATGTGGTGTGAAATACAAGGTATTGACATTATCGTAGGACATCAGCCTTAGTTTATTTTAAATATGAAAATACATTCTTTCTTATGTGAGGTTTTGATATTTTACATACCTATATCCTACTGTTAAAGTCTTCTTGCTCCTTTATGTTAGTCTGCAAATAAGAAAAAAATGACAAAACTAATTTGTGCTAAATTTTTACTCTGTGGCAAGTACACTTTTGTGTGAATCATTTCAAAAAGGTAAAGATTATCCCCATTTTTCACATAAGGAAAATTAACAAGTGCCGGCTCAAGAATTTGAACCCAACTGTCCACAGGGTGCGTGGGCGGCTGGATCGCTTAAGCATCTGACTCTTGATTTCAGCTCAGGTCATGATCTCAGGGTTCCTGAGTTCCAGCCCTGTGTCAGGCTCTGTGCTGACAGTGTGGAGCCTGCCTGGGATTCTGTCTCCTTCTCTGTCTGCCCCTCCCTGCTTGCTCTCTGTATCTTTCTCAAAAATAAACTTAAAAAAAAATAAGAATTTGAACACAACTCTCTTGATTTCCATGTCTTGTTGGTACTTGCTCTGCAGTCACCCGAGCTCATTAGTAGCTCCCTTCCTCTGATGTCCCGTGTGCCCCATTATTAGGGTCTGTTCCACATTTGTTCATGTTTGTTTGCATGGCTTCCTTAGAATAGCTCTCCAATTATTATTATTATTATTATTATTATTATTATTATTATTATTATGCCTCATCGCCTCAGTTATACCCTGTCTTCATTACATGTCCCTCTCCACCTGTGCTTTCTCTCTCCTCCCCTTGACAGGCAAACTTAGTGAATCCATTTCTATACTTGGTCTCTCCTCTTCTTCCCACTCTTTCTCCTCTCTCATCTGTATTCTATTCTTACTGCTTCATTGAAACTGCTCTCTCCAAGGTCACCAGTAGCCTCCATGTCCCTAAAATGAGTGAACACTTTTCACTTATTATCTTATTTTATTTTTCAGCAGTATTTTACAGTGTTAACTGCTCCTTATATTTTTCTATACGTTTTACCCTCCTGATTGGTCTTGTCCCTTCCAGTAGAATTTCTTTTTCTTCTCCAAAGACTCTTTCCTTCTCTAATGTTTTAAATATGGGTTTTCCTCTGAGTTCTGGTTATTTGTACTCAATTCATTCTCCCAGGGGAATGGTAGCATTGCGATCTATATGCTGGTGATACCAGAATCATTTACCCCAGATTTTTCTGCTGACCTCCAAACATGAACGTCCAGACCAGCAGCCATCTCCATTTAGAGGCCTCAAGGGTGCCTCAACTTCACAAGGTCTACAATTGAATATTCTATGCCCTGTTTCTCTAGTTCAGTAAATGAAAGCACCACCTACCCAACTGTTCAGATCAAAAGCCTGGAAGTTTTCCTTGACGAATCATCCTTCTCCTTCATTGCCCACCTTCAATTGGCCCCTAAAATTTTGATAAGCATCTCTCAAATCTATCTTCTTTGCTTCATTGCTATAGCCACCATCTAGTGCAGGCAACCCTTGCCTGCTTGGTGCTCTTGTTTCCCTCGAATTCGTCATTCGGTGTCCAGAATGAGCTTCCTGAAGTACAGATCCTGAGGGGACCAGCAAGCAGCTGGGGGCCTAGTTGGGTCTTTCAGGTCCAGATGGGGAGAGTTAACACAGTAGTTCTTTCCATCTGGACTTATAAGGTTGGAGCCAAGAGAGGGAAGTTCAGAACACAATGACTTGGGATTCCTGAGGTCAAGAGATTGGTAGATTGTGATTTTCTAAAAGGATCTGATGCTCATTCTGGTCCCTGGAGGAATTATAGGAAAGCTGAACAGGTGGTTTATATCCTTCTTGCCTCTGAGACTGGCCAAGCATGAGCCTTTGCAGCTAAAGAGATACAGGAACAGAGAGATTTAGTCCTGCTACTAAACAGCAGGACCTGAGCCCCAGTGATAAAAGATTAACCTATATAAAATGAGTTTTTCTTTTTTCTTTCTATTTCTTTTTCTGCAACATCAGAATTTATTGCTACATTTATTTCCAGTCAAGTCATGGTAATAGGTTTTAGTTCCAGGTAAAGGGCATCATTGCCAATTAGATGCCATGCGATGCATGCCTTAGCATATAGATGCCACCCTCACCCCTTCTCCTGTCTCCTTATGAAGAAGCCTCTCTATTTCTCTTTTAATCTGAGCCTTATATAGTCCTCAGCATTAGTCCGACAGATTTTGAAATTTAAAGGTCTAATGCTTTTCTTTTTGAAACTACCCTTTTGTAGTCTAAAATCATGTCAGGCCTCCAACATCTCCCATAGGAGCTTTAACAATTGCTTGTTTAACTAGCCTCCCAGCGTACATCCCACTCAATCTACCCCCCTCTTTGCCTCCAGAATCCTCATTTTGATCCACAGATTGGATCCTTGCTTAATACTTCAACAGCTATCCTTTGCTTATAGAAAGAAGTGCAGAGGCTTAGATTGGCAAACAAAGTCCCTCACCACCTCTTCTACCTGCGTTGCACTATCGTCTATGTTGAGCTACTTGGAGTCCCAGCGGACATTATCATTGCTCCATTCATCTACACTTTTGAATACCTTTTTGTCTTCTTAGAGTTCTCTTACACCCTCACCTTCAGGGAAAACTCTGTGTAACTTAAAGATTCGGTCAAAGATCACACTGAAGAGCCTTCGTATACCTCCAGGTTAGATCTAATTCCTCCTACCCTGGAGTGTTTGTTTGTAACTTGGTATTATACAATGTTGCTCTCATCACTGGCTGTGGAAATACCTTTTTATTAACATGTCTGTGTCTTCTACTAAATCAATGGCCTTTGAACCTTAGATGGAGCCTGGTACCTCATAGATGCTCAATAAATGCTTGTTTTGAAAGCTATAGATACATATAGATGCAGACATAGGTATACAGATATAAAAATGAGAGAGCAATGTGTGACTTGTCTCTGTACTGTCTTAAAAGTTAAGGATATTAAGGCTATTTCCTAAAACATTGACTATACTCTCCAAATTTGTCAAACTAAAATTTAGCCTGGTTTAAAATGATGTTTAAGTTTGCCTTTATATTCACCCAGAAAGGTCGGGCCTGATCAGAGTAGGGAATGGGACCCAGAGAGTAAAATAAGGAGGGGAGAATTCCTGCAATCTGCCTTTCTGGAGCCGAACTCTGCTACAAAAGAGGCCTGTTAATATAGTGTGGCCATTTGGCCAGGTAGGAAAAGAAAGCCTATCTGTATAGCTTTATGCACTATCCCAAGGGTTGCACACTATCCCTGGCAGCCGAGAAGCTGCCAGTCCAAAGTGGGACAAAAGTTTCCACCAGATAAAGCCATTAACATATAGAACCCATGCACCAAAGCGCAGGTTCAGCCTCACACCTGTTTGTACCTTCTTACCCAACTTCTGTTTGTTTCATTGATGTCTGTGACGCTGGTTTGTACCCTTGCACCTTCTGGAGACTCAGAAGCCTGCTGCCAACTATGCTCATCTTCCTATGGTTCCGTAGAGCTTAACTGTTGTCTGTTTGGCAGTGGTTTCAGGACAACAGGGACCTAGGTGTTTAACCCCTTGCTTGGTTGGCCATATGCAAGATCACCTACCTCACTGTGTAGATTCATATCACAGCGATGATAACAGTGTGACCAAGGTAATTCAAACAATTTTTGAATCACTTGTGACTTGATCTGAGGAAGGTGATTTAAGATTTTTTTTTCCCCAGTAAATCATAGTAATGCCTAGAAGTTAACAGAAAAAATTAAAGAAGGAGGGAATTTTAGGTTCACTCTTCCTTTTATGGAGAACGATGTCCACTGGTGAGAAGACTGTAACTGAAAACACATCACTTCTGTCAAGCAAACTAGAAATATTACTAAATCAATCGTAGTGGAAATAAGTATTTTGTTTTTAAAGACACATACACAGGTGATATTTAAACATTTTTAAAACATTCTTTATTTTGGATAAGTGTGTCTTTCTAATGCTCTTCAGTGACATTTTTAACTTTGGTCATGAAAAAATGGCTACCCTTGGGACAGAGAATCAAGTTTCAACAATATCTTTAATTTTACACAAAATTCCATATCATACTTACGTACAGATATATACTTTGGGTGGATATTGTGTTAAAAAATTTTAATCTCTCCAAAGAAAATTTTTTTGGGGGAGGTGGAGAAAACCTTTTTTTTTTTATTATTTGAAAGATATTATATGACCATTATTTAAGTTTTTACAAAAATGTGAAAAAGTTTTAAAAACACAAAATTCACCCATAAGCACCAACCCCAGAAATAATCTTATTAATATTTTTGTGTATTTTCTTCCAGTCTTCTGTTTTTAAGTGTTTATTGACTATTAGCCAGTTTGGGATTATTCTGTGTATATAGTTTTATAACCTTATAGTATCTAATATGATTTTGTCTGCATGTTCACTTATTTAAAGTCTATATAATTATCATTTGAATGGCTACATTATATTGTGTAATATGCATAATAATGCAGAAGGTACCATCATATGCAGTTTTCTCTATTTTATGGACATTTAGTTGCTACCTTTATTATTATAAATAATACATATGAATATTTTTATAGATAAGAATAGTTGTCTATGTTCATGATCATTTAATTTGTATAAACTCCAGAAAGTACACTGGGTCAAATGGCATGGGAACATTTAAAGCTCCAATGTATTTGGCTAAATTGCTTTCTAGAATGGAAAAGCAATTTATACCCCCACCGGCCATGTTAAGTATTATTTTTATATAGCTTAAACTTTTTCTTCTCACCGAAATATAATTGACAAACAATATCCTATTAGTTTCAGATGTGCGTCAGAGTGATTAAATATCTTTATACATTATGAAATGATCCCTGTGAGTCTAGTTTCCATCTATCATCATACAAAGTTATTATAATATTGTTGACAATATTCCCTATGCTGTTCATTATATCCCCATGACTTATTTTATTTTGTAACTGGAAGTGTGCAACCCTTAGTCCCCTTCACCTAGTCTGCCCTCTGGTAATCAACAATTGGTTACCTGTACTTGTGAGTCTGTTTCTGTTTTGGTTTGTTTGCTTGTTTCTTTTTTAGAATCCACATATAAGTGAAATTGTATTGATGAAGTGTAGAATCAGAAAAATGTTCACCTTTAGGCCAGCAACCTGACCTATGGCCTGTATAGTTTTGATAAGGATCAAATAAATGCTGGTTGCTATATTCTTCTTAAAAAAATTTTTTTTCAACGTTTATTTATTTTTTTGGGACAGAGCATGAACGGGGGAGGGGCAGAGAGAGAGGGAGACACAGAATCGGAAACAGGCTCCAGGCTCTGAGCCATCAGCCCAGAGCCCGACGTGGGGCTCGAACTCCCGGACCGCGAGATCGTGACCTGGCTGAAGTGCTGGTTGCTATATTCTTAAAGGGTCTTGTGATAGCCTGTAAATCTCATTGATAGTTAATAACAAACTCAATGATAAATACCAGAGAAATCTTGCAAAAGCAGTTTTATGAGTAGAATTTTTGAAGAAGACATTTATGATCTAGTACTCCTTGTATGTCCCCTCCCCCTTGACCACTAAGCACATAACCACCAGCTTCATAGAGCATAAGTGCAGCTCTTTCTGCCCACAGGTCCTATCCCTGTGCTACTTGAATAATCCTACTATGTTGCACAATAAAATGTCTCAAGGATTCTTTCCTTTTTTTTTTTTTTAAAGTTCATTTATTTTGAGAGAGAGAAAGAGAGAGAGAGCACACAAGCCGGGGAGGAACATGGAGAGAGGGAGAGAGAGAATCCCAAGCAGGCTCCTCACTGTCAGCACAGGGTCCCACAAGGGGCTCAATTCCATGAACCATGAGACCATGACCTGACCCCAAATCAAGAGTCCAACGCTTAACCAACTGAGCCACCCAGGTGGCCCTCAAGGATTCTTTCTTGACAACAGTGTTCAATGATCCCAAAGCAATATAGCTTTTGTCTTTCTCTGTCTGATATATTTCACTTAGCACAATACCCCCTAGGTTCATTCATGTTGCTATAAGTGGAAAGACTTCATTCTTTTTTATGAATGAATAGGATTCTATCATACACATATACCACATCTTCTTTATGCATTCATCTATTGGTGGACATTTGGGTTGCTTCCCTACCTTGGCTATTGTAAATACAGGCTTACTTTGGAGAAATTGAGGGTTCAGTTCCAAACCACTGCAATAAAGCACGTGCTACAATAAAGCGAGTCAAATAAAGTTTTTGGTGTCCCAATGCATACAAAAGTTATGTTTATACTGCAATGTACCCTGGTAAGTGTGCTATAGCATTATGTCTTAAAAAAACAATGTGTATATCTTCATTTAAAAATGTCATGGGGTGCTCAGTGACTCAGTCAGTTAACCGTTGGACTTCAGTTCAGGTCATGATCTCATGATCCATGAGTTTGAGCCCTGCATCGGGTTCTGTGCTGACAGCTCAGAGCTTGGAGCCTGCTTCAGATTCTGTGTCTTCCCTCTCTCTCTCTCTGACTCTCCTCCACTTGTGCTCTCTTTCTCCCTCAAAAATAAATAAATAAATAAATAAATAAATAAATAAATAAATAAATATTTATAAAAATATATCACATCACTAATAAATGCTTTCAGCAATTTGTAATCTTTTTACTGGTGGAGGGATTTGCCTCAATGTTGATGGCTGCTGACTGATCAGGGTGGTGGTCGGGGTGGCTGTGGCAATTTCTTAAAATAAGACAGCAGTGATGTTTGCCAAATTGAACTGCTCTGATGATGCAGAAAGATGAATGCTGTAGGGTTAGAGTAAGTGGATTTCTTTCACTTATGGTCTAGTTGTTATTTAAACTGCTAGGTTTGGGTTTTTTTTTTTTTGTTTTTTTGGCGGGTTTTTTGCTGTGCTCCAGGGCAGATGAGGCTACCCTTAGTGATATCCTTCACTAAGTGCAAATCAAGACTTTCGTGCTTCAGTATTTGAGCCTAGATAATTTTTTGAAAGTCCACAATTTGGAAATATCACTATTTCTAAAAGTGATGTAATACAGTCCATAAAAACTCTTTCCATGCTGTACTCATATCCATCCCTGGATAAGCAGGTGTAGCACAGTACCTCCACAGAGGGAGCATTTGTTAAACCTGCAGCAGAGATAGACATGGTAAGGAAGCAAAGATAAAGGGGTCTATGCAATGATACAATGAGAGTCCTCACTTTGGGGAGTATTCTTGGTGTATTTAGGTTTTCCCCAGTTAGATACCAGTTCTGGTTCTCACCGTCTGCTTCTACTCTCAGTACTGGTGGTTAGCAGCACCTTAACGCTTACCTCGATGTTTCTAGGAGCATCAAAAATAATGAAGGAGCAGAGGAATGCAAACATTAGCTGTGAGCAAGGTGACAAATTCACTCAGCTATAGTCGAATATGGCTTAATAAAAGGCAATATATGATTGTCTTAATGGATTTTAGGTTGAAGAGTATTTGGTGACGATTTGGGAAAACTATAGCCACACATCCTCCCACAAAGCTCCCTGGGATCAGCACTGGCCACCTTGCTGGCACTGTCCACTTTGGAAATTCGGGACAATCCCACTTAATTTTCTTAAAAAACAAAACAAAAAAAAACCCCTCAAATATCACTGACTCCTTGGCTGCTAGTTAACATTCTAATTATCAGTTAACACCTTAGGAGGGATTTGTACACTGTCATGTGGGAGAGAGACCCAGTAGGAAGGATGGCCTCCCATCGGCTTATACATCTTGCATCTTTTACCCAATTTATCCTCACATATCCTGCCCTGGAGGACAGTAACAGTATATTTTCATATTACCAATGTGGAAATTCTGAAAGGGAATAGAGAAAATGACTTGTCTCATGTCACAGAGCTAATTAAAGGGAGAGCTGCATCTGGGCCCTTTGTCTCTGACTCCCTGAAGCTTATGGCTTCCAATTTTGAGACAGCCTCATAAGGTGGAAGAAATTCAGCCAAGAAACCATACCAGCTTGCTTCTTCACCTGGTAATTATTGTCTGCAAAGAAATCAGAGCTTTGAAAACATCAAAATCAGCTTCAAGAGTGGGGATGACTGAGCAGTATACAAATTAGTAAAGTTTAAAAAAAAAGGTGATTAATTGTTTAAAAAATTTACAACCTCATTATAAGACTGGCCTTTTCAAAGGTGGTCTTATTAGTTTCAGGACCTTTGGCTATTTATACTGACAAAAATTGATTCTTTTTTCAGCTCATTCACAAAAATCTTCCTTCAAGTGCTTGGATTTCCATAGGAGACAAAAGGTCACATTCTTATTCATAACCAAATTCGAAGAGATTTTGAGCTAACCTGCACTGGGAAAGATATTTCTAACTCTAATAGCACATTTACCTTCTAGAAAAAGAAACAAACGTGCCTAAGAAAATCTCTCTAGAATTTATTTGCCTGTATTTTTATCCCTTTTACTCCTGCCACCTTCCCCAGAGTGAATGTAACAACTTGTTAAAAAAAAAAAAATCACCTGGACAATTCGAAAATCTAAAAAAAAACAACAATAGAAAACTAATATGTGCTCAATATAGAAAATTTGAAAAATACCAAAATATTTTTAATAAAACCAAATCACCCTAATATCACAAGCTAGAGATAATCACAGTTACAGTGGAGTGATTTTATACGTATCTACGTGCACGTGCGTGTGCACACAAAGGGTACACGTGTATGCTGATGAATGATTGGGACCATATTGCATATACCACTAGGGAAGGCAGATATAGAGCATGTGTACCACTACTTCCTGCCTTTTTTGCCCATGGCAGATATTACTGATCACAGCTTTCTTTCCTGCTGAGCCCAGATGCTATGTCAGAATATGCTTCAATGCAGCACTCCAGAAAGCCAATACCAAAATATTTCAAAAGCTGTCTCTGATGACTCCTGTTCTGTATCTTGATTTTTTCCATTAATATTCTGGTGTGAATTTTCTGAGATCACTAACATTATTTGAAATTTTTATATGACTGCATAATATTCATAAGAAGTATACAGCTATTTACTCCATAATGTTGAGTATATGTTATTCCATAAATTTTGCTGTTATAAAGAAAGCCATGGTAAATATCTTTGTACTTCAAATTTTGACTGAAACTCTTGACTGTTAAACAGGGACATTTTCCAAGTTTCCTTAGAAGTGGGTTCATAGGATCAAGGATTGAAACATTTTTTATTACTTCTCATTTATTTAGCCAAATTGCTTTCCAGAAAAATTGGACCACTTTCATGAGAAGGTTATTAGAATCTTGGTCTTAACATTCTTCACCGGCATAAAATATTAACATATTTCAAAATCTTTGCTAATTTGTTAAGGGGAAAAATGTATATAGTTTAAGTTTGCAATTCTTTTTCCATTAATAATGTAAAGTATCTGTGTCTAGTTTTAGATCCTATTTCTATTGAGATGCTAGAGTTTTGTTATTGATTTGTATATTATAGACATAAATGCTTTGTGGGTGATGTTATTTCTCAGTTTTTTATTTAGCTTATGGTATTTCCTAACATCTGGAAGGTTTCAATTCTTTTTGTAGACAAATCTGTTTATCTTTTCCTCTGTGACCTCTTGTATTTCTTTATGCTTATAAAATTCTTCCCTGCCCAAAGAGAAGGAAAATATTTACCTAACTCTCTTTTCAGCATTCTTCTGGTTACACAAAGAACAGAATACATCACGACTGAAAAACAATATATTTCTTTAAATTTTCTAATGTTTATTTATTTTTGAGAGACAGAAAGACAGAATGCAAGTAAGGGAGGGACAGAGAGGGAGGGAGACACAGAATCTGAAGCCGGCTCCAGGCTCTGAGCTGTCAGCACAGAGCACAATGCAGGGATCGAACCCACAGATTGAGAGATCATGACCTGAGCTGAAGTCGGACGCTTAACCAACTGAGCCACCCAGGCACCCAGAGAAACAATTTTTAAAGAAAGCCATGTCTCTGTCTTGTAAAACCTGTAATCATCAGGTCAGCCTTAGAAGAAAGCAGCCTGCTGTGTGCTGTAGTCTAACTGACCTGAGAAAATCTTGCATCAAAATGGCAACCTCCTCATCCATTTTTACGTTACTATAGATTTATTCTGTGGGGCCCCAAAGGTTCTTTGTTTCTTAAAGTTCTTCGTCCCTGAAGAGCATCATCTCAGAGTTATTAGCTAACATATTCATTACTCATTAATATTCCTTTGGATTTTCTGCCTGCCTAATAATCCATTAGTACAAGGTTTAGCAAAAATGATACCTCAAACTAATACTTTGGGTACCAAGGGAAGAGAGAGGCATAGATTCTAGAGGTTGAGAAATTTCTTGATTCACATCTCCTGGGATCTGACATTAATAGGCCGGTAGCCAGAATATATGATGATTTAGTGCAGTCCTTACTCTAGCTTTAGAGTGTATATGAACAGACTTTCAGGAATCCCTTTGATTCTATCATGGAGCTTTTATTTATTTATTATTATTATTATTTTTAATGTTTATTAACTTTTGAGAGAGAGAGCGAGACAGAGCATGAGAGGGGGAGGGCCAGAGAGAGAGAGACACAAAATCCGAAGCAGGTCCAGGCTCTGAACTGTCAGCACAGAGTCCGACGCGGGGCTTGAAAGACGGACCGTGAGAACATGACCTGAGCCAAAGTCGGACGCCCAACTGACTGAGCCACCCAGGTGCCCCTATCATGGAGCTTTTAATAACACATACTCCTGTACTGTTGGATCAGTGCCAGACTAAGACACTGTGTGCTGCTGTCACCCCACATGCAAGCTCTATTTTATTGGAATAGAACTTGCTCATTTGTACTTTCTGTCCCTGGAAGTATCCTGTTTCATAACAGTATAATCATCATCATCATCTGCCATTTATTGGGTACGTATTATTTATTAGTTAATCCTAACGATCACCTTATGCAGTTGATATTGACTGTTATCATGGCTTTGTAAAGGAAGCTCTAATTCTCAGAGTGGTGAAAAGCCTATTTAAGCACGCATACCGTTTCATAACTATTTATAGGGTGACTTCTCAGTCCCAGGCACTGTTTCAAGAGCATTATCTTATTTAATGACCACAACAATCTTCTCAGGCCATTCTAGGAATGAAGACACAGAGGCTTACACAGATTAAATACAGTAACTTAAGTACAGTAACTTGCTCTGTGAATGTTCCTCAACATGAGCAAACATTTCTAATACATTTTAACTTGATAAACGAGCGATCTCTTGCGATACAAGTAGTATGTGATGCTGAATGTCACGTGATCACAGCAAAGCCAATGATTCTTGAAATTCACTTTGATATACAAGTGCTTTGGATTACAAGCATGTTTTTGGAGCAAATTATGCTCAGAAACCAATGTATTTTTGTTACTGTATTTTGATTCAGATCACATGTAACTGGAAGGTGATATAACCAGGATTTAAAGCCAGGCAGACAAATCCCTTGGGTTTCTCCCCTTCCCCATCCATTGCTGTGTTAGCATTTAAGTAGCAGAGGTGAGGTTCAAAACAAGCGCTACTGATTGCAAAGCTCCTGCTCTTAAACAGGGGAGTCTTCTAGATGTGGTGAGTAAGCAGCAATGTTTTGCAATCACTTGTGAACTGTGTTGTATCACATTAATAAGTAAAGCTAATCATTAAAGCATGAAAGTTTGTGAATGTTGTACTTTGAAATCAATTAGAATGAATTAAAAGTTTCCTATAATGTCATTTTACTAATTTTCATTCTTAAATACCTTCTTGAATGGGAAAAGGTGGGCCAAGGAATCCAGACAGGGCAGAACAGGTATGGCTTATCCCTGCTCCATGATGTTGGGGTTTCACCAGTGGTTGGTGACTTGAATCATCTACAGCAGTGCTTCTCAAATCACTGGGAAACTTAGATGCAAATTGTAGAGTCCCACCCCAGATGTACTGAACTAGAAACTTTAACAGCGGGACTCAATAATCTATGTTTTTAACAAGCCCTCACGTGACTCTAATGCATGCTAATATTTGAGAACACTGATCTAGAGGATTCTTCTCTCACATGTATGCATTTCAGAGAGGATGACTCAAAATGAGAAGTCAACTGGGGGGATGTCAGTAAGAGCACTTATGCACTGCTGTTCCATGGATTTGGGCTTCTCACTCTGTGGCTCTTGGGCTCTTAGATTTCCTGAAAGGACACATTCAAAGAGCAAGAATTCAAAAGAGAACCAGGTGGAAATTGTGTGGCCTCTTCTGATCTAGCTCAAAAGTCAGGGTCACCTTCACTCTATTCATCTCAATTGGAGCAATCACAAGCCTACTCAGATTCGTGGGTTGGGGGTAAAGACCACACTTCTTGTCATGAAACATGTCGAGAGCTTTGGAGCCAAATTTTAAAACTTCTACAGGCTGCCCTCTGCCTTCTAGCCTGACGGCCATATGCAAGATATACTCATCCGCTTGCAGGCTCCCCAAACATCTCACCGCATTTGGCATCAGGCTCAGACCTGAGGTCTATAGGAACATGATGTGACTAGTTGATGGTGAATATTTAGTGGTTAAAAATGCATTGAGAAACACTTATCTTCACCATTCAGTTATACTTTCCTTAGGAGGATACGACTTTTTGAGTGCAGAGCTCTTATAAATGTGACTTTTAAAAAATCAATACATAACACAGCATAAAATATATAACAGGACCTAGAATGTGTGCTCAGTCAGTTATTATTGAGTTGAGTTTTTATTGAACTGAGTTTTAAAATTTAATATTTGAACTGCTCCTGTATTCTATCGCACATATACATGTAGGTTAGTGTAATGTTCACTTTTCCTTTTTCTATATTTAACACACTGCAACAAAGCAAAAATCTCTAAGAATCGTGAGAGACATGACATAGAGAAGCTATTATCCTGGGTATCTCCTAGCACTATATTTCTTACAAATAATTTTCACTTAGAGCTGAAGGAAGCAGTGGTTACCATAGTCTGAGACAATAGAGGCTGGTGACCTCTTGACTGGATCGCTTAAGTTTAGGTGAAAATAACTGCTGAAGTGCCTTATACTCACATTTTCTAAATTCTAAGTGACAATTTAAATTTGTCTTCTCTAAGGCTCATATGAACATGAATTTTCAGGTGTTCAGTTTTTGTGCCAATTCTCAGTTTGATTTTACAACACAATCTAAATGAGGACTTTCAAGAATGTTTAGCAAGAGCTCATTCCACATACAGGAGTTAACTTGGAGCCTGGTTTGATAATGAAATAAAACTCTAGTATTAATTTGTTTTTATTATCTGGTCGGTGGTTTTATTAACCTATTTTTGATTTCTGGTGGCTGTGCCTTTGAGTTAAAACAAAGCATTAGTGTATCATTCCTCGGGCTTTCTTGCTATGCTCTGAAAACGATGCATTTCTATTTCTTAAGTTAACTGGATATATCCTTTTAATTCTTAACATACATATATACTTTAGTATACTTTAGTTTGCATTGTTAGGTTTTCTAGAAAGCATATAACGCAGATTTAGTTGTGTATGGTAAAGAATCTTATATCTTGTATCCCAGGTTATATGTTAACATGAATTTGGAAGGGAACAAGGAGAAGACACTGGGGAAGACAGTGGGAAGTAAAACGGTTTAAGCAGTCGGTTGAAGGAACAGGAAATTATATAGGGATTAGATTTTATGTTTTTTTTAAAGGTTTTATTTATTTAAGTTTGTTTATTTTAATGGTTTTATTTGTTTATTTAAGTTATTTTGAGAGAGAGAGAGAGAGAGAGAGAGAGAGCCTGTGCACATGCAGAGGAAGGGCAGAGAGAAAGAGAGACAGAATGTCAAGCAGGCTTTGCTCCATCAACACAGAGCCTGATGCAGGGGCTCAAGCTCACAAACGATGAGATCACGACCTGAGCCGAGATAGACAGTTGGACGCTTAACTGGCCGCACCATCCAGCCACTCCTATGGATTAGATTTTAATGCCAAGTATTCTACATTGTCACCATCGGGGCAAAGGACTTTTGAGAGGCTGAAACACAAATTACTCTTGTCTAGCAGACCAGCAATTTCTACAGTAACTGCGAATGCATAGTGATTATTGTTTAAAACGTAGTTCAAGCAATTTAGTGCGGTTGCAAAGAAAGTGTGAAAACTTGTGGCCACCTATAATGTTACGTTGTGTGTTCATGCATGTGTACACACATTTGTGGACAAGTTACCAATGCAAGAAAGGAAGGCTCAGTCAGGAGACTATGTGTGGTATCAAGTCTAAACTCGATCGTTCCTGATTTTCGGTAGTTTCCACGGAATTTTCAATGTTGTTTCTTTTGTTCTTGTCCTTCAGCATCCTGTAAATGAAGCTGTTTCTTTAAAATCGATCCATTTACTGTAGAGTGTTATGCTCAGTGAAATAAGCCATACCGAGAAAGACAAATACCATATGTTTTCACTCTTATGTGGATCCTGAGAAACTTAACAGAAACCCATGGGGGAGGGGAAGGAAAAAAAAATAAAAAGAGGTTAGAGTGGGAGAGAGCCAAAGCATAAGAGATTCTTAAAAGCTGAGAACAAACTGAGGGTTGATGCGGGGTGGGAGGGAGGGGGGGGGCTATGGGTATTGAGGAGGGCACCTTTTGGGATGAGCACTGGGTGTTGTATGGAAACCAATTTGACAGTAAATTTCATATATTGAAAAAACATTAAAAAATAAAATAAAATCAATCCATTTGTTCATTCATTTGCTTACTTACTCACGTAGGCATTTATTGCACCAATAGCATCAAGTGGGAGGCTGAAGGTACAAAGATGACTACAGCATGGTTTGTTTTCCAGGAGCTCACATGTATAGAGATAAGTAAATATATATATATTAAGGTGCAGTGAAAGCTTTGATAGTGGTAGAGGCAAGGGCCAGGACTGGGATTCTATATGTGTGTTACATTGTGCCTAGGAGTGAGGGATAAGGAAAAGCTTCACAGATAAGATAGCTCACATGGATAAAAACTGAAAAGAATCTTGAGGTAGGAGAGAAGTAGTGGGCATTCATATCATTCTTTGACTTAAAAACATGTTCAGTTCTGATTCTGTCATCCAGCACATTATTGCTCTCTGTGAAATCACCTATATGTTTTATGTCTTCTGTGTAGTTATCCATTGTTGATTGCAAACAAAGTTCAGCAGAAGAAGCTAAAGGCAAAAAGAACTGTGAAACATATTACCAAACGCTTCCCTCCATTGTTTAACCATCTATTAACCTGCCCAATTAAATTATTTTTCAACCCATATTTCTCTATTGAATGTACAGGGATATTACAAGAGACTTTTCAAATGCTTTGCTATGATAAATGTACATTCTGTAGTATTTGGAATACTTCTGGCTACAAAAAACATCAACCCCATTGGCTTAAACACTAATAATAATACGTATTAGCTTACACAATAAGAAGTCCAGAGGCAAAAGAGTTCCAGGATTGGTTAACTCAGCCACTCAATGATGTAAAGGATCTGGATTTTATCTGTTGGTATGCTTTGCCATGCTGAGTATCCTGGATCATCTCTAGTGGTCACAAAATAGCTGCAGTAGTGCCAGGCATTGCACCTAGACAAAACACTGTCTAGTAGAAGAGGGTCTCTTTCTCTGTGTTTCTTTAAAAACAAAACAAAACAAAACAAAACAAAACAAAACAAAACATAAAGAAGCCTCCACAGTGGACTTCTATCTTGTTTCATTGATCAAAATTGCACCACATGCTAGTCACGGGCAAGGGGTTCCCATGATTGGCATGGACTCAGCCTTTACTCATCAGCTAGAAATTAGAATATCCTTCCTAAGCACTTGACCACAGGAAGTAGGCCAGAGCAGTGAAACAAAAGAAAACAAAACTGGGATCTTTCAGGAAGGAGGATTGAGGGGGGGAATGGATTTTTGGTAGATAACCAAGACAGATCGCTATGCCTATGGCATAGGATGTTCCAAAACATGAACATATGGTGCGCCTCCTATATAACATGATGTGTCTTGAAAAACAACATACGTTATGTCATTACTTTCCAAGAACAGTAATTTTTCTAGAATAAAATACAGTATTTCTGTCTGTCTCTACATGTCAAAAGCAATACATATAACATTTATAGGAGATCATATTTCTGAATTTTTTTCACAATTATTTTTTTTACTGACCATTTTGTTGTTTGCTAGTGATTGGTTCTAAATGACTAGCTATGGTTACCAAAGACTTTTTTTTTTACAGTATAGTATAAAAATTCTATGTATATGTTTAATGTTTTAATGATTTTTGCATTACATTCCTTTCATATTCTCAAGCAATACAGACCCATTGCATTTCAGTAATCGTACCTACCAAGTTGAGTTATTTACACAAATCATCTCTTATGTACCAGTTTCTACTTCTTTTTCCTAGTATAATTCTTATACATGTCCAGCATTTAATTGGGTTGAAGGGTTTATACTTCAGACACGAGTGTGCATATTGGAACATTTGCATTTTTGAAATTTGGGGGACCAGAAAGTCTTACACGAAAGGCAAGAACAAAAAACAAAACAAAACAACCAAAGAAGCCCAGACAAACAAAAACACTTTAAGTATGGTATTACACACATCAGTGAGTAGAGATGAGGTTGGTCTCAGCTCTTCAAAATTTATGTCATGCAGGAAGCCTTCTCTTTCAATTACTGGGTAAGGAGAACCTTGTTGAGGATAATTGTACATCAGCCAAGAAGGGCCCAGATTGTCCAGAGAACATTGGGGTACCACTTCAATGTCTTCTCCAAATTTTGAAAAAATAATTCTACACTTAGAAAGTCAATTTCTTTTTTTCCATTTTTATGATATTGGAAATGAAAAAGTAATCATCCAAATGATTTCAACCTCTCATTTGGAAGCTGAATTGTTGCTGATTGCTGTAAGCTGAATTCTGTTTTATTTACCTAGTATTACTGCTGTTACTAGGAAACCATGCTTCATAGTTTAGTATTTTACTGTGAAATATAAAATGTCCAATTATTGCAAAGGTATCTTGATGTGTGATTTAGCCTTTTATGTTTAAAGCTTCTGCATATTTTTCTGAAAGTTATTTTATGATGAATTAAGGGACACATAGTTAATTTCTTTTCAAATTTATTTATATCAACCTCCCCAAAGCCGATTTATTGTTATTTCAAAAATATTTGTAAAACTGTTCCAGAGTTGAGGAACCTCTCTAGTGAGTCCCTGGATGGTTTTATTAGGGTGGTTGATATATTCCTTTGTACTTAACACTATGGAGCTGTTTGGTTAAGCCCTAAGTGAACTTCTTGAGGAAAACTGCATGAAGTCTGAAGCATTCACTGTGTTAAGGGAAAAATTTATCTGTTGTATCTGATTTGTAGTGATTTATTATTTTTATAACATACTATACCCTTGGAAAACTACTTTCCAAAAATGTATTAATTTCCATTTCTCTTTTGAAATTTCCTATAATATTGCAGATGAATTTATATGTCATTTTCTAAACCTACTCTTCAGAGTGTCCAGAGAGTGAAAATATATACTAGTACAATAACAGCAATTATGGTAATATCCTAGATTTATATTGTTCTTTCTGATGATTTATCTTACTTAATTTTGTGCTTGTGATAACTCACACAATATGTGATGAGATAATTATTCCCATTCTTACAAGTAAGAAAATGGATATTTCGATGAATGAAATGAAGTTTCCAACCTCAGACAACTGATAAATGCTAAATCTGGAGCTTGAATTTAGTTTTTTCAGACTTGAAATCCAGTGTTGCATTCTGTCTACTTGTATAATAGTGTTACCATGTATTTAATGTATATGCTTGCTTATCTGGATTCTCTGAATTATGGTGAAAAATGTTTCTTATTGCAGAGATTTTATCTGAAATATTTATTTTTTAATCACTGGCAATGGAAATAGATTTAATTCAAATACTTATAGGGTGCTTACAAAATGCCAGGTTCTGTATTAGGCTCTTGTATATTCATTTCACCTTTATTGTTTCATTTAGTACTCTTTAGGGATCTTCCAATTCCCTTCTAATCCTAGGATTATTTAATTGTTAAGTGTCTGCCATATAGAAGACGCATGTTTGTAGAAGCTCTAACTTCTCCAGATGATGAAGTTAGTTGGGTTTTAATGTTTATTCTTCATAGAAGTTAGGTCAGCGGTTCTAAATTTTATAATTTAAATGACCTCTTTGAAGAATTCTACCAAGATTTATAGATAGGGATACCTGGGTGACTTAGCCAGTTAAGCATCTGACTTCAGTTCAGGTCATGATCTTACGGTTTATGAGTTCGAGGCTTGCATCAGGCTCTCTGCTGTCATCTCAGAGCCCACTTCAGATCCCCTGTCCTCCCCCTCTCTTGACCCCTCCCCTACTCATGCTCACGCTCTCTCTTTCAAAAACAAACATTAAAAAAAAAAGATTTACAGATAGAGTTTTTTCTTTAAACTTGTATTATCAATCCCTTAATTTCTAGTTCTTAGTTTCTATGTTTAAAGTTTTATTGTTTTAAAATAATCCGCAATGGAAGTTACAGTGATACTGGACACTTATGTGTTAGTCTATGAATAAAGATCTGAAATCAGGGCTTGGATTTGGTTATCTGGCTTACAATTGCTTATTTATATTGAAAGACACATTGATTTTCAAAAATACCAATAGTGGTAGTGTCTTTCCCAAAAGGTTGAGATGATTGTTTGTGATTAATACTACTTTTTAAGTCTATCAGCATACCTTCAGCCATAGAAGCACACTAAAACCTGGGCCATATATTTAAAATTGGAATTTGGTTCCTTGCTGCTATGCTACTGAGGCATGAAGAACAGAGTCAGAGATTCAGAACCTTTAGTATTAAGGAAGGTAGCCAGCAGGAATGAAAACATTGAAGAATATTTTTTAGCAGTAATAATTAAGAGTTACCTGCCACCACTATAAGTGGTCCTCTTAGCTCTTAGCTATCTCAAAAAGGGCGCTATTATATCTTCCGCCAGTTCATGGGTGTGTGTATGTGTTTGCATGTGTGTGTGTGTGTGGTCATACACTCTGACTCCCTATAATTTGATTTCATAGGAAATAGCTCTCTGCCCATTTGCAATATTGTGGTTGCGGATATATTAACCTTGACCAAGAATGCACACAGCAGAGAGAAAGAAGTGATAAGTCAAGACTATGCTAATCACGGTTGCAGTGTTTTTCTAGAAATGCCATTGAGAAGGCATCAGTAAATAGTTATTGAACTCCTATAATTTCTTTAAATCATTTAACAAATATTTCTAAGGACCTATTGGCTACCAGTCACTTTATTTGACCTGGGGAAAACAATAATGAATAACAAAACGTCTTCTGACTTCAAAGACCTTTTAGTTTGGTGTGGCAAAGACAGACACATAAAATAAAAATAAATACAATAAAGTATTAAAAACAAGTCATCATTATCAAAGCAGGTTATTGCAGGAATGCAAGGAGGATTCAGTAGTTGAAAATATCCTAAGTCAGGGGATTTATACATCAAAAGGGGAAAATATATGATCATCTTCTTTGATGCTGAAAAGGCATTTGATAAAAATTCAACACTTATTTTTGGTAAAATGTGTTTTTTATATGTTTATTGATTTACCCTGAGAGAGAGAGAGAGAGAGAGAGAGAGAGCACATGCATGCGCACACACAGCAGAAGGGCAGAGAGAGAGGGAGAGAGAGAATCCCAAGCAGGCTCCGTGCTGTCAGTGTGGAGCCCAATGTGGGGCTCCATCCCACAAACCATGAGATCATGACCTGAGCCAAAATTGAGTTGGGTGCTCAACTGACTGAGCTGCCTAGGCCCCTCTTTTGGTGAAATGTTTTGGTAAAATAGAAATAGATGGATACTTTTAACATCATAAAACATAGGTATGTCAAGGCTAACTCCATCATTATACTGACTTGAAAACCATTAGAAGCATTCCCTTTCAACTCAGGAGTAAACTAAGAAATCTTTACACAATCATTATTATTACATATCATTGTTCTCGGTGGTTCTATTGATGCAATAATTCAAGACAAAGCTAGAAAATGGTAGAAAGGATGCTATGACAGTTTCCAGGCACAAGCCTTAAGACACTTACAACTTTCTCTTTCTGTCTCTTGGAAGCTCACTTTTGGTACCTAGCCGCCATACCATGAGGAAGCCTAGGTCGACTGCAGGACGACCCACACTGACAGGTCCACAGCCCTGATGAGCCCTTGGGTGGTGGCAAGCACCAATTTGCCGTCTTGAAATCGGGTCCTGCGGATCCTAGTCAAGCAGCCCCAAATGATGCTGTGAGGTAAAAATGAGCTACCTCTTCTAAGCTCTGCCCCAAATGAACATCTGTGAGCAAAATTAATATTTGCTATTGTTTTAAGCCACTAAGTTTTGGAGTAGCTTACTGATGCCGCGATGGATGATCTGAATGGGTTTTAGTACCTAGAAGGGGGTGCTGTCACAACAAAACCCTGAGACATGTGGCACCGGCTTTGGGACTGTGGTACAGTCAGAAGCTGAAAAGGCCTTGAGGAAAATGTCAGTGAAGTCCTCATACTTGTCGAGGAAAATGTCAGCAGAATTCTGAAGGCCTGGTGGGATGGTGGTGAGAAGGAATACATCAGAGTAGGAACATTCTTTCCTAAATTGTTTATACCCAAGAAAAGAAAATTACATAGTTTGAGGCTTCTCTTCAGTGGCTAAGAGCAGAAACAATGTTTGGGTTCTCAGCAAAAATATCGTACCTTCACTTCATTCCTGATTTTGTAGAACAACTTTTAGTTTCAAAGTAGTTTCACATATATGATCTTATTTTATGTTTTATTTTGTTATTTTATTTATTTATTTATTTATTTATTTATTTATTTATTTATTTTACTGGAGAGCAAGACAGAGAGAGAGAGACAGAGGGAGAGAGAGACAGAGAGAGAGAGAATCCAAAGCAGACTCCATGCTCAGGGTGGAGTCCGACACGGGGCTCAATCCCGTGACCCTGGGATCATGACCTGAACCAAAATCAAGAGTCAGATGCTCAACTGACTGAGCCACACAGGCTCCCCAATCATATTTTCTACTTTAAACAACTAATTGAAGTAAGCAAATCAGGTATTAATGTATGATCCCACTTTAAGATTGGCAGATCAAGAAGCTAAGCCACACGAGTATCTAAAGACAGGAGCAGTACTAGATCTGGCTTCTGTTGGTCCTGATTCTAGACTGTGGCTTCCCACGGTGGGTGGTAATGGAACCCTCGCTACGATTTGCACAGGGGGCAGGGGTAGTCATAGGAACTGGAGAATAGCAGACATGGCTTTCAGTGTTTGCGGCTCAGTATTTGTCTTTCAGAACACACATTCTGGGAGAAACGAACACTGTGCTTGTATTGACTTGTTTTTCTTTCCTGTCCCAGCTCTTTATATTCTGAGTGTAGTTCTAAATAAATGTTTCAGCGTCTGGAGGGTTGGTTTTGGCTCCAGGAAGTTCAATATTTGATGAGTTTGGAAACTGAGAAGCTGATAAGAAACACATCTAACACAGGTTGCTATTAGATTGCTTTTATACTGTCTCCTAAAACTTATAGTTAAAGGTGAATCCTGGATACAATTCATTGGTCCAATTACATATAATGTTTTTCTTGTTTTGTTTTGTTTTTTAATAGGAAGAACCCACAGAGAAGTATAGCAATAATTTGTGGATGGGGCTTTAAAGCAGTCACCTTTTGCAGGACACCTGCTTCTTTAAGATAGTTGTAAGAAGACTACAGGCTACATTTTCACCTCTGAAGTCATGAAAATATGGTAGTAATTATCCAAGATTTTTAACCATAGTGCAAGATATCAAGAAGTTTTAAATAAAGAAGAGAACGAGGTAACTTTTTGATCTTTGGGTAATCAGGAAACGACAAGAGTTTCTGAACCAAACTATATTAATCTCTTAAGTTTTCTGCTTTATTTGAAAATTAGGCCACTGCTTCTTTGGCTCCCTGATTTCCCAGAGCACCCTCATCCTGAGTGTTTTCCTCCAGTAAACACTGGGCTCACCTATTGGTTTATTTTTATCATTTAAAAAATCAAACTGCAATCACGAGTCACGTGTTTGGCAGCCTTCTGTCTTAAAGAAGCAGCACCAGCATACCTGAAGCCCAGGTGAGCAGAGCTCTGGCCTCAAGACGACAGGGTTGCAGCAGAAGTAGGAACATAATGGGCCTTGGAAGGGAAGCCTATGCAGTGTACGTGGCCAGCACACATCGCCACATGAAATGATGGCATCTAGAGGCAGGGGCAGCACTAGATGTGGTTCCCGTTAGTCCTGCGGAGCACTTTCTGAACTAGAAGATGATCTACAAATATGAGTTGTTGAATAAACTGGTCTCAGTGAGATGTTGCAGTAGTTCAGGCAGTGCTTACGTACCCTGGAGCCAACTCTCATGTATGCTAAGATTGCAATGAAGATCAAACAGGACGACAGTCACCATCAGTGATGTCCGCTATATTAAAGTGAATAAAATGGTGGCCTTTGCCAAAAAGCACAGAAGGGCAATATGTCATCCTAAGTCGATCTAAGTAAAAAGTCAGCAAAATACCTCAATCCCTCCCCCTACACATATGTGAAGCGGTTTGCTGGTCCAGGTCTTGCAGATGAGGAAATGAGATGAAAAAAGTTTACTAGAGACTGTGTCTTCCTGCTGCCTCCTTGCTGCCTGGCCGCTTGGATACACCCACTTCCTGTGTGACCACACTCTCCCTGGCCACAGGTATTGGGCCAAGGTAAATGCTTGCTAGGGACCCCAGGACTCCAGGAGATTGGTCTGGTAGGAAAGCATGAGCTATTGCAATCTGATCTTTCCTCTCTGGACATGGAATCAAAAAAAAAAAAAAAAAAATCAAGCCTCTGACTTCGGCTCAGGTCATGATCTCACTGCTCCTGAGTTGGAGCCCTGCGTGGGGCTCTAGGTGGAGCCTGGAGCCTGCTTCAGGAGACTGTGTCTCCCTCTCTCTCTGCCCCTCCCCCCATTCGCTCTCTCTCTCTCTCTCAAAAATAAATGAACATTAAAATTTTTTTTTAAAAAGTCCAGCAGTAGGTTGCTAACTTAAGGATCTGTAGGCCTAATGAGGAGGCTGCCATTTATGGTCATGCTTAAGATGGGTAAGCAGAGGAATCTCAACAACACTAAGGAAAATGACAGAAGCATTCCAAGAAGCACAGATATGGTGAGAGAAATGGAAGTTTGAAAGGGATTACTCCCAAAGTTACTTTGAATTCTATCCATCCTTTGGCTGGCATGTTTTTTGTTTGTTTGTTTTCGTTTTTGTTTTGTGGTTCCTGTGATACTTCACTGAATTAAAAATAAATTCTCTTTCTTACTTAAGAGGGTTTGAGTGATTTTTGGTTTATAAGAGCCTGAAATGAAAGAGTTTATTGGTGGAGATTGTATAGCTAATAATTGGAGGTAAAAACCCATGATCATTAGATTCTCTCCCAGTTGTAAGCTCCATCTTTTTGCCCAATAACCTTTTCAGCACGTTTTAAGATCCTCCTAAAAGGCTCAGAGAACGGGTCAGACTTTGTAGGTTCTAAGAATCATGGCATTCCGTTAAAGGAGAGAGCTCGGGGCAACCTTCAAATTAAGCCATGTATGCAGTCACCTACTTTGTTAATGAACGTTGCTGTTTCATTGGTTTTAAGGTAAGTATAATTTAGATCAATGCCTTGAAGAAACATTATAAATTGTTACTTGGAGAGTTGTACATTCTCTTCAAAGAGCAGCCCCTGTCTTCATTGTAACAACCTTTGCTTTTTGTAGAGACTATGCCTGCAGTAACTATTTATGTATAACATGGTAGGGTCCTGTACAACTTCTGCTGTAATGTAATCCGGTTCATGTTTATTCTATTTTACAATTAACTTGGGGAAACAAGAAACAGTTTAACCACTAGAATGCATTAAATCCATAAGAAAATTTTCATCTTCGAGGAATTTATTCTGAAGTGTATTTCTTTAAATCCATGACATATTTGAATCAAAGATTTGAGGAGACCAAAGTCGTTGTCAGTTGTCACCAGGGAATGCATTTAGAAATATTTTTCAATTTGGTGATAACAAAAGAAATTTGACATACATTTAAAAACTGTCAATTTATCACTTTGTGGTTATTACCAAGGATAAAATACATTGTATTTTTAAATGGCAGAGTGTGTTATAAAATCAATTTTGCCCTTGTCTTTTGGGCATTGCAAATACAAAGACCATATTAGAGTAAGGGATTTATATAATCTCTCTAAAGAATTCTGGGATAAAGCAGATAGGTGAATTTGTGTGACATATACATCAGGTGTCTGTCTGTGGGTTTGTGGATGAATGGTAGAAACATTCTGCTGTCTTTAATCACCTCTCATGCCTTTCCATCCATCACTTTGAAGACGGTGTGGATGATGACTGTGACCTGGTGTGTGAGAATGGCTACATTCTCCAGTGTTCACACAGCAAGCTTCCTCTTGGATGCTTAAAAACATTGAATTAAAATTCAACATATGAAGTGTAATTTTACTTGAATTTAAAAAAAGAAAACGAAACTGAAGTGAAAGTTAAGAGTTTTCTCTACTTCAGATAAATGGCTTTCTCCTTTTGCTAACAAGTGCTATTGTGTCATCAGAGATTCTTCTGGCTCTTTTTCAAGATAGAGGACTAAACATTTCTTTATGCATGTTTCTCACTACATTCCGCAAAGATGCTAGTTAAAACAAAAGGAAATAGAGTCATCATAGGCAGAGAAGAAAGTGATGTAGGTTGGGGAAACAGGCCAGTCAATTCCGTAGAGAATTTCTAGAAGATTGAAAATAGATGGGTTTTGCTGAGGAATACATTAGAATGGGGGGCACTTCATGTCAAATACGTGACGGAGTCTGAAGTAGAGAATTCTCCCTTGTGAGAAAGAATGGTTCCTCACTCAGACAGTTGGAGACAGCACATAGACAAAAAAAAAAAAAAAGGGGGGGGTGGTAAAGGAGGGGCCCATTGAAATGGCTCCTTGAAGGGATATCTTCTGAACAGATGTGTTGGTCTGACCTCCTCTACCTTTCCTTCCTGTTTGTTCTCTCCATCGTCAACATACACACAGAGTTCCTAGCCTCATCTATTTACCCTGAGGCTAAACTCAGAGAATGGCACTTTAGAGAAGGTAATTGCTCTGTGGAGGTGTGGGATTGGTGTAAGCAAACAGGATATAGCCCTTATCAGTTCAGCCTGGGGGGAAGGGGGGGATGGCTGTGCAGGTAGGTGGAGGGCTTGGTGAAAGCTTGTTTGCAGCTAGCCTTCCCATTGAAGGAAATAGACTTGAAAAGAAAAGAAAAAAGAGAGGAAAGGAAAGGGAAGGGAAGGAAGAGAAGAGAAAAAAGAAAAAAAAAGAAAAAGAAAAAAGAGGCCTTTGTACATACAGAGATGTGGTATCCTAGCTTTCTTCATTCATAAATATAAATAGACATTTCAGGACTGCCAGATATTTGAAGAAGTAAACAGCACAAAGGAGAAGCAGTAAAATCGAAGTGGCCAAAAGAGAAACAGACAAATCTTAGATAAAGGATAATTTTAAAAATCATTTATTCTATCCATTCAACATGTTAGTTAAATATCCAATGCCTTCTAGGTGCTATTGTAGGCCCCGAGACACAGCAATGAATAAAACAAAAATCTCTGCCTCATGGAGCTTGTATTCGGGCAGGAGAGACAGACCATACATAAATAATAAACATAAGAAATATGTACTTTAGGTAAGATGATGAAGATAAAAATAGAACACAAAAGGCGATATAAAAAAGACAAAAGTACTGGGTGGGGCAACATAAATTATAGTTTTAAATAGAGTATTTAATGGGTGCCTGGATGGCTCTGACTCCTGGTTTTGGCTCAGGTCATGATCTCATTGTTCATGAGTTTGAGCCCAGTGTTGGGCTCTGTACAGGTGGCAGCACAGAGCCTGCTTAGGGTCCTCTCTCTCTCTCTCTCTCTCTCTCTCTCTCTCCCTCTCTCCGTCTCTCTGCCCCCTCCCTGGCTTGCACACCCGTGCACTCTCTGTCTCACAAAAATCAATCAATAAACGTTAAAAAAAAATTAAATAGTGTAGTAAGAGCAGGTTTATTGAGAAGATGACAACTGAGCAAACAATTGAAGTCAGGGAGTCAGCCAAGATGAAAGAACTTTCTGGGAAGATGAAACAGCCAGAGCACAGACCTTAACACAGGAGCACGTCTGGTATCTTTCGGATAAACAAGACGTATCACTTCTTCTGCTGGCTTAGGGCTGAGGCAGAGAAAGACTAGAGCAGGAGTAACCCAGGTCACATCTTGTAAGGCTTTGCAGGCCGTTGTAAGAGATTCGGCTTTTATGCTGAGTGAGCTGGGAAGAAGCCCTTGAAGGTGAAGGAACAGAGGAGTAACATGACATAACTTTGAATTTAAAAGGATCCTTCTGGCTGCTGTGGGGAGGGGCGGGATAAATGTAGAAGCTGGAGACCAGACCATGCAGAGGCTATTGGTGAAATCCAGGCAAGACATGATGAGGAATTGGACTAGGGTGTTAGCAGTGGGGATGGTGAGAAGTGATCGTAACTTAGAGTATATTTTGGAAGTGGAGAAGGCAGAGGAAAATTATGCCCTTCTTAACAGGCAACAGTGGCCTGATGGAGGAAGTCCAAGCTCAGTAACCAGGTGATAGAGCTAATAGAACAGTGAAAACACTTTACCAGGGCACCTGGGTGGTTCAGTCGACTAAGTGTCCAACTTTAGCTCAGATCGTGTTCTTGGTGAGTTCAAGCCTCGCCTGGGCTTCTGTGCTGACAGCTCAGAGCCTGGAGCTCCCCTCAGATTCTGTGACTCCCCTCCCCCCCTCACTCTATCTCTCTCTCAAAAATAAATAAATATTAAAATTTTTAAAAATGTTAAAAAAAACTTTACCAAAATAATAATAATAATAATAATAATAATAATAATAATGAGAACCCTCAAAGAGATACAGTAAGATCATAGAAGACTTTCTGGGTATAACCCCAATCTCCTCATCATTTCCAAAATTATGAACTTCCTAGATCAACTGAAAAAGAGGCCACCCATTACCCAGAGTTCTGGAATACAAATGAAGGAAATATCTCACTATGTAGACAAAAACAAAAACAAAAACACAAAGAGGTAGAATCTTTAGATTTGGAAGGTAGGCTCATTTAGTTTCAGGCTTAGAATGAGGAAAGGCATAAAATGAGGTACAACTTCCTTCTGTTCTCCACGATTTCCCTCACACTGGGGTCCTGTACTTCTAATCACAATGCCTAGAGAACTCACTCTGGCTTATGAGTCCTTCAATATCAAAAATGCTGTAGCTTTCTGAAACAGTGGGTCTCCAAACTTTTGTTTGTGTCGTACTTTTGATCACCGGACTTTTTTTCTTTTCTTCTGTCTTTTCTTTCTTCCTCCTTTTTTTTTTTTTTTTTTTTTAAACACAGTTAAGAGAGTTACATGCTTGAGATGGGTATTACCCTGGTTATTTATTGTTCACATGGGAATCGATCTTAGCATCAAAACTGGTGGGATGGCTGGGCATTATGTGCCTCCTGATGTGATGCAATATGAAATTCACAGCCTTGCCTACAAAATAATCTTGTCAAAAATGCTAAACTGAAATTTATCAAGCTTTTAGCTCTAATTTACAGCTTATAGAAAATACAGGGTAAAGGAAAAAGTTAAAAAATACCGTATGCTCACTTCCCATAGTCTATCACTGTAATACTGTCTTTCCCTGTACCCCCAAATCCCTCTACCTTATACTGTCTTCACTGTACTTGCCTGGCAAAAGCCTGCTTTGGTTAAATCCTTCCATGCTCTGGGCCAACTACTAGCCTACGTCTAAGCACCTGCTTATGGCTGGTAGAAAGCACACAACCAGACCAACTGCTTTTGTTTTGAATCTCTGACCACAAACCTCAAGTGAGCCCTTGGGACTCCTTGGCAATTCCACTCTCCTCAAACCTCCAAAACCACTTTCCTCTGCCTTACTGTCAGCTGATTTTTACTGAGAAGATAAAAGCAGTCATTAGAGAACTTCCTCATCTTCCCACCACAAAATCTATTCTCCCTACATCTTTGCCACAAGTTCAGCTTGCCTTTTTTCAAGGGTGAATAAACTTACCTTGTTCCTATCGAGGGACAGGTCCTTTCTTCTGTGTATGGGACCCATCCTCTCTCAGCATTTAAGTACTTTGCTCCCGTACTTTTCCCTCCTTCTCAAGTGTCAAATGTCCCCATAAATTGGATGAGCATCAAGAAGGCTATAATCTCTCTCATCCCTCAATCCTGCTGCTGTGTTCCACATTACAGCAAAATATCAGGAAAGCTTTGTTTAAATCCTATGTATCAACTTATTAACCTCTCATTTTTCCCACCGCTACCCCAAAACAAAGAGAATAACAAAGTGAACATCTATGTCCCCACTTCTCAGCTTCAGAAGTAAAATATTATAAATACATTTAGAGTTCTTTTATATCTCTCCTGGATCCCAACCTCTTCCCTTGTCCCCTAGCTCAGACATAGCTAATATGGCACCCTTGAAAACTAGACCACCTAGGTCCCCTGCTGCAAAAGCATTGTGATGACAGTCCAAGATGATCCTGTCTGAATTTTTCACTGTATTTGCTTCTCCCAGGCTGCTCCCAGCAATGACTAAGCACAGTGAAATACAGGTTCAGGCTCATTTGTGTGTGATGCAGGACTTCTCTGGTAGATGACTCTGACTTAAGGGCTCCCCATTGGCCTGGCTACAACTTTTTTTTTTTTTATCTTTTTTTTTCTTTTTGTTCTTTTTTAACTTGTTTTATTTTTTATTTTTATTTTTTTAATTTACATCCAAATTAGTTAGCATATAGTGCAACAATGATTTCAAGAGTAGATTCCTTAGTGTCCCTTACCCATTTAGCCCATCCCCCCTCCCCCAACCCCTCCCGTAACCCTCAGTTTGTTCTGCATATTTATGAGTCTCTTCTGTTTTGTCCCCCTCCCTATTTTTACATTATTTTTGTTTCCCTTCCCTTATGTTCATCTGTTTTGTCTCTTAAAGTCCTCATATGAGTGAAGTCATATGATTTTTGTCTTTCTCTGACTACTTTCACTTAGCATAATATGCTCCAGTTCCATCCACATAGTTGCAAATGGCAAGATTTCATTCTTTTTTATTGCCAAGTAATACTCCATTCTATATGTATACCACATCTTCTTTATCCATTCATCCATTGATGGACATTGGGGCTCTTTCCATACTTTGGCTATTGTTGATAGTGCTGCTATAAACATGGCGGTGCATGTGTCCCTTCTTAACAGTACACCTGTATCCCTTGGATAAATACCTAGTAGTGCAATTGCTGGGTCGTAGGATAGTTCTATTTTAGTTTTTTGAGGAACCTCCATACTGTTTTCCAGAGTGGCTGCACCAGCTTGCATTCCCACCAACAATGCAAAAGAGATCCTCTTTCTCTGCATCTTCATCAACATCTGTTGTTGTCTGAGTCGTTAATGTTAGCCATTCTGACAGGTGTAAGGTGGTGTCTCATCGTGGTTTTGATTTGTATATCCCTGATGCTGAGTGATGTTGAGCATTTTTTCATGTGTTGGTTGGCCACCTGGATGTCTTCTTTGGAGAAGTGTCTATTCATGTCTTTTGCCCATTTCTTTACTGGATTATTTGTTTTTTGGGTGTTGAGTTTGATAAGTTCTTTGTAGATTTTGGATACTAACCCTTTATCTGATATGTCATTTGCAAATATCTTCCCCCATTCTGTCGGTTGCCTTTTAGTTTTGCTGATTGTTTCCTTCGCTGTGCAGAATCTTTTTATTTAATGATGTCCCAGTAGTTCATTTTTGCTTTTGTTTCCCTTGCCTCCAGAGACATGGTGAGTAAGAATTTGCTGCGGTGAAGATCAAAGAGGTTTTTGCCTGCTTTCTCCTCGAGGATTTTGGTGGCTTCCTGTCTTACATATAGGTCTTTCATACATTTTGGGTTTATTTTTGTGTATGGTGTAAGAAAGTGGTCCAGGTTTATTCTTCTGCATGTCGTTGTCCAGTTTTCCCAGCACCACTTGCTGAAGAGACTGTCTTTATTCCATTGGATATTCTTTCCTGCTTTGTTGAAGATTAGTTGGCCATACGTTTGTGGGTCCATTTCTGAGTTCTCTATTCTGTTCCATTGATCTGAGTGTCAGTACCATACTGTCTTGATGATTACAACTTTGTAGTATAGCTTGAAGTCCAGGATTGTGATGCCTCCTGCTTTGGTTTTCTTTTTCAAGATTGCTTTGGCTATTTGGGGTCTTTTTCTGGTTCCATATAAATTTTAGGATTATTTGTTCTAGCTCTGTGAAGAATGCTGGTGTTATTTTAATAGGGATTGCATTGAATATGTAGATTGCTTTGGGTAATATTGACATTTTAATAATATTTGTTTTTCCTATCCAGGAGCATGGAATCTTTTTCCATTTTTTTGTGTCTTCTTCAATTTTTTTCACAAGCTTTCTACAGTTTTGAGGGTATACATTTTTCACCTCTTTGGTTAGATTTATTCCTGGTATTTTATGGGTTTTGGTGCAATGTTAATGAGATCGATTCCTTGATTTCTCTTTCTGTTGCTTCATTGTTGGTGTATAGGAATGCAACCGATTTCTGTGTGTTGATTTTATATCCTGCAACTTTGCTGAATTCATGAATCAATTCTAGCAGTTTTTTCGTGGAATCTTTTGGGTTTTCCATTTAGAGTATCATGTCATCTGCAAAGAGTGAAAGTTTGACCACCTCCTGGCCAATTTGGATGCCTTTTATTTCTTTGTGTTGTCTGATTGCTGAGGTTAAGACTTCCAATACTATGTTGAATAACAGTGGCGAGAGTGGACATCCCTGTCTTGTTCCTGACCTTAGGGGAAAAGCTCTCAGTTTTTCCCCATTGAGGATGATATTAGCATTGGGGCATTCATATATGGCTTTTATGATCTCGAGGTATGCTCCTTCTATCCCTACTTTCTTGAGGCTTTTTATCAAGAAAGGATGCTGTATTTTGTCAAATGCTTTCTCTGCATCTATTGAGAGGACATTACGATTCTTGTCCTTTCTTGTATTGATGTGATGAATCACGTTAATTGTTTTGCAGATATTGAACCAGACCTGCATCCCAGGTATAAATCCCGCTTGGTCGTGGTGAATAATTTTTTTTAATGTTTTGTTGGATCCGGTTGGCTAATATCTTGTTGAGGATTTTTGCATCCATGTTCATCAGGGAAATTAGACTATAGTTCTCCTTTTTAGTGGGGTCTCTATCTGGTTTTGGAATCAAGGTAATGCTGGCTTCATTGAAAGAGTTTGGAAGTTTTCCCTCCATTTCTATTTTTTGGAACAGCTTCAAGAGAATAGGTGTTAACTCTTCCTTAAATGTTTGGTAGAATTCCTCTGGAAAGCCATCTGGCCCTGCACTCTTGCTTTTTGGCAGATTTTGGTTACTAATTCGATTTCCTTACTGGTTATGGGTCTGTTCAAATTTTCTATTTCTTTCTGTTTCAGTTTTGTTAGTGTATATGTTTCTAGGAATTTGGCAATTTCTTCCAGATTGCCCATTTTATTGGCATATAATTGCTCATAATATTCTCTTATTATTGTTTTTATTTCTGCTGTGTTGGTTGTGATCTCTCCTCTTTCATTCTTGATTTTGTGTATTTGGGTCCTTTCCTTTTTCTTTTTGATCAAACTGGCTAGTGGTTTATCAATTTTGTTAATTCTTTCAAAGAACCAGCTTCTGGTTTCATTGATCTGTTCTACTGTTTGTTTGTTTGTTTGTTTGTTTGTTTCAATAGCATTAATTTCTGCTCTAATCTTTACTATTTCCTGTCTTCTGCTGGTTTTGGGTTTTATTTGCTATTCTTTTTCCAGCTCCTTAAGGTGTAAGGTTAGTTTGTGTATCTGAGATCTTTCTTCCTTCTTTTGGAAGGCCTGGATTGCTATATACTTTCCTCTTATGACTGCCTTTGCTATGTCCCAGAGGTTTTGGGTTGTGGTGTTATCATTTTCATTGACTTCCATATACTTTTTAATTTCCTCTTTAACTTCTTGGTTAGCCCATTTATTCTTTAGTAGGATGTACTTCAGTCTCCAAGTATTTGTTACCTTTCCAAATTTTTTCTTGTGGTTGATTTCGAGTTTCATAGCGTTGTGGTCTGAAAATATGCACAGTGTGATCTCGATCTTTTTGTACTTACTTAGGGCTGATTTGTGTCCCAGTATATGGTTTATTCTGGAGAACATTCCATGTGCACTGGAGAAGAATGTATATTCTGCTGCTTTAGGATGAAATGTTCTGAATATATCTGTTAAGTCCAACTGGTCCAGTGTGTCATTCAAAGCCATTGTTTTCTTGTTGATTTTTTGATTAGATGATCTGTGCATTGCTGTGAGTGGGGTTTTGAAGTCTCCTACTATTATGGTATTACTATTGATGACTTTCTTATGTTTCTGATTAATTGATTTATATATTTGGGTGCTCCACATTTGGTGCATAAATGTTTACAATTGTTAGTTTTTTTTGGTGGATAGATCCCTTGATTATGATATAATGCCCTTCTGCATCTCTTGATACAGACTTTATTTTAAAGTCTAGATCATCTGATATAAGTATGGCTACTCCAGCTTTCTTTTGTTGACCATTAGCATGATAGATGGTTCTCCATGCGTTTATTTTCAATCTGAAGGTGGTCAGGTCTAAAGTGGGTCTCTTGTAAACACCATATAGGTGGATCTTGTTTTCTTATCCATTCTGTTACCCTATGTCTTTTGATTAGAGCATTGAGTCCATTAATGTTTAGAGTGAGTACTGAAAGATATGAATTTATTGCCATTATGATGCTTGTAGAGTTGGAGTTTCTGGTGGTGTTCTCTGGTCCTTTCTAATCTTCGTTGTTTTTGTTATGTATACACACACACACACACACACACACACACACACACACACATATATATATATAATTTTTTTTTTTTCATTTTTTCTCCCCTCAGAGATTCCCCCTTAAAATTTCTTGCAGGGCAGGTTTAGTGGTCACAAACTCCTTTAATTTTTGTTTGTCTGGGAAACTTTTAATCTTCCCTGCTATTTTGAATTACAGCCTTGCTGGATAAAGAACTCTTGGCTGCATATTTTTCTGATTCAGCACATTAAATATATCCTGCCACTCCTTTCTGGCCTTCCAGGTTTCTGTGGATAGGTCTACTGCAAACCTGATCTGTCTTACCTTGTAGTTTAGGGACTTTTTTCCCTTGCTGCTTTCACGATTCTCTCCTTGCCTGAGTATTTTGTGAATTTGACTATGATATGCCTTGTTGATGGTTGGTCTTTGTTGAGTCTAATGGGGGTTCTCTGTGGGGGTCCAAAATTCCTGGATTTTGGATGCCTGTGTCTTTCCCCAGGTTAGGAAAGTTTTCTGCTATGATTTGCTCACATAACCCCTCTACCCCTATTTCTCTCTCTTCCTCTTCTGGGACCCCTATGATTCTGATGTTGTTCCTTTTTAATGAGTCAGTGATTCCTCTAATTCTTAAATCGTGGTCTTTTGCCTCCATCTCCCTCTTTTTTTCTGCTTCATTATTCTCTGTAAGTTTGTCCTTTATATCACTGATTCTCTGTTCTGCCTCACCCATCCTTGCTGCTGCTGCATCCATCCGTGATTGCAGCTCCGTTGTAGCATTTTTAATTCCATTCTATTTTTTACCTCTTTTATCTCTGCAGAAAGGAATTCTAATCTATTTTCAACTCCAGCTAGTATTCTTATTATCGTGATTCTCAATTCTGGTTCAGACATTTTGCTTGTGTCTGTGTTGGCTAAACCCCTGGCTGTCGTTTCTTTGTGTTATTTATTTTGGGGTGAATTCCTTCGTTTTGTCATTTTGAAGGGAGAAAAGGAATTAATGAGGTAGAAAAATTGAAATTAAAACAATATTAAAATTAAAAAATTAAACACAAACACACACACAAAATCTAATAAATGATGCTAGATCCTAGGTGTGTTTTGGTCTGGGTGTTGAAAGTGGTTTGACAGATTAGAGAAAAAAGGCGGGGGGGGAGGAAATCGTTTGAAAATTTGAAAAAATGAATACACTGAAGTAGACTAAAATGAGATGATGGGAGTAAAATAGAGTTTGAAAAAATTTACACAAAAGTAAAGAATATAGTAGGAAAAAAAGAAAGACATTTTTGATAAAAATTAAAAATAAAAATGAATTTTTTTCTCTTTCTCTATTCAAGAAAAAGAAAAGAAACAAAAAAGAGAAAAAAGAAAAAAAATTAGTCGTTGGAAAATTTGAAAAAGTGAATACACTCTAGTAGACTAAAATAAAATGATGGAAGTAAAATAGAATTTGAAAAAATTTACATAAAAGCAAGAAATATAGTAAAAAAATTAAAGAAAAATATTTTTAATAGAAATTGAAACTAAAAATGAAGTTTTTCACTTTCTGTGTTTAAGAAAAAGAAAAGAAACAAAAAAGAAAAAAAAGAAAAAAGAAAACAAGGAAATTATTTGAAGATTTGAAAAGGTGAATACACTGAAGTAGACTAACATAGAATGATGGAAGTGAGAATTTGAAAAAATTTAAACAAAAATAAAAAGTATAGTAAAAAAATTAAAGAAAAATATTTTTAATAAAAATTGAAAATAAAGATGAATTTTTCTCTTTCTGTATTCAAGAAAAAAAATAGTGTAAAAGAAAAAAGAAAGAAAGAAAATTGAATAGCTGGAGCTGCTAACAAATTGAAATGTGACTGAAATTACTTCGTTTTCCCCTAGAAGTCAGACTGTGTAGCGCTTTATAGTCCATAAATTAAGCAGGCGGTGAGACTTGTGTTCTTGAAGAGGGAGGTTGGCCCAGTTGGGCGGGGCTCAGTGTAACGGCTCCTTTCTCCACTAGACGGCGCTGCTAGCCTACTGGCATGGATTGTTGCGGAGCTAGTAGGTGGGTATGCGCATGCTGGGAGTGGTAAAAATGGCTTCACCCATCTACACAGTCTGTTCTCCCGGATCAGCAATCGCGCACCCGTCCTCTGTCTTCAGCTTTCGTCCACTCCCTGTTTCCTCACTGTCCGTGACCAAGCCCGAGGCAGTACCTCTCTCCCGAGTTTTGTCTCAGATGTGGCTGTTTTCCCCTGCCCCTTACTTCTGAAGGACTGCGGCTTTGACCTGTTCCCGCCCCTCTGCAGGAGGGCTTACCGAGCAATGGCCGAATGTACCCAGGAACACCCGCTGGAACCTGCTGCTGCCGGTGCCCCGAGACTGCGGCCAGGTGCCAGCCCGCCCCAGCAAAAGTTCGCGAGACAGTGTAGCAGCAGCGTTTCAGGGATTATGGGCACCAGGCTTCACCCTCAACGACCTTGTTCCAGCACCAGCGAATGTGGCCGCCTTCTGGGGTCGGCTGCGACCAGGGGGCCTCAACACTCTCTGCCTTCCAGCAATGGAACCGCTTTTCCTGGTGTGGCCTGAGAACCTCCTGGACCCCACTCTGTTCCTGGGGATTCGCCCTTCCCACCAGAGCACCGCCAGGTATGAGCTACGGAGTTGCAGCCTTTGCGCTCCCCTGGTTTACAGTCTTAATGGAATTTAAACCCTCTCCTTTCTCCTTTCTCCCTTTTTAGTTTAGTCCCTGCGGCTGTTTCCAATTTTCCACTTTCTCTCCAGCTGCTTTTGGGGAGGGGTGCTTTTCCCGTATTCTTCCCTGTCCCAGTCTCCGTCCTCTCTCTGCCTGCAAAGGCGGCTTCCTGCCTGCCGCGGCTTCTCTCTCCCCAAGTTCACCTCTCAGCACCATGTACCTGCTGAATTCTGTGGTTCAGGTTGTGCAGATTGATGTGTTAATCCTCCAATCAGTTTTCTAGGTGTGTAGGATGGTTTAGTGTTGGTCTGGCTGTAATTCATGGACGTGAGACGCACAAAAAACTTCCATGCTGTTCTGCCATCTTGGCTCCTGGCCACAACTTTCTTAAATGCTACTGCAGTCTGAGCTCTTCCCACCCAGTCCTTCCCTGTCTCCTTTTACGGGGATCAACCCTGCCTCGTGGTGTGAAGTTTTCCTGCCTACTCCTGTTCCTTCTCCTTTATCCTTCACAGCCATTTCCTCTAAAGCATTTCTTGCCATATAATCCCTATTTGATGTCTACCTCTTGGGTGAGTGGGGAGACGGTGGGTGGGTGAGAACCAAAGTAAATACAGACACTGCCCTGATTTTAGTATTCATTATTGTTTATGTCTGTCTGTCTTTTATATTTTATATTATATATTCGTATACTTTTTGTATTTTTTCAAAATTTTTAATGTGTATTTGTTTTTGAGAGAGAGAGAGAAAGTGTGAGTGGGGGAGAGGCAGAGGGAGAGGGAGACCCAGAATCCGAAGCAGGCTCCAGGCTCTGAGTTGTCAGCACAAAATCTGACACGGTGCTCAAACTCATGAACTGGAGATCTGACCGAAGTCAGACACTTAACCAACTGAGCCACCCCGGTGCTCCTTTATGTTTTTAAACTTTATGCATTGTTTTTTGTAACTTGCCCTTTTTGCACAGTGATATTTGTTTAGAATTTATCTATGTTGACATATGTCACTCACAGTTAATTTTTACTGCTATATTAATACCCTATATAAGTATACTATAATTCAATCATCCATTCTCCTGTTAATGCACAACTATGTTTTTCCAACTTTTTGTTGTTGTAAGTTGCAATGAACACTCTTTTCTGTGTCTCCATTGTACATTCCTGTAAGAGTTTCTTTGGGATATACAGGAGTTAAATGCTGAGTCATAGTGTATGCACATCTTTAACTTGACAACATATTGTCAAATTCTCTCTAAAGTGGTGGTTCCAAATTTACATTCTTCTCATCTCTTGATAATGTCAGATTTTTGGTTTTTGCTAATATGATGGGTGAAAAGTTATCTTAGTATGGTTTTAATATGCATTTCCCTGATTACTAATGAGGGAGAGTATTTCATTATATGTTTACTGGCTTTTTGGGTGTTGTCTTCTTTGAAATACCTATTTAAAGCTTTTCTCCATTTTTTTTTTTACTATGTTGGTTTTCTTATTACATTGATATTCTTAATATATTCAGTATATTATTAGTTATATTCATTGCAAATGTATTGTTCCAGGCTGTGACATGTCTTTTCACTTTGTTTATGGAATCTCTTGGATAATAGAAGTTTAAAACTTTAAAGTAGACAAGCATTTCAATCTTTTCCTTTATGGTTCTCTCTCTCTCTCTCTCACTGCCCCCCCCCCCAGACACTCCCACCCCCTCCACACACACCTCTTTCCTTCTGTCTGTCTCCCTCTGTCCTGTTTCTTTCTTTTGATGTGCTTAGTTTCAGAAATTTTACTGTATCTTAAGATCATAATTATATTCTCATAATTTATTCTAAAAGAGTTAAAGTTCGTCTTTCATATTTAGGATTTCAGTGCATCTGTAATTGAGTTTTGTGTATAGTTAGGTAATAATCCAATTCATTTAGTCTCTTTTCTACACAGCATTTGGAGTGATTTGCTTTTTTAAACAGAGCTACAAATAGTGATTCTCCTGCTCAAAACTTTCTGATGACTTCCTATTGCACTTTGAATACACCCCAGTGTCTTACTTTGTCCTATAAGGTCTCACATGGACTGACCCTTGCCGACTTTCTGACCTCTTCTTCTGTCACCCTTTATTTATTCTAGTCAAACCTTACTAGTCTATTAGCTATTCTTCATACATACCAAAGTCATGTCTACCTCAGAGCTTTTGTAGTACTATTTCGTCTGCATGGGATGGTCTTTTTCCTCTGGATATTTGCATGAATCTCTTCATCAGTTGATTTAGATCCCTACTCAGATATTAATCTCTCAGAGAGGACTTCCCTGACCACTCTATATAAATTCCTATCCCCTCCCTACTTCCTCTTACCTTGTTTCATTTTGATTTTTCTTCATAGTACTTCCAACTCTCTGGCCTGTATCTTGTCTAGTTATTTATTGTTTTCTCAATCAAAATATTAACTCCTTGAGGGAGGAGTTAATATTTTGGGAAGGTGCTTTCTATATCTATACTGATGCATTGCTAGTACCGAGGGAAGTACCTGGAACATAGTGGGGGCTCAGCAAATGTTTGCTGAATGAATGAATGAATGAATGAGTGAATGATGTCTCTTAGGACTTACAAAAATATCTACAATTTATTTCTTCGGATTTGTTTGCTTTTTGGCTCTCTGTTACAATTTGAGTAGAGTAATTTCGTTTCCTGTATAAATTCATAGCAAAATTCCCACCTGTTTTAGTAAACACACATTTTTCCTTTAGTCATGATTAGATGATAACTATTATCTCTCTATTCGCAGCAAGTTTTATCTCGAAGTTCAATCTGTGGCATTGCATCACAATCCCTTTAACTGAACATTTTATTTTATATTAAAGCACTTGGGCTAGAAAAAAATAAAAGTTTACTCAATGGTCAAATTTGGTGGTACACATGAGTTGGCTATCTAGAATGTGAGATAAAGGAAAAGATTCTCAGTGGTGAAGTCCCATTTCTGAGAGTGTTAAGACCATACAACTGAAAAATGAATGCTTTATAAGCCAAAACCACACTGCAGGTAAGCAGTGAGAGCATATTCAGTTTTGGCTTTAATTTAGTTGTCTGAGGCCAATGATCTTGGTTGATAGAAGGGAAATCTCCAGGTGGTCCCTTTGATTTGTAGAATTCATGCCCTCAGCATTGGCTGTCTTTGTAATCATTTTGTAGTTGGCCTGCAGATTTACTCTCACTATGACTGAAATGTGCAAAGAAAATGTAATTTGGTTCCTAAACACTTTACTTCCTAAAACAGATCGAATCATCATCATGAGCCCTACAGTGTTGCAGAGAAAGTCTTCAACTTGCCATAAATGATTTCTCAGTGTTTCATTGAATGTTGTGTATAGAGTAGTGGCCCTGTGTCTGGAGCATGAATTATTTTAATTATGGATTTAAAAAAATATTTGCTATTGGGGCGCCTGGGTGGCGCAGTCGGTTAAGCGTCCGACTTCAGCCAGGTCACGATCTCGCGGTCCGTGAGTTCGAGCCCCGCGTCGGGCTCTGGGCTGATGGCTCAGAGCCTGGAGCCTGTTTCCGATTCTGTGTCTCCCTCTCTCTCTGTCCCTCCCCCGTTCATGCTCTGTCTCTCTCTGTCCCAAAAATAAATCAACGTTGAAAAAAATAAAAATAAAAATAAAAATAAAAATATTTGCTATTAATTCATTTCTATAAATGATTGAAAAGGCTATTGCTCGTAGATAAATGTTCAGATTTCTTCCTCTGAGTGGATGTCTCTACCGTGGTTTTACCTGTTAAATTTTTGTGTTGCTCCCCGGGTCCCTGCTCACCTGTGCTGTAACGGTGTCCCTTGTTTATCTGGCCACTGTGTCCACCTGGAGCATCTGCTGTTGGTCTCTTCCCTCACTCAGCGGCCCCTCCCTGTTGAACAGTCCCATCAACCTCTCTGGTGGTGATGTCATTTGTTCTTGGTATAACAACTCTAGGAAATTTCCTGGTCTCATTCTCAAATGCTTTGCTCAGTAACCTAGACGTATGCAGGGACATCTGAGTCTTTTCCACACTATGTGGAAGCCAAGCACAGCTCAAGGGCATTAACTCACACTTCAAGGTTAACTATGTTGTACAACCACTGCAGTCTATTGGGGCTGCCTCCTGAAGGGTGGAGAGGGCATCTGAAGATGCAGTTTCTTTTCTAAAGTGACAAATGTAGATGGGAAAAATAATCTCCGTGCTTTTGGTTTTCCCTTTCGGGATCGTTCTGGGTTGCTGACTCAGGCTGGAGGAAAGTTGAGGAACTTCTGACATGTATATGACTGTTTTTCTCCTTCTCCATCTCTTTCTTCCCCTTTCCACACTCCACTTGGGCTTCTTTTCCTCTTCCTCTCTGACTTTCCTATATCATAGCCTCTGCTTCCTTCAGGTGGGATTGCCCTCCATTTGCCTTTGGGACACAGTGTTAGATAGAAATCCGAAAGAAAAGTCAGATTTCTGGGGCGCCTGGGTGGCGCAGTCGGTTGGGCGTCCGACTTCGGCCAGGTCGCGATCTCGCGGTCCGTGAGTTCGGGCCCCGCGTCGGGCTCTGGGCTGGTGGCTCAGAGCCTGGAGCCTGTTTCCCATTCTGTCTCCCTCTCTCTCTGCCCCTCCCCCGTTCATGCTCTGTCTCTATCTGTCCCAGGAATAGATAAACGTTGGAAAAAAAAATTTAAAAAAAAAAAAGAAAAGTCAGATTTCTGATTATAGAAGATCCAAAAATCTTATTATGTTACATTTGAAAGCAATAGTATTACAAATATTTCATTATATTTTATTAAAATACCATGCTAAATGTCTTGAGGATTTAGAGTCCACTCTATATGAAGTGGGGCTAATAAGATTGCATCAAAGGGCTGTGGTGAGAATGCAAATAAAAAGAACAGTGGACAGAGCCTAGGAGAAGACCTGGCTCATAGACATTGGTTCAGAACTGGCTCCCTGCTTCCCTTTCCCTAGGAAAGTAATGGAATGTCTCCCCCTGCCTCCCTCCCCCCCCCCCCCCCCCCCCCCGCCCAGCCCCCTCCCAAAGCATGACTTGGTTTAATTATAGGTGTTTTAAAAATGTTTGTTATTAATTCCTTTCTATAAATGATTAAAAAGGCTGCCTCTCTTCTCTGTGCACTTAGTTAAAAGCTTTTCATCCTTAATGTAGACTCCTACAGAAGAAAATGTTTGAAAGAGCAATCGTGTGCAGAAGTTGCCAGGAAGCTATTACTGGTTAAGTAAAGTGATACACAGTGTTATTAAGATCCACAGGTTTATGACCATCATCTCATCAAATCGCCACAATTCTTTATCAGCTAGGAAGAAAACGCCTTCTTTTCAATATAGAAAAGGCTGAGAATGAAGTTACATGCCTTTCTCCAAATCAAGGCAATTGAATATTAGAACAGAATGTGTCTTCATTGATTTACAATCTAGTGTTCTTTGCTTCCACAATCTCTTGTACTTTGTTTCTACAGGAAAAACATTGAATTTGGCCTATGTTTGAACTACATAGGAAAGTAGATCATTATAATTATTTTACAGTTTTGGGCTGGGTAATACTTATTTTGATTTTGATATTTAACAAAAGCGAAAGAAATCTGTAACTATCACAAGGAAGTGGTACTTGACATAATTTCCAGGACTTGTACTCACCCACTTCCCCAGGCACTCCATTAAAAGCATTTCTAACTTAATGTAAGCTACAGAAGAAAGTGTTAGAGGAGTCATGTACAGGAGATGCCATTAAGTTATTACTAAGGAACAGCTCCAGGAAAATTGAAAGTAGCTGCCTCCTAGAGATTGTAGTTTGGGAGAAGCAGTGAATATATTTTACCCTCTCTTAGCAGAGAACAATAAATGCTAGACACTGAGATTCTCTAAGTGATTTGATTTTTTTTTTTCTGCTGAGTGGGAGTAAATTGGGCTGCAAGGGCAATTGTGGTGTGTGGTTAATTCTTGGGGGGAAAGACTGCTTACCTCTATGTTTGAAAGTTGGGTCAGACATTGAGATAAAGAGACAGAGATTCAGTATTGCTGACTTTCCTACAGCATGGAGCAGAGATTGAATTTCAATGACTAGAGTGGGTCATTCTGTTAGAATAATTCAATATTTATTTATTAGTCAATCATGTGTTCATTCCTTCAACAGATATCATGCTAAGTGCTGAGGAAATCAAATAAGACATAAGCTCTTCCTCTGAGGATAAGTTTCTGTGTGTGCCAAACATTATCTGGAAAAGGGGATTAAGGCATTGCAAGAAGACATCACTTATCTGAAGTAGCAACAGTTATGGCCTCTGATTGTATAAGATTTTTGATAAATTGAAAGGCAAATCTAGACCCGTTTGGCCAATCCAGATATTATAGTAGGCACCCTTATGGTCCAAAAGAGAACACCTCCTGGTTGACGATGCTGAATCAGGTAAACAGAGAACAACATTAGTCATGTGACCCGAATTGACATCTCATCTGAAGTAACTTTTTGGAGCAAAGAGAGTAGAGCATGTTCTGGAGTGATCACTCCAGCAGACTTCAGGCTCATGGAGGAACTTAATGTTAAAGTATTTCTCATACCAAGTCAGTAAATGATAAGAATGCTTGTTATGGCATATATTAGATGGTTACAAGTGTCCACAGAGAATACATAATATTTGTTTCATTTTTAGTCCTAGTGTAAACATCCTTTTGAAGAGTTTGGGAGATTTCCTTTGGTTTTTGAGTGGGAGCTTGGTCAAAAGCCAAGTACGACACTATCACACATGAATGACACAGAATTTTACAAGGAAAATCAGAAATACACATTATATATAAAATTTCATATTTTTAAATTTATATTCCATCTATTCATCAATTCATTCCTAAAATACTAATCGAGTGTCTCCTCAGTTCCAGACATAGTACTTAGTGAAGATGCAGCAGTGAACAACATAGATGGACTTTATCTTAAGAAGTGTGTAGTGTTGCTTCCTCAGCTACTGAAGGAGGCTCAGGATTGAAAAAAAAGTATGGAGCCCCTTTCTCTCAAGGTCTATCTACCGGGGCATAGTTTAGAAGTAGGGTCATAATATTCACAAAACACTGTTTCTCTTTGTCCTGCCCCAGTCTGCTTTGTGAGAACTCATAGTCATCCTCTAAGAGTTCTGGACAACCTCAAGGGTATCTTTCATCTATTCTATATGGAATTTATAGTTTTCTCCTCTTCTCTAGCTTCCACTGACAAAAGCTTCTCTATCTGCTAAAATTAATAGTGGTGACTCTTGCCTATCATTTTCCTCATGTCTCCAACAACTACCTACAATTCTCTCTTTTCTTCTGATCTCTCTGAGAATCTAGAAGCCATCATTAGAGAACTCCTCCATCCTTCTAAAACCAAACCACCAGACTCTTAGCAATGTTATTATGGATGGACACACCCTGTTCCTACTTAAGGCCGACTTCTCCACTTGAACTCTGGATCCTCCCATCTCCTTCTATCTACTCAGGGACTTGTCTCTAGTAATTATTTCTTTTCTCTCCTGTAATTATGTCTCTGTCCTAGATCATTCCCAATAGCATACAAAGCGCTTAGGGCACAACATATGCTCAGTGAGGGCTCAATGAAAATGGGTATTAGTATTAATATTATCATCATTATCACTCTCTTCTTCAGGATCATCCATACTGAGCTTTGTCATAATGATAAGTATCAGGTCTTCCCTATTCAAGCCTTAAAAATTTCACTCCAGAGAGTGTTACCAGGACAAACATTTAGGCACTCAAGGTTAAGGAGAACAAAAAAAAAATAGACTTAGTATTTTCTGCCTTTATGTGAATATTCTTTATTTTTTAAATGTTATTTATTTATTTTTGAGAGAGAGAGAGAGAGAGAGAGAGAGAGTGCGTGCACAAACAGGGGAGGGACAGAGAGAGAGAGAGGGGGAGACACAGAATCCGAAGCAGGCTCCAGGTTCTGAGCTGTCAGTGTGGAGCCTGACTTGGGGCCCAAACTCACAAACCCTGAGATCATGACCTGAGCAGAAGTCGGACATTTAACCGACTGAGCCACCCAGGTGCTCCTATGTGAATATTCTTTAAAGAAATACATAGGAAGACAGAATGAGCTGACACTTCAAGATATCTGTGCTTGCATGGTGGTTAATGGGGAGAGCCCAACAGAAAAGATGTAATTTTAAGTGTTGCCCTCATGACAATTTATTTGGAGGAATCCTAAAAACAGAAGTAAAATAACTAAAAAAATTCAGCTTAATATACAGCATGGCAATTATAGTTAATAACACTATTGCATATTTAAGGGTTGCTAAGATCTTGAAAGTTTCATTACTAGAAAAAGCATTCTGTAACTATATATGGTGATAGATGTTAATTAGAGTTATTGTGGTGATTGTTTTGCAATATACACAAATACCAAATACTTAAGTTGTGCACCTAAAACTAATATGTTGTGTGTCAATTATACCACAATGAAAATAATTCGTAGCTGGCCATAGCAACATCTTTCTAGATATGATGCCTGAAGCAAGGCAAACAAAAGCAAAAATAAACTCTTGGGACTACGTCAAAATAAAAAGCTTCTGCATAACAAAGGAAACACAACAAAACTAAAAAACAACCTACTGAATGGGAGAAGATATTTGCAAATAACATACCTCATAAAGTGTTTATATCTAAAATATATGAAGAACTTATGTAACTCCACACACATAAAAATAAATCCAATTAAAAATGGGCAGAAGGCATGAAAAGATATTTCTTCAAAGAAGACATACAGATGGCCAACAGACATATGAAAAGATGCTCAACATCACTCATCAGGGAAATGCAATTCAAAAGTCCAATGGGATATAACCTTACATCTATTGGAATGGCTAAAATTGAACACAAAAAACAAGTGTTGAAGAACGTGTGGAGAAGGAGGAACCCTTGTGTGCTGTTGTTGGGAATGCAAACTGTTGCAATCACTCTAGAAAACAGTATGGAGGCCTCAAAAAGTTAAAAATAGAACTATCCTATCATCTGGTAATTTCACTACTGCGTGTTTACCCAAAAAGCACAAAAACACTAATTCAGGAGTACCTGGGTGGCTCAGTTGGTTGAGCATCCAATTTTGGCTCAGGTTATGATCTCATGGTTCATGAGATTAAGCTCTGTATCAGTCTCTCTGCTATTAGGTCGGAGTCTGCTTCTGATCCTCTGTTCTGCTCTCTCTCTGCCCCACCTTCACTCATTCTCTCTCTCTCTTGCTCTTTCTCAAAAATAAATAAACATTAAAAAAATAATAAAACACTGGGGCACCTGAGTGGCTCAGTCAGTTGAGCATACGACTTTTGCTTTGGGCTCAGGTCATGATCCCAGAGTTATGGGATCAAGCCCCACGTCAGGCTCCATGCTTAGTGTGGAGCCTACTTAAGATGTTTTCTTTCTCTCCTTCTGCCCCTCTCCCCTGCTCTCATTCTCTCCATCTCTAAAAAAAACCCAAACAACAGCAACAACAACAACAACAAAAACACTAATTCAGAGTGATACATGCATCCCTATGTTTTTTTTTAATTTTTTTTTTAATTTATTTTTTTTTCAACGTTTATTTATTTTTGGGACAGAGAGAGACAGAGCATGAACGGGGGAGGGGCAGAGAGAGAGGGAGACACAGAATCAGAAACAGGCTCCAGGCTCTGAGCCATCAGCCCAGAGCCTGACGCGGGGCTCGAACTCCCAGACCGCGAGATCGTGACCTGGCTGAAGTCGGACGCTTAACCAACTGCGCCACCCAGGCGCCCCTGCATCCCTATGTTTAATGCAACATTATTTACAGTAGCCGAACTATGGAAGCAGCCCAAGTGTCCATCAATAGATGAATGTATAAAGAAGAGGTGGTATATGTTTACAATGGAATATTACTCATTCGTAAAAAAGAATGAAATCTTGTGATTTTCAAAAACGTGGATAGAGCTACAGAGTATAATACTAAGTAAAACAGAGAAAGAAAAATACCATATGATCTCACTCATATGTGGAATTTAAGAAATAAATGAGCAAAAGAACAAAAGAGAGAGAGACAAACCAAGAAACAGACTTTTTTAAAAATTTATTTCGGGGCGCCTGGGTGGCTCAGTCGGTTGAGCATCCGACTTCGGCTCAGGTCACGATCTCATGGTCCATGAGTTCGAGCCCCGTGTCGGGCTCTGGGCTGATGGCTCAGAGCCTGGAGCCTGTTTCCGATTCTGTGTCTCCCTCTCTCTCTGCCCCTCCCCCGTTCATGCTCTGTCTCTCTCTGTCTCAAAAATAAATAAACGTTAAAAAAAAATTTTTTTTTAAATTTATTTTATTTTTAAGTAATCTCTATATCCAGTGTGGGGCTTGAACTCACAACCCTGAGATCAAGAGTCGCATGCTTTACTGAGAGAACAAACTTGATAGTTACTAGAGTTGGGTGTGGGTGAAGGGGTGGATGACATAAATGATAGGGATTAGGAGTACACTTATCATGGGGCACCTGGGTGGCTCAGTCGGTTAAGCTTTCAACTCTTGATACCAGCTCAGGTCATGAGATCATGGTTCATGAGTTCAAACCCCACGTTGAGCTCTGCACTGACAGCATGGAGCCTGCTTGGAATTCCTCTCTCCTCCTCCCTCTCTGCCCCTCTCCTCCTCTCTCTCTCAAAATAAATAAACATTTAAAAAAAAAAGAGAGTATCATGATGAGCACTGAGTCATGTATAGAATTGTTGAAGCACTATATTGTATACCTGAAACTAATATAACACTGTATGTTAACTACACTGGAGTAAAATTATAAACTTAAAAAAAGTTGCAGTTTTGACAAAATATTCAATCAATTGAAGTATATACTATATTGCTGCAAAAGTAAAATGCAAGAACAATGGATGATAACTGTGAGAGTTGTTAATTTTCTGGATAAATTTAAGAGTTTTAATAGTTTAACAGAAAAGAAAGCAATATTTAATTTAAATATTAAGAGATAATGTATTGGTTATTAGTTTTAAAAAATGTAATATCTTGTAAAGCCAATAAATATTTATAAAATTTAAATATACAAAGCAAAATAATGGAAATTAGATATCAGAATTCTAATCTTTGTAAAATTGTCTGGTGTTCTGTATTTATACGTGTAAATAAAAACTGTTAAGCACTGTAAAAAATAAAATAAGAAAATTCTTAACTCAATAGGCAGAGGGATTATTAGTTAATATTTTGACTAACTATTGAGTGCTGGGAAAGGCATCAGGCATGACTTTTCTCTTTAAAGAGTTGCTAAATGATATGAATATACAGGTTGGCTTTTTAAAAATATATATATAAGGTAGGGATTTTTTGGTGTGTTCTCATTGTTATTTACATGGATAATATTTAAAAATTTTTAAGTTTATCTTTCTGGAGAAAAATAGTTTCTCTTTCATGATGTATGCTTAATTCTTATTGGAGAATTATATTTCAAAGATACCCGGTATTCACATGTTGAGATCTTTGAAACCCATGTGGAACCAGTTAGAAGGCATGTTGCAACTTTATTCAGTCAAGTGCAGAGAAGGGTATAGACTAGGAACCCACAAGACTGCGACTCTGAGAACCCACCCAGCATTAAGACTGACTCTTATACTGGACAATTTTATTTTCGCAGCTTAGTGTCTATTCTCCCTTTTTGTGATAACAGCATCCCAATTGTTGTTTGGAGAATCATTCTTCTACAGGATATAGTCAATAATGGTACCTGTTTTCCCTTGGCCAAGGTTGGACATGTGGCCTAAGCTTAGCTAACCTGATGATGTCTCCCTAGAACTGAAGTATTGGGGAATGTGTTCAAAGTAGATTTGTCCCAGTAGTGGCCTCCTGAAGAGATTGTCCATTCATTCCTACTACCTGCCCAGAACAACTCTGGTTTGTGGTCTTTCTGAACTTCAGTTTTTTTTAGATTTTCATTTAGTTTGTGAGTTATACAACCTCTTTCCAATTATTTGTCTTCCATTAAAGAAGTTCCAAACAGTTGTATTGCTTTCCTTACTGATACACATCCCCACCCCTAGTGAGGGACAACTAGCAGCATCTGCTCTATTACAGTGTTCATGGGGCTGTGGCTACTTTTCTCATGAAATGCTATTTGTTTCCTTGAGGTTCAATTGGATGGGTTTTCTGGGCCCATCCCACAATGGAAGTTATAGGCCACTGGAAACTTTGATCCCTGGGAAAGGTAGGAATGAGAGTGGGAGAATTTGGCAAACACTATGAACAAGTTCAGGGACCTGGACAAACCAGTTGGGATTCAGGAGAGTGCTCCAGTCTCACCAGAAATTGAAATGCACTCCTAAAAACAAGACAACAGAAACATGAGAGTAATGGAGATAACATTACGCATTGGGAAGCACAATCCCTGGGGCCCCTTCAGGCTCACCAAGTAAGGGATTTAAGAAAGGAAGACAAACTCAAAAATGAGCCAACTGAAGATAAAGGGGTGCCTAATAGTGTGCTATAGAGGAGTCACACAGAGCTGAGTTCAAAACCTAAGTTCAACATGTGGGTTCTTCCTGTGGTAATGGTGAAACTATGGAGACGTTCTCAAGGGATGACATAAATCTGTCTTCCTCTGGAATGCTTTCCCTGTCACTTCCTCTTTTCCTTCTCTCCACCCTATGCTGCTTTTGATGCTCGGCTCTCTGTCCCAGTGGTAACATCCACTTTCCGTATCACAGTGTCTGTAAACTTCATGTTATTTGTTTGTCACCTCAACAAGAATGCCACCTTCACAAGAGAGCAAACTTGTCTTTCATGTTCACCTTTGTATCCTCAATGTCAAGCACAGTGCCTGACACTTAATGACAATGTGTCAAGTATTGAATAAGCAAAAAGGCTGCAGAGCTGTAAGAGAGGTAGAAGGAGATTTTGTGATAAGCAAAGCGATGGAAAGCCCTTTTTATGTGTTGTAGTGTTATATTAAGTAATGTATTTACAAAGTACTATATCTGAGGTCGATTCTAAATGACAAAAATAAGTCCCTTGGCAGTAATTATGGGATTTTTGATAATAATGTAAAACTTCTCTGAAGCATGTTAAATCTTTTCACAGGGTAGTTTTCTTTATTATACTAGACCAATCACCTAAATATATGTAGGAAAATGCTTTTGCTTCACAATGACATATAACAATTTTAATAGCACCTATTAAAGTGCTTTACCCGTAGTAGTTGTTCAGCAACTAATTGTTGATGGAACAAATATATTCAGCAAAATTGGCCTCTTTTTGCAAAGCACTTTTAAGGCTAAGAATAACTACTTACTATATAATTCTATAATAGCTCACATTACAACAAAAGATTAAAAGAGAATAAAAGAGAAACATATCTTGTATATTTTTCTTGATATAAACTTGTGTTATAACTTATTCTTGTTCATCCAATCAATGAGGATTTGGATTTTGAAATGGTTACAATGCTTGTCACCTGACACATTCTTTCATAAAGAACCTTTGATAAATCTTAACTGCACACACTAACTGTGTTAAGGTCTTAATCCTACATAAAATACATATATAGATAGATATAGATAGATAGATAGATAGATAGATAGATAGATAGATATCTGTTTACCTAATGAGAAAGGATCACTTTCTTCCTCTTGGTAGAAATTAAAAGCTCACAATATTTGAAAAGGTAGACTTTGCCATTGTACTTCTGTCTCTATAAATCATCATAGACACTGATTTCTTGCAAAACAAGTTTCATGTAATATTTATGTAAGTTGCACATGACCTTGAATGAAAGCAAGGGTTAGAAGAAACAGTGTTCTTATTGTTTGACAGAATGCGTCTCTATTTTGTCAGATATTACTTACTCGGGCCATATGTGATTTTTTTTTTTTTTTTTAACAGAATAGAAGTTGTTCATTTTAAAGTTGGGCTATGGGGAAGTATGACATTTCTTTTTAGAATCAATATTATTTTATGTTGCACTTGTAGAAAATTTCTGTAAATAAGCCAAGAGGCATACCAGCAGCAACGCTGGGTGTAGAATATATGTGGATGAGTCAAAAGTTAAAATGTCCTCTTCCCATTCACAGAGTTGATTGTGGAGGAATCACGAGAGCAGATGGAAAGATCAGATGTCTGAGAGGTGGGGTGTAGGTTGCTGTGTTTGATAAACATGTGCCCTTATCCAACCTTGCAGCTCTGAAGAAAATCTGTGTAGTAAGGAGAAGCAGTGCTACTGGGTTCTAGCCTGGTCAGTAGAATTTATTAGCTGTGTGACCTTGGGCAATTCATTTAACTTCTCTGAACTTTGCCCGTAAACTAGTATGTAGGGTCCGTACCTGGGTTACCTAATTTATAAGGCTTCTCCTATCTTCCCTACTTACTGCTCCCTTGTTAGCACTCTAAGTTCCAGTCATATTCAACTCCCCTTCTCCTCTTTTTATTTTCTTTATAGGACACTCTGAAATGATCTTATTCATGTGGTTGTTTTCCTTCACCAGAATGGAAATGCCAGGACTGGAAGGATCTTGGGTGCTGTTCTTCCGGTAGACTAAACACTACAACAATGCCAAGAAATTAGTTGGTACATAAAAATAATTGGTGAATGACTTCTAGGTATATACCCAAAAGAAGTGAATGCAGGGACTGTAACAGGTATTAGACACTTATGTCCATGGCAGCCTTATTCGCCATAGCCAAAAGCTGAAAGCAATTTAATTGTCAATCGATGAATAAATGGATAAACAAAAATATGTTATATGCATACAATGGAACATTATTCAGCCCTTCTGACACATGATACAACATGGATGAACCCTGGGGATGTTATGCTATGTGAAATAAGCCAGACGTAAAGGAACAAAAATGGTGTGATTCCACTTACATGAGATACCTGGAGGAGTCAAATTCATAGAGGCAGAAAGTAGAATCGTGATTGCCAGGGGCTCAAGGGAGGAGGAATAGGGAGTTGTTATTTGATGGGTACAGAGTTATAGTTTGGGAAGATGAAAAAGTTCCAGAAGGGGATGGTATAATGGCCGCACAACAATGTGAAAGTACTTAACTTCACTGAACAGTGTACTTAAAAGCGGTTAAAATGGTAAATTTTATCTGTATTTCATAACAATAAAACAGAAATTGGTGGATCAGTGAGTGTGGAGTTCCTTCATACAAGTGTTTCTCACTCCCTGGAACACTGTCCTCTGTCATCCCTCCATCCCTGCTCTATTCTCCCCTTAACCTTCCACCTCGCCAACTCCTGGTCATGTACCGGCTCTCAGCTTATCCAGGTTTCTCAACAGCAGCACCATTGGCATTTGGACTGAATAATTCTAGATTGTGGGAGGCTCTCCTGTGGGTGAGTCTCTAACGCTTCCTATAGTTTATTTGCTATACTTAAAGCACTATCTCTTACATAGCTCACCTGTATCACTCAATAAGTCAGTGGCCGAATTGGGATAGAGTAAGTCCTATCACTAAATATACTTACTTTTACCTTTAGAAATTCATTCTGGGTACATAAAAGCCCTAAGTACCAAAAAGCCAAGATTGCTAATTTGGAGCTTGATTTTAAGAGACAGAAACTAAAACACAGGTAAAAAAAAATTTATTTTGGCTTATGAATTTTTAATAAAGAATTCTATACTTATTACACTGAAAATAGATAACTTAATTGTTGTCTCCAGTGTGCTATAAAGGTACCAAGTACAGGAGGAGAATTTGAAATTATGTTCAATTTATCTGTTCTGATAGAAATAACTTAAAATTATGATTTCACATTTGAGAGAATCTTTTGTTGTTGTTAGCGTCATTATGTGTTAAAATCAGAGGGTTCATGTTCTTATACAAATGAAAAGGAATGGGAATGCAATATATTTCAAATCACAAGCTACACTGGAAAAGGTGTATAAGTAGTATGAGCCTTAGAAAAATTTAGAGAGAGGTGATGTGCTAAAGACAGAGCTAAGGAAATAACTGTCTGAAAATTAGAATATAAATAATATTTTTGAAGGAATAATGGTGTATTTTGTTAATTAAAAGCTAAATTTGAATTACTTAAACAGCAGAATATGGAGAAGATAAGATGACCTTCACATTTCAACCTTCCATTTCCTCCTTACCATTTCTTAGGCACATATGTGAGAAGAACTGCAAAGTGGCTCACCCCTTTCCCACTCCTGCCCCTTTTGGCATGGCTTCCTGAACTATTGAGGCAGGAAGGTTAAACTGCATTTCGCAGACCCCTTCGCAGTTCAGATTCGACGTGTGAGCTACGCGTCCTCAGCATATATAACCTATGTTAACTGCACCTCACCATATGGTTTACAGACTTTGCATGATGTGATGGCACCTTCTAAGATTATGCAGGGTCTCTTTTGTAGGTGAGACTTGGAAGGAAGAAGTGAGTAATGAGTGGTTGGTGTAAATACTCAAAGAGATAGCATCTGCTGGCAAGTATGGTGGTGAAATCTTTGGTTCTTCTGGGGAAACTTTGCTAAAGAAACTACTGATCCTGTCATTGGCCTGGGGCAGTGAGGTTTCAGCTAGAAAAGGATGTTAGAGGAGCTGAGTATTCTATTCAGTTCAACTAAGTATTGTTGGTTGAGTTATCCATGCTACACTACCTGCCTCTCCTAGAAATTTCATTAGCTGCCTAATACCTTGTAGTAATTTCCTTTTGGCATAGACTAGCTAAATGAGATTATGTTTCCAGAAACTATGGATTCTGACAGATACAATTTATTATGGTCAATGTCTGTGATAGGTACTATAGATAGAGATAAGTTTATATTCAACTTTATATTCATTCTTGCTCATGAATGTTCATTTTGAAGAGCTTTGAAGTCTCATAGAGGGAGCCAGAAATAGGCATGCAAATAAATAATAGTACAATTTAATATATACAGTTATAGATATGTAATACAAAGTGAAACCAGAGCACAGAAAATGAACAACGATCTAGTAGGGTAATCATTCAAGAAGGGTAATTGGACCAGGAAAGTTTCATGGAAAGGGCATCATTTGCAGTGTATCCTTAAGAATGAATGGAAATATCTCAGGTAAAGAAAGTGGGAAGGATATTCCCAGAAGAAGGAAGAGAATGTTTAAAGTCATGGAGTGATGAGATAGCACAGGACATTCAGCAAATGTAAGAGTTTTGTTATTTGTTATATGGAATATAGAATTTATGTCAGGGAGGTCAACCTAGGAGAAAAAGAGAGCCTTGTGTGTCACATTTAGGAGTTGGGCTCTGAGGATTTGGGGCAGGATTATATCTCCTGTTTCAGGAAGATTACTTGGGCAGCCATATGTAGAGTAGATGGAGGGCACTTCCGGAAGTAGGATGCAGGGAAAATGTAAGAGGCTATTGTCATGATCTAAGGAAGAAATGGTGAGGCAGTGGCACAAGGAACTGAGTGGAATGGATGGATTAGAGAGAGACTGTAGTTGCTGGTCTGCAGCAGGAGCTCAATAAACATTAACTGAATGAAATACAATGGGGAAAAATTGAACATGATGGAAAAGTTCTTGGCTTGGGTGAATAGGAGGAAAAAGAACATGCTTTCCAGTAAATATACAGTAAATATGCGAGTGGCGGTGTGAGTCTCTACCTCTATTTGAAGGCAGAAAAAAAAACTGGAAATTAACCTGCTAACATTTGCTTTCATCCTTCCAGTCCCTCCTTCATTCAGTAAGTATTTATTGAGTACTATTGATGTAGTAGCACTGGGCTAGCCACTGTGGATTCCATAGTGAATTAGCCGGGCTAAATGGGATAGCAGACATAAAATGAATAATGATCAAATAACTAGTTACAGTCACAAGGAGCATTCTCAAGAATAAACACAGGGTGTTATGACAGGGAAGGTTTAGGGTTATATGAGCCAGAGGGGAAGTGCTGTGGAATAGTGAGCATTATTGATATAGTGAGAGTAAAACTTGTTTTTCCCAAGAAGATTGTGCTTTTACAAATCTATCATGCTATTCAGATTTCATAAAGGCCATTGTCTTATATCTTTAAGGTATTATGCTCTGGTGTCATTGTTGGAAATCTCTCTCTACACAGGGCAAGTCTACCCATTCATTCTCCCTTCTGCCACTATTAGTAAAGACTCTTCTGATTAATTATTAACTATCAAATGTATCTCTAGAACACCACACTAAGTGGTAACGTATTAATGAAGATGGATTTGAGGTCCTGTTCACACTTCTTGAGGGAAGGAAGCTGGACTATGCTGACAACCAATCCCATTAATCACTTTCTATTAGATTTACTGTGTGATTTAGTTTGCTTTTCAGTGGGGATTCTTTTCTCCATTCAAAAATAGATACTTTCTGCAGATAAAGGAAATGCCTGTAAGATTTACAATGACACCAACCATACTAATTTATAGAGAAAGCCTGCATGGGTTACTAGTAAGAACATTTATGGGTTGGTAGACCAATATAAGTCATATATTGGTCTTGGCAATCACTTCATAAATGAAACAGTCTGTCTGTAAGTGTATCGGATTAATGGAAGAAACCTGAAGTAAAGTACAATGTTTAATTGGCTGAGAGCAGTGTTTCTCGAACTATAGATTGCAATTCATTAATGGCTTGTGAAATCAATTTAGCAGGTTGTGATCAGCATATTTTAAAAGAGGAAATGGAATAGGAAATGTAGTAAAAATACTAGAGAATATTGTGTATACAAAGAATACTGTTTCTTAAAACTTTTGTTTTACATGTATGCACACATAGTATATGTAGTATTGTATATATGCGTATAATGTGAATATATACATAAAATATGTGTAAATTTATTTATGTACATACCAGGTAAATATGTAAAATGTCAAGGAAATCTCAAAGCCATAGATCTGGAAAAAAAGTTCCAGAAAAAGTTCCCTTCAAATCTGGTTTTCCATTAAAATACAAATCCCAAGTTAATTATTATTGCTTTAAGGCACATTGGAAACTATTGAAATTATTGGGTTGGAGAATATTTAACAAGTTTTTCCCCTGAATGAATACTGGGTAAAACAAGAAGGTAAAGGTACTTTCGATTTGGTAAATATATATTTAATATGCTAAATAAAGGCGACCAAAGTCTCGGGGTTTGCTAATTTTGTTGTTTATACAGAGTTCTATGGCTGTCACCCCTTAGCTGTGGGGGATACATTCCCAGACTTCAGATACCTGAAACCATAGATAGTATCAAAGCCTATATATACTAAGTATTTTATTATACATATATACCTATGATAAAGTTTAATTTGTAAATTAGACATAGTAAGAGATTAACAATAACTAATAATAAAATGCAACAATTATAAAATATACTGTAACAAAAGCTATATGAATGTGGTCTTTCTCTCCTTTTCAAGACTTTTTATTGTCCTGCACTCACCCTTCCTCTTCCTGTGATGATGTGAGGCAATAAAATACCTACTCAATGAGAGGAAGTGAGGTGAGTGATGGAGGCATTGTGACAATGCGTTAGGCTACTATTGACCTTCTGAGGATAGTCAGAAGGAGGTTCACTTACTTCCAGACTGAAGGTAACTGAAACCGTAGAAATCAAAACCATGGGTAAGTGGAGGACTACTGTATTTCTTCTTACATTTAAGGAGTTTTATATCAAATATATAAGAAGGATTGATTCATTTTCATAAGTCTATTAACTATTATAACCTGGAAGAGATTAGAGAATCAGACCTGTGTTTTTATATCTGACAATAGTTTGGTTTGCACTCTGTGAATATTCATTAAGATTGTTCCCTAGACCCTGTGACACCTTTCTGTATTTAATAATTACATTTCTAGGTATGTTCTGATTAAGACATTCCCCTTTGTTTTGTTCACTTTTGTTTCTCTCCCAACTGCATCTCTTCATGCCATTCACCTCTGATCCTTTCTCTGGGATTCACAACCATCTTATTTCTTCTGCTGTTCTGGAATTTGTCTCTGAAGTCTTGTTTCTTGTCAGACCTAGAAATATTGGCAATGATAGGGAGCCAAAATAAAATGAGAGAAAAATGATTATGTTATTTTGGTCGATGTTGAAGTGAAATGTATTTAAATTTTTCAATTAGGAAAAAAGACAGCCAAAGTCCACCATTATTTAATATATCAGTGTAAACCCCATCTTTTTGCCTCATTTTGGTTCTAGTATCTATCCTAGGTCTTGTGTAAACACCCTGTTTTCCAATCAACCTATAAACTTAAGATGTATTCCCTACAAAATAAGATTGTACAGAAGAGGGCAGTTTTCAATGGGGATTGATTTCTCTCTAGAGTTCAAAATCACAGTGGCTTTAGACTGGATTTCGCCTTAAGAAAGAAGCTGATTTCGTACTAAAATTAAATGATCATTATCTCAGGATAAGATTTTCTTTTGGAAAACAACTGGTCTCCAAGAATTATGATTTGAAATAACTCAGTATGTTGACGGTTACTAAGTAATTACAAATATAATGAATATTTCAGTAGTTTTTTGTGGCCTGCTAAACACAAAGAGATAACTTTAAAAGTCTAAATCTTCTGTCTTAGCATTTAAGAATGATTAATAATGCTCAAAAAACTCCACATATAACCAGATTTATAGTAATGATACTCATAAAAAGGATAGAATTTTTAATCCATTCATCAGATTCTCTTCAACTGTTTCAAAGATCTTAAGTAATTATGCCATTAATTATTCTATTCAGGCCATTTGGTGAAGAATATAGAAACAAATGACTTCTCGGAAAAGATACTGAAAAGACATTTGTAAGACACACACTTCAACTGAGTAGGCAGTACTCATTCTATGACTCTAATTCACCAAGACTTCTACGTGCTACACCTATGTTTATGAGAAGGTATCTTAGAAATTCTGATTTCAGATATCAGCTATGTCATAGACCTTATGCATAGTCTAAGTTATTTTTTTCTTTGTCTCTATGTTTTCATTTATATAGTGAGTAAATCTAAAATGTATTTCTCTCATATGATAGAAGGTGCTTTGATGATAAGAAATATGAGATAAATGTTAAATATTTGCACACTGGCTTGTAGGAGTGGGAGAAGATGTGCAGGCTTTAAAAAATTGTTTGCATTGCTCTTGTGTGGAGCGGAACTAATATACCGAAATGAGTTAGGTGGGATTAAAGGCAACGGATACATATCTAGACATTCCTTAAGGAGGTAGCTATTTGCAGTTTGTCATACATAAACTATCATTGTGTGATCTGTGTATTTTCTTTCTATAGTCCTTGGTTGTGAAGTCGAGAAACGTTTTGAGTGTCACTGGTAAAAGTGGCTAGAATTTACCTCCAGAGGATCCTCTGAGTATAGCTTGTAATAGATGCACATTGAAATGAACTTTGTCAATAAGACTGACGAAGTCCGTTATACCAGCATCTCTAAAATAATTATCTCACTCTTAAGAACACATTTCTGAAGAACTAGCTTGGTACATACTGAAGAGACACCAACAGTTGGAGGCCCTTCTAGCTCATTTGTATTCATTGCCAAAATCTGGCTATTATTATAAAGCATTCCCTTGGTACAAAGAAAAGAGATGTTATCATTGCCCCTGTTTTATTTTATTTATAAGCACATCATCCTGGATTACATCTTTATTCACCTATTGTTCTTCTGGTGCTCTGTCCTTAAGGAGAATGCTGTATCCAACTTATGAGGTTTAGGATGTGTTTAATGCACATTATTGTATGGACCCCCCTTGTATTTTTTTTTCTGCTAAGTGTTGGAGGCCAGAGTCTAGAAGTGAGTACTCTGAACCCCAACTAGAGCAGCTCACCCCTAGTGGGCACTTAAAGAACAATGATCATGGACATTGATTGAATTGAGCTGATTACAAAGACGCTGCGGGAAAGAAATTTCTCAGGTGGATTCCAGACTTTAAGATGATCGTTTCTTGCTTATTTTTTGTTTGTTTTAAAATAATTGAAATGGCTACACTTGAGAGACAGAGTCCTGTTAACAACAGCCTTTTCATATGAAGGAGAGCAAACGCATTTGCTTTGCCCCTTTAAATCGAGAGCTTCGAGCTTGCCAAAGGGTAAGACCGGAATTCCTCCGAAGCAATAAATACTGCTGTGGATTAAAGAAAGAAACATTTCTTTTCTCAAAGTGCACCCTTTATAAATAGGAAGCAGAGGCAGTAATTAATGGAAGAGTAAGATATTACTCTTTCTGAGAAGAGACGCTCAGCTAGGCCCTCCAGGACATCAGAATTCAGAGATCAAGGCAGAAAAGAGGTCAATCTTTGTGGTCTCTCTCAGATCTCTGTGGCCAGAGATCTTTCCTTCAACAGGAGATATTCACACTAATGGGTAGGTTCTGCTCCGTTTGCATGATAAACATCTCAAGAGAATATTTATGTTCCCAACGGAAGACATTGTCTTCCTCTGAGTTACAGAAGGGAACTCATTGCCTGGTCACTTTTGTTCAGACACTTGAGTTTGTTCCCAGGCTCTGACAAGGAGAGCTTTAAAATGACTGTGAACTGAAAATACTTTCTGGTAACCAACATGTAAATGAACACCCCAAACATTCCTCCCCGGTGCAGAATTCAGTGTGGGTTGCCTGGAGTGCTTATTTGCATGTCAATCCCTCTGGTCTTCCTGCTCACTGTTACTTCACTTGATAGTTAGGTTTTAGTTCAAGAATAAACCGGTGATTTGAGGAAGCAATATCATAGCATTGTTGTCTTCTCTTTACTTTTTGGTAACTTGCCCTGTTACTCTTTTAATCTATTGTAGGGGTACTACCTGATAAGCACCCAAACCTTAGTTGTCTTGGGAAAACTGTTCTAGTGTTTTCCTCCCTTTATCTTAGTGCCCATCAACTTTTCAGAGTGCATGCATAGCTCTGGGATGTTTCAAATGGGTGTGAAGCATGCTTCTCCTCCTATCTCCAATGCTTTACTAGTCCCCAATAAGATCATTAAAAGATTTTTCTTCTAGAAAAGATTTGAAGGGTTTGTTTCATTCATGCATGAGTAATTAAGTCGTCAAGTGTCCTTAGTTGAAGTAGTCTCTGACATGTTTTCATTGTACCTTTTACAGTTGTTTCAACTAAATGTTTGTTTCACATCCCATGATACTGTGATATAATGAGATATATATTTGGTCTTGTCCTTGATTCTTGGCACAGAGCTCCCCCAACCCTTCTAATTTTCTAAGAGATAAGGATGAGAGGAGAATTTTTTGTTATTCATAGTACAAGCCTTGCAATTATACCTGAGTTTAGGTTAATGGGGTGATTCTTGGAGGATGAGGACTGGTTTCAGGAACCAACCATGTAATTAGAGGGTTGGAATTTTGAACCCCACTCACCAACCTCCAGGAGAGGGAGAGGGGACAGAGACCGACATAATCACCACTGGCCAATTACTTCATCAATCATGCATATGTAATGAAGATGCCATAAAAACCTTAAACAGTAGGGTTTGTAGAGCTTCCAAGTTGGTGAAAGTATCCATATGTGCCAGGAAGGTGATGCACCCAAAAGTGCATGGGACAGAAACTCTTACACTCAGAATCTTTCTGGTCCTCTCCCTAGGTGTCTCTATCTAGCTGTTCATCTGTATGCTTTATTTTTTTTTAATGGTTATTTATTTTTGACAGAAATAGACAGTGGGGGAAAGATACAGAGACAGGGAGACAGAGAATCCCCAGTAGGCTCTGCAGCTATCAGTGCAGAGCGCGGTGTGGGGCTCGAACTCATGAACCATGAGATCATGACCTGAACTCAAACCAAGAGTCAGTCACTTAACCGACTGAGCCACCCTGGCACCCCTGTATGCTTTATAATAAAGAGGTAACATAAGTAAATGTTTCCCTGAGGTCTGTGAGCAGTTATAGCATATTATTGAACCCAAGAGGGGGCTGTAGAAATCTTCCATTTATAGCCCATTGATCAGCAGTGCAGGTGGCAATCTGGACTTTGACTGGCATCTAAAGTAGAAGGTAATATTTTGGGACCAAGCCCTTAACTTGTGGAGTCTGTTTTAACTCCAGGAAGTTAGTGTCAGAATTGGGTTGTAAGATACCCACTGTGTGACCAGCTGGGAAATTGCTTGATGTGAGAGAAAAACACACATTTGATGTCAGAAATATTGTGAGTAGAGAAAGAAAGTTTTTGTTTACATTCTAGAAAGAAAGTTTTTGTTTACATTCTTTCAGCTATTTGGGGGGAGGTGTTATTATCTAACAAAAATTTAATCATATACTCTATGTATTCATTTAGTGCTCCTTTCTGAAAAAAATCGGGGGACAGAATTATTTCTGGCAACTGGGAACTGCCCATTCTACTCATAACAGCTTTCAAGTATTTTAGGGCTGGCATTTAATTCTCTTTGAATTGAAAGTGACTTTGAGGCTGTAAAGTCTCTTCAGTTGGCAACTTTAGATGTTAAAGAAAAACATTAATGCATTCATCACAAGAAAAATTAGAAGCTTATTATAAGTTTTATACTTAGCAATAGGTTGGCATTTTCTTTGGAATGAGAGTACAGGTTAGAACGAGGGTGTGAGCCTCACAATTTCCTCAGTCTACAGGTTCTGGAAAGTGTTCCATGTTTGGGGGGTGGTGTTATTTGTATTGCAAGTGATTTTTAAGTATAAAAGTGTAGTGTCTAGCAACTTAAGACTGTAGCACATTGCAAGTTCAAAACAAAACAAAACAAAACACGAATAACCATTCTGAAATAACTCACCGGAAACCAAGCACTAGTTAAGTTAAAAACAAACCAATCAACTTTTAAGTGAACTAGAAATCACTCTAGGTAAATACTTACCTGACTTTTATGTGGAGAGGGCTTTTTAAAGTATTACTGTGAAGAAGATTCGTGGGTCTTGCTACATTAAAACAAGCTCTCTGTACCTCAGAAAACATTATATTCAATATTAGTAAATATCACATCAAGAGTAAATTTGCAAAATGTGGGACAGAAAAAAGTTTGAGGCGGTAAAATGTAGAGTACTGGGGCACCTGGTGGCTGAGTGGATTAAACGTCTGACTACTGATTTCTGCTCAGGTCATGATCTCAAGGCTTCATGAGTTCAAGCCTCCATGGGGCTTTGCCCTGACAGCAGTGGAAGTTGCTTGGATTCTTTCTCTCCTCTCTCTGCCTCTCCCCACCATTGGCGAATCGCACATGCACTTTCTCTCTCTCTCTCTCTCTCTCTCAAAATAAAGTTAAAAACATTAAAAAAATAGAGAGAGTACTGACCAATCAACAAGCTATTTAAACATGGTGAATTGAATGCAAACATTTATTTATATCTGTTTCTTCTCAAAGCCCCACTGAATGACAATAAAGGAATGAACCACGGGAATGAACCATAGGGACAAAAAGAACATGAAAGTGGACTGCTGATTGGAGGTGTGAATCAAATTTTGAAAGTCAGAAAGAGATGGACAGGTGATAACCAACTTTGCAGAGCAGAGAAAGGTGATGCCTAACTGACTGCAAAAGACAAAAAAAAACCTAGAAGGAACAATTAGCCCCAGGGCAACACTGGGAACTAGAAGACACTGGGGCAGGAAGGATGAGGGCGGAGTCTGAGGCCTGGCTGAGAATAGGGCTCAGGGGAACTTGATCAAAGTTTGGTTACAGAGAGACCCTTTATGACCTGTTTCTTTTATTTTTAATTTTTTTTTAACGTTTATTTATTTTTGAGACAGAGACAGAGCATGAATGGGGGAGGGTCAAAGACAGGGAGACACAGACTCTGAAACAGGCTCCAGGCTCTGAGCTGTCAGCACAGAGCCCAACTCGGGGCCCGAACTCACAGACAGCGAGATCATGACCTCAGCCGAAGTCGGTCGCTTAACCGACTGAGCCACCCAGGTGCCCCTGACCTGTTTGTTTTATAATGAGTAAAATAAAAATTTTTTAATGTATTAATTTTCATATCTATATGAGAGATACTATTTCATCTGTTTCTAAAAATTATTCTTCAACACAGACAAAGCATTTCTTATAGTGTTTACCAGACACATCTAGGACATATACTCACTGAATTACCTTTTTCAAAGTTCTGGATTCTCAACACTTTGAGAAAAGAAGTTGGCCACTTTTTATATCAAAATATTAAATATTAAAGGATTATATCTTATAGTACATTATTTTTCCTATACATAGTCACGAAATTTAACAAAATTACTTTTTTTTTTAAAAAGTTCATTTATTTTGCAAGAGAAAGAGCACAAGTGGGGAAAGAGCACAGAGAGAGGGAGAGAGGCTGAGAGGCCCCATGCCATCAGTATGGAGGCCAACATGGGGCTCGATCTCATGAACCTTGAGATCATGACCTGAGCCAAAATCAAGTCAGACGCTTAACGGAGCCACCTGGTAACGTGAGCCACCCAGGTGCCCTAACAGAAGAAAATAAACAGAATTAACAGAAGAAAATAAAAAATGAAGACACTGGATGTAACTTACACATAAAACACATTCACACAACAGGAACATTTCAGAAAATAGAAGGTTTTAAATGTTGATTATGCTATTTCCATTTAGTAAGAAAATAGTTACCATGGAAATAGTGAGTGTATACAGTATTTTACTTCCACATTAAGACAGCTTCTAAAAGAAATGCATTTAGTGAACACTTGTTCTTGACATAGTTTGAAAGGAGAAGTGGCTCATAAAGAATACAGCATCTCAATTTAGATTGACTGTATTAGCATGGCTCTTTCATTTTCTCATTTCATGATAAAATAATAATTTGAATAAATCTGAACTGTTTTAGGGATTTTGATAACCTATATACATTGTGTTGTTTTAACCCTAAACTAGGGACATTTTGCCCTTTTGATTATGGATTTTCCTTTGGAACATCAGGTTCTTCAGTGGATGTCTACTCCCAACTTGGGACATACACATAAGGTTAATCAATTAAAAATTGTTTGATGAGGGGCACCTGGGTGGCTCAGTTGGTTGTGTCCAGCTGAAGCTCATGTCATGATCTCACTGTTCATGTGTTCGAGCCCTGCGTCAGGCTCTGTGCTGACAGCTGAGAGCCTGAAGCCTGCTTTGGATTCTGTGTGTATGTTTGTGTCTCTCTCTCTGCCCTTCCCCTGCTCGTGTTCTCTCTCTCTCAAAAATAAACATTAAAAAAATTTTTGTTTAATTGTTTGATGAAGATGTTGATCCAAAATCAGACGACACCTAGAATGTGGGGACTCAGATTAGGAAATCAGGTTTCCTGAAAATTTCCAAACTCAAGGTTCTTAATTACAAGGGCTCAGGTATTCATTCCATGTCTCCACTCTTCCCTGGAGCAAACCATGTTGCAAGTTTAAGGACTGGCCTGGTTGAGGCAGGCCTCTTTCACCTGTTCTACTGTGGGTCTCACCCTCCCCAGCCTCACTTTCTAATCTGTCAGCATCACTCAGCAGCACTCACTCCAGATCTCTTTTATGTCATCTCCAAAAGCAATCACTCATCTTAGCCAGGGAATCTATTGATCCTGGGTAAGCAAATAACTATTAATTTCATGATTTGAGCTCTAATGTACCCTTGGGGATAAGGATGGATTGCTCAAAGTGTGGCTTCTTGATGTTCTGTAGATTTCTAGAAGGCTGTTTTAAATACAAGTAAACATGCAGTTGAGAAGTCAGTGGTAGCAGAAGGTAGTGAAAAGGTGCAGTATTAGAAGGACTTCTAATTCTAGTTTGGAGGCCAATTAGCTATGCAATTTGGGTCAAATACTCTATTGTGCCTATGAAATGAGAAGGTTTTGCTCTGTTTCTTGCATGAACTCTAAAAAGGTTCTAAATATTAGAATGCAAAAAGATGTTAGCAGAGGCCAAAGTCTTCACCATCCAAAATTTTCAGACTTGCGATTACTCATTTCATAAAAGCAACTAACATAGTCTTGGGTTAGTGAATAATGTTTGAATGGTTGGAGAATGAAGCGGAAAAAGCAATTTACTTCCTGAATACATCTAGAATATGTTACTTCTAAATCCTTCAGCCCTACTTTGGCCATCATTATTTTTTTTCCTGTGCTGGTGACTAAACTCTTGGGGTGTGTTTGTCCCTATCACTAAACGCATACTCCACATGACCATCCAAATGCCAGACCTAAATGTCCATCTGCTTTCTGGGCATCAAGTCCTTATTTCTCAATACATTTACTATACTGTCAATATCTTCCCCTCCTCTACCCATACCTCAGTACAGAACACCAGTATCTACAGAGTTGCCAAGCACAAAAACTGGGAATTAACTGTTTTTTCTTTCTCATCATATCACTGTTTATATTCTAATTAATTCTTAGTCCAGTTCATTCTCTCCATCTTTAAAATGTGCCCCCCTCTCTTGACCACAACTGCCTTAATTAAAGCCACCATAGTCTCTCACAGGTATTTCTGTAACAGCCTTTATTTCTTCCTTGAGTCTTTGCTCTTTCTCCTGTGAAGATGCAAGACAGGTGGTCTCAACCCTGGAAGAGAAGTTTATCCTGTCACCCAATGAAAGCTCTTCAATGGCTCCCTTTTTCCCTTTGGGTAGAGTTAAGTGCAAACTCTTTAGCATTGTGTTAAGTTGAACAAGGGGACCCTTATACTTAAGCGGCTCTAAAGCCAATGTGGCCTATGTAAGCACACAAAAGTTTAAGCCTGTAAATGCCTCAAGGTTATGCAGTCAAAACCTAAGACAACCAGTTACAAACAGCCAGCTAAGCTTTATGCAATAACTGATCAGTAATTTCCTTAGTTTTCTTCTGCCTTTTCTCTATAAAAGTCTCTCCTGAACCCCACTGGTGAAACACTCCTTACCACTTCTGGTTTGTTGCTGCCCAATTGGAATTGATTTGTGCTCAGATAAACTCTTAAAATTTTAACATGCCTCAGTTTATCTTGCAACAATGGCCAACCCAGTCCTTCACTTCCCTGTAACTCCCTGTAGGTCTTCCAAATACAGATTATAAAATCTTACATTTTAGGTGTCCTTTCTAGCAGCACTTGCTTCCTATACTTCCTTCAGTCCTTAGCTCAAGTGAAATCTTTTAGACTCTTCTCTGACAACCCCGCCTGCCTCCCATAGGTGCTCCCATTCCGTGTTCCCACCTTACTCGGTTCACATTTCCATCACTGCACTCAGCATGTGGGACTATATAATTTCCTGCTGTTTGCCTCTTTCCCTGCCTGGGTGGAGTGCTCCTGAAGGCAGGCATTTTGTTTAGAAGGAATGATTTGTAAGCCCTGGGGGTGACTGGGAGCTTTGGGAGGGAGGCTGGGACTGCTGGAAGCTCAGTTTGGAAGGGGCTAAGAGGTGGTGGTGGGGTAGCTAGTTGGGGGAGGAGATGAGGCTGAAGGGGTGAGCAGTAGTCAGGCTTGAAAGCCTTCCTAGCTTGGTCCCATTTCTGAATTATTTTTTCCTCTTGTTAACAGACGTTGTTTGGCTGTATTTCTCCAGACAACAATGATGCAGATAATAAATGCAGTGTTTTTTGCCTTTCTATCAGAGTAGAAAAGAAAATGATTTGCCTCTTCATTTGGGGAAAAAAAAAAAAAAAAAGCAGCTAACAAAGGGAGTGGTTGTAAACAATAGATTTAATTGCCTCTCCTAGGACTATTATTTGGTGTCTATTTAAGGCTACTAGATTTTATTTTAATTAATCCATTGTGTACCTTATTTGCATATATTTGCATACGTCTCTGTGATGCCTTTAAGGAATCTAAGATGACTTCAGCAGACTTCAAACCCTGCCTTTGGAGCCTAACAACACTTAAATAGGAGGTAGCTTTGAAAATGGTTTACAGAGAACAAAGGAAGTGCCTTAGGGCAGAGACATGGTGGAGGTGGGGGTGTTAGGGTGCTCCTTATAGGGAAAAATTAGAGAAAAGGCCAGGCCCCTGAGCATCAGGGTCTCCCTCTTTCCCCAACCTGCACACCAGACACTTTTGAGGGGCCCAACCCTGAGGGTGCTTGTCTAATTGGACAGCCTCTCAGATGGGGCTGAATTATTAAAGTAACACTGAGTTTCATTCTTCTTCACCGGTGGAGACATGAGCTGCCTTTAAGGGGTTTATTACTTCATGTCAATATTTTCTTTTGAGGCTCAGGGTCCCTGAGGAGCCAGGAAACTGGAGCCTCCTAGGAAGAGTATATGAAACCGCAGAGGCCATCCCTGGGGAAACCAAGCTCAGCCGTGAAGAAATTAGTGGGAAGGAAGTACTCCTATTGGGATTTCTTACTACTAATGTGGTTAAGGAAGTCTTTTCAGGGGAAAGGGAGGAGGAATCCACACTTCATAAGCGAGCTTAGGAGCTTTCTACAAAAAGAGGGAAAATGGGATGTCATAGTGTCAGGAAAAAAATCTGAAAGACATAGAAATGGGCTAAATATATAAATAAATGATGATTAAGTATCCTTTGTAGTGTACCTTTCAGGATTATCTCTTTCATTGACTTTGAACTATGTACAACTTGGTTTGTTGTGATAACTAGCAATGCAAATGACTCTATCTAAAAACATGCAAATGAATTCTGTCTAGTAAAGAGACAATTGATTTCCCCTCACCAACCCCTCCACCAAAAGAAGCCAATTTGCATTTATTTGTAACTTTACTTTGGCATCCTTCTTGTCTACATACATGTTGTTCTTTGAATTTTTCTTTGACACTATTGGAATTTGTTGCTGGTCTCTCATTAATAAATATATTAAATTAAATCTTTGATATGCATCCATTTCATATTTGTATGAGACTTAGGATTTTACCTTACAAAAAAAAAAAACAGAACAAACTATCCTTTAATACAGGGCAGATGAGTTTTCAAGTTATCATACATAGTCTCTTAAGGATTGTTTTTGATCACAAAAAGGAGGCTATCACTTTGTGTTTTGGCCTGATTAATTTACATAGGTTTAGTAATAAATCTTAAAGATAGGAACCTCTGAGTATCATTAGCAAATCTAGACTTGCAGATGTTGAACAATGACAAGACCAGAGACTTAACTTCAATCCAGAAGTTTAATAAGGAGTCTCGGGTGGTATTTTCAATAGTTTCAATTATTCCAAAGATTTAGTAAAAAGTCTCACTGGTTCTTGTGTTCTGATTCTAAAAAACCAAACCTAAGAAATTAAATTCTACAGTTTTTACCTGCAGTATCTATAAATTAAGCTAAATTCTTGTCTTCTTAAAGTCCCCACAATCTGCTAAGATTCCTGACCTTCTCCACTGCTGTTAAGTCTGGGAACCTGAAAACCACAGGGCAGGTACCAGACCATTTCCTAAGAAACACTGTGGGCACTGGTTCCTCACATGAAATACAACCCTTGTTCGTTAATAATGGCCTTGTTGAAGCTTATTAAATGTGTTTTATTCTCAAATATGACACTGTAGGTATGGCCTGATTATGAAAATTTGTTAAGTGATTTCTTTGTGCAAAGAAGGATAAATTTGTATTGACTTTATGCAAATAACTACATTGTTTCTGAAAAGGAGACTCAGTTAAATTATCTGTTCCTGAATTCTGAAGACCAGAATTATAAAATCTAGAATTGTGAGAACTTGATACTACTTAAAGAATCTTAAATTTTGGTTTCAGTTAAATTTCAGTTTACAAAATCATAATTTGAGAATTATTGATTTTTTTTTTTTTTAAGGAAAGGGGCTTCCTTATGTATGTATCAGAAAATAGAGCATTAAGCATAATTCCAGGGATGCCGGGGTGGCTCATTCAGTGAAGTGTCAGACTCTTGATTTCGGCTCAGGTTATGATATCATGGTTCCTGGGATCGAACCCACGTCAAGCTCCGCACTGACAGCATGAAGCCTGGTTGGGATTCTCTCTCTCCCTCTTTCTCTGCCCCTCCTAAGTAATCTCTATACCCAAAACAGGGCTCGAATTCACAACCCTGAGATCAAGAGTCACATGCTCCACCAACTGAGTCAGCAAGGCACCCCTCTCATACTCCTTTTTAAATAAGGTGTGGTAGGCTGAATAACAGGTCCACCAAAGATCTTCATGTCCTAATCCCTAGAACTTCATAGATATAATTAAATTAAGGATCTTGAGAATGGAGATCATTCCACATTATCTAAGTCTGCCCAATATGATCATTAGGGTTGTAAGATAAAAGAGAACGTAATGGGATGATGGAAGCAGAGATTGGAGTGATACACTTTGCAGATGGAGGAAGGGGCCACATGTCAAGGAATATAGGAATATAGAAATATAGGAATTTAGAAGCTGAAAAAGACAAGAAAATGGATTCTCCTTTCAAAGCCTCCAGAAGGAAAAATCCCAAGCAACATCTTGATTTTAACCCACTGAAACTCATTTTGGACTTCTGATCTCAAGAACTATATGGGAATGCATTTGTGTTGTTTTAAGCCACTAAGTTGTAATTTGTTACAGTGGCAACAGGACATTAAAACATAAGTTAAAAAAAAACAAACAAACCCAAATCTTTGTGATTTCTCAGGAGTCTTTTGGAAAATCCTAAAAGTAGTTTACGTACAAAAGACACATTGAGAGGTAGTGTTCAAGATGTAGTTTAAGAAGATCCTGAACCCACCTCCTCCCATGTACACACCAAATCTATAGCTATCTATGGTAATTTCAGAGGGTAATTTCCCTCTGAAAAAGATTGAAAACTAGATGCACTGTTCTCTACAACACAGGATAAAAGGACCACATTGAGAAGGGTAGAGAGGTGACACATGGTCTCACAAACAAACAAACAAAACAAAAAACAAACCCAAACAAAATATCCCTAACACATCAACACAATAGGCAGGAATCTCACCAGACAGGTTCTCTTCCTGAAGGACCAAGGGGTTGGTGCCCAGATAAATCCCCATGATGTCTGGCTTGGAAAACCAACAGAGCCAATGTTCAGGGGTGAAATCCCAAAGTTCTATTAGAAACTGAGATTCCCCTTTTGGAGGGATCATGTGCAGTCCCACTCACCCTGAAACCCAGCAAAGAATCCAGCAATTCGAAAAGCACCTAAATTATATGTGAAAGTGGCTCATTTGCTGATTTGGAGCATTGGCTGGAGGGGCAGAGGACAGTTGAGACGCTCCCCAGAGACAGAGGCACTGACTGATGCTATCGCTGCACTCTCTACATAGCCTGCTAGCATGGAGGGGATATGCTCAGAGGCAGCATCTTCCCACCACCTTACTGGGGTGGGCAGGGGCTAGGGGCCGCAGCATTTACTGAGACTGGAAAGCGGGGGCGGTTACAGCGCTCCTCTGCTGCCTGGGGAAGCAAATGGAACTAAATCAAACTAAAAAGTTTTACACAGTGAAGAAAACCATGAACAAAAAGAAACCTACCGAACAGAAGATATTTGCAAATCATATATCTTACAAGTGATTAATATTCAAAATATATAAATATATATATATTTATATAATATATATATAATATAATATATATTTATATATATTTATATAAATTTTATATTTATATAAATATATATTTATATATATAAATTTTATATTTATATTTATATATTTATATTTATATAATATATATATATTTATATAATATATATATAATATATAAATATATTTTTCAGTAATGAAAAATAAAACCCTAAACAATCTGATTAAAAACTGAGCAAAGGGTTTGAAGAGACATTTTTTTCCAAAGAAGACAAACAGATGGCCGACAGACACATGAAACAATGCTCAACATCACTCATCACGAGGGAAATGCAAATCAAAACCACAGTGAGATGTCACCTTGTATCTGTCAGAATGGCTATTATCAAAAAGACAAGAAATAACAAGTGTTGGTGAGGATGTGGAGAAAAGAAATCCTCATGCACTGGTGGACTGTAAACTGCTGTAGCCATGACAGAAAACAGGACGGAGTTTACTCAAAAAACTAAAAACGGAGCTACCATACGATCCAGCAATTCCATTACTTGGTATCTACTTGAAGAAAATGAAAAAAAACCCCAATTTGAACAGATATATGCATTGTCATGTTCCTTGCAGCTTTATATATAATAGCCAAGATTTGGAAATAACCTAAGAGTTCATTGATGGATGAATGAATAAAGATGTGCGTGTGTGTGTATATATGTGTGTGTGTGTATATAACATATTACACATGATATATATATATATATATATGATATGATATATATATGGAACTTGACGGTATTATGCTAAATGAAATATATGATCTCACTTACATGTCAAATCTAAAAAACAAAACAACAAACAAAACAAAACCAAGGCTCATAAATACAGATGGACTGCTGGTTGCCAAAGGAGAAGGTGATTAGTTAGGGAGGAGTGCAGGGGTGAAGGGGATTAAGTAGAACAAACTTCCAATTATATGGAGTTTACCACAACTCCCAGTTATAAAATAAATAAGTCATGAGGGTGTAATATACAGTATGGAGTATATAGTCAATAACATTGTATTAAATTTATAAGGTGACAGATGGTAACTTAGACTTATTGTGACCATTTTGCAATGTATACAAATATCAAATCATCATGTTTTACACCTGAACCTAATACAATATTGTGTGCCAATTATACTTCAATTTTAAAAAAGACACCTTGAGGTGCTTGGGTGGCTCAGTCGGTTGGCTCTCTGACTTCAGCTCAGGTCACGATCTCACGGTCTGTGGTTTCGAGCCCTGCGTCCAGCTCTGTGCTGAGAGCTCAGAGCCTGGAGTCTGCTTCAGATTCTGTGTCTCACTCTCTCTCTGCCTCTCCCCAGCTTGTGCTCTCTCTCTCTCTCTCTCAATAATAAATAAACTTAAAAAACTTTATTAAAAAAATTTAAAAAGACACATTGAAATTTTTTTTAATTTAGTTTTAGAATCTAATATTGAAAAAACAAAAATGAAAAGAGGGGAAGCCTGGTCATTTATTAAGAGAGAATCAGATGCCTGAGTACATGGATAGTTTTAGCTAGAGTACTTATTAATCAAAGTGACAATGGAGTATATTGAATTAAGTGCAAAGGAAGTTATCATGACTTTAGCTCTTTCAGTGGGGATTAAAAAAAATCATCAAGGACATGACTAAATCAGCCAAAGCACAAAAATTATTCTGATGAGATATGGAATCTCTGGTATCTGAACAGATTAAATAGACGATAAACAAGAATCTTTCCTGCTCCGTGTTAAGAACAGACCAAATGCTCCAATTTTAATGGAAAGACCAATTTTAACGGCAAGAAGACCAAATTCTAATTTTTTGTCATGTCCTTGAATATTTTTGGCATGAAGGATTAACAGAATTCTTTCTTTTTTCTAAATATGAAATATTTTATCAAAACTGTGCCAACTTTGCCAAATTTTGAACATGTCATTGCTTTTAGGTTCACTATTTGTATTCACTATAAACCAAGGCAAGAAAATCATTTTCTTTTTTAAATTTTTTTTTCAACGTTTATTTTTATTTTTGGGACAGAGAGAGACAGAGCATGAACGGGGGAGGGGCAGAGAGAGAGGGAGACACAGAATCGGAAACAGGCTCCAGGCTCTGAGCCATCAGCCCAGAGCCCGACGCGGGGCTCGAACTCACGGACCGCGAGATTGTGACATGGCTGAAGTCGGACGCTCAACCGACTGCGCCACCCAGGCGCCCCAAGAAAATCATTTTCTGCATGCCTTCTACCATGTTATATATCCATTCCAGTTTGAACCTTCACTATCGTCATTCATATTCTGGAACAGCAGACTTAATTATAAGACAAAATCCGTTTTCCCTCATACTCTCCATTACCTTTTAAACACAGTGTTATTTCTCTGCCACTCTTGTTCCTATCATTCTTAATAACCCATATTAATTTTAACTCCTAACTGAATAACTAACTTCTGTACAGAGAGAACAGGGTGGGAGGATGGGGGAGCAGACCTGTCAAATCTGAGCATTTTAGAAAGTCAGTAGAGTAAATTTAACCTGACTCAATAGTCACAGGGATCATTTTACCACATTGTTAAAATGGCAAAAAGGAATACCTTCATTAATGAAGTAGTTCTCAGTTTTTCCTCTAGAAAATTTGTCAATGTTTGGAGACATTTTTGATTATTATGATTTGGAGGACAGTGGGCAATGCTAATGGCATCTAGTGGGTAGAGGCTAGGGATGTAGATATTCTTCAATGCATAGACAGCTTTCTACAGCAAAAAAATTATGGGGTCCAAAGTGCCAATAGTACCTCTGTTGAGAAACCCTGCTTAATATGAGCTCAAGGTATAGCCACACTGCAATGTATTATAAGAAGCAAAGCTGTGTATGTGTGTAGGTATTATATTTGTATTATATATATATTTGTATTACATATATATATGTAAATACATATGCACATGTATATAACTATGTTCACTGGCCAATCTTACAGTATTCTGTCCTATTAGAAGTTATCCAGAAATCCAAAGATTATTCATTAACTAACTTAAGTTAAAGTTCTTAATGTTGGGGCGCCTGGGTGGCGCAGTCGGTTAAGCGTCCGACTTCAGCCAGGTCACGATCTCGCGGTCCGTGAGTTCGAGCCCCGCATCAGGCTCTGGGCTGATGGCTCAGAGCCTGGAGCCTGTTTCCGATTCTGTGTCTGCCTCTCTCTCTGCCCCTCCCCCGTTCATGCTCTGTCTCTCCCTGTCCCAAAAATAAATCAACGTTGAAAAAAAAAAAAAAAGGTTCTTAATGTTAACTAAAGGTCTTGAAAGTTATGTGTAAGCTGATGCCCTATAAAACACAATCACTGTTGATGTAAATGTATCAGAATTTATCAGAATTATAACCGTTTAATTGAATGTATTATGTTATAGTTTTCACAACCCCAAACTTTATGTGAAAATATGTTGGCTGTCTGATCAGTAAACCAGTATAAGATTTTTGGGGAATTCTTATTGAATAGTCTACTCATGAGAACGAATACAAATCTATTGTGACATGTTTTCTTGTAGTATACTCTACATAGAGAAAATTAAGGAGAAGATATATAGCTGTTTTACTTGATTTTATTGACAGAGGATGTTCAAGAAGGGGAGGGCAAAGAGAAAGGGAGAGAAAGAATCTTAAGCAGGCTCCACACCCAGCACAGATCCCAAAGCAGGGCTCGATCTCATGACTGTGAGATCATGACCTGAGCTGAAATCAAGGGTTGGAGTCTTAACTGACTAAGCCCCCCAGGCACCCTGACATAAGCTGCTTTTAAACCCAGGATTCATTTTGGTTATAGGAACTTGGGTTTTTATATAAAAGTGTTCTGAGCTAGCAGTTTCTCAGTTTGCTAGTGGTTGGTTCATGAATTTGGGGAATGCGTGATAGCACAGTTGAACTATCGAAAGTTTAGTTCATTTTCTAGGGATTCTGGAGATAGTCAGGGCTTATTATTATCTATAACAACCAGAACAGAGCTCCTTTACAAGGCTTTATAATTTATTTTATTAATACATGCGGGTATAGTAAAGTATTTCAAACTCACAACAAGAGGAATAGGGTCTTCTCAACTACAAACACTTGACAAATAGTTCAACACTTCAGTTTCAGTTGACATCAGCCAAGTAAATTCAGAATCACAAAAAGTGAGTGGTCCAGATCTCAGAGTTGCTCCCCTTTACAGTGGGCATATTTTAAAAATTGATTTGAGCTCACAAATAATCTGACACACAAACAAAAATACTAACAAACCAGATTTTCTCTTTCTTACTTGGTCTCCATCATTTCTTGGGGCATCTTGGTGGTATAGCTCCCATAGCTGCTAAACTAATATCTTTAAAATGTTACAATGTGACTATTCTACAAATACAGAATAAGCACATGATAAAGAGTTATTTAACTCATTGATGAGAGAGTCAGCCGAGTGGCAGAGCTGGTTCAGAGAACATTTGAAGGACAGAGCATTTAAAGGCAAGAAAGAAAAGAAGATTGCTAGGTTAGATACAAAACTGGTTTACGTCTGATAGTGCAGTAAAATTATATCATTTGGGGTTATTTTTGCTTCTGCAGAGAAATTATTTAATCTCTATCAGACAAAAATCTGATAGTTACCATGTAGCTTCCTAGAGTCTGGACTCAAATCAATAGTAAATGATATGATAAATAAAGATACATTCCCCTGGAGAATTAAAACGATCTCTTCATGGATCGATCAGACAAGGATTCAATATGAGATTGAATCAGGACAAGGAGCCATCCTTTTCCCTTATTTTTGAGTTTTTGTTAATTTTCTTTTCTTTTTTTTTTATATTTACAAAAAAATTTTTTTAACGTTTATTTATTTTTGAGACAGAGAGAGACAGAGCATGAATGGGGGAGGGTCAGAGAGAGGGAGACACAGAATCTGAAACAGGCTCCAGGCTCTGAGCTGTCAGCACAGAGCCCGACGCGGGGCTCGAACTCACGGACTGCGAGATCATGACCTGAGCCGAAGTCGTTCACTCAACTGACTGAGCCACCCAGGTGCCCCTTGTTAATTTTCTTAATACAAAATCCTTTTGTAGGTGGCCCCAGGGAACTGGCAAGGAAATGTGGACTTCCAAATTCAGGAGGGCATAAGGTCCCTTTCATTTATTCAACAAAAAGATATGTAGTATTTATTAGGGACCAGGCACTGCACTAGACCCTGGGACTATAGTAATGAACAAAGCATACAAATTCACATGTGGTCCTTACATTCTAGTAGAGGGAGGGAGATTCGTAAGCAAGGTATGTTTACATATTTGGTGGATAAAAGGGCTGTTGGTGATATGTTATAATACGTTAAATGATGGCAAGTGCTAAGGGGAAAAATCACGTAGGAAGGGAAAGTGGGGAGTGTTAGGACTTTTAGGAAAGCCAACCAAGAAAACGTTCATGGAAGTGACAGCCCTGTTCTTGCATATTCCATTATATAATCCATTATATAATTCCATTATATAATTCTCCCTTTCTGGGTTCAACAGCACTAAAAGATTTATACCTGGGCTTGTAGCTTCATATACCAATGAAGAGCTGGAGGAGGTGAGGAGGGAGGGTGCCGTGGTGTGGGGGTTAGGTGGGGAAGGAGTCGCTGTATTCCAGACCGCTGCCAAGGTCTGGAAACTTGGGAGAGGTGAATGTGGAGAGGGAAACTCCTACCAGCCCAGTATAGACTTGGATGCCGTTTGAGAGCTTTGGATTTACTACCATTTTAATAACCACTGTGTGGTTGCATATAATGCCATAACCATAAATAAAAGCCACTGCGTGGTTCTAAAGAGGTTTTGTAAGATTGGAGCTTGATCATGGCTGGTAGGTTTGGAACTCACGTTAAAAATGTGATTTTTGAATCATAAATTATGTTGGATCAATTTTATATAATAAAAACATTTAAGTGATAAAATCATCATCCTATTCTTTTAGTTTTTTTTTTTTTTAAATGATATAATGGCATGGATGTTATTCTACCTCCTGCCTTAAGCTCTTTGGGGAGGAAAAAAGGGGGTGATTAGAAAAAATGTACCTTAAGCCACATTATGCCTTAGTCTTTTCCTCTCCTTTATAAGCCTGTCTGGAAGTAAGGTGCACCTGTCATGATTTTGGTCTCCACAAAACCCCATCTTTTCCCAGAATTTAATTTCATTTCTACACTTAAAGTACCACTTATGATATTGTATATGCCATGCAGAGAAAAGTGGAAATATTCGTTGCTGGTGCTTCAGTCCAATTTGTGTGTCTCTGAGAAATGTCAGTGATAGGCAGCATGTACTTCTGATGATGGTGAGTCAGCAGAACAGAGAGGGCTTCAACAGAAGCAACGCAAGCACATGACAGAGGATCCTTGGGAGTAATTGGCAAAGTTGGTAGGGTAGTGCACCAATTAGCTTGGTAATGTGAAGAAGGTATCTCAGAAGAGTATGTTATCTTAGAAATACTAATGGAACAAAGTAGTGTTAAGACAGACCCTTTACATCTTTCAGCGTGATTTTTCTGAAGCACCGGGTCACAGCCTCTGCAGTGTTACGGTAGTAATGGATCTGAATCAGCAATCCGAGGGGAATTTCAATTTCAATTAAAATTCCTGCTGGACCTTAACCTCTTCTCTCTCTTTGCAAATCAAATGGACTCAAGTTATTTTCATACTTACACATTAGAAACTCCTTGCAGGCACCTGGGTAGCACCTAGTGTCTCATAGGTGTGCAACCGAAGTTTGCTGAATGGATTAACAGGACTGCCCCTGAATGAAAGGCGACTCATGGACACTAATCATGAGTAACTGCTCCTGGATGCCAGACACTTCGAAAGGTGGTCTGTACGTGTGCTCTCCCCTAATCCTCTCAGCAATTTTAGGACTCAAACTTAAAGATAAATCCGTGGCTCCAAAAGTTAAGTAGTTTTCCAAAGCTGTGCCACTTTTGAGAGTCTTAAACTTACAGTTTCAATTCTCTTTCTGTCACACTAGTTACTCTGCCCTCGGATCATCTTGGCAGTTTTTCGTAAAAACCAAACAAGCAAAAGGAAAAAAAAATTTTTTTAAAGTCCTTTGCATATTATAATCTTAGGTTAAAGCCCCAAATAAGGTCGTGCTTCGAAAGGACCTTCCGCATTGATTGAAAAATGAGGACTTTTTACTTTTATAGCTGTGTCCCACTTAGTGTCACTTTTCATCTATAAAAAAAAAAAAGCAATTTCATGAAGTGCTAATTTTAATCAGCTTACATCTGCATAAGGACCTCTAGCCTTGTTCTTGCATATTCCATTACATAATTCTCTCTTTCTGGGCTCGCCAGCATAAAAAAGATTTATACCTGGGTTTGTAGTTTCATACACCAGTAAAAACATTAGGCTGTTTTTTTTCCCCATTTCAAATACCATCTCTTTTTCTGAATATTAGTTATACAGAAGGGCCTCAGTAAGTATCACAATGCATATTAAATTAAACATCAGAGTTAATCATAGATTCTTTTGGGGCGCCTGGGTGGCGCAGTCGGTTAAGCGTCCGACTTCAGCCAGGTCACGATCTCGCGGTCCGTGAGTTCGAGCCCCGCGTCGGGCTCTGGGCTGATGGCTCAGAGCCTGGAGCCTGTTTCCGATTCTGTGTCTCTCTCTCTCTCTGCCCCTCCCCCGTTCATGCTCTGTCTCTCTCTGTCCCAAAAATAAATAAAACGTTAAAAAAAAAAAAATTAATCATAGATTCTTTTAAAAGACTTTTTGTTAAAATTTTTTTTAAATATTATTTTAAGTTTGCTTATTTTGAGAGAGAGAGAGAGAGAGAGAGAGCAAGCAGGAGAGGGGCAGAGAGAAAGGGAGAGAGAGAATCCCAAGCAGGCTCTGCACTGTCAGCACAGAGCCTGATGTGGGGCTCAAACTCATGAACTCAAACACCAGGGAACTGTTGAGATCATGACCTGAGCTGAAACCAAGAGTAGACGCTTAACAACTGGGCCACCCAGGTGCCCCTAAAAGAGTTTTTTTTTTTTTTTAAGTTTATTTATTTTGAGAGAGAGACAGAGACACAGCCAGTGGGGGAAGGGCAAAGAGAGAGGGAGAGAGAGAATTCCAAGCAGGCCCTGCACTGTCCTGGCGAGCCCGATGGGGACTGAGCCACCAGGCACCCCATTATAGATTCTTTTGGTCTATGAGAAAACTTTATTCTGTTGCTTTTCTCCTAATATGGTTACAAATTTCTGAATTTCAGCAATTTCTGAATTCAGGTAAGCAGATCAAACATTTTTTTTTTTTTTCTCAGTTTTTCTCTTCACAATTCTGATATGCTGTTGAGACTACTGGAATGTTTTCACCAGTCAGTACAAATGTTATAGTTTGATGTGGTTGTGTTTGCCAAAGTATAATGGCTTTTTACTGCCCTAAAACCACTTTACTAAAGGCTCAGAAGTGAAGCTTTTATTTATTTATTTTTTTCCAGAAGGAACTTTAAACTGCACCCTTGAGTTTCAGTGGTTAGGAACCGGATTAGTTCCCAACAGATATAAATGAAAATAGCCTTTTCAGAGGCACGCATGTCCCTTCCAAGGAGTCCTGGCACTCTGTTATACAGTTAGAACCAGAGTTGTGACCCCTGCGTCATGAGAGCAGATCAGTCTGAAGCAGATGTGTTAAGCCATCTTTCTATGTGGCATCTACCCCTAGTAGGTGCCTTGTGAAACAGATGGCACACCCACGTAGAATAATTGAGGAGCATTTAATGAAGGAGCTAATTACCAGGGTATAAGCAGCATTAGGGAAACCAACAAAGGATGGTGAAGGTTATCAACAGGAGGAACACTTACCATGTCAAGACCTATAGGGGCAAGGGGATGAGAACAATTACTAGAACCTGGGGAGAGCTATAGCTGTCAGAGAAGCTCTGGGGAGGAGTGGGGGCTTTAGAAGAGGAACCTAAGACAGACAAGCCTGTGTGACCTGTGGCCTGGCAGGCAGGGAGCAGGGGAACTAAGTAGCTGGTCTCTGTTCTCCTGCTACACTCTGATCCCTTGCTGGTACTTCCCACTGGCTGAATCTGATCAGAGATGGGAAGCAGGGAGCTGTGTGTCACATTCCAGATAAGCCTCCTGACACCTAGAGCAGAATGGAGAGGATGTCAGGGAAGGGCAGGATTTCTCAACCCTGTTGACAGTTTGGCTGGCTAATTCCTTGTTGTGAGGGTTGCCCTGTGCACTGTAGGAGGTCTAGAAGCTTCCCTGGCCTCTACCCACCAGAGGTCAGCAGTGCCCCCCTCCCCTAGTCATGACAATAAAACATGTTTCCAGACATTGCCACATGTCCTGTGGGAAGCAAAACTGTCCCTCACTGAAACCACTAGGTCGGTGGATTAAAAGTGGATTTGTGACATGAAGGATGACCATTCATTCATTCATTCATTCAAGGAAGAATATGTGTTTTATTTTGTGGCTCAGCTATTGGCCAACTGGAATTATAAAGACCAAAAGACATGATCTTGCTTTCGTGAAGCTTACCATTTTACAGAGGAAGGAAGATAATTGGGTAATCACCAACAACAAAGTTAGAGCATAGTGCTGTACTAGAAGTTTAAGCAAAGTGCTATTCAATCTCAATTAAGGCAAAGACGTGTCAACTGTCAAATCTCTGAAACAATGTGTTGATTAAGCAAACACATTGTTTATAAGCAGAGTCAAACTAGCAGGGTGCAGGGTTTATGACATAATAGTTTTGGATTGGTAGGCATAGTGAGGCAAGGGGATTGAAATGAGTCTTGATGAGTAAACTGTCTTGATATGTAAACTAGTTTGGTTGGCTCACAGTCATATCTTCCAGGAACAAATATTTCCTAGAGCAAATAGCTAAGTTATTTTTGCTTGTCTCAGTATTTTTTAACATAGTCACAGGAAAATACACCTGGTCCCAGGATTATTTAACAAAGAGACAGGAAATTAATTTAGTTTCTGTCTCAGAGTGCAGAAGGGAAAGGAACATTTATGACACATCAGTTATCAACCAGGTATGACTGCATGTTTTAATCCTTAGACTAGCCCTGAAGGCTTAAGTACTATTCTTCCTGCTTTAGAGATGAAAAAGGGAGACTCAATTGCCCAAGTTTACAAAGCAGCTGGTAGTGCCTGGAATTAATTTTCCCATGGGGATAGGGAGTTGGGGAAAGATTCTAAAGGGAGAGGATATTCTGCATCACCTCCAAGATGAATAGGATTACAACAACTGGGGAAGACAAGATGGGTGGGAATGGGGCAAATGAATTCTGGGAAAGAGAACAGCATGAATGACGACCCCAAAGTGTGAAAGTGTTCCCGAAAGTGTTTTAGGGAACACGCTATAGGTTTATGGGAGATTGATATGGGCGGTGAGGAACTCATATTGATTAGAATTCAGGCTCACCAGAGGAAGCACTTTTCTCCCACTCTTCATGTTCCTTTTGTAAAATAGGGACTTCTAACAACATTTCTACCTTCTCAGGATTGTACTGGGGAAGCAGCACCTCTGGCCTCTACCCACCAGATAGATGCCAGTAGCCTCTAAACTTGAACTCTCACTCTCTCCTTACAGGAAGGAGGAGTGAGTAGGCTGGTTTGTGAGGTGGAGTGAAGTTCTCTGCTCTTGGTAGGCTGGGGTCTTGATTCTTGCTCTCTCGCCTTCCCCCCAGTTTTTGCAGCCTGTGTTGAGCATCTTCATGCTGAAAGGAAGGCCCAGAGTTCCCTACGGGCTCGTTTCTTCCTCTATCCCAGCGTAGAACAAGGCTTTTATCACATTAAATGTACACCTTCTATGGAAAACATTACATGAGTGATTAAGTGAATATATAGAATGAAACAACCATTTATAGGAAGTGTTACATGACATAAGAATGGTTGTGAATAACTTTCCTCATTCTAAACATATGTGCTCTCTTATTCCTTTCAGGCTCCGGAGGACTCAGTGAGATTTCTAGATTTGTTGTGATCATTCTTTCCTTTCCTTCCCTTCCCTTCCCTTCCCTTCCCTTCCCTTCCCTTCCCTTCCCTTCCCTTCCCTTCCCTTCCCTTCCCTTCCCTTCCCTTCTCTCTTCTCTTCTCTTCTCTTCTCTTCTCTTCTCTTCTCTTCTCTTCTTCTCTTCTCTTTCCTCTCCTCTCCTCTCCTCTCCTCTCCTCTCCTCTCCTCTCCTCTCCATTCTTTTCTCTTCTTTTCTTTTCTTTCAAGTATGGGTTTTGATACAATTTCATTGTTAACCTGAACTGATTTCACTGTTTGTTTGCTCCAGCTGTGGTATTCAGTGGACTGAAAATCAAGCTAGGTCTCAGAAATAATTGAATTTGAAAATCATCCTGATTCTTTCCCTATCTGAATCAAGGAATAAAGATCTGCCAAATGTGGTCCTTCATCAAGGCTCCTCCAGGTGTGTCTTTGATCCTCCCCACCCCCTCTCCTTTCCCTTTCCCTTTTATGTAACAGATGAGAGACCCACACAGGCATTCTGTCTGCCCTGTCACACCCACGCACGCTCACACCCACCCACACTCACAGCCACACCACACACTTTCCTTCCAGGCAGGGAGCAGCCTCTAGAGGCAGCAGCTAGTTCCCTCCCTTCTTGGTGGCTAGCTGACTTAAGAACAAGCATCAGGGGTGCCTGCGTGGCTCAGTGGTTAAGCGTCTGACTTCTGCTCGGGTCACGATCTTCCTGGTTCGTGGGGGCTGTTCGTGGGTTCAGATTCTGTCTCCCTCTCTCTGCCCTTCCTCCCTTCACATTTTCTCTCTCTCTCTCTCTCTCAAAAACAAATAAACATTAAAGAAAGAAAGAAAAGAAAAGAAGAGAAAAGAAAAGAAAAGAAAAGAAAAGAAAAGAAAAGAAAAGAAAAGAAAAGAAAAGAAAAAGAAACACCAGAGGAAGGCTGGAAGAGGTTTGGGTTTGCAGGTAGCTGTTCTCCAATGGCAGACTCTACTGTGTTTAAGGCTACCCTCTACCTTCTTGTCCAATTGTGCATCTTCAAACTTTTCTTAGGTCCATTTGTTTTTCCCTGCCTGGTAGGATAATAGAACTGAATGTTCATAAAACAACCGTGGCCATTAATTTTCAAAGGAATTAGTTTGTGTTACAGGCATAACTAAAAAATCGATTAGATAATTGCCGGTTGACGGCATGTAAACCTGAGGGTGATTTAGTCTGGTTTATCTTTATTCTCAAGGACTAGTCATTTAAGTATCAACTTCCTTGGAATGTTGAAGACACCAACATGATTCTTCACGAAAGCTCCAAATAAATGATGTCCTGTCTGTGTTTACAAAGGCAGTAAAAAATGGACTGCAGGTGATTACCTGGTCAATTTAACCAAATCAGGATGAATTATTTTCAAATTAGTCTTTAGATCCGTCCTGAGAAAGATGGATTTAATACTACCCCCTTCCAAATGTGCATTCTTGTTATCTTTATGATCTTAATTCAAGTTCTTCATCACTCAAGGTAAATCATTCAAAGCATGCCTTTTTCCTTTTTTTTTTTAACCACCATTTAAAAAGCTGTTTTAGATGAATTGGATTTTACAACTGTGTAAGAAATATGAACAACAATATGGTTATTTTGTTTACCCAAGCCATTGGAAACAGTTAATTGTGAATACACTGGGAGATACACCACTTCCCATTTAAACGAGTAATCAGAGATATTTGGGAGAGATGTGTGCCAAGTTGTGATAGGAAGATAATAACCATCATCAAGCATCATTAGGCATTTACAGTTTTACTTAAATAAGACAACAAACTTATGTTTTCTAGATATAAATGTATTTTTTTAATTTTTTAAAATTTATTTATTTTGAGAGAGAGAGAGAGCGAGCAGGGGAGGGGCAGTGAGTGGGAGAGGTCAAATCCCAAGCAGGCTCTGCACTGTCAGCACGGAGCCCGATGTGGGGCTTGAACTCACAAACTGAAATCATGACCTGAATCAAAACTAACAGCCGACGTTTAATCGACTGAGCCACCCAGGTGCCCCATAGACATAAATATTTATGCAGATATTTATGCGTAATTTATGCGTAATTTATGCGTAAAAGAAGATATTACGCATAAATATCTTCTTTTGACCTTTAAGCTGTGTTAGTTACAACTATCATTTATTGCAGGTTTTATATGTATGATATCAGGCTAGTTAATGCCTATTAGTCCCATTTTATAGAGGAGAAAACCAAGGTGCATAGCTTTCATTTTCTTCTCAGTCTTGTTTAGGAAGAGTCAAATTCACAATTTCGGACTTCATGGGGGCCATCTCCTGAGTATTACCTCCTATTGTGAAGAAAGGTTCTTTTTAACCTGTGAAATTTGTGTAGTCAAGTAACCTGCAGTTTAACTAAATTCTAGAATTGAACAGGCCTTAGCGGCTAATGGCTTCATGCCATATATTAACTTGAAAGAAAAATGCTCTAAATATATAACTGAATGTACAACATAATTAGAAACTATAGTCTTTTATTCTGTTTTGGGAGTTATAGTAAATCTGAAATGAAAAATCGCCCACTTTACAGTGGAGGACTGCACACTGTAGATATGAATATGAATAGAAATATATTTGTTTACTGTATTGAATTTTACATATTTAAATTTAAAAAATTTTTTTTTTCCAACGTTTATTTATTTTTGGGACAGAGAGAGACAGAGCATGAACGGGGGAGGGGCAGAGAGAGAGGGAGACACAGAATCGGAAACAGGCTCCAGGCTCTGAGCCATCAGCCCAGAGCCTGACGCGGGGCTCGAACTCCCGGACCGCGAGATCGTGACCTGGCTGAAGTCGGACGCTTAACCGACTGCGCCACCCAGGCGCCCCATACATATTTAAATTAAAAAAAAAATCTGTATTTATTTCCAGAGAGAGAGAACACAAGCAGAGCAGGGGCAGAGAGAGAGGGAGAAAGAATCTCAAGCAGCTCTGTGTGGTCAGTGCAGAGCTCGATATGGGCTCGAACTCAAACTGTGAGATCATGACCTGAGCCGAAATCAAAAGTCAGACGCTCAACCCATTTGGCCACCCCAGCGCCCAGAGTTTTACATTTTTTTGATGAAAGAGCGTTTTTTAAAAAATCTGACATTAAAGTAAAAAAATTATCTCTAATTTACTTTATCTTTATTTTCAGAAAATATAAAGAATACAAAGTTACAAAAGTTTAAAAATACATAAAAACAAAGAACAAGTCCACTTTCTACTACATGTTGCAATTGCCTGTTCCCCTTCCCAGAGTCAATCGCTATAATCAATGTGCCATGTATCCTTCCACAAATTTTATGTATATACAAGTATCTGTCCACATTCTTTTAAACACAAGATATTAACATGCTATCCAAACTACTCCTCACATTGTTGGTTTTTTTTTTTTTTTTTTTTTTTTTTTTTTTTGCTTAACAGTGTATCTGGTAGATTGTTCCATAGCGGTTTAGAAATTGTTTTTCCTCTCTTTTTAAAAAAATTTTTTTTTCAACGTTTATTTATTTTGGGGACAGAGAGAGACAGAGCATGAACGGGGGAGGGGCAGAGAGAGAGGGAGACACAGAATCTGAAACAGGCTCCAGGCTCTGAGCCATCAGCCCAGAGCCTGACGCGGGGCTCGAACTCCCGGACCGCGAGATTGTGACCTGGCTGAAGTCGGACGCTTAACCGACTGCGCCACCCAGGCGGCCCTTTCCTCTCTTTTTAAAAAGCTGCAAGATATTCTGTGGTATGAATGAACTATAATTTATCTAACATGGCTTCAACTTAATAATCATCCCCGATTACATAAACAAAAACACTTCCAATTTCTTTCTCTCTTTTTTTATGTATTGGGGTCTGGCTTGTTGTGATCGGTGTATTGCTTCTCTGCTGTACTGTGCCTCAGCAAACAATCTACATGACACGTGTTTACTTTTCCACATCCCTACATTCTCAAATTGTTTGCTAACTTCCTTTGACAATGAATAGAGAATTTGGGATCTTAGGCATAATCTTTTGAAAACTAAGTTGAGGTTCACTGATCTAGGAGTCTTGAACCACCGTGTCATAGAAGTCATTTCCATTCTGTCAGTCCTGCCTGGGAGGGATTCAGTATTTTACCACGACAGTCTCTGTCTGGATAAATGATCTAGTCCACACAGTTTTTAATAAAATTGCTTATTGATCCCACTGATGAGCTTTGTCAGAGTCAACATATAAATATCAGCATGTGAAGGTCTGAATTATGAAAATGTACTGCAACTTACTCTTCAGTTTAGCAAAAACACATTCAATATCTGCACTGTTACTGGTAATAGGCTAGGTGTGGAGATACAAAGATAAATAGGGCATTGCTTTTGCCTGCAAAAGGTTTTCATTAAGGTTTCAGAAATAGATACAAAACTGTGGTTAACTTGTACTTTTTCAAAGAAGGATGCTTGATTATGTCTTACGGGGTTTCAACAATTGTTGAAAGCCTGTATACACCAGAAAAATAGCCATGTTAAACCATGGTATTGGGATCCAGTTGGATTATCTCAAATACCTCAATGATTATAATCCTATAGTTGAGACCTATCATATGGGAAATTACCTTGCATATTCCAAGTATGCTATGAGGTATGCTATGTTGGAAGTCACAGACCAGAAAGTCTCATAGACCACATTACAGTGCTTGAATCACATGGCTTATTAAATCAATTTAAAACATAGAACAACAAGCAAGGGTAAAGAGATGGGGTAAATTAACATTCCTGGATAAGGGAATGAACATATGGAAGGACTATGATACCTGTGACCTGGGGTTCAGAAGGCTACAGATCTTCTCTGTCTCTCTCTGCCATCTTAGACCTTCTTGCTAAAATTGTGCTTATGAGGACCAGAGGTGAGATTTGAGGTAGCAGTTCACAGAAAGAAGGCGTCCTGAGCCAATGATATGTCCTTGTTCTACAGGAGCCACTCAGGGCCAAGAACATCTGTAAATAGTTATCGCTCGCCAGTTAGCCTGTAAACAGCCATAGGTCTTATGTGCGTATTTTGGGTAGAGTACACATGGGACCCGCATGAGGCCATCCTAGATGTCACCAATGGATGATTGAATTTGAGGGTGACATAGTGGTCATCTCAGAGGTGGTTTGATTTGGCCTTACTCTTGCTTTTTATGTATTCCGTTGTTTGATTGTTGACATGTCTTACAGGTTACTAACTTACTGTCTTAATTTAATATATCCCATGAATTCCACCTATATCTTGGAAATTACTTACTCAAATATTATGTGCGTATAACAAACAACATCTTATGAATTTTGCCTGTTAAAATTTATACTATGCTCAACATTTATTATGAGTTCAGTCCATCATATTTGTTTTTTTTGTCTCCTATAGCAGAATTGAATATTCACAAACAACATAGAAAGTGCCCATTATAAGACCTTGTTCTTGAATTCCAGTGCCATGTCAGACTTGGGTACTGAGACTCAATTTCAATAGTTCCAAATTGAACTCATTATCTTTCACTATAAAACCTTCTTTGATTATTCTATAATGATTAATGGAATGAATTTCTACTCCAATCTTAAAATGCTTTTTATCTCTTCTCTCTTTATCAGAATCATGGAAGACTTTTGCTATACCTCAAAAATACCTCTTCAATTTTTTTGTCTTCTATTTCCACTGTTTCAATACTCTTCCGCTTGTTGCCAGCTTTATTTTTTGTAGTACAAGCTGATTCCTGACTTCCTGTCCAGCATCCTCCCACCCTAATCCCTCACCCAAGATAACTTTCCATTTTTTCTAAATACCATGTATATTAATACATATGACAATTATCATATTAACATATTTTAAATTTTGATATATAGATTCACAGGTAGTTGCCTAAATGACATAGATTGTATGTATCCTTTATCCAGTTTCTATCAGGTACATTTTTTTTTTTTTGCCTTTTCACTTTTTTTTCTTATAATCTAATTTTTTAATTTTAATTCCAGCACAGTTAACATACAGTGTTGTTTTAGTTTCAGGTGCACAATAGTGTGATTCGACAATTCTATACATTACTCAGAGCTCATCGTTGTAAGTGTGCTCTTTAATCCCCATCACCTATTTAACCCATCCCCCCAACCCCTCCCTTCTGGTAATCATCAGTTTGTTCTCTATAGTTAAGAGTCTGTTTCTTGGTTTGTCTATCTCTTTTTTCCCCTTTGTTCATTTTTTTTCCCCTTAAATTCCACATATGAGTGAGATCATATGGTATTTGTCTTTCTTTGACTGAATTATTTCGCTTAGCATAATACGCTCTAGCTCTATCCATGTTGCAAATGGCAAGATTTCATTCTTTTTTTTTATGGCAGAATAATATTCCATTGTATGTATACAGCACATCTTCTTTATCCATTCATCTATTGATGGGCACTTTGGTTGCTTCCACATTTTAGCTATTGTAACTAATGCTGTAACCAGGTACATATTCTTTTTATGTTTGGAATATCCATTTTTTTCTTAATTATCTGGCATATTCTTAATCATCCTTTAATATTCAGCTTCAAAGTCATAAAGCTTTCCCAACTTTCTTCCCACCATCCCGAATTAATTGCTTCTTTTTTAATGCCTTTTTCTCATGTGTTATCATAACTATCTTCTCTGACAATCCATGACCTCTTTAAGGACAAGGACTATGTTTTATTCATCTCTGAGCCCCTAGGACCTAGCTCAAAGCATGGCACATATTAAATGTCTGATAAAATATGATGAATTTAGTGTAAATGATATTTCATTTCAAGAAAATTGGAGGTAAAAATCCAATTATACAAAACAGATGCATTTAGTGGGTGATGTTTTAATGAGGGGTGTTATTACAGATTCCTTTCAATATGATCTTTCCTAGAGAATTTAAAATATAATTCAATTTTCAAAAAAAATTACTATTACCTTCATGAATAAATACATCTACTGAGTAATATTAGACTAATATTTAAATATATATTCAAATGAAAAATTCCAATCTAAAATATGGGAGCAGCTTTATTCTCTCTCCTCGTTCCCAATATGTAGTAACAGCATCACTTCTGGATTGGGGATTTTGACTTCATACTCTGTCTCCTGCTTCATTCTTCTGTAGCAAAGCTGCATGAGATCTGAATGCATGTAGGCCTCTCCAGGCTTTGTGCATGAACGAGGAGGCCTCGTGAGTATGTTGGCTGATCTCAGCCCCTCTTCAGAGTTTCCTAAACTTTGTCTCACTTGTGCCCTTGATCAAGACTTCTGATCTTTTGCCTCTCTGCCCACCCCAGACATCTGCCCCCTGGAGGCGCCTGGCTGTAATAGCTGTAGGGGCACCTGTGAGAACTTCACTGTGCTGGAGTGGGGAGCACAACACTCTTTTTGCTGGTGTGTCCATTGTCATCCTACAGCTCACCACTGCAGCACAGAAGTTGTGACAGAAACTGACTCCCATCCGTCACATTCTCCAAAACTATTTTGATGAACAGCTTTAAAAAAAAAAAAGGTATTGTGTTGATCTTACGGTGGCGAAGACTGTGGTGGCAGGAAAATGAAGAAGAAATTGATGGCATGACAATGACACAAACAGAGAAAATTGGTAAATGTGGTGCTTCTCACACCTATGCTCACTCCCTCAGCCACCATTGGTGAAGGACCCACCACTGACTGCCACACCAGGTTACCCCTGGCTTGTATCTTAGCCTGGTAATGCCTCTGGACACTGGTGGAGCCACTTTCTATCATTCACACTCTCAATCTTATATCCAGAGTCTTGGAAGTTTCCGCATCCAAATGACATCCCCTTCCTTTTTTTTTTTTTTAATTTTTTTTTAATGTTTATTTATTTTTGAGACAGAGAGAGACAGCATGAGCAGGCAAGAGGCAGAGAGAGAGGGAGACACAGAATCTGAAGCAGGATCCAGGCTCTGAGCTATGAGCACGGAACCCAACATGGGGCTCAAACTCACAAACCATGAGATCATGACCTGAGCCGAAGATGGATGCTTAACCAACTGAGCCACCCTAAGCAACCCAATATAGATGTCTTTTTTTTTTTAATTTTTTTTTTTTAATGTTTCACCCCCTTCCCTTTCTTAGGAAGGTTAGACCTAGTCTCAGAGGCTGGCTGGGGTTAGATACCAGCTTGTGTTCTCTCTCTCTTCTCTTTTTTTGTCTTTTCCAAGGCCCCTGCACAAACTCCTCTCACTTTCTTCAGCTCAGGTACTAAAAGCTAGCATGCACATCACTCACTGCTCACCTCTGTCTGTCCCAATGTCAAAAGCCCCAAGCAATTGTATGGTAGGCATAGCTGAGAGATCCTGCTACAGGTTGGTTAAGTTGGAGGTAGGAGGTAGGGTTGTTATTCCCATGATCATGACCTCTATTAATGAATAAAACCATGCTCTGCACATTTGACACACCCGTTGGTCTCTTCTTAAATTAAAAAATAATAATAAGGTGTGGATTTTTTTGACAAATGAAGTATTTCTTTACCTGTGAGTTAGAAACAGCAGAATCAGCCTTCACATCCTCCTGTTGACCTCAAAAGCAACTGGTATTGTTTGGAAACGATCACACAGGCATTTCTACTTCTGGGCACTGAAATTACTTTTCTCTCTTTTCATTCTCTGACATCTTAGAAGTGAAAACAAGGACTTTTCATCTGTTTAGGGACAAAGAACCAGTGGAGTGAGTGACACAGCACTTTTATTCTTGGCAAGGCTTGACATCGAAAGAGCAGTGGGAGATAACTTTCAAGTGGGCCTTAGGAGGAAATCCAAAGGACTGCCTTTCTGCAGGGTCAAATATCTCTATCCTGAGTGAATCATTCAAAGCAACAGGGCTAGAGGCAGCCCGGGGCTGTCAGCGGCACATGCCGTCAGCTGTCACCTTCTGTTCTGTTGAGCAGAAGAATTTACAAGAACAGTGATTCATTGAATAAAATAGCTCATTAAGGTAAAATTAGATGGCCAGGAAATCAAGTCAGCATTTTAGAACTGTTACGGTAAAATAAGCATTTTGTAATACGATGTTTTAGAATTCATATTCTAAGCAATATTGTCTTATTTGTGGAAAGCATATCAATGAAGGACCCTAGAAAACTGTGGGTGTTTTTCTCCTGAAGTCTTTTTTTCATCTGTTTCTATACCGAGCTAGTACCTTAGGCTGATTGTGAAGGGAAAACACTAGAAAAAGTTTTCATCCAAGGAAATAATGTAATGGGGCTAAGTTTTTGGCTAAGGGATTATTTTCGGTCAAATTTTATCCCAAGAATGGTTATTGGATCCCATATGGGCACCATCCTTTTGTTAATTGTGCTATTTGGGGCCATCTCTTTCCCTCCCAACTTATAACTAACACTGCATCTTGCTCTGCACACTTACAAAATCTCATTGGAATCAATGAAATTCAGATGGAAAAGACAAGGATTTGGACATTTGATTTCTGTATTTCTTATTAGATTCTCTAAAAGTTTCTAGATGCATTGGATGTAGACAGAATGACTTTTTAGTCTCATTGAAATATCCAGCACACAATTTACATTTATTGATTCCCAGGGTTGTGGTGATAGGTTTCTCAGAACCCTAAAGCTGATAACTGTCTTTGAACAAGAAAGTACTCTGAGATACCCAAGATTTGAGCTGTCTAACAGAGATACAATGCAAGCCGCACATGTCAGTTAAAATCTTCTAGTAGTGACATTTAAAAAGCTAAAAAAAGGATACGTTAATTTTAATTGTGTGTTTTATTTAATCCAATGTTTCTAAACTATTATCATTTCAATATGTAACTGGAATGTAAAAAATGGAGATATTTTACATTCTTTTTCATTGTACTAAGTCTTCAATATTTAGTGTGTATTTCATGCTATCTAAATTTGGGCCATCCCCATGTCAAGTGCTCAGTAGCACTTGAAACCACATGTGATTAGTAGCTACCATATTAGATAGCACAGCTCTAGAGAATAATAAGTGTAATAAAATTAGTACATGTTCTAAATATATGCATAACTATATGGAATTTCAAAACATTTCCTGTTTCCAACAATGTTGGATTTTCTGAACATGAATATTTTGTTTTTAATTAGATTCTGAAGTCTCATAGGTAAAGCATGCTATAGACAATGGTTATATAAAATAAATTTAATTTTTAAATACATTAAAAAATATAGGCACAACTTTTTTTAGTGTGTAGATGTATTCACATATATCAACTGAGTTTCCCTGCGTTTTCTTAATGTTGATCATTAGCTATTTTTGCAGACACTTCATCACCTTAAGATTCTTAATTGTTCTTTTCAAACATATATTGAAAGAATGAATTCAAGAGTCCAGTAATTTAGAGTCAAAATTATGAACTTTTCACTATTAGTTGGATGCCCACTTCTGATAGGTGTGTTTTTTTATTTGCATATAGAAACACAACCATTTGCTTTTCCCTTTGATTATTTGACTGCTATTGCAATAAATGTAAGCTATTCTTAATTAGTCTCACTTTTTCCTTCCATTTAAAATTCCTTTCAAGTCAAATTCACTTTTGAAGACTCAGACTGGCTTATCTCCTAAAACTTCTGCTAGAATAGACCCACAGCATTCTTGGATTTAACGTGAAGTCTTGTTTTCTTTAAACATTTTAGGTACACTTTCTTTGACAGTGGTAGAAATGCACTTGTTTCTAAGTGACCTTTGAAATCAGGAGTGAATTTGGACTCCGTTAGATGTGAGACCATGTGTGGAAATCAGTCACTGAGCAGCACCGACAGCCAGGAGTTGTGCCTCACTGCCCTGGTTGTCCCAGCTCATCTTTGTAATGCACTAATTCTCGGGAAGAGATAGTACCTTTTTGTGAAAAATGGTTAAACGGCAGTCAAGTAAAGTTACTACTAGGGAGAGAAGTGAGGAGAAATTAAAAAAGTTTTAAATAGTTCTTTGATAGAAAAAAGAGAATTTAGCTGAATTGAAAGTAGGATGAGGGATATTAATACTCAGATGTGACACACTGCCATGTGGAAATAAGAAAAGTGATATCTGAAATCAGTTTAGATAGCGTTCCTGTGGGTGAAAAGCTTCTCTCTTTTTTCAATGTTTTTATTTATTTTTGAGAGAGAGCAAGAGCGCGTGCACGAAGGTTGGGGTGGCAGAGGGAGATGGAGACAGAGAATCTAAAGCAGGCTCTGTGCTGTCAGCACAAAGCCTGTCATGGAACCCACGAACCGTGAGATCATGACCCGAACCGAAGTTGGATGCTTAACTGACTGAGCCACCCAGGCGCCCCAAGGCTTCTATCTTTTAAGTCAGGCACCAATATACTTTCTCTGTAAAGGTCCAGATAGCAAATATTTTAGACTTTGTGGCCCAAACAATCTCTGTCAGTCCTACTCAACTTTGCATTGTAGCTCAGAAGACAGCCTAGACAACATGCCAATAAACATGGCTATGTTCCAATAAAACTTTATTTATAAACAGATGGTTTGCTGGCTTTGACCTATGTAACCCCGATGTAAGAAATAAAGTTTTACGAAAGGTCTGCCCGGCATCTGCACCGCTTCCTTTACCTCCTAAAGCTGCATCACTAGTTTCACCTCCTGTGAGTTCTTGGGAATATCCACACGATGGAAATGCCTTTCTTCTAAGTCACATTTTCTTTCTCTAAGTCACAAATGCCTTTCTTCTAAGTCACAAAAGGCACGTGTTTCTTGTGCACATTCCCATACCCCAAAGTAAGTATTTTATTAGGTGAGGTATGGGTTTGGTTGCTCTAACAGAGACCTGAAATTATAGTGGATTAAGCAAGACAGCAACTTTCCATGTGTAAGCAGTATATGGCTGATATAGTGACTCCAGGTGTTAACCTCATCATCATTCCCTGGTGGCTTGCCCTCACCCAGTGGGCTTTGGAACCCGCAGGAAGGGGAAAGAGCACAGCCTGCAAGTTGCTCACATCATTTCTTCTGATATCTCATTGGTCAGCACTTAGTCAAGTAGCCCCATCTATCTGTAAGAGAGGCTGAATACGGACTACTTATTCTGGGCAGTTGTGTGTGTGCTCAATAAATTTCTAGAGCTTCTACCACTACTGCATAAAAGATGAACATAGCTGCAACCAGCTTTTCTGCTTTAATCTTGTACTTATACAATAATTAAGAACCTGAAAGAATTTACTTCCATTTTAAAGTTACATTTTACTGGGGCTCCTGCGTGGCTCCTTTGGTTGAGTGTCTGACTTTAGCTCAGGTCATGATCTCATGGTTCATGAATTGAGCCCCGTCTTGGGCTCTCTGCTGTCAGTGTGGAGCCTGCTTTGGATCCTCTGCCCCCTGTCTCTCTGTTCCTACCCCACTCGTGCTCTCTCTCTCTCTCTCAAAAATAAATGACCATTTTAAAAAGTTGTATTTTATTGTATATCCTGTGACAAATGATATACTATTGTGTTGAGAATAGACGCTGTTCTAAGTCTTTGGCACAAATAATAGGAATCTACACATGGTTAGAATATTGTTTTATGTGGCAAATATCTTGCATACACTACTACTCTTCTCTTCTGAACCCAAGGTAGATAGTGCTAATAAATCACAACATTCTTTCCCACTGAACTCAGACTTGGCCTTAAAACCTTCTACATCCTGCTCTAGACAGCCTCTACCACCAGCAATTTATTTGCCTTTCTTGGCTTAAAGTTTTTCCATTTTTTCTTTTCATGTCTTTGACACCAATCTCATCTATAGATGATGACACGGCGAACTATCAATTGAATGTGTTTTCTTTGTCTTTTAAGTCAAATATCCTCTCTTAACTTTTGTTGAATTTTTATCTTATTTCCAGATCATGATTAAATCTCTTTTTTCTATAGCTAAGTTTAGTCACAAAACCAAGGTTGGAATAATTTTATTCAACCTCTTAATTTTATAGAGAAACTGAAATCCAAAAAGATAGAAGGATTTACCCATGGGCACATAGAAGCATTGAAACCCATGACTCCTATTCTAGTACCCTTACTTTGCAAAGGTCAAATCAGAAGTGATAAGAGTAATTAAACATCATAATAATTGTGATAATAATTGGGTGAGATTCATTAATATCACAACTTTAATTTTCAAGTTTCTGTTTCTTGCGTTTGTAGACAAGAACCAACATATTTCACTTCTTCCTATGTAAAAGAAATGGTATCCTGAGCAATCCTTGCTCCAATGTCAGGCTGCTTCTAGAACTTTCCAAATTTTATAAAATGGATTTGATATTGTAAAAGATAGAATTTGAAAACTGCTTTCTAGGATCTTCATATTTATGTTATAGAGAATAGAGTAGCCATTGTTGTAATACCCTAGCATTTCCTGTTTCAGTAGGATGCCTTTATGTGAGATTCAAAGTACTGACTTTTATAGAATATTTTCCAGATGAATTTATAATAGCAGTTTGAATTCTTTTTAGCATATTTTGACCCATGGATCTCTCGGGTTATGTTCATTTTATTTGGGTCTCTGTCTATCCAAAATTGCTTGTGCTGTCTCAGGCAAGTCTTACATTTTGGTTCTCCTTGTGTGCAAACAGTTTCTCAGCAGGAGTGTTACTTAAAAGACGACTGTACATGAAAACCCTCATCAATAGGCAGGTGGAGTTAGATTACCTTATTCTTTCAAGATCAGAAAAAAAAAAAACCTCAGCAAAAATAAGTTCAAAAGAGAGAGACCAATTATAGACCAAGTAAATCTAACCATAGTGTCTATAGCTAAGGAAGTATATATTAACAAAAGCCAGATTTTAAAAGACTAACTAAATCTTCCCATTAAAACTTTGAGTCCATTAAGTACCAAAAATTATGACACTTTCATATGACAGAGAAAATTAGTCTAGCACAATAGACCAAAGGAAATTTTGATAAGGGACATTTCTTGATTTAGCTATTAATTAGAACATTTGAGACAATGAATAATTTTCCTCTCTTCATCTTTTAGTGATGAGCAGTAAAACTTCGTGATGATAACCAAAAGACAGAAAATAATTTCAGTGCATTGGACCTAAAGCTTGAGCTTAGCTGCGTTTACTAGACCTGGAAAGTTCTGTTCTCTGACACACAGGGAGTACAAAATCTTCCTCCATAATGAAACCAAGCTCAGGTATATTTGGAAATGCTTGTTCATCATTTGCACACCCTCCCTTGATGCATAGTTTCCATTTTTATTTTGCTACTTTCAATTCGGCCCAACAAAGCCCTTCTGAATAGATAAACAACAACTTACATACCCATGTGGCTCCTTCAGTAGGTTATTTAAAAAAAACACAAATATTAATGAGAACTTATTATGAGTTAGGTAACATGGTAGCTAAAGTTGGGAAAGTAAAAATCTTAGCCCTCAGAAGCCCACCATTTCATGTGCAAGAAAACACATGAACAAACAATTTTAGTACAACATAGTCCGTTTGCTGTGGAAGGAGCAAGTTCTGCCTGAGTGTTGACAGAGGGGACAGGGCTGGAGCTACCTGGAAGGTCTGGTGGTTCATGAGATAGAGAAGGTGGGGCAAAGAATCAGAGGCTAAAACAACACAGATAAAGGCCTGGAAGCGTGAAAAAGCACATAGCTTTTGGTTGGATAGTGTGGCGGGGGTGTGAGGCGGGGAAGAGGCTGTGGCAGGGAATTGCGTCCAATAATTTAGCAAATATTAATTGAGTGACTATTTAGTCTGGAAACTGTGCAGAAACTCCTGAGGTGCAGAGATAATGCATCTTAGTCCTGGTACTTGAGGCATTAACAAAGGAGACACAGGTCACAAATATTACATTTGAGTGTGGATATGGTAAGTGTAACAGAAGAGACACCAGGTTCATTTTCTTCACAAAGAAGTAAGAGCCTGTTCCGATGCTGGGCATCATGCTGTTGGCAAGGATACCTGCAAAGGTGAGCAATATCACACACCGCCTGTTTGCAAGGACCTCACAGTGTAGTGGGGGTGACAGACATAGATCAAGCAGTTACAGCAACATGTATACACCAGCATCTGTGACAAGTGTCATCCAGAAGGTACAGAGTCCTAGAGAACCTGTAGTGCAGGATTATGTTCTAATTAAGGAGAGCAGGGAAAACTGTGTTTATCACCATCTTCTTACACAATAATTTCTCCATGCTTGAATTCTTAATTTGCTTTATCCAACTTAGAGTTCAAGTAGATTTAAGAAAAAACATTTTTAAGTTTATTTACTTTTGAGAGAGGGGGAAGGGACAGAGAGAGAGAGAGGGAGAGAGAGACTCCCAAGCAGGCTCCATGCTATCAGCTCAGAGACCAACTTGAGGCTCGATCTCACAAACTGTGAAATCATGACCTGAGCCAAAATCAAGAGGTGGGCACTTAAATGACTGAGCCACCCAGGTGCCCCCATTTCAAGTAGATTTTGCAAGAAGGTTATCTGGGTAACAGATTTTCAGAGCCCTTGCATCTCTGAGAATATTTGTCTTCTACTTTCATAAATGACCAACAACGATCCTATAGAAAAGTCTAAAGTTACAACTTCCTTCTCTTAAAACTTTCTACAGTTTGAGACCTTGTCATCTGACAATCTGATTTGAAATTGATGTTCCCTCTTTAGGTAACCTTATTTTTCTGTCTGAATCTTACAGTCTTTGTAATTAAAACAATTGTCGCAGTTTCTTCGAAAATTAAGCACACTCTTAGTGTACAACCTGACAATCACTCTCTTTGGTAATTACTCAGATGAACTGAAAACTTAAAGTCCACACAAAAACTTGCACAGAAATGTTTATACCAACTTTATTCATAGCTGCCAGAACTTGGAAGCAAGGTGAATGGATAACCAAAGTGTGGTACACCTAGATAATGGAATATTATTCAGTACTAAAGAGAAATGCACTATCAAGCCCCGAAAAGACATGGAGGAAGCTTAAAGGGATATTAATAAGTGAAAGAAGCCAATTTGAAAAGGATATGTGCTACGATTCCCATTATATGACATTCTGAGAAAGGCAAAACTGTGAAGATAGTAAAGGGAGCAGTGGTTGCTTGGGTTTGTGGTGAGGGAGAGAGGAGTATGCAGAGCACAGAGGATTTTTAGGGCAATGAAACTATCCTGTATGATACTACAGTAATGGATACATGCCATTTACATTTCTCCAAACCCATAGAATATTCAGCAGAGTGCGAACTCAAATTTTAACTATGGTCTTTGGGTAGAAGTGATGTGTTCATTGAATGCAGCAAGTGTACCATTGTGGTGTGGGATGTTAACAGTGGGGGAGGCTGTGCATATGGACAGGGGTAAGGGGTGTATGGAAATCTCTACACCTTCTGCTTAATTTTGCTGTGAACCTGAAAGTGCCTAAAAAATAAAGTCGAATTTTATTGTATTTGTTTAATTTTTAAAGTTTAGGTTTAAAGTTATTTATTTAGAGAGAGAGAGTGGGGGAGGGGCAGAGAGAGAGGGAGAGAGCCTGATGTGGTCTTGAACTCATGAACTGTGAGATCACGACCTGAGCCAAAATCCAGAGTCAGATGCTTGACCTACTGAGCCATCCAGGTGTCCCAAAGAAAGTCTATTTAAAACAAAACAAAACAAACAAATGAAATTCCCTGTACATAAAAAAATATCTTACTAGGAAATCTATATTTTGCCTAAAGTACTATATCTTTATAAATATTTTGACAGTAACCCAGAATTGCTGCTTTATTTATTTATTTATTTTTTTTTTGGTGATTAAGTCACATGTTATAAAAGATTATATGATTTAGGCTTACATTTTTTTTATAATATATGAAATTTATTGTCAAATTGGTTTCCATAAAACACCCAGTGCTCATCCCAAAAGGTGCCCTCCTCAATACCCATCACCCACCCTCTCCTCCCTCCCACCCCCCATCAACCCTCAGTTTGTTCTCAGTTTTTAACAGTCTCTTATGCTTTGGCTCTCTCCCACTCTAACCTCTTTTTTTTTTTTTTTTTCTTTTTTCCTCCCCCTCCCCCATGGGTTCCTGTTAAGTTTCTCAGGATCCACATAAGAGTGAAACCATATGGTATCTGTCTTTCTCTGTATGGCTTATTTCACTTAGCATCACACTCTCCAGTTCCATCCATGTTGCTACAAAAGGCCATATTTCATTTTTTCTCATTGCCACATAGTATTCCATTGTGTATATAAACCACAATTTCTTTATCCATTCATCAGTTGATGGACATTTAGGCTCTTTCCATAATTTGGCTATTGTTGAGAGTGCTGCTGTGAACATCAGAATTGCTGCTTTAAGGAAACTTAGATGGAATCCTCAACCACACTTTCCCTCTACTTTATAATCATCTTTATTATGATGTAATCTTTACGTGTACTAAATATGCAATGCAAAGCCCTAGGGGAGCGGTTTTGAGTGGTATCATAACCTGAGTTCATTTTCATTCTACCTACACAGCTTTTATGAAGGGGGTCCATGAACACCTGGCTCTCTCACATAATTTATGAATTATTTTCTATGTAAGGATTACCAGTTTCTTTCAAATTAAGATCAATGTACTCTTATAGTCCTTGCTGCCAAAAGATGACATATTTAAAAAAAAAATTTTTTTTTCAACATTTATTTATTTTTGGGACAGAGAGAGACAGAGCATGAACGGGGGAGGGGCAGAGAGAGAGGGAGACACAGAATCGGAAACAGGCTCCAGGCTCTGAGCCATCAGCCCAGAGCCTGACGCGGGGCTCGAACTCAGGGACCGCGAGATCGTGACCTGGCTGAAGTCGGACGCTTAACCGACTGCGCCACCCAGGCGCCCCAAGATGACATATTTTTAAGTGACATATGTTTATATCTTTGCATCTTCTCTTGGAAACTTGTATCCAGGCATTTGGGTCCCAAATTAATTTTTTTCATCTTTATTAAGATATAATTCACGTGCATAAAATCTGCTCATTTAAAATATACAATTTGATGGTGTTTAGTATATTCACAGAGTCGTGTAACCATCACCAAAATATAATTTGAGAACGTTTTGTCACTCCCCACAAAAATCCTATACACATTAGCAGTCAGTACCCATTACCCCTTTCCCAGCCCTTGGCAGACAATAATATGCTTTATGTCTCTAAAGATTTGCCTCTTCTAGGCATTTCATATAAATGGGACCATACCTTATGTGGTCTTTTGTGACTTTTCTTTCACTTAGTATGTTTTCAAGATCCATCTCTTCTGTATAGCACGTATCAGTACACCATTCTTTTTAATTGGTAAATACTATTCCTTTGTAACAATTTGAGGAATGCAAAAAATGATATGTGAAGTGGGCTTTACCACACACATACAGACATACCATACTCCTTCACATGCATACTACACTCCCACGTGCATGCATGCCCAGCCTCACACCTCACACTTATATACACACTCATCGCACTCACAAGCACTACCCCACTTGGTTTTTATAAATCCTCCCTCCCCAACATTTTGCTACTGCATTTGAAGCACCTGAAGATTGAAGCACACTTGTAGTTTCATCTATGTGAATCACTCTCCCCTCTGTTCTTCGAAAGTTCTTTAAATGTTTTTTTTTTTTTAAATGTATTTTGAGAGGGAGAGAGTGTGTATGCATGAACAGGAAAGGGGCAAAGAGAGAGAGAGAGAGGGAGAGAGAGAATTCCAAGCAGGCTCCCCACTGTCAGCACAGAGGCTGATGTGGGGCTCCATCTCATGAATTGAGAGATCATGACCTGGGACGATATCAAGAGCCGAATGCATAACTGACTGAGCCACCCACGTGCCCCTGTTCCTCAAAAGTTTGAAACGTGATCATGAAATAAAAGAGAGCCAATGCTGGGATTCTGTTAGGTGCATCTGCATCCTTCAGTGTAACTTGCCTTTGGAGCTTTTTCCTCTGACATCTAGCCTGCTACTGTCCTGGCTGTCCCAGGACCTCCTCATGCCCTGGACCTTCTCCAGACCTTTCTCCACACTCACCTACCACCCTTATTCTCTCATCAGTGGAGCCAGATTTCAGGATGTGCTCCTCATTGACTGCATGATCTACTATGTAATATGGGAGTTATAACAATTCATTTTCAGGACTAAAAATTATAATGCATTGGACGTGGCATGTATTCAGTAAATGTCAAACTGTTTCTCTCTCCCTTAATCTCAATCTCCATATCTCTTTAACTATATTATTTGTTCTGGTCATATTTCCTGAAGGATCTTCAACCAGCTAACCATTTGTTTTTGTTTTTTACTACTATAATTTAATTAATTATTGGTGATAGAATTTTAAGTTGAATAGGGTTCTTTTGGAAATAATGTCAGAATCTACAATTGACTCTAATAGGACTTCATGTGGACAAAGGAGTTATATTTGGGGCATGCAGATCTTTTCACTTGACTCAAATCATACAGGAGGACGGAATGTGATTATCATGAATTAAACTAAACTATAACACTGACCACAAAAAATTAGATTATTTTCATGTCTTGGTTGTTAGAGTACTTCCTAAGTGCATGAATTATTAAGCCTTTTGAAATATCACAGGTTTGTGCTATATCCAAGGATATCTTCACAATGTCACAGAACATCGCAATGTCATAAAAAGTTGTGTCACTGACATAAACTCAAAGGCATCTCTTTAAAAAGCATCACCTTGAGAATGCGGTTGAGACCATTGTTCTCATTTCGTTTTTGGCTACCGTGACATTGGCTGTCACACGTGCACTTCAAGCCCCAAGTGGTAAGTCACTTTTGGTCTCTGAGGACAGAGGGTTTTAGATAAATACACCTCATTTACTACCTTATTTTTCCTGCATTGATTATTATTCACTGTTTTATTTTGAAAACAATCCTGAGCGGTGATGGAACAAAATGAACATATTCCTGTTTTTTAAAAGTTTTACCATTAAACACATTTGCTTTTGTGTCATGTGGCATGTAATGAATTATTCAGAGGCAAAGCTGAGACCTGATATTTTGATCTTTTACAGTTCCCTTTTATCCCTTGGTTCTTAGAAATGGTAACAAATTATGTGTTATTGAAGACTTTATATTGGCATGTGCAAATAATATGAGTATTTATTAGCAGTGGTATCTCATATTCTATGTAGAATATAACCGCCCCATTGCAGACATTATAGTCATGTGGTATTATGCACACAAAGCCATATTCCTATGGTTTTGATGTTGTGGGAAGTAGCAGACTGTTTTCTTTATTCTCGTAAGTTGAATTTCCCCCTAAGACTCATTAGGAAAAGGCATGTTGAAACGTGTGGTGTCATTACACGATTGTTCTCGCTTGGCAACAAGCAACAAAAGGAGTAAGACGCTTCTGACAATTTCTGAAATGTGATCATCAGATATCACTCTCTGAAATTAATGAGATGCAAGAGAAGGCCAAGAATTTAATAGATCCTATCATGTGTGCAACTTGATGAGGGCTTTAAGTGGAAATACAATCATGTGCCAAGTAAATGCAATAGTTTTCCTGATCATCTACTTCCTCACTAATGTGGCTTCGTGACAATCAAGCAGATCTACCGTGTTAAACCTTGAAATGATTACAGAATATTCAGAATACTCTGAAGAAATTATATGTAATGAAGTGAACAGCTAAAGCTTTAGTTTTACTCACCTAAGGACAGTCTTGTTTGTTTTCTTGTTTTGAGATGAGGAAATATTGTAAAAATCAGCTAGAAGGTAAATTCTCCCACTCAAACAATTGGGTTTCTCATTTAGTGTTTCTTGTTTTTTTTTTTTTTCCCCCATCTGTTGACTCTTGGCATCTCCCCTGCTGCTCCTGGTCCCCACCTGGCCCCGTCTTGATTCTTCTGTTGCATGTCTGTCTCCATGGAGACAGACTGCTCAGAGGAAGGAACCGTGCACAGTATCCAGAGGCGCACCTCACCGGACCCTCCGTGGGTTCAGCTTCCTTTTGATCACAGTGCAGAAAGGGAAGTTATCCCATCTTAGAGGAGCAAAATGTGTTTGGCACCCACATTTCTCCCCCAGTATAGTTCTGCGGATGCAATTCGACAAAGCCCTGAGAAGAGAGATGGGATGCCATCTGTTTTCCGTGCTTCAGTGTCAGGAGAGCTGCGACCATTGTCAGGAGAGAAAGAGAGGGATAGAAGTTAAGCAAGATAAGAAAATGAAGGGCTCCCCAACAAACTTACACCAGCAGTCCAACTGTGCAAGGCAAGGGTTGTTAACTAGAAACCTGAGAAATATATGGCAGCTGTGTATATGTTCCCCCATAAAATACACAATTTTTCTGAATAGAACAGTACTAAAATCCATAAAAAATTTGTTTCTTAATGACTAGAGGAACTGGGCCATTAAAAATGCCACAAAAAATGCTTATTTTACAAGGCGGTGCCTAGGTTTATAGGAAAGTGTAAATTCACTGAAAGCTTGTTGTTGTGGAGGGTCTCACACCTTGGACATGCCAGCCTTTTTTTTTTGTTTCCACCAACAGTAGTATTTTTCATGCAAGCACATCCACAAAGTTTTACATTAGACTTGTAGACCTGTGTAAAAAGCCGAACTTGCCTATGTAAGACATAATAGTGTTGAAACTTAAGGGAAAAAAGTATGTGTGATAGCCAGTACACAAGTGTCCATTTCTGGGTGTGAGAAATCACTCTGACATCAGAGACACCAGAACTGAGAGCTGAATCCTTTAGTTTTCTAAACAGACTTGTGCAAAAAGACATTTTTACCTTCCTGGTACGCACTGTTATCTCTGGACACCTGGCTAAATCGAGGATTTGATTTTCACTCACTCTATTGCAGTGGCATTCACTCCAGTTTGCAGTATTATCTTTCAGATTTACTGCCTTTAAACTGGGCATTTTCCTGCCGTTTAGATCTCTACCTTCTAGATTAACAGAAAGAAGCATCTAGAAAACAGTAATGAATAACATTATAATTTGTGTTATAGTTTACAGAGCTCTTAGAATGTACCTAGTTTCATCTGGGTCCTATATGTAGGCTGAGAGATGGGAATAGTTATAACAACTGAGGCCCAGAGAGGTGAAGTGATTTGCCTAATGTCACACAGCTAGTAAGTGACAGATCTCAAGCCCAGTTCTTTTCACTTCACAGCCTGTGCAACCCTACCTGCTATTAACAGTTTCTTAATGTGAAGCATGGGTGTTTTTTCTTTAAAGAGTCACCCAAGTGTTTGGTTGTAAATCACCAAAGGACAGAAGTAGGATTCTATGGTTCTCTGGGAAGAGTGTTTCATTCAGTATCTTTGCTGTGTGCTCTCCAGGATAGAGAGAATTCCAGCTGTACTCATCCACAAGACATAATAGTTCCTATGAATTTTCTAGGAATAGAAATGAAAAATCACTTCAGTTTCAGCACTGTTTCTTTGGTATTTATGCAGTGCCTGCCAAAAAACAAGTAATCAGGGGTGCCTGGGCGGCTCAGTTGGTTGAGCGACCGACTTCGGCTCAGGTCATGATCTCGCGGTCTGTGAGTTCAAGCCCCGCGTGGGACTCTGTGCTGACAGCTCAGAGCCTGGAGCCTGCTTCTGATTCTGTGTCTCCCTCTCTCTATGCCCCTCCCCTGCTCATGCTCTGTCTCTGTCTCAGAAATAAACATAAAAAAAATTAAAAGAAAAAAACAAGTAATCAGAAATAAGTAGGCCTTAGAATGGTGAGAATCTAAGAAAGCTGTTTTTCCCTTTGTGTTGGTAGGAGGAGAGTGTGTGTTAGTGAGATCATCCTGTACGGGCAGGCTAATGGTCTCCATGGGCTAGAACGCCACGCCGGGCTTTCCCATGTGAGTCTGTAAGTGACTCTGGGTTACTCTTTCGCATCTCTCCACTACACAGCGCTAGTGGGCAACAAGAAAGTGTGTCCAATCAGCTAGTGGCTAATAAGGCTTGTTTAGTCTTCTTACTGTTAATTTTAGCAAACATTAATTGAATACTAAGCATTGTGCTCACTAGATATAAAGCCAAATAAAACATTGTCCCTAGTATGAAAGAGTTTATAGTACAGTACATTTGCCTCCGTATGAACTTATAAACCCTACCACTGATGGCTGTATCTGAGATTTTGAAAGAGAGAAGCTGAAACACTGCAAATCATTCAAACCTGGCTGTTTGAAATAACCGAGCCAGCCACCAAGCTAGGAAACAGACCTAATATGTCCACCCGGCCGATCTCCACCACTTGACTACCTTGTAAAAATGATTGCATCATTTCAGGATGAAGAGTAATACCGATTATTGGCTAATGTTGGCTCTCAGTGCTTTATTATCGAATACACTTCCTGAGAGCCCTGTATTTCCTGGTTTAAGTGTGGTGAATGACGTACTTGTAACCAAGAGACTCCGCTCAGCCCAAGCGCTTCTCCCTGACGAACAAGGAGCCTGCCAAGTAAACAAGCTCTTTGCTGTGCTACGTGTAAGAAAAGGAATATCTTTAACCCAATAATTCACAAACAAACCATGCCATTTGGATTTCAGTAGCTGTAATGGTAGAACAGTTGTTGACTTTTATTAGTGTGTAATTAACTCTGTAGTGTGTCAAGATGAAAGTAGAAATTTTCTATTCGGAGATGCTCACAGGCCTCACTATTCTAACCAGTTACGTGATATCCTTTTAACACTTCGACGGTCAAGGCCAACAATTGAGATCCTGTTGACAGCAAGCAGGGATCGGCGTGTTGATTGCATCGCACGACGTCTGTATGTATGTTTCTATGTATGTATTTCTCTTCAACTGGCTTCAAATTCTGAGGCAAAGCTGGAGTGTGGGATTTGGAGACGACAATGGGGGGACATGGGGAGCAGAGATGGGGAGTCCATCAGGCCGGTACTTGCAGATTCAGCAGTCTTTTAGCTGGCCGACATTCCAGAGATGATTTGAATCAGTGTCACATGCTCCTTAGCTGAAACCTGTCCCAGATGACCCAGTCACCTCTCTCCATGACAGCGTCTTGCCATTCCAAGGCTGTCAATCCCTGTGCTCGCCAGAGCATTGCTGCTGCTGCTACTTTTGTCACTGTCACGGAACTGCCGTGTCCGTACTGAGACCGGCTGCAGGCCCCTCCCAGAACACGGAATGCTGTCTTTACAGGGCTCATGGCTGTGTGTGCCTCCAGCATACAGGGATCTCTCTGCCAAGTCTTCCTCCTCTTCTGGCCTCTGAGCTCCTGCAGGTTGCGGGCCCCACGACATACCCCGGTATCATGTTCCCTGTCGTAGTTCTTCAGTGCAGGGCACAGACCAAGCCTGCCATACACTATACCCACGGCACATTTTAGTGCCACCCATAAGTCCAAGGCCATTGAAATATAGCACGGGCCATAGGTCCTAGCGAGACTGCAAGGACACATGTTTTTCTCTCTTTTAAAAGTCCCTCTTTTCTTTTTTTTTTTTTTCTTTTTTTTTTTCAACGTTTATTTATTTTTGGGACAGAGAGAGACAGAGCATGAACGGGGGAGGGGCAGAGAGAGAGGGAGACACAGAATTGGAAACAGGCTCCAGGCTCCGAGCCATCAGCCCAGAGCCTGACGCGGGGCTCGAACTCACGGACCGCGAGATCATGACCTGGCTGAAGTCGGACACTTAACCGACTGCGCCACCCAGGCGCCCCAAAGTCCCTCTTTTCTGTTGCAGTGGCTACTTACACTTCTCTTATTATCCCTGTAAGGGGAGTCGCCTCTTCTTTGGGCCTCACTCAAATAGGTAGCTAATTCCCAGTCTCTGTTTGAACCCTGGACCACACATACTGTTCACAGGAGTCTAGAGAGTGGCTTTAATAAATGGTGGTCCCAGTGTTCACCAGTGTGTAATGTGCAGTTAGCAGCCCTCGAAAGGAGTAAGAGTTATTAGCCTTGAGGGCCTTAATTGAACTTGAGACTTTAACTGCATTAGCTTTGTGCTCAGAGCAAGAGGCAACCGCCTCATACATCAACCTAAAGTTTGTCAAATTCTTGAAAACTTTGGGAACATTTGGTAAAAATGAGCAAAGATGGAACCTTAAATTGTTTTCTGGGTAATAGATCTTGTTCAAAGCTTTTTTTCCCCCTAGTGCAGCTTGAGAACCACCTGACAGTAATTAAATTATTCTAGCATCTCACTCCCACCTCCCACACGCATTTTCCCCTTTTGTTTTGTGATTTGGTGGTGTGTGCAATTATCTTCTTTTAAGAAACAAGCACAGCCACCCACAACTACACGTGTTAACTGTAAATCTGAACTCGTGGCAACGGGAAGGAGGCATCCTTTTCCCTTTTTCTCGCAGGTTGTAAACTGGTTATTCACATTTTCTTTGATGAGAATTTTAAGCACCGAGTACCGTATTCACAAGCACATGCAGCAGATGGTTAGGAATACTGTGTGATAAGGCACGCTGGCCAATTTCTTTAGCTATTTTCACCTCCTGAACACATTCCAAAGAAATGCAATGGCATATTGTAGGGTGTGTCTTTTACAAGACCTCTTTCCTTAAACATGAATATAATTTGCTGATGTGTTCACTTTAAGATAGATTCATTTGGGGGATGTCTCTGCTGTAAGTGATCTTGTAGCATTTTCATATAAAATTAGACTTCTGCCGAAAGCTCTCTTGGGTGTTGCTGCCTAGGAATTAACCCAGCTGTTCCTTCTCTTCACTGAGTCAGACCATGAGACAGGAGGAAATGAAGCAAGATATTTAGATGACCCCTAATGACCTTCATGCACATTATCTGTGTGATGAGATAATCTGCATAGGGGAGGAAAGAAATTTCCAGGTCACTCCACATGCTCTGTGAACTCACTCCACCGTTTACTAGGCTGGGGGCCCTAGGCATGTTTCTTAGACTCCAAATCTTTCTGTAAAATGGGGATAACCAATACTACTTTGTTGGGTTGTTGTGAAGATAGAAAGACATTAGGTCGGTAGAGCTCTTTTTTCATAGAAATGATCAATTAAAAAGTAGTGAAGCTGGGGCTCCTGGGTGGATCAGTCCGTTGAGCGTCTGATACGGGCTCCGGTCATGATCTCGCAGTCTGTGAGCTTGAGCCTCGAGTCAGGCTCTGTGCTGACGGCTCAGAGCCTGGAGCCTGCTTCAGATTCTGTGTCTCCCTCCCTCTCTGCCCCTTCCCTGCTCACAGCCTCTCTTTTTTTGTCTCAAAAAGTAAATAAACATTAATTAAAAAAAAAAGTAGCGATGGTGATGGATAAATGATAAAGAAATATGAACACACATCTGGCACTTTCTTCCTGCAGATATATCCCAAAGTTTCCTCCTTTAGGGAGAGTCCTCTGATAGCCAGCAGCCCAGCAACTGAAAACACTCCTTGGCCTTCCCTTCCTAATACGCTTCCTTATTTCCAACTATTGCTTCCAGGGAGTGTGCAGATTGATAAATTGACTCCAAAGTTGTAGTTTCAGGGGACATTAGAGTAACAGAGATTTGGGGTCAAAAGAGAGCTCCCAAAGTGGTGGTGTAGCTACAGCAGAAGTTAATTTGCAGGGAAGCAGCAAGATAAAGAAGTGACTAGATAATATCACTTGGGTTGTTTGAACTACTGACAAATTCAACAATCAATGGGTAACGATGGTGTGCTATTTTACTACGTTATCACTATTTCCATGAGCACAGCCGGCTTCAGTCTGTGTGTGTATGTGTGTGTGTAAGATATCCAGGCCTCCTCACGTCTTGCTTTTTATTTTTATATCATTCAGCATAAAGGACTTTCAGAATTCTTTGTTTCGATTTATCCATTTACTTATATACGTACATACAAATCTTAAGGGGACAGAGTATAACCTTTTGGACTGCGACTTAAATTCTTTGTAAAAATTTGTCCTTGGATGGGGCGCCTGGGTGGCTCAGTCGGTTGAGCGTCCGAACTTTGGCTCAGGTCATGATCTCAAAGTTAATGAGTTTAAGCCCAGTGTTGGGCTCTGTGCTGACAGCTCAGAGCCTGGAGCCTGCTTCGGATTCTGTATCTCCCTCTCTCTCTGCCCCTCCCCGCTCATGCTCTGTCTCTCTCTCTCTGTCAAAAATAAATAAACATTAAAAAAAAATTTGTCCTTGGATTTGCTCTGACTATCCAAATAAGGCTTCTGATGACCTCTAGTACATTCATTTTTAATTGTTTCATTTGTACAGACATTTAATCTCTCCAGTCCAATGGTTGTACGTATAGATTTTTACATTTAAAATGTTTGGATCAATTTTCTTTAACTTTGGAAAAGTGGTAATAATTCATCCATTAAAACATCAATACTAGAAAAAGAGGGTCAGTTGTTTAAAAAAAAAAAGCAAGAGTGATTTAGAACAGTAATAAACCAAATACTTCTTCTAGTGTGGATAGAGATCAGCAAGCTGATGCAGATACAATTTCAGAGAGAAAGGAAGTCATGGAGGAAGTTAAAAGTTTTTATTTCCTAATAAAAACATGTATTTGGAACTACTTCACTTCTTGGTTTATTTCCTTTATCCCTGAATCGATTAAGGTGCTTAAGAGGCCATTGTTAAAAGGCAGATAGCCTTTGCATTGTGAAGCCTAAATTAATGCCTTAGGTGACTTAAGGCAGGTAGAGAAAGACCTCTGTGGTCCCAGACTAGAAATTCTAAAGAATCTGAAGAGTGAAGTTGGTCTATAATTCTAGGCCTACAGTATCCAATACATGAACCACTGGCTAGATGTGACTCTTCAAATTTAAATTAATTAAAATTAAATTAAATTTAAAATTCAGTTGCACTGGCCACATTTTCAGTGCTCAATAGACATATTTGCCTAGCAGATATCATGTTGGACCAGGCAGAGGTGACCATGTCTATCACTTCAGAAAGTTCTGTTGGACAGCACCGCTCTAGGGACAGACATAAGGAGTCATAGAGCCGAGTAGTGTGAATCAAGAGACTCTTTACGAGGAAAAGACAGGTGAGATACAAGTATTATCAGCTAATCTAACAAAGGCCAAAATTTTGGATATTTATACAAGTGGAAGCAGAGTAAGAAGTCCTCCGGTGGTCCAAGTGGGCAGATAGCTATCCCAACAAACAATCTCCAAGTGCTGCAACCTGTTCACCAGGGTTCTGAGGCATACTAGGTCCAGCTATCAGAATACCTGGTGCCCCCATTGTCATCTCCAACCTTGTGATTCTGAAGCTACATTTGGTATCTAGCCTGGGGTAGGACTGTGCACCCAGAGGCCAAGGCTGGAGTGGACATGTGGCAGATCATTGCCAGTTTCTAGAGGATGGGCTAGTCATCAGCCTGGAATGTGACTCAGAGAGGCTCCTGACTTTGCTCACTCCCTAATTTTATCTCGTTTGGGGTCAGGGTAAGACTAAAAAAGGTTAGATTACTCCTTGAGACCATCAAAGAATCTTTTTGATCCGACTACAATTCTTCAGAACTTTTGGAGACGTTTTGCTCTCCCCATGTGCTCTCATTCATTTGCTTACTCATTCACTTATTTAGCTAATACACATGGAGTGCCTCTTATGTGCTAGGGAAAACGGATGCAGAAACCAGGCAAAATACCTGCCTTCAAAGAGGTTATTTCTTAGTGGAGGGAAACAGAAAATAAAATGGAAAAAAAAAAAAAAGACAGACTACACAGTGTATCAAATGGTAATACCTGCTGCGGAGAAAAATAAAGCAGGGCAGGGGTCCCTGGAGAGTTGCAATCGTAAGCAGTCATAGAAGGCACACTGGTCCTGAAAGACAGTGAAGTGAAACGTGTGCAAAGATCAACAGCAGGCAAGAGACAGTCTATGTAGATACATGAAGGAAATGAGCTCTAACCTGAGGAGAGAGCTGGGTGGGATCATACTTAGCTTGTTCGGGGACCAGCAAGCAGGTGGGAAGCCGCAGCAAGTGTGAGGAGGGGGTGATGGCAGAGAATCAGAAATGATCACGTCTACCATTAGTAGGCCAATGAGTACTTCACCTTTTTCCTTAAATGATTTTGGAAGGAAGCCTTTGGAGGATTTTGATCAGAGGAGGGACATGACCTGCTTTACATTTAAAAAGAGTCTGGATGTGGTTTGGGAATATTATGCAAAGAAACAAGTTGGGAGCAGGGAGATCTGTGAGATGTTAGTGCAGAAATTCAGAGAGTGATGATAATGGTTTGGAACAGTGGCAACAATGAGGCAGTGTTTTAACATTTTGGTCTCAGAGCCTGTTTATACTCACTGCTAAGGATTATTGAAGACCTCACAAAGTTTTTGTTGATCTGGATTATATCTATCAATATTTTTACCATGTTAGAAACTAAAACTGAGGGCTTTAAAAATACATTTATTGATTCATGCGAAACTGACGGTAATAAATCCATAACATATTAACATTATTATGAAAAATAAATTCATTCTCCAAAAGAAAAAATTTAGCGAGATTATTGAAATTGCTTTAGAGTTTTGCAAATGCCTTTAATGTTTGGTTTCATGGAAGACTGCTGGAGTCTCATATTTGCCACTGCATTCAATGTATTATGATATGTTGTTCTGGTTGCAGTCTATGAAGAAAATCTATTTTTACAGAGATATCTACTTGGAAAATAGAAGAGTTTTCAGTTAATAGTGGATATTCTTCTGTGATATTGCACCAAAATCTATCTATCTATCTATCTATCTATCTATCTATCTATCTATCTATCTATCATCTATCTATCTATCTTGAGAGAGAGAGAGAGAGAGTCAGGGGAAGAGGGGAGAGAGAGAGAGAGAGAGAGAGGGAGAGAGAGAGAGAGAGAGAGAATCCCAAGCAGGCTCCACACTGTCAGCATGGAGCCTGATGTGGGGCTTCAACTCATGAACCATGAGATCATGACCTGAGCCGAAATCAAGAGTCAGACCCTTAACTGACTGAGCCACCCATCAAAATTTCTAAGTAATAGTTCTTCAAGGTTAGCTTCAATATGCAATTTAGTTTCATTGAAACTGTATCAATGAAGTTTTTATACCGTTTCCTTAAAACCCATTGGTCTGTTTCACACTGTGAATAAATCTTTACTCATACCTAATTGGATAACATCATTTGGAAAATATTGAATATTGAGTTATGCAGATTTTCCAAATGTTGATGCATTTTACTATATAATCTAAAAATCACTTTCACTAATATCATCACCACTCTCATCGAAAAATGTTTTTAAGTATTGGGAAGATTTTAAGCCCACAGTGGTTAAAAATTCTAATTTCCCTATGAAATCTTCAATTTTACCACTGGCACCAATTTCTGGGGTTTCTTTTCCTTGTAACGACAGACCCACTTTGTCCATTTTTCAAGAAAATATCTGCAAACAACCAATGTGAGTGATAACGATTTATCTATCAGTTGATCTCTTAAGTCAAAGTGGTGCTCCATGGAAAAAAGCAGTTAGTTGAGTTTGCAACAGATAATTGCACAAGTGTATTTCGGCATGTAAAAAAGTGCTTGATATATATTGTCCATTTTTTCATCTAGCATGTACTCAAAGGTTGATACTTAAAATAAAAAAAATGGTACTGTTTCATTAAGGGCATTCTTAAATGGATCTGGCTCCCTCTTCCTTTCTTTCCTTCTCCCTGTGAGTGTGTGGTAGTGAGGAATACAAAAGCACAAGTACCATTTGGTGCCAGTGGTTTGATTTGTGCTGAGACACCAACAGTTTTGTCCACCATTGTTTTGGCACAATCTCTCTGCAAGCATCAGTGCAGTGAAAAAGCCAGATAATATTTGGCTATTTTTCCCCTGAAGTTACAGTCTCACTTTGTTGGACTGTCCCTTTAGTGGACACATTGTAGACACCCTGTAAGCATCCTGAGGACTCCCAGGAATTCATGGACCACAATTTGAGAAACACTGTAATAGAAGGTGAGATCTTGTTTGCTGTTGACTGCATCTTGAAGGATTTGAAGATGTTGGGATTTTAGGAGGACTGTAAGCAGCTGAAGTATTCCTGATAATTTGATAGCCATCTTTTGTAAATTTTGAAAGCCACCTGACTGTTCTTCATAGGTAATGAGGCTTCTTAGTTCTGTCTTTAAGAACCTTTCTTTCTCGGCCACTTGGATGGCTCAGTGGGTTAAGCCTCTGACTTTGGCTCAGGTCATGATCTCGCGGTTCGTGAGTCAAGCCCTGCGTCAGTCTCTGTAATGACAGCTCAGAGCCTGGAGCCTGCTTCCGATTCTGTGTGTCCCTCTCTCTCTCTGCCCCTCCCATGATCACACTCTGTCTCTCTTTCTCTCAACAATAAACATTAAAAAAATTGAAAAAAAAAAAGAACTTTTCTTTCATTTGGAAAAACTCTTTGCTCAGGTCTCTGTAGAGCACTGGTGTGTAACGTTAGTATTTGGGTCAAAGAGCCCTTTGAAAATCAGACAACAGATGTGTATCCTTAGGGTGTTAAAGTACAATTCTGATATTAACCACCCAGAATTAGTGTCAGACTCCACAGGCTTAAGGGCATCATCCCAGAAAGCTTCCTTACTCAGATGCCCAATGGAAGCTCAGGATTTCCCAGCCACCTGTATTTCTGACCAATTGGCTACAAATTGAGGGATTTTAATGATTCAATAGACTAGAACAACTCCTAGAACTCAGGAAAGTTGTTGTAATTACAACCACAGTTTTATTATAAAGGATGCAAATGAGGACCAGCCCAATGAAGAGCCTCAGGGCAAGGTCTGAGAGGATTTCAGACACAGAGTTCCCATTGTCGTCTCCCCACAGATCAGATGTATCACTGTGTTCAACAACCAGGAAACTCACCTAAGTCTTGGTGCCCTGAGGTTTTTTTTTTTTTTTTAATTGGTGTTTCATTACACGGGCATGAATGACTGAATCATTAGCCATAGGGTTGACCTTAGTCTGTAGCCCACCTCCTAGCCCCAGAGGTTGGTCTGTGTCAAAACCCTGTGCCTCCAATCACATGGGTGTTTTTTTCTGGTAACAGCCACCATCCTGAGTCATCTCAGTATTAAGCTCAGGTGTGATCTAAAGCGCTCATGAATAATAAAGACACTTATCACTCAGGACATTCTGAGTTTTGAAAGCTCCATGTTTGGAACCCAAGACAAACAAGAGACAAATCCTTTATTATGAAATAACCTTCTTTACAGAAAATACTCCAACTTTTGTTTCAAATGTTGAGGGTTAATAGATACCTAGAAAACCTTATTAGGGCAAATGCCCCTGGTTAGAGTCACAGATAAGCTTTCCAAATGCAGAATTGAGGCCAGTATCCAATTCACTCTTAAACATAGAAGTATGTGGAAAATTTTCCAGGCTTGTGGTCCAAAGACAGCATTCAGAGAGTCATATGAATGCTTTCATTAATGCAACCAAGGGTAATTTTGTAACGTTACTAGTTTTTATGCTACAATATGTAGGTTAATAAGAAGCAGTAATTTGTAGGACAAAGTTGTTGGAGAGAGCAGAGGCTTTTAGGAATTCTGATTGATCCAAATATTAAGGGTTACAGAGTTTCTGCACACACAGCTTCAAGTCAGGGTTTTTAAGCCAGATGCAATGCTGAGTTTAACAACCCCATGCGAGCAGAGCCTCCAGCAGTAGATCAGGCTTCCTTCACACAAGGCACTTAGCACATTTTTGCTGATTTATTGCAGAAGGAATATTTGGTAAATGAGGTGGAGACTATTCTGTCCACTGGCCTGTAGCTGGTGACTGGTCATGTGCATTAGACAAGGGGCTGCACCTGACTTGAGAGGACCTTTTCTTGAGGCGATTTGTACTTGAGGTCACGAGTAGGTATTGTACTTCTTAATCTTATGGGTCTCGTGGCACATTTTTGAAAAAGCTATGGTGTTAATTTAGCTGGACTAGCCAAATTCCAGGCAAGCTAATTACATTCCTTCTAACTTAAATTCCATTGATTTTCATAAACTCCTAAGAGGTAGGCATTTTTAATACTTTATTATTTTTTTTAAATTTTACATCTTGGAAAACAGACATACTACACATGTGAAGTGAAGCAGAGAATGAAGATTATTACCCTGGTCAGATAATTGATGTAAAGTTGTTTTAATTTTGCTTCAATTACACAGATAATGGGCTTACTTCTTTATTTTACTCTCACTCAAGAAATGGATTCTTTCTGTCTGGAAGTGTAAGATAAATTCTTTAAAAATGTAAGGAGAAAATCTCACAGATACTGCTCTATTGAGGTAAGAGCTGTAGGGTTCAATTAAAGAGAAGGTTCTTGTATTAGTTTCTCATGGAGTTAAGTGCTTCGTTGGGGTTACGTCAGTCTCAGAAAGTCATCTGGAAGTGAGTATAGCTCTCAATATCTGCTCTATCAATCAGGATTTTAATGATTCTACACAACTTAAATAAATGCAGTAGTCCTTCGGAGGGAATTTATCACCTTAAGAGAAAAAGTCATTTATGTCCACAGAGTATGTGATTATTTTTCTCTCCTTTTCCTGATTTTCAGAAAGCAGTGTGTGTGTGTGTGTGTGTGTGTGCGTGTGTGTGTGTGTGTGTGTGTGCGTGTGTGTGTGTGTGTGTGTGTGTGTGTGTAAGACAAGGTGCTTTTCCTAATGGTAACTAACATCTCTCTTGCCTCACTTCCTTCTCATCTGGTCACATTCCTGCCCTTTCAGCCCAAGACTCTATATCCTACTGACATGGAACTCATAGTTGGGGATCATAAATTTTGATTTCTGCAGGATCTTTCCTTGTAGCAAGTATATACCAGGTGTATTGTTTAGAGGGCATTGACACATATCTGCATGATGTTTCCATCGTGACTAGCTTATTTGAGTAGAACAGTAAGTCTACGTGCCAATGCATGAGTAGATTCATATTTATCCAGTAAGAAATGAAATGTGCATCTTTGTTTTTTTCACAGACAGCATTGATTTAGACATTTTTTCTATTTTCACTTGTTTATCCTAGTGATGTTGCTGACTCTTCTTGGCATTCTTTGTAACTAAAGATTGTAAATAATAGGACAATCATAAGTTAGCTGATGTGAGCTCATGAATCTGGTGGTGATTGAGAGCCTGCTGCTCCTTCCAGAAGAGTCAATGAAATGGGAATGTTATTTTAGGGGAATATCTTTTCTCTTTTCTTTAAAAAATTTTTTAATATTTATTCATTTTTGAGAGAGAGAGAGAGAGAGACGGAGAGAGAGAGAGAGAGAGAGAGAGAGAGAGAGAGAATGAGTGGGGGAGGGGCAGAAAGAGAGGGAGAAACAGAATCCAAAGCAGGCTCCAGGCTGTGAGCTGTCAGCATAGAGCCTGATGCAGGACTCGAACCCATGAACCATGAGATCATGATATGAGCTAAAGTCAGATGCTTAACCTACTGAGCCAACCAGGCACCCCTCTTTTCATGATCCAACTAAGAGCAGAGATATGGAAGAGTTATTTTAAAATCATTTAAGTTATATATCTAGTAACTATTTTAGCCATTTATTTTCTTAGGCAAAAAGAATTGCTTTGCTGAAGATCATTTAGGGGCTCCCCCTCCATCTGGGTACTTACATTTTATTACAACTAAATTCTAAGCATTTGAGGACAGGGATGATAAGATATTTTTAATTCTTGTGATGCTTTTAGCTTCACTACGATTTGATACTTAAGGATTATTAGCTGATGAAATTGATGACTCTTGAAAACAGAGCTTCTGGACTAAATGAGATGAATCCCTAATAGTGAAAGTTTAGTGATCATAAGAGAAAAAAAATTGTCAAGAGATTCTACTTTATACTTTTAAATCAAATCGTCCTCTCTGATCATCCTTGAATTAAACACTTGCTCTAAAATCTTGGGCATGCAAGGAAATCTAATGTTCAGATTTCCCAGTCCCTTGAGAAGTTGCATTATCAAATGCAATAATGGCATCTGATGCAAATTTGATTTTTAAAAATATCAAGCAGAGAAGTTATGATTTACGTCTTATCCTTTTAAAAATGGAACTTGAGGACCTGTATGCTCATGTGGAAGACAGCCTTTAAGAAAGGCTCTAATGATTCTTACTTCCCAGTATCCAATGACTTCGGGTGGTCATTTCCCTTTGAATATGGGCTTGATTGATTCATTCATTCCTAAGGAAGAGAATACAGTATGATAGGATGACACTTCTGAGATTAGTTTATAAAAACAACTGTGGTTTATGTCTTGGATGTTGTCTCCAGCCATCTCTTGTATCTATCACTCACTCTGGAGGAAGCCACCTGGCTACCCGTGAGGAAGCCCTGTGAAAAGCCCATGTGATTGAGTTTGGGCATGGGTCTTCACCTGTTGAACCTTGAGCATCTTTAGTTAACACTTTGACTGCAGTCTCATGAAAGATAACTACCCACTTAAGCCATTCTCAGATCCAGACTCACAGAAACCATGAGATAATAAGTGTTTGTTGCTTTTAGCTGCTAAATTTTGAAGTAACACATTATGCAGCAATAGATAATTCATATAGGGTTATTAAGCCCAGTAGTTGAAAGAGAACAGATAAGCAAAACTCATGAATCCATCCTTCTCTTTTTTTGGTTTCATCTGAGCACCGGTAGTGGCTTTGACTATTGAGTTATATTGAAGTCATTAATTCATTCAATGAATACTTATTAAGCAGTGTTCTGACCCAGGCACTCTTCTAAACCCTGAGGACATAAAAGGGAATGAAAGAGAGAAGAATTCCTGCCCCCATGGGGTTTATTTTCTAGCTGACAGATAAAGACAACAGAAAGACACATTCTGCTGTTGCTACAATAATGCTGTATAACAAATCACCCCAAAGCCTAATAGCTTAAAACCACCACTATTTATTATTATTTCCCATGTGTCTAAGAGTGGCCAGGGTTGAGCCTGGCTGCTTTCACCTGGGCTTGCTCATGCGTGCAGATCTGATCTGGGCCAACATTTTGTTCTTGGTGAAGGCAGAAGAGAGAAGCAAGAAAAGAGAAGGCATCATGCCTCTTGAAGAATTGAAACTTACCGTCATTTCCTTTGCATCTTATGGGCCAAAACAAATGACAAGTCCAGCCCAGATTTGAGGGGTGTGGAGATAGATTCTTCTTTCTCTGATGGGAGGACCCACTAAATGTGTAAAATACTGAAAGGCCAATAATTAGGGTCATCAGTACAATGAATGCAATATCCTAAATAAGTAAAACACATAATATATCAGATGACATTGAATGTTATGTAGAAAAACAAGGCAGAGAATGAGGTTGGGAGTGAAGGTGGGTGATGTTTAGGAAATCTCTGAAGAAGAAAAGAAGGCAATGGGTAAGGTGTTCAGGCAGAGCAAGTCAAGGGACCTGGAGTAGGAATGTGGCTGGCATGTTTGAATAGGAGAATGAAGGCCAGTGTGATTGGAATACGACTAATGAGGCCTTGAAGACCATCATAAGAACTTTCACTTCTATGAGGAAGCCATTGGCTAGTCTTGAGCAAAGGAATGCCATAAGGTGCTCAGAGCTGCATTAAGAATAGGCTGTTGGAAGGACAAAGAAAGGAGGGAGAATAGGTGGAAAACTATTGTAAGAATCCAGAGGACAGATGATGATGTTTAACTAGAGTGGGAACAATGGAGGTGGTGAGAAACAGTGAGATTCTGAATATATTTTGATGATGGAACTCATGACTTAGTCACTCAGTCACTCTTACATTTATGTTTAGAAATAGAACATACTATGTATAAAAATAAGCCAGTTGATTGTTTTTTCCCAAATATTAAGATCCCAAATCTCCTAGACAAACATTTTCTGATATATTTTGAGCTGTAAGCATCTTTCAATCTACATTTTAAGATTACATTTGTCTCCCAAACATGACATATTGTTTTAAATTTGTTAATAAATCATGTTCACCTCACTAACAAATTCAAAGTAACTTAGTGTGTCACCTGTTTGAAAAACAAAGTGAAATATTGCCTTTATGTATATTACAAATAGTGAAGATTTAAAAATAACCATTAAAATACTATCCTTAAAAACTTGTTGATTTCTTAACATTAGCTCTAATTTTTACAGCTTTTTTGAAGTATGGTTAACAATAAACTGCACATATTTTAAAACTGTGATTTTACACAGCATATTTATTTTGAGATTCATTTATGCTGCCTCAGTATAGGCAGTTCATTCCTTTTTGTTCCTGAGTAGTAAGTATATCATTGTATCAAAATTTGTTTACTCATTCACCTGTTGATAGACATTTGGGTTGTTTCCAGGTTTGAGCTGTTACAAACAAAGCTTCTGTGAATATTTGTACACAACTGTTTATGTGGATTTATGCTTCCATTTTTCTTTTGTAAATTCCTATGTATGATAGGTTAGGTATATGTTTAACTACTTAAGAAACTACCAAACTGATTTTAGCATTTTACATCCCAAAAGCAGGGTATGAAAGGTCTAGTTCCTCAACTTCTTTGCTGATACTTGTATCATCTATTTTTCAGTTTTAGGGTAGTTTCATTATCGTGGTTTTAATTTGCATATCCCAAAAGTCTAATGGTGTTGAATATCTTGTTTTAAAAGGTTTTTGGATTTTATTATTAAAGCTTTTTTATTTTTTTATTTTTTTTTAATTTATTTTTTTTTTCAACGTTTATTTATTTTTGGGACAGAGAGAGACAGAGCATGAACGGGGGAGGGGCAGAGAGAGAGGGAGACACAGAATCGGAAACAGGCTCCAGGCTCTGAGCCATCAGCCCAGAGTCCGACGCGGGGCTCGAACTCACGGACTGCAAGATAGTGACCTGGCTGAAGTCAGATGCTTAACCGACTGCGCTACCCAGGCACCCCTTAAAGCTTTTTTAAAAAACATATTTCATGTACTTATTTCCCATTCATACATCTCCTTTGGAGGAGTGTATAAATTTTTAGCCCATTTTAAATTGGGTTTTGTCTACTTATTGAGTTTTGAAAGTTTTAAATATACATTCTAGATACATGTCCTTTTTCAGTTATTTGATTTTTCAAATACTTTTTCCAAGACAATGGTTTGTCTTTATTCTCTTAGCAGTATCTTTTGAAGAGCATGCATTGTAAATTTTGATAAAATTCAATATATCATTTGTTTCTTTCATAAATCATGGTTATGGTGTCAAATCTAAGAAATCCTTGCTAAATATAAGGTAAAAAAAGATTTTCTACTGTTGGTTTCTAAAAGTTTAATAGTTTTATGTTTTACTTTTAGGTCTATGATCTATTTTGAGTAATTTTTGTATATGGTATGAAGTTTGGATTAAAGTTTGTTTTTTCACACGTGGATTTTCAATTGTCCCAGCACCATTTCTTGAAGCTATCTTTCTCCACTGAATTGTCTTTGCTCCTTTGTCAAAAATCAGTTGTCCATTTCTGTGTATATGTCTGTTTGTGAACTCTCTATTTTCATTGACCTATTTTATTCTCTTTTTTAAAAAGCTTATTTATTCTGAGAGAGAGAGAGAGTGAGAGAGAGAGAAAATGCATGGGGGAGAGACAGAGAGAGAGGGAAAGAGAATTACAAGCAGATTCCACACTGTCAGCACAGAGCCCAATGTGGGACTCGATCTCATGAGCTATAAAATCATGACCTGAGCCAAAATCAAAAGCTGGACACTTAACTGACTGAGACACCCAGGCACCTTTATACAACCTAATTGTATATCTTTAGCCTGAACCACACTGTTTTCATTATTTTAGCTTTGTAATACGTTTTAAAATCAGGTAGTCTTTCAACTTGTTTCTTCTTTTCCAAAGTTGTTTTCGTTGTGTTAAGTTCTATGCATTTCTATATGAATTTTAGATGAACTCATCAATTTCAATATAAAATTCTGCTTTGATTAGGATTATAGTAAATATTCAGATCATTGTGGGGAGAATTAACCTCTTAACAATATTGGGACTGCTGACTTATATACAAGGTGTTATCTCCCCATGTATTGAAATCTTCTTTAAATTCCCTTAGCAACATTTTATAGTTTTCAGTGTACAGGTATTACATGTGTTTTATCAAATTTATCCCTAAGTATATTGTAACTTTTGATAATATAAGTGACATTGCTATTTTTAACTTTTAATTTCTGATTGTTGGTAGAATTAAGAAATACCATTGATTTTGTATATTGATTTTGTATCCTGCAATGTTGCTAAGTTCACTGGTTTTAATAGGATTTTTGGAAATTCCATACTATTTTCTACACAGATGATGATGATTTTTATAAATAAAGATAATTTTACTTCTACTTTTCCAGTCTAGATAACTTATATTTTTCTCTTGTCTTATTGCACTGGTTTGAACTGCTATACATTGTTGAAGTGGTGACAATGGATATTCTTGTCTTATTCCTGATGTTAGGGGGAAAGCATTCAGTTATTTACAATTAAATGTAATGTTAACTAAGTTTGGTATATTCATATTTTTTCAAATTGAAGGAATTCTATTACTAGTTTGCTGAGGGTCTTTACAAAAAGATAGATGATAGATGATAGATGATAGGTGATAGATGTTGGGTTGGACACAAAAATCTATAAATTATATGATTTTATTTTTTAAAAACTTTGTTAATATGGTGAATTACATGGTTGATATTCAAAAGTTAATTACTTGGCTGTGATTGTTAATATATTGTTGGATTCAGTTTCTAACTTTTTTTCAATTCTTATAAGTTCATGAGAAATATTGGTCTATAGTTTATTTTTCTTTGAACAGTTTTGTCCAATTTTGGTGTTAGAATCATATTAGTCTCCTAGATTGAATTGGGAATTATTGTCTCCTCTCTAATTTTCTGGAAGAGATCATGTATACTTTGTATTATTTCTTCTTTTAATGTTTAGTAGAATTCACCACTTAAGCCATCTTGGCCTGGAGTCTTCTTTGTGAGGTTTTACCTACAAATTCAAATTGTTTAAAAGACATAGGCAACTTTTACAACTTAAGGGACTGAAAAAAGAAAAACAATGAAAACCAAATTTAGCAGAATAAAGGAAATAATAAGGAGTAAACAGTGAATAACAAAATAGAGACTAGAAAAACAAAAGAGAAACTCACTGAAAACTTAAGTTGGTTTTTGAAAAGATCAACAAAATTTACAAACCTTAGCTAGATGGACTAAGAAAACAAGAAGAGAAGCCTCAATTTGTTAAAATCAGAAATGAAAGTGGAGGCATTACTACTGATTCTACAGAAACAAAATGTAAGAAAGTATTATGAAATAAATTGGATAACCTAGATGAAATAGACAAATTCCTAGAAACACAAAACCTACCAATAGTAAATCATGTAGAAATAGAAACTCTGAATAGACCAATAAGTAGTAAAAAGATTGGATCAATAATAAAAAACTCCCAACAAAGAAGAGGCTTTGAACTAATGGCTCAGTAATGAATTCTACCAAATATTTAGAGAATTAATAGCAACCTTTCTTAAACTTTTCAAAAAAAGAAAAGAAAAGAACACTTAACTCATTCCATGAAGCCAGCATTACCCTGATACCAAAGTCATACAAAGACACTAGAAGAAAACTACAGGTCAATATACTTTATAAACAATGATGCAAAACCTTTCAATGAAATGCTAGCAAATTGAATTCAATAGCACATTAAAAGGCTCATACACCATAACCAAATGGGATTTATTCTGAATATGCAATGGTTTAAAACATAAAGATCAATCAATGTAAAACAACACATGATCATCTCAATTGATGTAGAAAAAGCATTTGACAAAATTCAACTCTATTTAATAATAAAAGCCCTTAAGAAACTGGGAACAGAAGAAAACTACCTTGGGGTGCCTGGGTGGCTCAGTTGGTTAAGTGTCCAGCTTCGGCTCAGGTCATAATCTCATGGTTCATGAGTTCAAGCCCTGCATCGGGCTCTCTGCTGTCAGTGCAGAGCCTGCTTCAGATACTCTGTCCCCCTCTCTGCCCCTCCCTTGCTTGCACTCTCTCTCTCTCTCTCAAAAATAAATAAACATCTTTTAAAAAAAAGAAGAAAACTACCTCAACATAATAAAGACCATATATATAGGACTAATCCACAGCAAACATATGCAATGGTTAAAGACTGAAAAGTTTACCCCTAATATCAGGAATAAAGTAAGGATACTCATTTTCACCAATTCTGTCTAACATAGCACTAGAAGTTCTAGCCAAGACAATTAGGCACAAAAAAGAAATAAAAGGCATCCAAATTGGAAAAGAAGTAAAATGATCTCTAGTCACAGATAATATAATCTTATACATAGAAAACCTTAGAAATACTACAAAAGACTGCTAGGACTAATAAATGAATTCAGCAAAATAGCATGATAGAAAGTCAAAACACAAAAATCAGTTGCATTTCTATGTACTGACAACAAACAATTTGAAAGGAAATTACAAAAATGATTTAATTTACAATAGCATCAAAAAGAATAGAACACTTAGGAATTAATTTAACTAAGGAGAAGAAATACAATGAAAACTAAAAGAGGTTTTCTGAAAGAAATTAAAGAAGACATAAATGGAAACATATTCCCTGCTTATGTTTAGGAAGAGTTTTCATTTTTTCTTTTAGTGGCAACATAGAAATTCTGATATGCTGTGTTTTTCTTTCCATTCAGTTCAAAAACACTTTCAATTTTTTCTCTTGATTTCTTCTTTGACCAATAGATTATTTAGAAATATATTATTTTGGTTTCAAATATTGAGAATATTCTAGAGATATTTCTGATATTGATTTCTAATTTTACTCCATTTTAGCCAAAGAACATACTTTGTGTGACTTGTGTACTTATGAATTTCCTGAGAATTATTTGTTTTAGTACCCAGAATATAGCCTATTTTGGAAAAATTTCCATGTGCACTTGAATGTGTATCCTATTGTTTTTGAGTGTTGTATTCTAAAAAAAATTTTTTTAAATATCTATTTACTTTTGAGAGGGAGAGAGAGAGAGACAGAGTGTGAGTGGAGGAGGGGCAGAGAGAGAAGGAGATGCAGAATCTGAAGCAGGCTCCAGGCTCTGAGCTGTCAGCACAGAGCCCCACGTGCTCTGTGAGATCATGACCTGAGCAGAAGTCGGACGCCCACTGAACCACCCAGGCCCCCCACTGAGTGGTGTATTCTAAATAAGTCAATTAGGTCAGGGCAACTGGGTGGCTCAGTCAGTTAAACGTAGGACTTTGGCTCAGGTAATGATCTCTGGTTTGTGGGTTCAGGCCCCGTGTAGGGCTCTGTGCTGACAGCTCAGAATCTGGACCCTGCTTTGGACTCTGTGTCTCCCTGTCTCTCTCCGCTACTCCCCTGCTTGTGCTATTTCTCTCTCAAAAATAAATAAACATTAAAATTTTTTTAATATGTCAATTAGTTCATTTGGTTAGTGATATAATTTTCCATCTTCTTGTTCTTAGTTATTGACAAGGGTATTGAAGTCTTTGACTATAATTGTAAATTTGTCCATTTCTCCTTGCACTTCTATTATTACTTTATCTACCAGGCTATCATTCAGAATAGAAGGGGAGATAAAGAAACTTCCCAGACAAGTAAAAGCTAAAGGAACTTGTCACTACTAAACCAAGTTTATGAGAAATGATAAAAGGAATTATTTGTGTGGAAAGAAAAGGCCATAATCAGGAGTAAGAAAACTAGGAAAGAAAATTTTTCATAAGTATAAACAAACATAATAAAATAGTAGATTAATCACTCATAAAATGAATATGGAGATTAAAGCACAAAAGTTATGAAATCAGTTATATCTATAGAAATCAGTCAAAAATTTAAAAAAATAAAAGGATGTAAGCTATAACATCATATACATAAAATGTGGAAGGCAGTAGTAAAAATTTAGTATTTTTAGAATGGGCTCAAACTTAAGCAACCATCATCCGAATTATAGATTGCTATATGCATAGGATGTTATATATAAACCTAATGGTAGCTTAGAAAAAAATACCTGTAGTAGGTGTGCAAAAAATAAAGTGAAAGAAATCCAAGCATATCACTAAACCAAGCCATCAAACCATGAAGGAAGAGAGCAAGAGAAGAAGAAAATAGAGAATAACTACAAAGTCAACTGTAAAGCAAGTAACAAAATGGCAATAAGTACATAGCTTTCAATAATTACTTTTCATGTAAATGGGCTAAATACACAAATCAAAAGACATAAGTTACCTGAATGGTATGCTGCCTATATGAGACTCATTTCAGACCTAAGGACACATGCAGATTCAAAGTGAAAGGATAGGAAAACATTTTTCATGCAAATGGAAGCAAAAAAAATTGGGGTAGCAATACTTATATCAGACAAAAATAGTTCTTCATACAAAGACTGTAACAAGAGAAAAAGAATAACACTACATAGTTGTTCATAAAGGGAACTGTCAAACAAAAGGATACAGCAATTTAAAATATTTATGCATCCAACATGGAACACCCAAATACATAAAGCAACTATTAACAGACATAAAGGAAGAAATTGATACTAATACAATAATAGTAGGAAACTTTGATATCCCTGTTGCAATGGATAGATCATCCAGACAGAAAATCAACAAGGGAACAGTGGCTTTGAATGACACACTGCAGCAAACGGATCTAACAGATATATTCAGAATATTCCATCCTAGAGCAGCAGAATACACATTCTTTTCAAGTGCACACGGAAAATTCTCCAGAATAAACCAACTTATGTCACAAAACAAGTCTGAACAAATTCAAAATTATATGCATTTTTTCTGTCCACATTGGTATGAAACTAGAAATCACACACACACACACACACACACACACAAGCTGCAAAGAACACAAATACATGGAGGTTAAATATCACGCTATTAAACAATGAGTGCTTCAGCCAAGAGACCAAAGAGGAAGTAAAAAAAAAATACATGGAGACAAATGAAAATTAAAACATGACAGTCCAAAATCTCTGGGATGCAGCAAAAGCTGTTCTAAGAGGGAAAATTGTAGTAACACAGGCCTATTTCAAGAAGCAGGAAAAGCCTCAAATAAACAACCTTAACCTTACACCTAAAGGAGCTAGAAAAAGAACAACAAACAAAGCCCAAAGATAATAGACGGAAGTAAAAAAGATTAGAACAGAATAAATGAAATAGAGACTAAAAAAACCACTGGAATAGATCGATAACCCAGGAGCTGGTTCTTTGAAAAGATTAACTAGATTGATAAACCTTTAGCCAGACTCATTAAGAAAAAAAGGACTCAAATAAAATCAGAAATGGAAGAGGAGAAATAGCAACCAACTCCACAGAAATGCATAGGATTATAAGAGAATATTATGAAGAATTACATGCCAACAAATTAGACAACCTAGTAGAAATGGATCCATTCCTAGAAACATATAACCTCCAAAAATTTATCTGGAAGAAACACAAAATTTGAACTGACCAATTACTAGCAATAAAATGGAATCAGCAATCAAAACAGTATGGTCCTGGCACAGAAATAGACACATAGATCAATGGAACAGTATAGACAGCCCAGAAATAAATACATGCTTATATGGTCAATTAATCTATGACTAAAGAGGCAAGAATATACAATGGGAAAAAGATAGTCTCTTAAACAAATGGTGTTGGTGCTGGGAAAACTGGACAGCCACATGCAAAAGAATGAAACTGGACCACTTTCTTTCACTATACAAAACAAGAAACTCGAAGTGGGTTAAAGATCTAAATGCGAGACTTGAAACTGTAGAAAACATAGTCAGTGATTTCTTTGAAATTAGCCCTAGAAATATTTCTAGATATGTCTCCTTTGGCAAGGGAAGCAAAAGGAAAATAAAATTATTGGGACTACACAAAAATTAAAAAAGCTTTTACATAGTGAAGAAAATCATTGACAAAGCAAAAAGACAACCTACTGAATAGGAGATGATATTTGCAAAAGATATATCCAATAAAGGGTTAATATCCAAAATATATAAAGAACTTACAGAGTCAACAACAAAATACCCCTAAATTATCCAATTAAAAATGGGCAGAGGACTTGAATAGTCATTTTTCCAAAGAAAACATTCAGATGGCCAACAGACACATGAAAAGATGCTCAACATCACTAATCATCAGGGAAATACAAATCAAAACCACAATGAGATATCACCTCTGAGATAACACCTGTCAGAACGACTAACATAAAAAACACAAGAAGTAACAAGTGTTGATGAGATGTAGAGATGGAACTGTTGTTGAAAGTGTAAATTGGTACAGCCATTGTGGAAAACAGCATAGAAGTTCCTCAAAAAATTAAAAATAGAATTACCATATGATCCAGCAATTCCACTAATAGATATTTAACCAAAGAAAATGAAAACACTAGTTTGAAAGGATATATGGACCCCTATGTTTATTGCAGCATTACTTACAATAGGCAAGATATAGAAGCAGCCCAAGTGTCCATCTGTAAATTAATGAATAAAGAGAATGTGGTACACACACACACACACACACACACACACACACACACACTGGAACATGACTCAGCCAGAAAAAGGAATGAAATCTCGTCAGTTGCAGCATGGATGGATCTAGATGGTATAATGCTAAATGAAGTAAGTCAGTCAGAGAAAGACAAATACCATATGATTTCACTCATATGTGGAATTAAAGAAACAAAACACACGAACAAAGAAAAAAAGAGAAAAAAAATAAAACAGCTCTTAAATATAGAGAACAGACTGGTAGTTAACAGAGAGGAGGTGGGTGGGAGGATGGGAGAGATAGGTGAAAGGGCTTAAGAGTACACTTACTGAGGGTGTCTGGGTGGCTCAGTCAGTTAAGCATCTGACTTCAGCTCAGGTCATGATCTCATGGTTTGTGAGTTGGTGCCCGACATTGGGCTCTCTGCTGTCACCATGGAACCCACTTTGGATCCTCTGTTCCCACTCTCTCTCTCTGCCCCTTCCCCACTAGCTCTCTCTCTTTTGTCTCTCTCTCTGTCTCTCTCTCTCTCTCAAAAATAAATAAACCTTAAAAATTTTTTAAAAAAGAGTACACTTATTGTGATGAGCACTGAGTAATGTATACAACTGTTGAATCATTATATTATAAACCTGAAATTTGGAACTACTACAGTACTGTAAGTTAATCATACTTGAAGAAAAAAAAAAAGTGGCTATTCAGAGCCCTACTCTTGACACCGATATATAGCAGATAATTGGGAGATAGTGGGGGGAAAGTGGGTAGCCCTGACATAAACCAAATGTCAAAGGAATCAGATGTTAATATAAAATCTGGTAAATATAATGTGCATAGTAGATAGATACAGACTGAGCACGCAGGAGACAAAACACATACAAAACCCCAACAAAACATATACTGTGTATAAAAAGATACATAGAAGAGTGCCTGGGTGGCTCAGTCGGTTGAGCATCCGACTTTGGGTCGGGTCATGATCTCACAGTTTGTGGGTTCCAGCCCCGCGTTGGGCTCTATGCTGACAGCTCAGAGCCTGGAGCCTGCTTCAGATTCTGTGTCTCCCTCTCTCTCTGCTCCCCCCCCCAAACCCCAACTCACACTCTATCTCTCTCTCCTTCCAAAATAAATAAACATTAAAAAAATTAAAAAAATAAAAAGATAAATAGAATTTCAGTGTTTACTCATATTCAAAATTTTTTTTAATGTTTATTTATTTTTGGGACAATGCGAGAGACAGAGTGCGACCAGGGGAGGGCCAGAGAGAGAGGGAGATACAGAATCTGAAGCAGGCTCTAGGCTCTGAGCTGTCAGCCCAGAGCCTGACATGGGGCTCAAACTTACAAACCGTGAGATGATGACCTGAGCCGAAGTCGGATGCTTATCCCAATGAGCCAATCAGGCACCCCAGTGTTTACTCATATTCAATAGGTGATTCACAATTGTCCCGAGATCTCTTTTCAGTGGAGTTAGATCAATTGGTTATTCCTGTCATATTTTGTTTTTTTCCACATCGTTCCCACCTCAGTATAAAAAGATACCCTCTACTATGCTTTATTGGATGTTTGGTAACTTCTAATTGTAAAGTTATACTTAATCAGAAATGCTGGATTCACTCTGAAGTAATTGACTGGCTAATTACTCTTCTGGGAGTGTGGCCTTAGATTAATCATTATAAATAATGGGAAACCAGATAAACTCCCTCTTGCTTCAGAGCTTGCATCCAAAACAAGGAAGAGGAAATAGTATTATTTTTATGGCTTTAGCTTGCCTCACTTTCTAGATGTTGCAGCTGTGTCCTCATTGTATTTTATAGCCAGAAAAAAAAAATCACCCCTCAGCAGTTCCTATAATTTCAAATTTATAAGTATGTCCAGGGTAATTCACCCATAAGCCAACTAGAAATAAAAATAGAGGAGATAGGCCCATCTGTTGGAGTGATTTCTTAACTGCAGAAAACATTTTCCTTTCTTTAAAAGCAAAGCTGTAAAATCTGTATAAATTCCAATTCGTAAACCATGAAACTCTAATTTTTCCACTTCTCTAGTCACTTTGAGTAAATGATTTTGCATATGTGGGATGTCAAAAATCAACAAAATGGTCCAAGGGAGTGTGAGAAATTGATTTTGACTACATGAAAGTCTTGTAAGTGATGGCAAAGATTCTTCAGGTAAATTAGGGCCCAAAAGAATTCTGTTTCTTGGTGCTGAAAGATCCATATCTTCAGTTAGCATTTTTTTCCCTGCTATATAAGTGTATTTCAACACCTTATTTCGTTGTTTTTAGTTCACGATATTTCTTCAGCAATTTAAAAATTAACCCTCTTTTCCTTTAAATCTTTTATATTTTTTAAAATAAGCTCTCACTTAGAAGAACTGATAGGGCTATTTAAACAGGCCTGGTAAAGCCATTATTTAAGGGGAGAAACTTCTTATCCTGAATAATTCAGACAAGTAATTATTTTGCTTGAATATTCTGGCTATGATTCTATCAAGTTTCCTCTTATTCTTCCTGTGTAGAATAAACTCTAGCCGGGAAAAACGGTGCTGTGTTTTATGGACTGTGACCTTTATTTCTTATGCGATAAATCAGAGGTTAAGTCATATGGAGTAGTTCCCCCTTGTGCAGCTGGAAACGCCTCTGATTGAAACCCACACATGTATATCTTGTGAAATGAGAGGTTTTACCACAGAGCACCACGTAAGAGCGATCTTTTTACTTTCCACGAGCCAACACAATGAAGCACAAGGGCTTTTCAAATACTGTCTTACGCCACCACCTAATCATTCTCCATCAGTCTCAGACCTACTCAGTGTGATGAGCAAGGAGACAGAAACCCCAAGGAGCTGTGCTATGCGTGTGCTCGCTCCATTAGAAGAGATGGGTTGAAAAGTGCTGCTTTTTTTTTTTTTTTTTAATTTTTTTTTTTCAACGTTTATTTATTTTTGGGACAGAGAGAGACAAAGCATGAACGGGGGAGGGGCAGAGAGAGAGGGAGACACAGAATCGGAAACAGGCTCCAGGCTCTGAGCCATCAGCCCAGAGCCTGACGCGGGGCTCGAACTCACGGACCGCGAGATCGTGACCTGGCTGAAGTCGAACGCCCAACCGACTGCGCCACCCAGGCGCCCCTGAAAAGTGCTGCTTTTTAATGCAACTATCGTCACTCCTCCTAGGCATTCCAGACTTCATGGTGTATCTTACCAGGGGAAGGGTCTGACACAAAGGACCTTTAGTTATATTTAAAGCCTATGGCTATTGAACAGTCACTTACGGAAGAGGATTTTACTATAATCAGATTGTTTGCTTACCAGGTTTTGCTTCCACTCTTTATGTTCTTTTGTTTCTTTTTTCTTTTGCTTATTCATGTGTTCATTCAATACATATCCCAGTCCCCCCGTAGGTTGGAGAACCCAGACAGTGTTAGTGGAATTCAAGACCACCTGAGGAGGCTCAGTTTCTTTTTTTCCCAGCTTATCAAAAAGGTAATTGGGTTGAGTTTACATCATGGATTGAACTTTGTAAATTTCACTGAACACTTCATTTAAACACACGTATATGGGGCGCCTGGGTGGCGCAGTCGGTTAAGCGTCCGACTTTAGCCAGGTCACAATCTCCGGGTCCGTGAGTTCGAGCCCCGCGTCGGGCTCTGGGCTGATGGCTCGGAGCCTGGAGCCTGTTTCCGATTCTGTGTCTCCCTCTCTCTCTGCCCCTCCCCCGTTCATGCTCTGTCTCTCTCTGTCCCCAAAATAAATAAACGTTGAAAAAAAATTAAAAAAAAATAAATAAACACACGTATATATGCAGAAAACTACAGTTTTTATGAAGAGTTGATTATACATGCAGTTTGGATATCAGTTGCAATCTTCTTTCACTGGGACTCAAATAACTGACAGAGCATAGGATTTAAGTTTGAAAATTTGGGGGAATGGAGCATCTGGGTGGCTCAGTTGGTTTAGTGACCGACTTCAGCTCAGATCACGATCTCACGGTCCATGAGTTGGAGCGTCTTGTCAGGCTCTGTGCTAACAACTCAGAGCCTGGAGCCTGCTTCAGATTCTGTGTCTCCTGCTCTCTGTCCCTCCCCTGCTTGTTCTCTCTCTCTCTTTCTCTCTCTCTCTCTCTCAAAAATAAACATTAAAAATTTTTTTAAAAAATGAAAACTTTGGGAAGTAATTCTGCCAACCTCCCAGTCAGCGGGCATGCTAAGCAAGATTGCAAATAAGGAGAAATTTGTCCTCAGTACATTCCAGATTGCTTGTGTCGTTTCCTCCTTTCATGATGGATTCCTCCAAGTTCTTAGAGTCAGCTGTATAATGAGCAAATTTTCTTAGTAAAGAGTTGATATCAGGTGATATTAGATATTTTTTACTTTTGTGTGATTTTAGATCTGTGTATTACCTCTTCCAGAACTATTTGCATTTTAACAGAAGTTTAGAAATAAATGTCATCTTTTATTGAAGATAATTCAAGCATAAATAACTGTATGAAGGAGACGTTATGGGGATGTAGATCCATTACCAACCACAGCAATTGACTTCTTTATGTAGGCTTAAGATTAACCCTCCCCACAGCAATCATTGATGTGTTATTGGTATATGGGATTAATTTCACTTCTATTTGAAGTGAAGCCAACCCTTGGGATCGCACAACTATTTGTGTCTTCTTTAAAATAGTGTGGAAACCAATTTGACAATAAATTTCATATATTAAAAAAAATAGAATCTTAAAAAAAATAGTGTATGATAACAGCTCTTCAATGAAAGACATTTCTGAATTGGTACAGAATATATGATTTGTCATATATCTAAAAATAGTGGTAGAGATATGTTACAAGGATGACTTCAAGGAGAAAATGATTGATTGTAATTAGAAAACAAACCACATATCAAGCACTCAGTTATCAGAAATCTTATAGAAAAGGAAACCGCTATTAGGACATAATTATAGACCACACTTATACACCTGTTATTCCATTTATAGAATCCTTTGTCTTCTAAAGAATGACTGGAGACATACAGAAAAAAAATATATGTATGTTCACACAGGAGACAATGGGAAATAGTAACACTTTGGCTTGTCATGAATTCCCATCAAATTCATCTGTGCAAGTCAATTTCTTATAACAGCAGGTCTAACTTCATTCAACTGCACAAAAGCTCTCTCACATGCTACTTCATATATGAAGAAACACTGGGGTGCCTGTGTGGCTCAGTTGGTTGAGTATCCAACTTCAGCTCAGGTCACAGTCTCACGGTTCATGGGTTCAAGCCCTGCGTCAGGCTCTGTGCTGACAGCTCAGAGCCTGGGGCTTGCTTCAGATTCTGTGTCTCCCTCTCTCTCTGCCCCCCGCCCCACTTGTTCTCTCTCTCTCTCTCTCTCTCTCTCTCTCACTTGCTCGCTCTCAAAAATAAATAAACATTGAAAGAAAAAGAAACTCTGTGTCTTACTAGAACCCTCAGTGCCCAGAACTTAGGTCCTCATCTAGTGTCTCTCAAAGTCAGAATAAAAGTATGAGTGTTGAAAAGAATCAACCAAAATTTGTGTGAATAGTTACAGAAAAAAATTAATATGAAGGAAAAGGAGAGGCAGGGGATTAATGAAATAAAATAAATTCTACCTATCTTGAAATCCAATGTATCTCCTTCATTATCTGAAGTCTCTGAGGTGGAAAATATCAAAGTTATCAAATAAATTGATCTCTTAGGGTAAACTTTTAGTAGAGAATGTTAATAAGTAATTAGATTTTCAACAGATTAGTCTCTGCCTTTTCTTATGCACACAATTTATTAATTTCTCTCAAACAATCGACCACAGAGTATGCATTTTATACTACCAATTTTCTCAGCAAGAATGCACACACACCCTAGGAAGACTATGGGGCTCCACATCTTTTCTACATCAACAAAATCAGGGCCGCTGAGACATAGCCTATCAAGACACAATGTGACAAATATTGCTATAGTTAATTTGTAAGTTACCTTCCATCTCACAGATAGAATTTCCTGAACCACTTTTAGCTTGGATTCTTTATCTTCTCTCTCTTTATTTTGTTCATATTAGTTCATATCAAATTTTTGCTTTGAAAATTTCCAAATGTAAATTATTTTGTAGCCAGTCAAATCTAATAATTTTCTTTCAAGTAACATTTTATATCATTATATGAATTTGATTTTTTATTCATCTCATAGAAATACCAAAATGTTAAGGGAATAATAATAACTGAAACACTGTGCCAAATACTTGCATTAGCATGAAATGGGGAACTGAATATTTTAACAAAGACCTAGTGGTCTCTAAAAAATAGATCCCTTCCTTCAATTCCACAGTCTTCCTCAGCCTTGGAAAGCTTTTGCTATCAGATCGATTATTTGAGCCCTGGAACTTTAGGTTGCTATGACATGAAGCTTGGAGAGGTCCTTGGCAGTTTAAAGAAAGGTAAATTTCTAGGCAATGATTTATTATACGGTTACAGTCAACATTCTATACATACCAGTTGCTACATTCAGCTTCCTCTGTTTTAAGAGAATCTGAAAGTGTTATCTTTTGATGTTTTGCTGGAGATTATTTCTCTATTAATCAGACACTCACAGGTATTTATTAACCATCTCCTCTTCTTCTTCTCACCTGTATCTTCATTTGGTGTGGTGGGAAAGCCACGTAAGAGCATGCCAGGCTTTCCATTGCTCGCTATCTTACCATCTTGTTGAGCTACAACCTACACAGTGACATAATCAGGGAACAATTAATGTAAAACTTTGTGGTACTTACTGTGCTCTTGGAATTCAGGGGAGAAAACAATACTTGGTGGAATAAACACATGTGTCGTGGAGATCCATCGATCTAAGCTAAGAACTGGTAGAGTTTTGATAGGCAGACAGAAAGAAAATGTGCAATGCCTGGGGGGAGATCATCAGTGGGAATGTAGTTGGCAATGAACAGAAGGCATAGGGAACCAGGGTGAAGAACGCACCAACTGGGGAAAAGTTGCCTGTTGGAGGCTATGGAAAATATTTCACTTGGCAAAAGTTGCGTCTGGTCATGGAGCCTTGGAATTCAAACTGAGGAACTCATCATTGATGGGGGAGCAAAAAAGGAGACACCACAGATTATTAGTAGAGAGGGAATGTGATGGAAGCTGTGTAAAAGCGAGACCAGAGTGGCAGATGCAATGGTGGCTAGAAATCAAGTATAACGCACTATTAACAACCGAGGTACTGTGGTAATAAATAACCAAATATGCCTTGCTGTGTGCCAACTATGTCCTTTGATTTCACATTGATTTATTTATTGTACTGCCATCCTCATTATCTAAAGCAGAACACTACAATTTTATATACCATCTGTGAGCTCCAAATGGTCATAATTAACAATCACAAATGTTCTAAAAAGGTGATATGCTAAAAATAGTCTTATCATGCTTGTCAGCAGGCTGCTTCTGTGAGCACTCTGACATTCGATGAAAGAATGAGTACATTTTGTTATGCCTTCACCTGATTATTATATTTCTAACACAGATTATGAAACTATGAAACTATGCCTGTCTAATTAAACATGTTTAGGTTTAATATTTTGACCGATGGTGAGTTTGGGGTGAAAATAGTAAGACCATACCAAAAGCAAGCTCCAGTTATTGTCATATCTAGAACATAGTATAAAATTCTTATTGAACGTAGGAAAAATGTCAATTATTTGGATGTATTTGTGGTAAATGTAATGGGCTATTTCATTATTTTGTCACCAAATATTCCCATTCATTAAGGAGAACCCCATAAGGAGAACCCCATGGTTTGGACAGCCACCCTTCAGAGTGTGTGTGTCCAATTCCTGGAGAAGCCAGATGGTCTCAGCAAAGGTAGGACTGAGAGTTTGGAGTTTACTTTTCACCACTGGAAATGGGCCTACTTGTTATACATATTTGAGGTTGTCTAAACTGTTACAAATAACCAGAAAAGCAACGAGCCAAAAAGTGTACTAAATTTCATCAAATTGAAGGTGCCACTAATTCCAGGATGCACCGTTATCTTATTACTACTAAGAAAGATAAAACATCTTAAGTTAAACCATGGCACAATGCTCCTGTCTGATTTTTGAAAATTTATTTTATACTTAAAGATATTGAAGAGACTTTTAGACTTACCTAACATAGTTGTTTGTTTTTTTTTTTTTTAAATCATGTGTCACTCTTTCCTTTTAGAAGGAAAATAAAATGAAATGGATTGGTTAAAGTATTCCTAAAACCCTTCCCATTCAGGGTCTGACTCTTTCAAAAGATTTTGACTCAGAAGTATCAGTGCCTGTGCTTTTCTCTGCAATATCATTCTCCTTGCCCTCAAGAGCCTTGATGATGCATTGTTTCTTAAAGAATCCTTGACTATTTTCTATGGGATTTTTCTTCCAAACCACCATCAAGTTTGATGCTATCATTTTGTCCTTGCTATAACAGTTTACACATATGTCGCAAAAACATCAAGAACTAGCACACTTGATAGGTTACTTAGTGCTTCTGGTCCTTCCTGATAGAGCCTCCTATCCTGTATCTGCTCAGCCGTCACGCATCCTTTTTGAGGGGAATTAATGTTTGGAGGGTAAATTTCTTATTCTTAGATTCTTGTGGTTTATAATTAAATACAGAGCCAAACTTCTGACCATTGGTAAAGTGATAGGCCACTTTTTTGTAACCCAAATGCACAATTTTGACTCCTTGATTTCATGGCACTGAAAATGTAATTTTCAAAGCATGCTGAGTTTCATTAGGGTTTCTGATTTGGTTAAATTCCATTTCATGTTTTTCTCAATTAAATCACTTGCATTGGAAGCTATAAGTATTTCCTGTTCAAAGTCAGAAAGAAGTGTCTGACCAAATTGTATTTGATGCCTTAATACTAGTCCCACTGGATGCATGAATCACCCACATCTTCCTCTAAAATGTTCTTCATCCATTCTGATGGTTTTGGCTATTTCTCTTGTCTTCACATGTGTTGCTTGGGTGTATTGTCAATTGTTTCCCACATATCTCAGTAACAAAATGTAACATAGATTCATTTATTTGTGGCTATCTTCCTTTCTTAGTTCCTACAAAGCACGTGGTTGTTGTTTTTGCAAGAAAGCATGAAATTTCATACACATTTCACAAATGTCAAAGTTTTGCTTTACTAAGATCAAATTTATATCCTGTTGCTTTTTACATTCTTTTCTTTGTGCACAACTGCATTTCATATCAAAGCTGAATCATAGTACAATCTTCCTAAGACATTTTAAAAGGCAATTCAACTCAACATGCTTATATAGCAGTGGACATCCCTTAACTGAAGTGACAAAATATGAAAAACTCTGACCAAGATAGTAAGGAACAGCTATATCATGAATGACCAACAGCTACTATAAGACACAATCAATATAAAACTTATGTAGGGGCTAAGAAGCCTCCTGGAGAAAATAAAAAACTTGAACCACATCCACTTTGGACAGATCAGGTGGGCCCAAGGAAGGGAGCTAGGGGATGAGGATGGGAGTTGACCAGTAGAAGTCATGTTGTAATCAAGGATGAGGAAATCCCTGTGGGAGAGCTCTGCCATAAGATCTGGACAGTATAACCAGACTCAGGCTCAGTAACAAGGCACATGGGTGAGTGGAGAGAACCCAACAACCCTGCTGTGTGGGCCCCTCCACCTTGCCCAAGTCTAGCTCAGAGAAGAGGAGGCTTCTCCTCATTTTGTATTGGCTCTTGTGGTAATAAAGATGGTCCATACCTATGGCCGTGGGCGAGTAGATGCTGGCAGAGAAAAGTGAGAGCGTCTTGACTCAGAGCAAAAGAGGTTACTGGCTGACTAGATTAATTCAAGGATGTAAGGCTCCTTATGGAGACTCTTAAAATAAATATTTATTGGGTGATTCTTGTATGCAAGGTAGTGTGCTTTTTAAAGTACTGAAACTCCTGCAAGAGCAAAATTCCTTCATGGATCTAACAAGTGTATGAATGTAATATGGCTTCCTTTGTAACCATGGAATGGTGATGCTTGAGAATTGTCGGATTACCCTGTTCAGTATTAAATCTCTGGGAATATACAAAGAGACAACACAGATATGGATTTTTCTCTTCCTTTATTTTCTCCTCATAAGTAGTTTTGCAATTAAACCCTGAGTTTGAATGCTGTCCTTGTATGTAGAGGAGTCATCCATGAACGTATGGAGAAATGACTAGAAAGATTTACACTCCCACATATCTCTCTACTGATATTTTTGATAATGCTTAAAATTTCTCCATCAGAGATTCCTTCCCACCCCTTTTGCTGGAGTACCTATTATTAAAAAAAGATTCTGAGAGAGGTTAACATAGGACATGCTAGCCACTGGAATTCAGGCATTAACACCATAATGTGAACTGTATTCATGGATGACTATCCTCTGGAATGGAGGGATGGGCAGATATAAGGGCACAGGTTGCTTTAATTATGGTAAAAGGAACAGAAAGGCATATGAAAACAGGGTCAATGACAACTGAGATAAGGTGGGCCCCTCCACCTTGCCCAAGTCTAACTCAGAGAAGAGGAACTTACTGTAACAAAGAGACCCCAAAATACAGTGGCTCAAGAAAAAAGATTTACTTTCCAAGGTGAATGTGTTAGAAAGTTTATGGAGCATTGTGTTCCATGAAGACTTACTCAGGAACCAAATGTCTTTCATTATGTAACTGCTTTTGTCACCATATATAATGACCTATCCTTTTCAAAACCCAGTCCAAGTCATATGTATCAGACATCTAGAGCAATGCTGCCCAATCGAACTTCCTGCAACGATGGCAATGTTCTCCATCTGCATTGCCCAAGGTAGCCACCAGCCACATTTGGCTATTTAGCACTTCACCTCATTGTTTTGATATTTTGTTAAAATTCTGAAGTTTCAGGCTTCAGTTAAACTTTTTTTAAAGCATTTTTTAAAGTTCATTTATTTATTTTGAAAGAGAGAGAGCGAGCACGAGCAAGCGGGGGAGGGGCAGAGAGAGGGAGAGTTCCAAGCAGGCTCTGCATTGTCAGTGCAGGGTCCGACTCGGGGCTCGAATTCACGAAACTGTGAGATCATAACATGAGCCGAAACCAAGAGCAGACACTCAACCAACTAAGCCACCAAGGTGCCCCTTCAGTTATACTTTTTAAGTCAATGCTATACAATAACTGGGAGAAACACCAAGCTTTTGCTGCAGATGAAGTGTACTTGTGATAGAGGCCTACTCAGTGAGATTTACATGGAAATCATCTGGAAGAAATTTGGGCACAGTTCTTTTTTTTTTTAATGTTTATTTTTTTTTGGGGGGGGGAGGGGTGGAGAGAGAGGAAGACAGAAGATCTGAAGCCGGCTCTGCACTGACAATAGCAAGCCTGATGTGGGGCTTGAACTCACAAACCTTGAGATCATGACCTGAGCTGAAGTCAGATGTTCAAGTGACTGAACCACCCAGGCACTCCTTGGGCACAGTTCTTAAAGAGAGGGCAAATCCAGCTGGCATCTGCCCTTTGGCCCTTCTCTCGTTTCCCTCCTCCTCCTTCTCCTCCTCTTCCTCCTCCTCCTCCTCCTCCTCCTCCTCCTCCTCCTCCTCCTTCTTCTTCTTCTTCTTCATTCTGAGTTACATTTATTTTATTTTATTTTAACGTTTCCCTTCTTCTTCTTGTCTAATATGTTGCATGAAGACCTTAGCACACTCATGAGGGAAGGCTAGGCGTTTCTAGAGTCCTCATCCTAGAGTCCCTTGAGCTGCTGCAATGGCCTTTGGAGTTGCCAGCCTCAGGATTTTTTATTTCAGGAGAAAAAAAAAATAATCCCTATATTATTCAAGCCACTGTTATTTAAGTTTTCTGTGAAGAAAGCTCAAAGCAAAAATGTCAGTTTTACCTCATGAGTCAAACCGATTATGTATAATCTGCTTTAGAGGAGGAATTGGAGGCCCCTTTGTGAAGGAGACGCCAAAGCCAGAGGGCCACTCTCCCCGCTCCACCCAGGAGTGGCCTCCCTGCACTGAGTTACCTGAAACACCCTGGATGTACCAAGGCCAGTGGACTTCTAGGTATGCTGTATGACTGGTATGCAGGATTTTGATTTCTTTTTACTGAGCTCCTGGGTTACTACGATTACATTGTGAAGCCAGTGTCTTTCTTGGACTTTTAATTTTTTTGGTGGAACACATATTGGAATTTTTTGTACAGCAGGTAAACACTTTTACTGCACATATATGTGTGTATATGTACATATATACATAAATATGCATTTCATTTCATCTTCTCATTTGAGTGATAAAGAATTTTAATTTCAAAATTTTTTCCTTGAATAATGGTGAAGATTTTATTTGCTTGCTAGACAGTGGTATTTCCTGGTACTTTTGGTACTCGAATTCAGATTTCTCATGAGAATGATGATGTCAATCTGGTTATTATTCCTTTGAGGAAATTTTTTTCCACCTTTCTAGAAGCTTTTCAATTATTGTTTTATCCTTGGTATTCTGAAGCTTCCTGAGGAAAGTTCTCTTTCTTTCTCTCTCTCTCTCCATTTACATATACATCCAAATATATTTTTTTCTCTTTAATCTTGCCCTTGCTTTCCTTCTGAAGATTCCTGTGTTTTCCTCTAGCTCCCAGCATTGATTTTGCTTATTGGCTTCAGGATGAACCAGTACTTTAAGTCTGAGAAAAAGTGGACTGACATATATTGCCAAAGGCAGAAGTTACTAGAGATTTGCATTTGCCTTGTGTTCAAGAGAGAGTTTTTCGGTTGTATGAATGAGAGATACCAGAGGGAAGCTGGGGACTCTTTTTAGAGTTTCACAGCACCAAGATTTGAGGGATGTTTTCCTGAGAGCCATGAAAATCGAGTTCTGAGTCTAGTTCTACTTAATAAAGTCTGCAGTGGATTTCACTTTCTTTGTCTACCAGAGGGGGATGGGAAACCACGATGGCCCTGAAAGTTCCCAGGGATCTAAAATTTTACTCAGTGGATCTCCACTGGGGGATACCACTGTCCTTAGGGAGAGTTTGAAAATGTGGGAGGTGTTTTTGGGTTGTCGTAACGACTGGATGGCACTTTTGGCATTTAGTATGCAGGTGCTAGCAATGACCAATATTTTAGAGTAAATGGTAAAGTCTTACAAAAGAAAGAATCGGGCAGAAAAGAAAAAGCCAGTAGTGTCCTACTGAGAAACACCATGAGACAGAGGGCTTGTGAGGTGATGTCTCCTGCTTTCCTGAAGTCTCCTAGCCTGGCCTTTCCTGGGGCAAAAGGGGGCATGACAGGACCCCCCCTAGCCAGTTGATTGAGAGTCTAACCTTGCTGCTTCCTTGTCTCACAGAAGGCTTGAATGGAGCCACTCCATCTCTCTGACTTCAAGGTCGGTCAGCTGTCTTTGTCTAATGATCAAAAACGATGCTGTTTGCACAAGTTTGCACGTTTTTGTGTCATTTTTCCTCTCTATCTAAATAAGTTTATTACATTAAATTCACTTTCCTCAAACCAAAGACTAATGAGCCAAAATGTCATTCCCCACGACTGAAATGGAGGAGATGTGTGTGTGGTAGGTGCATGAGGCTGGCTTTTTCTACATGGAGCCTGGGGGAATATCAACAGCAGTTTAGATTAGGGAGGCTTCTAAGCAGGACAAGGTCTTTGGCATAAGGATTTCACATGTGCTCAGCATACCTGCGGGAACGAACTTCAGATCCGTGAGGTAAAGTTTAGAAGATTAAGAGCTCCTAATTGGGTCTCGCCTTGGCTGCACTTTCATTAGCTTTGTAGGTTGTATTGACTTAAAAGCAATTTGAAAATTCGCCATTTCATCTTAAGATATGTGTTTTGTATGTCGAAGCCTGCTCCTGGCTTGGTTCACATCCTCCTTAGAGACACATTTTAACTGAAACAGGCCATTCCAACGGAAATCTAATTATTCAGGAATAAACTTGCATGATTCTGTAGATAGCACAAACCGAGGATCTGAGGAGCAGGGGCAGCAGCCCATGTGCATGGCCACCTGCTCCTCTGCTTCCGGTCCCCTGGGGGTGCCCTGGCCTCTGTGTTCTCCAGCTCTGGACCGTAGCCCACAAGGCCTCTAGGGGTCTGGGCCTGTCTACCTCCAGAGTTACTTCCTCTCAACCCTTTCCCTTCTACTCCCTCTTAGTTCAGTTACACTGAACTGCCACATATTCACAAATGAATTTCATCTCCCAAAAGCTTGGTCAATTTTGTTTTTCTGTCAGAATGATTCTTTCTCCGTCCCCATTCTTTCTCCTTAGGTAACTCTAGTGGGTCCTTTAATCCCCGGTGTAAGAATCACCTTCCAAGGAACTCCTCCTTTCTGTTCTTGGACTTACCTCCATTATAACCTTTCTCCAGGTGTGGTCTGAATTACCCCAGAAAGACTTGCTAAAAGTGCAGATTTGGGGCCTATAACCCAGACTTACTGAATCTGAGCTCTGGGGTGGGACCCAGGAACCCACGTTTTTCATAAGCTACTTATAACACAGTAGAGGGGTTTTGAGTGTCGTTCTCTGTCTCTTATACTAAATCATAAACATTTTGATGGAGTCATGTTATAATAGTTATATTCGTATCCATAGTACTTAAACAGCGCCTAACATACAGTAGGTATCGAACATATCTTTTTGTTAAAGTAATGGTCAAATCATACCAAAAGTATGATTTGAGACCAGGCTTTGAGTCTTGGCTCTGCTCCTTGCTAGATATATGATTGGGACAAGTTACCAGAACTTTTTCTCAGTTTAATTTATAAGTTTAATTTATAAGTTGCAAGTAATAATACTTACCTGCCAGTGCTTTGTGATAAAAATGAGACATATCATTATTAGCCTGATAGATTTTTAGGTGGTTTTAAAGCTCCAATCCTGAAAGGGTAAGAGAAAACTCCTATGAATGGAGGGATTTTTATGGAATGACTTTTCAAAACACTGTGTGAATTCAAAATTTTAGCAAATTAGACCCAGAACTGGAAAGCTGAACTGCTGGATTATTCCAGTTCTCTGGCAGTGGTCGGCTGGGCTGGTGTTATTCTGTGTATCTTCTGGTTCAACATTTCTGATACTCAGACTCTTTGAGACAGACAAATGATGATGAACAGGTTGAATAGAAGGCTTGTATCTGTGTCAACTGAGCTATTTGCCTGTAGGCACTGACTGTTCTTTTATGTTGATAATGCATTCACCTGTCCATCCAATCAGCAACTATTGAGTACTTACGTGCATGTAAAGTGCTATTAGCGGTAGTAACTACCATTGTTTTGAGCACTGATTATGTGCCAGCTCCTGTGCCAAGAACTTTATGTGCTCTTTTTCAACTTCCACCACAAACTCACGAGATGGTGTTACTTATCCCCATTCTACAGAAGAGGAGCTTGAATGCACACTTTTCCAAAACTTTATGGAAAGAAATGGTAGAACTAGTATTTGAACCTAAACCATCTTAACCTAGAGACCACTCTGTTAAATACTGTAGTGCCCTGCTTCCATTGGCACAGACCTTATCATACACATTCAGGAAGAAATGCACAGTGCAGAAAGAAACGTGACAGGAAGAAGCACAACGGTGGCCAAGAGGAAAAGCAAAATAATTCTTCCTTGAATTGAAAAATACTGTTTCTCACTAATTTTCCAGGGAGTCACAAAGTCAGCTTCTTATTCAGTTTGTGCTGCTGATCTTCACACCGTTGTACAATTTTCTGCCCGTATGGCACACTCTTGTCTTTGGTGATGGGTTGAAAATGGTGATTGTTCACAAAAAAACATGTCCTACATAGAGAAGATGTGACTATATTGGAATGCATAGATGAACTGGAAGTTTATAAGATAGGTCAATAGAAGCTACAGGAAGCCCTGAGGAGGTCCGGTATTAGTATGTGACAGAGAGGGCCTGGTTGGAATGATCCCCAACAAATGGTCCCACTATTGTGAAGGTGGAAATAGGCTTATATTTATTTTGACCTTACGAGTGTTTCAGACTTTGTTTGGGTACAACCTCAGAGAATGGTAGAGATAATTATGTTCGCTTTTCTTTTTTTTTTTTTTATTAAAAAAATTTTTTTTTTCAACGTTTATTTATTTTTGGGACAGGGAGAGACAGAGCATGAACGGGGGAGGGGCAGAGAGAGAGGGAGACACAGAATCGGAAACAGGCTCCAGGCTCTGAGCCATCAGCCCAGAGCCCGACGCGGGGCTGGAACTCCCGGACCGCGAGATCGTGACCTGGCTGAAGTCGGACGCTTAACCGACTGCGCCACCCAGGCGCCCCTTATGTTCGCTTTTCAATTTTAAATTCTATATAGCTTTTTAATGCTCTGGCTATGTTCCTCAAAGTACTACTGAATGGGATGGCTCTGAAACATTGTGCCAATTCCAATTTGCTCACCATGCTCAATTATTGTCCCCACTGTTGTGGGTAAAAACAGTTCCCAAAAGTTTCACCAGAAACCAGTGGTTGGTCTATTCATGGTCAGATTAGCTCTTCATAGTCCAGCCAGGGTTTCTGGTGGTTTTTGTTTCATAAGCACCTTGTTCGGTTTACCAAGTAGAAAATGTTGTAAGTTACTGGGGATTTCTGAAATGTCATAGGGAAGATTAACATCTTGTTTCCTGAATTCTGTATGTCAAAAATGTGTTTAAAATGTGGAACATTACTCAGGTTTCTAGTGCTGTCTTTCCCTAATAGATTATTTTAAGCTTTTATCAGTCATGACAGAATGGGAAGGGTGAGGTTATCTTATAAATCTTTAGTACAGATTGAGGTAATAAATTAAAACATCAGAATCAGAAGCTTCCATACTGGTTTAAAAAATAATTAAATGATTGTAGGTAGAATGAGCCATTTCACAGGTCAACACAGGCTTAGGAAAAACCAGTATATTACAGTCTAAAGCTTACTTAAAAAAAAAAGAAAATAAAGAAAGCCCTAGGTTTTGCATTAAAGTGCTTTTTATGTATTTGAAGATGTGAGGAGTAAAATAAACTTATTTAAAATCTCTTTTTCAAGTTAATAATAAAGGATATATGAAAACCATTAGGTGCTAATATATACTGAGAAGGAAATAAACTATTATCAATGAGTATTTATTGAATGCTAAAGAATTATTAGCATAGTAACTTAATAGACATTAATTATTTATCATCACTCAAAACTTATAGGTTGGAAGGGAAAATGCCTAATCTTCAAAGTTCCAAATAAAAACTAGTCACATCAGAAATAGTTCAATATAAGGCTATAATAAAATTTGATTTTTACTTTTGTGCTGTTTTCATGGTTGAGAACATGCCAGTAAAATTATTTTGATATTAATGAAGGTGCAATCACTACCATAGGATGATCTATTAATATTAATGATAGTAAATGAGATTTTAGGATTTATCTTATTCTTATAAAAGATAGTCCAGTGACATTGGCTATGAATATTCTTGATTTTTACTGTAGATTTCTTAGCATGTAAGCAAATATTTTTCCAGAACAGATAAGACGACTATGGTTTCCATCCTTATAAGAAAATTTCAGAAAGAATGAATTCTGACATGGCCAATTTGAAGGCTTTCCATCAAAGTCAGTGCCATGAAAATGATGGTTGTACTACCCAGCAGGACAGATACTTCCATGCATGATGCCCTAAAGAGATCTTTATGGGTTTGAAAGATACCAACTCCAGTTTACAAATCAGAAAACCTGCTATGACATGGAGGGTGTAGAAACGTGTAAACAAGAGATTTATTAAGTATTAGTTGTGATGAATATGCAATTTTCAGAGGTCAGGTGATTTTTTCACATAAATTAGTGTGTTAAACATGATAGTCTAATAAGATACTCTGTATGGTATTTCCACACCATACATTAAAATTTTGTGTGTGTGGGGGGGGCGGGATTTTCATATTTGAATAAAGATCTGCTTTCCTAAGGATTTGAAGTGAATCTATGTTATGCAATTAGCTTTGTTGCTAGGCAGCCCCAATAGCAGTTTTGATGTGTAATTTGCTTGAAACTATTAAAAGGGTTTTGCTGAAGGTTTGAAACCATCTGAATTAGCCTCAGAGTGCATTAGGTGTTGCTATTTTAATGAACTGAAACTTTACATTTGGGATTAAGTTTAGTGAAACCAAAATAATATGGAACTTTGGGAAATGAAATCTGTGGAACAAAGTTGAAGGAAATTTAATATTCACTTTATGTCTTTGGGCTTCCTGGACTTCACCCACTCGTGCCTACCCCGTATCTTAATTTGAGGACATTTTCTCCGGAAGTGCATTCTGGGAAGCTTCCGCCTTGAAGGGCTTCCTCTGTTTAAATCTGCTCTGTCGTTGCTTCCTTTCCCCCACGCAGTGAAGTTATGAGCACTATGAAGAGTCAAGTCAGGGAGTTTCTGTTTTTCCTTCAACACGTCTTCCCTGCTCCTGTCTTTGTACTTGGAAGGCCATCCTAACGTTTCGTACAGAGTTTTTTCCTCTATGGTCAAGACGTTGGTCAGATGCTTGATTTAGACTTGAAATTCTGACTTTCCTAGGAGGTTGTTTTTGATCTCCTTTATGTTCCTGTTTTGAGGACTCTGGCTCACCCACCTCACCCTTAGCCTCAGCTCCCAGAATCCCAGCACAGGTATGACTCAGCTTTGGATATTCCAGGGGTAAAATTAGACAGCTTCTCTCACTTTATTCCAGAGGGGATTTCTGAATAACCCTTGGCCTTGGGTGAGCTTCAAAACCTCTGCTAGTATAATTTCTGATCTGAGAGGTACTTGGAGGACTCTGCTTTATAAATCAAAAGATGTTTTTTACTTCATTAGTTTCGTCTCGAGTGTATTTCTTAGCAGCAGCTGCTTGAATTACAGACTATCTGCTTACTGCTTGTCTGGGGTTTTGCTTTTTAAAGGTTGGAATCTTACCACATGCAAAGGTTATACTTAGTTGAGGAATATAAATATATACTTAGTTAAGGATGTGAATATATTAAGGTATATCTTTAAAAGTTGCCTTATCAGAGCCCTGAGTTTTCTTGTGAAAATGAAAACCAGAAATCATAAATATGGTTCAGGACATTAAGGAATATAATTAATGTCCCCGTGATTACCATAATTTCTGATAGTAATAGCTCCACATAAAGTGATCATTTTGATTTTGTTATTGTGAATACTATGTCACGAATGTTTAGATTAAAAACTGTAGTCTGGTAAATGATTTTCTTCTGAACGCATCTGTCTTGGACCACTGTGTCATCTGGATCGAGTTGATGAATGCCTGAGTATTTTGATGTGAACAAACCAGGGCAGAATATTCAACTTCAGAAATAAAACTAATATAATGCTTGATAACCTAAAATTAATAATTCGTAATAGTGAGTTAAGGCTTTTATTTCTGGGAGAGGTATTAGTGTACAAATTCTTTAGGATGATGATGTCTTACACTAGCATCTTCGTAAGGTTTCACTTATCAGATTGTTTTCCAATATTAAGCATTTGCTGAGATGGAACAGTACATACAACAGGGAAGTTTTCAAAAGAGCATAAGAGAAGAAGTTGACCAGTAGCTTCACATTTTATACTTGTCCTTACCTTTTTGTTTACATACTGAAAAATAGATCTTTCATTCATATTTAGAGTTTCCTACACATCCTTTTTCTTCTGTTAAAGATTGACGCCGCCTTTAATGTTAACAGTTAGAAATAGACATGACTCATGCTTTTGGTTTCATGTAGCTAGATTTTGAACTTCTCAGTTTGGTCAGGGTTCAACTTTGTTTTTAGCAATTTAACACTTTGTTATAATGATTTATTTACTTTTCTGTTTCCCAAGTATACCATGAGCTGCTGTGAGCCCTTGCTTGGTAGAGAACCTGTTACATCTAACATAGTCCAAAGCCCACAGTAGATGTTTAGCAAAAAGGGGTATATGAGGACACATCCTCTGTCACTGGATGCCTGAGCAGAGGAACATTTGCTGTGGTACCTGTTTCTGCTTGTGTGAATACAGAGCATCAGATACAGGTGCTGTTGTGTGGGGCAGGAAGTTGAAGCTATGATGTCCATTAGTGAAAATAATCATTTTGGACTAGCAAATCCTCTTCTTGACATTATTGCTGTAGTAAGGATTTCCTTGACAAGTTTTCGCTTAAAGGTTTTTTTTTTTAACATTTATTTATTTTTGAGAGAGAGAGAGAAAGACAGAGTGTGAGTGGGGGAGGGGCAGAGTGAGAGGGAGACACAGAATCTGAAGCAGGCTCCAGGTTCTGAGCCGTCAGCACAGAGCTCAGTGTGGGGCTTGAGCTCATGAGCCATTGAGACCATGACCTGAGCCAAAGTCGGATGGACGCTTAACCAACTGAGCCACCCAGGCACCCTGACAACTTGTCACTTAAAACAGATAATCAAATCTTGACTGAATGAAACCTCTAGGAACTGTTTTGATAATCAAAAATTCAGTCGAATATCATACTGGTGGCTTTACCCAGAATTCTATTTAAATTTTTTTTTTCAACGTTTATTTATTTTTGGGACAGAGAGAGACAGAGCATGAACGGGGGAGGGGCAGAGAGAGAGGGAGACACAGAATCTGAAACAGGCTCCAGGCTCTGAGCCATCAGCCCAGAACCTGACGCGGGGCTCGAACTCACGGACCGAGAGATCGTGACCTGGCTGAAGTCGGACGCTTAACCGACTGCGGCACCCAGGCGCCCCGCCAGAATTCTATTTAAATGGCTCAGATTATTGAAAAAGCAAATATTGGGCAGCGAATATCAGTCCAGTAGAGATATTCAAAGGGAATGAATGCTGGATGCTGCAAACTGTAGATCTAAAATAGGAAATAGGATCTATGATAACAATTCGGTCATCATTCAAATATTCTTGGTCCACTTAATTCTATAATTTTTCATTGCTATGTACCTTGTGATATGTATTCCGTCTCTCTGTTTTATTTAATATGTATTTGAAAATAGTCCATTCTTCTGAAAAGAAGAACAAACATGATAGAATTTGTAGATAGGTAAACCAGTAGCTTACAAGATAGAGGCAAAAATCATAGGATATTTTAAATATAGGTAGTAAATAAGAACATAGGTTGGGAAACAGGCAAACTTGATAAGATGCATGAAATATAAATATTAAGTTTGTAACCTGTTAGATGCAAAAGACAGAAAAAACAAGAAACGTGTGTGTGTGTGTGTGTGTGTGTGTGTGTGTGTGTGTGAGAGAGAGAGAGAGAGAGAGAGAGTAAACAGGACCTTTATTTCTCTCATAAACATCTTGGTATGGCTGGACCTTTCTGACCAGGAGCTGAACAGGTAGCAGGGCCTGGCATCTGCTCCTCTTACCATGAGCTCTGTACCCAGGGCAAGATGGGGGCTGGCATTGAAAAGAAAGGAGGTAATGGGGGAACAACTCAAGGCCAGCAGGGACTCTTCTTGATTAGGCCCCAATGCTTTGTACGGGGAGTGGGGGGGCTCACCCGGACCTTAAACTTAAGTACAAGAGTTAGAGGGACCATTCCTTCTTCCTGTTCTCCTGGGAATAGCTATACCACCTGCCACCTTCTATTCTGGAGATCCAGCTTAGGAAACCCAGCCATGAGGCAGGGAGGCTCTGAGGAAGAGGACCTCAGACTTTGCTAGCAGAAACAATGGTGAGATGACTTCCGGCCTTTTGCTTTGATTCAAGGGGTGTTTGGAACCATGTCTTTTGGAAGAAGGACCCTGAGAAAAGATGATGAGCTGGTGGCAGTTGGCCTGTCCACCTTTCCCATTCTTGAGTCAAATTTAAACCATCCTGTCCACCCTCCCATTAAAACACTGGGGCGCCTGGGTGGCTCAGTTGGTTAAGTGTCTGACTCTTGATTTCAGCTCAGGTCGTGATCTCACAGTTTGTGGATTCGAGCCTCTCATTGAGCTCTATGCTGATGGCGTGGAGCCTGCTTGGAATTCTCTTTCTCCCTCTCTGTCTCTGCCCCTCCCCTACTCGCATTCACTCTCTCTGTCTCTCAAAAATAAATAAAATATAAACTTAAAAAAGAAAGTTAAGAGACACTGAGTCAAAATACTTATAATATTGAGTTTCTTTTCTCCTGAAAATGTCCTCAGTGGCAAACAAATACACTCACTAACTTCTAAAAATTCTTATTTGAAATCTTTGCCTGGAACAAGGCAGCCTCATCTTTAAGCTGGTAGCTCAGTGGTTCTTCAAGAAACAGTTTTATATCATATAAATACAGGTAGAACTTGATTGTCCAGCCTTTCAAAATGTGATAGATTGCCTCTTTCCTTGAGAGGTGAATAAATCATCACAACCTCATAAATCTTAGTGATCAGTTTTCCTCCTAATTTTAAGAATTTCCATGAATAGCTCACAGGGGGTCCATTAAGCAAACATGGTAGAAGAGAAATAGGGAAAAATAAAAAGAGAAAGCCAGAGTTAAAGTGAAAAATGAGCAAAGTGTAAGTGAGACTTTGTGTGCACCCAGCTGACAGGTATGCACTGTGGGCTCTGAGCTGACTTTATCAAGTGGGGTTTGGTAAGAGGCTCTCAGAGGTTAGGAACTTAACCGGCATCAGATAGAATACTGGTTGCCAGAAAAGTGTGCTGTTTGGCTCTCTCTGTTGCAGAGCTCTGGCTGGGGGACTTTGGGCTAGTTTCCACCTTCATCCTCAGAGGAGAAACCATAGAAAGATTGGGGCCTCAAATCCACCTGATAGATGAATCACCCAAATCCCAAAACATGTTAACACTCGCTTTTGGTGTCATGTAGACGTGTGTATAGAAAAGTGTTGCCATGTGGTGTCACGTAATTGATGTTCAAAGACATTTTTATTTTTATTATTTTTTAATGTTTATTTAATTTTGATGGAGGGAGGGAGGGAGGGAGAGAGAGAGAGAGAGAGAGAGAGAGAGAGAGAATGAGACAGCATGAGCAGAGGAGGGACAGAGAGAGAGAGGGGGACACGGAATCTGAAGCAGGCTCTAGGCTGCCAGCACAGAGCCTGATGTGGGGCACAAACCACAAACTTTGAGATCATGACCTGAGCCGAAGTCAGGCCCTTAACCTACTGAGCCATCCAGGTGCCACCAAAGACATTTAAAAAAATTTATATCCTTTCTATCAGTGTGCTGGCTGCTGCTAGGATTGTTTCTCAGAAGGGGGCAAGAATGGGAGATATAAAGTGCCTTTTCTCTAACTATATTCCTCATAGTTTTGTTTTTTTGTTTTTGTTTGTTTTTTGCTTTGACGTAGAGCCCAAGTCCATATGACATTAAAGGTGTTTGAATTTTTGTTATTAAGGAACACTTAGGTGTTTTTGGTTATCATTGGCTTATTTAACAATAGTAAAATTTAAAGAAAAGCACTTTTAATTGAGGATGAGAGATTTTGTTATAGGCTGTTATATGCTAAAGTGGGATGCTTTTGTCACTCAACAATATTCATTGAACAAAACTTATGAAGAGCTTGTGATATGTCAAACCCAGTGCTAGGTGTTGGAGATTGAGGTGCAAATAGGAGAGACTGGATTTCGGCCATTCTGGAACTTCAAGTCCTATGGAAAATCGCGAAAAATTTAGTAATTTGGTATGCATTGCTTAGGGCTTTATTCCCATACTTTCAACAGAGACTGATGTCTCGTGTTCAGGAGATGTTTGTTAAAGGAAGACTATGAAGTAAGTGTTATGCGGTGGGGGGGGGGGCAGAAAGTAAAAGGTGCCGTGAGAAATTGGGAAAGTCTTCCCCCCTCCCAGCTTTACTGAGATATAATTGACAAATAAAATTGTGGTATATTTAAAGTATACAACATGATATTTTGTTTTTTAAGTTTTCATGTTACTAATTAGCATCCTTTCTTTTCTGCTTGAAGAACCCCTCTCAGCATTTCTTGTAGGAAAGATCTAGCGGTGATTAACTCCCTCAGCTTGCATTTGTTTGAGAAAGTCTTTAATCTTTCCTTTTTTTCTGAAGGACAGTTTTTCTGGATGAAGTATATATATATATATATATATATATATATATATGTATATATATGTGTATATATACATATATATATTTTTTTTGATGAAGTACTCGTGATGGTAGTTTTTTTCTTTCAAAACATTGAATATTTTATCCCACTCTCTCCTGGCCTTGGCCAATCTCTCCCGTTTCTGCCGAGAAACCCATTAATAGCTTTAGTAGGGTTCCTTTTTATGTGAGGATTTTTTTCCCTCTTGCTGCTTTGAAAATTCCCACTTTTTCTTTGATATTAGACAGTTTTATTATAGTTGTCTTGGAGAAGATGGTTTGAGGTTGAAATTTTGGAGGGACCAATGAGCTCCATGAACTGGACTGTCTAAATCTCTCTTCATATTTGCTTCATATTTGGGAAATTCACAGCCATTATTTCTTTAACTAAGCTTTCTATTCCTTTCATCACCCTCTTTTTTTCTGGGACTCTAGTGATGGATAGCTTTTTTTTTTTACTGGTATCCTGTAGTTCTTGTAGTCTTTCCTTGCTCATTTTCTGTCTTTTTCCTTTGTTTTCCTCTGACTGAATAATTTTAATTGACCTGTCTTCTGCTTCACAGATTATTTCCTTTGCTTGATCTGATCTGCTGCTGCAGCTGTTTGGTGCATTTTTTCATTTTATTCATTGTATTCCTCAGCTCCAGAATTTATGTTTGATTCTTTTCTATGACTTCTATCTCTCTTCAGACTTCTCATTTTGTTCAAGTATTGTTTTCCTGATTTTGTCAAATTATCTTTCTGTGTTTTCTTGTGGTTCATTGAGTTTCCTTAGAATAACTGTTTTGAATTATCCATTTCTTTGGGGTTGGTTACTGGAAAATTACCGTGTTTCTTTGGTGGTGTCATGTTTTCCTGATTTGTCATGTTCCTTGAAGCCTTGCATTGCTGTCTTGACATTCATAGAAGTAGTACCCTCCCTCAGTCTTGACTGACTGGCTTCAGGAATTCTTCCTGTTAGGGATTCTGAAGCTCTCTCAGATCATTTCAATGGATACCTGCTCCACACGTGAAGGGTATTCTTAAGATTATTTGCCTTCTCTCAATCCTGCAAAGCCAGGATGGGCACTGGCCACCTCTTATTTGATTTCCCTAGGGTGATGTTGATGCTCACGTTTGTGCTTTCTCCCAGCATTGTGGATTTGGGACAACTTTCTGCACATGCTCACTAATTGTCTGTGAAGACTCTTCCACCACTCTTGCCCTCAGGAACATGCACAGAGAGCTGGCCATAGCATGGGGAAGGGCATGAGAGCAAGGTGCTCAGGGCATTAGGGTGTCCATGAGCCAGCTGGGGAAATCAGCAGGCGAGGCATTGCGAGTGGCTCCTAGGTGGGCTTCCTGATGGAGTCCGTAAAGCAGTAAATAGGATATGTGTCTGTTTGCTATGTTCCATGCTGAGCCCTGGCTGCTATTCTCCCAGATGCTTACTGTCCCTCTCATACAGTTCACCACTCAGTATTCTGGCTGGGGTGGGAAAGAAGTGGGCCTCTTTGACAGTGTCTTGCACAGTTGGGGAAGCCAGATGCTTCCCCATGCACTCACCCTCATCTTCCCCTGTGGTAGAAAGCATGGACAGGGGAGGTCTCTCTTGCACTGAGCTTTGTTGCCTTGCAGAAGGGATGAGACAGGTAAAGAGAAAGCGTTACTCTTACACTCTTCAATGTGCCCAATCTTGGGCTTTGTTTAGCTCCAGTAATGTGCTGGAACTTTTCCAATGGACTCCCAGACTTCCACAAAGGCATTCTTGTCGTGAGTGATTGTCAAAATCAGGGAGATGGTGGAAAACTACTATACTGCCATTTTCATGATGTTACTCTGGGAAGAGATTTTCTTCACCCGATTTCAAATATGATGTGGGAGCTATGTGGTATAGTAGTCAAGGGTTTCTGGAAGAAGTTTGCCTGGATTTTATCCCTAACTGCCCTTTTTTAGCTGGGTGACCTTATCTAAACTTACTGAGACTTTGTTTCCATGTCTGCTAAATAAAGATGACAATACCAAAGGGTTTCTGAGAAACTTAAATGAGCTAATAAATGCAAAGCACTTACAACAATGCTTCTTACACAGGAAATAATAAATGTTGGCTAATAGATTTACGTGACAGATGACTAAAAGCTTAGGGACAAATTGAATATATCTAAACTGCTACTCCAATTTAGTTCCTATTCTTACTCCTAATTTATGTATGTTTTATTCAAGCTCACAACTCCTTAAATAAAACCTTAGGGCAAGATAGTCTTATACATAGCCTCACTTTAGTTTAGATCACTTTTTTTTTCCCATTGAACTAGTTATTGTTAAAAGCTTTGGTTTCCAGAGTATTTGGGAAGTTGGAATTGCAGGTAAAAACTGGAGACATGTATTCTATATTTTTCATGGGTTTTCTGTTATCATGTGTGTATTCAAACACAAGATATGTATAGACCATAAGTACTGAAAAGAAAGGACAATCTTTCTCCCCTTATATAACCCCAAGGATTATATCTCAGTTATGGCAGATATTTGGTGATCAATGAATATCCATGTGTTTCCTTGCATTTCCTAGCCTCCTTTGCACTTAGTTTGGCTCAGTGGACTGTAAGCAGAAATGATAAAAATCACTTCCTGACAAGACATTTAAGAAATGCGTGCCTCTCCATCACTCTTCTCCTTGGTTGTAATAATAGAGAGATACCAGCAGAAAATCAAGTTCAGATTTTCTTCCTCATTGAGAAATATAAAGAAGGTGTGAGTCAGATGGACCAGGGAAAATACTCATAATGCCTCTTACCTCCAGCTTCTGATTACTACTTCTGGAATCCATTAGTAGGTTCTTGCCCACATCCTTGGAGGCAATGTCAACTGACCAGCTCTCTTTCTCTGTTTCTATTTCAAGGACAAAATTATACAGACCTTATTCCTATAATATTCTTATATGCTACATATTGACAGGAGATGAAACTACATATATTCTCACATAAAGATATAAACAAATTCCACAAGCTTCAGAAAGAACATGGCTTTCTCCATGGACAAAGTATATTTGAGGTAATGAAGGGCAATGGGTGAAACTTGAAAACATTAAGCTGTGTGGAATAAGCCAGATACAAAAAGACAACTATTATATGACTCCATTTATGCAAAGCACCTAGAATAGTCAAATTCCTACAGACAGAAAGTAGAATAGTGATTACAAGGGTTTTGGAGAGGGAGAAGGGGGAGTTATTACTTAATAGGTATAGAGTTTCACTTTGAGATGATGAAAAAGTTCTGGAATTGGACTGTGGTGATGGTTGGGCAACAATGTAAATGTATTTAATGCCAGTAAACTTTATATTTAAAAATTGTTAAAATGGTAAATTTTATATTATGTATATTTCACCCCCACACAAAAGACCATGAAGAGCAAAACAAACCAAATTTGAAATATGGTGAATCCTCTGGGAGATGGAACGTGTCACTTCCCCTAGGTCACCAAGGCCTATGCTAGGAGACTGCAGGTGGGTGTCATTTCACATCCTCTGTTGCATCCAGGCGCTCATTCTAGAAGGGCCCCACGTACCCTCAAAGGGAGGGATCAGTGGAGAGGCTTCTGAGCCCTCACCTCAAACATCAATTTCAAAGAGGAAAACATTTCGGCCTAGATATATTGTTTTCCTTTATTTTGAATTTAAATAAATCAAGGGACTAAATGAGATGAGAAATGGGGCACCTGGGTGCCTGGGTTAACCTGGGTTAAGCATCCGACTCTTAGTTTCGGCTCAGGTCATGATCTCGCAGTTCATGAGTTTGAGCCCTGCATCGGGCTCTGTGCTCACAGTGCGGATCCTGCTGGGGATTCTCTCTCTCTCTCCCTCTGTCTCCCATGCTCTCTCTCTCTCTCATTCTCTTTCAAAACAAATAAATAAACAAATAAATAAATGAGATGAGAAATATTTCATTGATAAAGTATTAATCAGTAGCTAATAGATACTAATGAAGCAGTTCATTGAAATTCGTTAATGTTTGATTAATCCCATTTTTGGCAAGATTTTTTTTTATTTGAAAAATAATGGTCTCTTTTAGCATCTGGTAACATATCATCCTGCACAAAAAGCACAGGTGGCATTGAATATAGTAAGTACAATCTTCCCTGTTTAGTGTTACAGGTATCTTCTACACTTCTGTCTGTCATATGATTTTTCATATGATTTTCCTGAGATTCAGTGGATCACAGCTTCTGGTGTCAAAGAGTTACAAATCAGAAGTCTAGGAAGGAAAACTCAGTATTATCCTCTCTTGAAAAATTTATTTGGCTCCAAAAGGGCAAGGCTGTCAGAGCAAAACTTAGCTGGCCTCTTTAGCTTCTCCAGCATGTCTTGTAGATAATTGTCTCCCCTCCTTCGTCCTGCTATTGCCCTTGAGGGTGATGTTTTCCCAGCTTCTGTTTTCCTGTGTAAATTCTAACCACACCTCAAGGCTCCTTGGAGGCTTATCAGCATTAAGATCCCTTCCTGATTAGCCCAGTCCTCCTTTGATGTTCTTGCACAGCATGTATTTCTGAATCACTTGTTCCCTCACTCATTTGTTCACTTAATCACTCATTAAAAGCTTAAACTTTTTCACAGGTACAACTATTCTAAACAATGTTCTCTGAGAAAACTGACATGACTAAATTGTATTTCAGTGTGAATGAAACCAATAAGAAAATAATTTGACGATGGACCTAATCTTTAGCAGAAGCTGAGGCAAGACCTTGATTTAGAATAGAATTTACTAAGTCACTGTTTCTAAAATCTTTTCCTTCCGTGAGTTCCCTGGAAGTCCCATGATGGCCTCTTCTCTGCTGAGTCCTCTGGCTCTTTTGCAGGCGCTGCTGTCCCTAACCTGTCCGGTAGAATTCTAGTGCTCCAGGCTCTGCAACTGGGTCAACCCCCACAGTGTCACACAACAGATTGAAAAATACTGAACCCTCACCCATTACATCCATCATTTCATTTTTTGGTGTTGGCACTATGGTTTCGAATAAAGATAACATCCAACCTGTTATAAAATGAGGAAGGAAAGAAAATGTACCATCATATAGAAATGTTACAAACTAAAAATTGAAGAGTACTCTCTGCCTATTTATCTTCAGTCACTGTGCACCAAGGTGCTTTGGCAAGAGATATTTTGGGACAAACAGTAACTGATATGAGGAACACGTGTTGATTCGCTGCATCTATGAGATATAATAACAGATGGATGTTATTTATAAACTCTTACATGTTTATCCTAGTTCTTTTGAACTCTTTCTATTTTGGTTCTATCAGCTGCTGCCATTTAGATAATTAATTACACAACCAAACTCAGTTTAAAATTTTGAAATGTATATTGCCTTTATGATCTGCATACTGAATTCTGTTGTTCATGCTGCCCAATGTTTTATATTTCACTTATTGCCTCTCTCTCTCTCTCTCTCTCTCTCTCTCTCTCTCACACACACACATAAGGTGTTGATTAGTTTTTAAAACTTCATGTCAGCTTTTCTTTCTTTTTAGATTTTTTTTTTTTAACCTTCTCCCATCCCCTAGTCACATCTGTATCATCCTGAAACAGAACCAGTAAAAACGTGGCCCGGATTATCATACACTGCATTTAAATGTGTTTGTTGCTTAAAATCATTATTAAATAATTTTTGATAATATGGCTTCTAATAAGAAAGCTGTTAAATTATTTGGCTCATTTGAATCCATGATAGCATTCTCCTTCTAGCTTCTCTCTCTAAATAAAAATAGGACATATTTATAACCAGTAAGTAAATTGATTATTAGAATAGAATATCTGAACTTCCCAGGAGATCAAGGGAAGGGAGAGAAGGAGGAAGGGACCAAAAAAAGGAGGGAGGGAGGGAGAGAGAGAGAGAGAGACGGCTTTTGTTTTCACAACTACATGTGAAGAGTACTACAATCAATACAGTGGAACATGAACTCTCCTTCTCAACTCTGAAGTGAAGTCTCTGTCTGGTTAGGACTAAGTGAGTTAGGTTGGAAGAAGAGTATTTAAATGTCATAGAAGGTCAGGCAGTGTCTAACCAGTTCTAACTGGCACTTTTTTTTTTTTTAGTTGAAAAGCACTTAGATTCCAAATTTCTTCCTTTATGAAATTATCAAAGAATATCAAAGGAATTACTTCTAAGTTCGTCTTTCTATCCAAATGTCTGTAAAAGAACTTAAGTGAAAACATTTCCAATGGAAATGAAGTTTTATTCAGCAAGAGTTCAGAGCACTAAATTATCAAGGTTGGCAAATGAATAAATAAATAGCCATATTTATGAAAACAAAGTGTAAATATTAATTATATCTTGAAGAATAATTTTAGTCATACTCTTAAAAAATTCTGTATTTGTAAAATTCATTGCTGAGGAAACAGTTCTTAATTCTGTCTTAATAGTGATGTCCTTTTTTTTTTTTTTTTTTTAACTGAAAAGTTAAGGAGCTTCATAACTGGTCGGAATTAGAGTACAAAATTAGGTACAGAATTAGGAAACAGAAGGGAGGTTGAAAAGTTGGCCAAAAGCCTCACCTATACTTGGGGCACAGGTAGTGCAGGTGCCCTGAAAGCATTCCTATTGAGCCCAAATCCTTGCTTAGTAATGTTGAGGTAGCCTGAAGCCCAACATAGGTTCAAACATTCTCCCTATTCATAGTCTACCTGTCCTCTTCACTTAAATTGTAATTACGTCCCTTTATAATTCTAAGATTCTGGGATTCTCTCATTCTATAATTACTTAAAAAATTTTTTAATGTTTATTTGTTTTTGAGAAAGAGAGAGAGAGAGAGAGTGCAAGCAAGGGAGGGGTAGAGAGGGAGAGAGAGATGGAGACATTGAATCTGAAGTAGGCTCCGAGCTCTGAGCGGTCAGCACAGAGCCCGACGCAGGGCTTGAACTCATGAGCCATGAGATTATGATCTGAGCTGAAGTCAGACTTAACCAACTGAACCATCCAGACACCCCCTCATTTTACAATTACTTTTTATTCCTTAATACTTTTGTAAAAGGAATCAATGGTTGTTCTATTAGGTTTTTTCCTTATATAGATATTTAAGTATTTACTCTTAATGATTTACTGCTGCATTTTAAATTCCTACTATGATAAATTCCTGCAGGTATAGCTCATATAAAGAAAATCTCTCTGAGGTCCTCAGTAATTTTTAAAGGTGTAAAGGGGTCCTGCAACCGAAATGTATGAGGAGAAATGTATGTAATCCAGGAGAAAGAGTCCATTTTATTTCTGGAGACCATTCTGAAGCTTCTGTCTGAAGGTCTTTCATGCTAGAAACTGCCTAGAATACTCACCTGATTCCCTGAATATTTGCTTCCCTTTTCCCAGACTCTTATGAAGAGCTCCCAGCTTGTTGACACATTTTCCTCCTACAAATCACAGTACAATTGATTAGATGCAGTTGCCTTTGACCACAATCATCTTCAGGCCTTAATCCACCTACTCTAATCAGTTTGATTGGATTGCAGCCACAGTCTGGTACTTCTGATTGGATTTTGGATACATCCTACTTCACGAATCATCACATTTATTCTCCACCTCGCAGGGTGGGCCGTTTAGTTTGTAGTTCCCAAATTTAGTCCCAGAGAGCATCCCAGTTTTTCAAATTCTAGGCCTTTTTAATGGAATTTCCATCACTGCATTTATTGTACCAAATACATAAATAGTGAAATCTTAAGAGGAAAAGCAAATATGGAGTTTGTTAAAACTGTTTCAAGTGAAATTTTGTGTTTGTCGTTCGCTATTCTGAACTGATATAATCATAAAAGTCTGGTAGAATTATTCAGACACATGAAATGACATCTGGAAAACAAAGCCATGTTATTATTCATTTGAAGTGCTTATGAAAAGCTGTTAAAGTGAATAATTTTGAGGAGTTTGGAAATATATTAATACTATATGAGGCAATCATGCAAATTAACAGGAGCCCATTGGACCTGGGTCAAACTGGATAAGGCCCAAAAGAAATTTGATTTTGAACAAGTGAGAATTTTAATAAATTTAAAAAACATTGTCTGTATTTATCAACCATAGAAGCTTAGTTTGTTACACATTTCTTTGCCTCTCATTGTATATTAGAAAAACTAGTGAAATATACAAAGCCTATTGAATTCTGAGTTTTTATTTTTCTACACTACAAAATTTAACAATTATACATGATCGTATACTCATATTAACTTTTGCTTTTAGTCTTTTTTTGAATAGTGGACTAAGGTTCAAAGAATTTTTAGTTTCAGTTCTGGTTAATAGTGGTACAAAAATCAATTTTGTAATTACAAAGTAGAAATAACAATTCCTTTTCCCTCATCAGATTTGTGGGAAACAAATTATTCGTAAATAGTAAGTGTTCTAAAAATTAAAGATCTTGTTACAATCTCCCAGGGGGAGTATAGGCTTTGATTTGCCTTCAAACCCTAGGGTTTGAGTTTTACCTCTTACTGGCTTATTGTCTGTGCGATTTTACTTATGCTATTTAACCTCTCTGATCCTCAGTTACCTCATTGGTAAAATGAAAATAAAAAACACCCCTGGAACAACTTTGATTCCTTCTTGAATTTCTTCTAAATAGTTGTAGAGGTGTTTGCAGAGGGTAGCCCATTTAGTTTTGCTCTTACTTACCTTGGGCTCCCCACTTTCCTCCTGCATTCCCCTGCCTCAATGTGGCAATGTCTCCCTCCTATGACTGGAGCATCTGCTGATGTATTGTCATCTGATTGCTGAGCCACAACTTACCTCAATATTTTCTGGATTAAACAATAAACATTTGTTATCTGACAGAGGTGGCGTAACTGGGTGCTTCTGGTTCAGGGTCTTTTATGAAGCTGATGTCAAGATGTTACCTGGGGTTTTGGTAATCTGAAGACTTGACTGGGGCTGGAGGGTCTGCTTCCAAGATGGCTCACTTACAGAGCTGTTGACATGAGGTTTCAATTCAACGGTGTACTGAAGCTGCTTCATACCTGCTTTTCAAAAAATTTGTTTAAATGGTTTATTTATTTGTTTTTAGAGAGAGAGAGAGTCCAAGCATGGGAGGGGCAGACAGAAAGAGAGAAAGAGAGAGAGAGAGAGAGAGAGAGAGAGAGAGAATCCTAAGCAGGATCTATGCTGTCAGCACAGAGCCCAATGCAGGGCTTAAACTCACAAACTTTGAGATCATGACCTGAGCCAAAACCGAGAGCTGAAACCAAGAGCTGCATGCTCAAATGCCTGAGCCACCCAGGCACCCCTTCATACCTGCTTTTAAGAGATAATTGTTAAATTTAGGAATTTTGCAAGCCCATGGTAAATAAACACAACCATTATTAGGAATTAAATTATGTAAACTTAAATAAACTACATTAAATCTAAGGTAGTAAATACTCAAAACTCATCACTTCCTAATAGTTTTACTACATTTTCATTTATTTAATGCTCTTGTGGCTGTTTATGTCTACTGTATCTGTATTCTAGAAATACTGTGTGGTTGTATCCTACTGCACATCTTAATTTCATCCTATCTCTGCATTCAGTGATATGTCTTGGTAACTTGAAGTCAGTCATGGTGGGAATATTTATACTTGTATATCAGTAAGCACTACAAATCAGAACTTGATTTATTGCTTTATTAGATTTTAGAAAGTATAAATTGTGTTCTACACATCTTTTATAATGGTAAAATTGCATACACACACACACATGATTTTTTTGTAAAGCCAGATGTTAAGTGTTAATCAGCACGTCAGCACTGCCTCAATTCCTCTCCGACATGTCCTCCTTGTAAGGCCACTTGAGTGTCCTCATAATATGGAAGTTCACTTCCTCTAAAACAGTGATCCAAGGGAGAGGATGAGAGTAGAAGCTTCAGGGTACCTGGGTAGTTCAGTCAGTTAAGTGTCTGACTCTTGGTTTCAGCTCAGATCATGATCTCCCGGCTTTGTGGGTTCAAGTCCCGCATCAGGCTCTGCACTGGCAATGAGGAGACTGCTTGGGATTCTCTCTCTCTCCTCTCTCTCTGTGCAACACCCCCCCCCCCAACTTGCACTGTCTCTGTCTCTCTCAAAATAAATAAATAAACTTAAAAAAAAAAAAAGAGTAGAAGCTTCAAGGTCTTTATGATCCAGTCTTGGAAGTCACACAGTCATTTCTGCAATGTTTTAGTGGTTACATAGGTAAGCCCTATTCAGTATGGGAGGAGATTACACAGGATGTAAATTCCAGGAGTCAAGGAACATTGGGGACCATTTTGGAAGGAGATTACTACAGTCTACCTCCTGGTCCCCAATGATTCATGTCTCTCTCTTCTGCAAAAAATACTCACACTGTACCCTAAATCCCCCAAATCTCATTCTATTACAACTTCAGCTTAAAGTCCAGATTCCCGTCACCTAAATCAGGCCCAGACACAGAAGCAGCTTCTCAGGCTTAGTTTCTTAAGTGTAGTTCCTTGAGTACAGTTGCCCTTGATCTGAACAGCTGTGAACCTAAAGACACAAGATATTTCCCCATCACAACACCCCCAGCAGACAGTGGTAGGATAGGGGTAAGATAACAGCTGTAGCCATTTCTGTTTGAAAATGTGGAAAACAGGAAGTGAACAAGTGTCAGTCTCAAATCTAACTGCATACACTTTGGAAGGGGCTTAATTAGGATGCAGTCCTACTTCTCCAAGGTTCTTGGATCTGCCCTCTGGGCTCTTAGCTCTGCTCTCTGAATCACTCATCCTTTTCCAAGAAAGGTGAGCCAGGTTTGCAGCTGTGTAGGTTTCCAGCGTGCTTGCTAAAAGTTGAGTCTTGGGAGTCCAAAATCTTTTCTTTTCATTTTGTGCCACTTCTGTTCCTTTCTGTCCAAGCTAGTGGTGTTTCTACCAATTTAATTGTCTTAAAAACTTAATGGGTCCCTGCTTAGACAAAAGCCATGTCTGCAAATCTTTTTTGAGCTAAGCCCTCTAACGTGGGCTTCTGCTGAAATTGTTATAGAAATTCATCGTGATGCTTCTTAGAAGCCCTACTTTTTGCCAGAACAGTTCTCTGAGGCACCACATTAATCTCTATGAGGTTTTAACAACAAGGTTTTCTAGCCACACCCTTGACTTATCATAAGACCATATATTCCTGGTAATGTCCTGGACTTCATCTTTGCCTAGAAGCTATCCTGAATTTTAGCATTGTTAGTCATCTTCAGAGGCTGAGAATTTTCAAAACTAGAAAGTCCTCGGTCCTTTTTTGTTTAAAAGTCGTTACTCTCTCTGCTTGCATTTTGCCATAAGCAGCAAGAAGCACCCCAGCAGCACCTTCAACACCCTGCCTTGAAATCTCCTCAGTTGGGTCATCCTCTTCGTGTGGTACATTCCCTACTTTCCATGTAACGGGCTAAAGTAGTGTCACCAAACTTCCTAACATTATAGAACAAGCATACTTTTTCCTCTAGTTTCCAATCAGTTTTTTGTGTATCTCCTTTAATCCCCCACACCCGCCCCCTCCTCAAAGGCAAACTGGCTTCCACCAGACTGTGGAAAAATTGTTCACCACACTGCAGGCTGTCACTAATACTCTCCCTAGAGTCTTTGCATCTTCTGTCCACTGCCTTTTCCAAAGCCACCTCCATATTTTTAGTTGCTTTTTTACTCTGGTACCTCATTTTCGAGTATGAAAGTACCAACATCAATATCGGTTATCTACTGCTGTGTAACAAGTTATTCCAAAACTTAGTAGCTTAAATTAATAAACATTTATTATTTTCTGTTTTTGTTGGTCAGGGATCCAGAGTAGCTAGGCTGGGTGGTTCTGGCTTGAGATCACTAATGAGGTTGAAGTTAAATTTTTGGCTTGGGATGAAGTCAACTGAAGCCTCGACTGGGGCTGGAGGATCTGCTTCCCAGATGGCTCTCACTTAAAAGGTTGTTGGCAGGAAGCCTCAATTTGTCACTGGCTTTTTGGCAAGAGCTCACAGTTCCTCACTACGTATCCTATCTATAGGGCTGTCTGAGTGTTCATGACAGCTGACTTTTCACAGAGCAAGTGATTCAAGAGAGAAGAAAAATTGATAGCTGCAATGTCTTCTATGACCTATCCTGAGAGGGAAGTCAAACACTGACATTTCTGTAATATTATTCTGGTCCCACAGATCAATCTTATTCAACATGGGAGGGGATTACACAAGGACATGAGTATCAGGAAGCAGAGGGGCGCCTAGGTGGCTCCATTGGTCAAGCGTCCAACTCTTGATTTCAGCTCAGGTCATGATGTCACAGTTTGTGAGATGAAGCCCCATGTCGGGCTCTGTGCTGACAGGACGGAGCCTGCTTGGGATTCTCTTTCTCCCTCTCTCTGCTCCTCCCCACTGTTCTCTCTCTCTCAAAATAAATAAGAAGCGTTTAAAAACGTATCAAGAAGCAGAGATCACTGGGGGCTATATTGCCAGCTGGCTATCACAGATACCAAATTCAGCATCTATGCCATACATGTTCACCGAAGATGTCTTGCTACTGGGGCTTCTCATATGTGACCAGAGCTACGTGTACATGCCGTGCTTGGTGCCTGGGCTAACACTGAGAATTCTTGAAGTTGAGATTGCTGATACCTCTTAGATAAACAGAATGTACATACAGCACTTAGTGTACTGTCTAAAGCTGGATAAGCATAGCAACAGTAACATTTTTTCTTGTCATTCTTATTTTACAGATTTTTGATCAATATCTGGCCCAGAAATGCAAGTGGCAGCTTCTGCTGCAAATATGGGGGACAATCTTGCCCTCTTCGTGCCGATTTAAACTGTAGTAAACCCGAAAATCTAGACCATTGGTTTTCATTGGTCCTCTGTCATAGTCCTTTGTCTGAGCCCTTGGGAAGTTGGGCCTGTGGGCTATCAGAATGATGGACATTGTGCTTCCCTCCAGTCCAATGACTGACTTCTCTTTGAATCAAGTTTCTGCCCCGCCCACCTGCTCTCCATTTCCTCTAAATATTCATTGTTGTTGCTCCTCATCTCCAGTCTGAGTCTCCTCAAGCCTTCATGCAACTAATCCCTGGTGGCACCTCTCTAACCCCAGGCTTGCTTGTACATGCCTGAGTCATATTTATGCTTGAGCTGGGACCTTCCCTGCTACCAAAAAGAGAGGCAACTGCAAACATGAGGGTCAAATTGAAAGCCTAGGTTCAGATATAAAGCTTCTGATTGACTGAACAAGCCCCATATGTTCTCAACCTAGGAGACTAGTTACTTCTTTTCTCATCAATGGCTCACCTCTGCAGAATCATCATCAACTCCAAAACAGAAATGAAACAGTTGTTGGGTATCATTTTTTGATCACATCTGTTTGAGACAACAGATATTGTCTTGAAGTAGACTCTTCTGTTTGATTTCTGGATGAAAATTAGAATGAGAATCAAGGACACATGGAATTGTTTGAAAAATGTGATGCTTGACATTTTTAAAAAAGTGTGCTTTTTCTCAAAGCACCCTTGTTTAATCAAGGTAAAGATTACTGCTCAATGCATTACTTACAAGAGAGTTCAGGTGCAGAAATTGAAATTGTCTTGTCATATGTCTATCTCTGCTGCTGAATACTCTGGACTTTCTTTTTTTTAAGTTTTTTTTTTTTAAGTTTATTTATTTATTTTTGAGAGAGAGACAGAGAGAGTGAGCAGGGGAGGGGCAGAGAGAGAAGGAGAGAGAGAATCCCAAGCAGGCTCTGCACTGTCAGCATGGAGCCTGGCGTGGGGCTCAAACTCACAAACCATGAGACTGTGACCTAAACCAAAACCAAGAGTCAGAGGCTTAATCAACTGAGCCACCCAGGCACCCCATGGTGATTCTACTTCCTGACCACTCTGTGGAGTCCCACACACAGGTGCTATAGGGTCCCCTGAACTGAGGTCACACTATAGGAGAGATAGACGACAGCATTCTTAAAATAGAGATAAAATAGCAACCACATAGACTCTGGATTTTATAAAGATAAATGCTATCATTATTTTTTATTTTTATTTTATTTTTTTAACGTTTTTATTTTATTTTTGAGACAGAGAGAGACAGAGCATGAACGGGGGAGGGTCAGAGAGAGGGAGACACAGAATCTAAAACAGGTTCCAGGCTCTGAGCTGTCAGCACAGAGCCCGACGCGGGGCTCGAACTCACGGACCGCGAGATCATGACCTGAGCTGAAGTCGGCCGCTTAACCGTCTGAGCCACCCAGGCGCCCCTATCATTATTTTTAAAATACCCAAAAATACATTCTTTCATAAAACCAACCTAAAATAGTTTCAAATGGGGTAATATGAGAGGACTGTTAGGAATAAGATTGACACTGATTAGGACCGTGATTTATGATTTGACTTATTTTAGGTTTACTTGAATTAGATAAGCTAAGGGTTTATCAACTCTGCAGACAGTATCTTTGGAGGCATGACGTGAGATGGACTAGTACAGGTTCAAGGAGCCACAGGACTTGGAGAAGTAGGGGGAGAAGTGTGTGGAAGAATTTCAGGAAAAGTTGGGGAGAGACTGCAGGCTTGAAGAACCAGAGGTGTTGGGGTTCTACTATGAAGATATATAGAGGGAAAGAAAAGCTGGCCTGAAACAGGTGTATAGAATCTAACCTTCAGGCATGCAGAAATGGAAAGTGGTGGGTGATTGCCCCATTTATGTTGTTGGCCCAAGTTGATTCATTTGTTCATTCGTTCTTAATAAACTTTTTTCAAAGTTACTCTGTGTCAGACACTGTGCAAGCTCCATAGAACCAATCGCACCATTTTAGGCTCCAGGTTTTAGCTCCACCTTGGCTGACATCCGTCAGGCCAAGGCATTGCCCATGCATACAATCAATGCCTTCAATGCCAAATATAACACCCTATAGCCATCCCCCAACAGTCAAGTGTGTATGCCTTTCAACTTCAAGACACAGTGGAGAGAGAGAGAGAACTTCACATCCATTCCTTTAAAAGCCCGGATTCAGGAAGTCCAGTGTATTTTATATCTCAAAGGCAAAAAGGATGTGTGAAGTCAAATAAAAAGAGGCTAGAACTCTGAAAACATTACCTTGGGGGTTACGTTAAACCAGCTGTAGCAGAAGAAGTGGTGGTGATCTTTGCTCTTGAGAGGTCAGAGCTGATTTTCAGCCTGTGCCTCTGAGATGATTTTCACTGCTGACACGGTTGCAAGTTCTCCGTCAAAGGCAGATGGCTCTCTGGAATATATTTCATTTTCTACATCTCTGGCTCACTAGCATTAGCAATCCTGTGGGTGTGCCTCCTACTCCTGTTTTTCTCACCCTAGAGGTGTGCAGTAACAGGTGCTCCACAAACACAGTCTGTTTGCCTTCCTTGGGTTGGAGTTTGCAATATACGACTTTATTAAAGATCATATAAAAAGGCAACAGGGAGGCAGAACCAAAGTCGTAATTTTGCATAACCATTAAACTCAAGCAGTCATTATTCTTGCTGATGCATTTTCCAAACGTAAAAGGAAATAAGAGAACAGTGCAAGCCATCCGGCAGACTCTCTTCAGAAGGTGAGCTGCAGCCCTAGGACACAAGGAGCTGTAGGCAGAAACACCCTGAGGTTTCACACCTACACCTTGTGGGAATGGGAGTTGCAGTCCCTAGAAGTTATCATTGTTGTAAAATGCCGGCATGGAAATTAAAAAAAAAAAATTAAATGCGTTGCAGCTAATATTCTTTGTGTTTATGTTTTAGTATTACTACATTGTTGAAGTGTATGAAGTTTCCCTACCTTGAGTGTAAGTTTTGCCACAAAGCTAATTTTCCATTATTGGCACCTTAATTATATTCGACAAGCCCTAAAATGCTGTTCAGGTTTGGGAAAGGCACAGCTTGTTACTCTTCTGCAATTGTGATGATGCAACCGCCCACACGTCTTAACCACACTCGTATTTAATCATACTTTTCAATTTCAGAAAGGTGCTTAATTTGAAATCCAGCAGTTAAAACAGTTTCATTATTTTAGACAAAGGCTGCTTTATTTCCTTTTTGTTTTTAATTACCTTGTTGAACATTATGCAAGTCAGGGTGTCAAAATCGATATCAGTCTGTATGTATTTAAGAAAAAGTGATTACCTCTAAACTTGAAAGAATTGAGCAATTAATTGAGAGTCATCGCTGTGCATTTAATTATATTTCATATTAATGAGTAAAAAAAACTGTGAAGGCTTCTATAAAAATCTCACATTAATTATTTGACAAGGTCAGGGGAAGGCTTGACCCATCTGAGAATTTGAGTCAAATGTCTGCCCAGAGTGATCATACTAAAAAGAAGGGGGGGGGGGGCGGGAATCCCAACATTTTGGTATGGAAGGTTTAGAGGACTTCCAGGTTGTTTCATTTTGCTCTTTTTCTCAGAGAGAAATGTACCTTAGGCAAAGACAATTTGTTTTTGGTAATTTTTCTGCATTGGTTTTCTATGATTGTTATTCTCCAGCTATTTCAACTAATTATCATGGTCTCCCCAAAGGCTGCTGAAACAAGGATTTTGAACAGAATTAGGCTAATTTTGCTCCATGGTTTATTAGGCATCTACATGCATGTGTTACTGTGCTAAGTACTGTATCAAGCAAGTTAAATAGCTATTATCCCTGCCTTCCACACGGTCACTCCCAAAAACGTACTGCAACAACCGCATAAACATCCCTTGGTGGCTACCCCACCCCCTTCCGTGCAAGGCAGGGAGGAAAAGTGAAGACGGGAAGAGAAAGTTAGCTCACCAAGAATGGGGAGATATTGACATTATTCATCCCTCTGAATAAGCTCGTTTTTGTCATCTCGATTCTTTGGAAGCGTCAGTTGGCACATGGAATATTGGCAAGGGCAGACAGGGGGCGGGGGGTTGGGGAGAGGGAACAGGATGATTGTTGTTCCTTCCTGTCATTTCACTTGCAAGGGGACTATCCCCACTTTAGCCTCTCTTATCCACCTCTCTGAGCTCTGATGTTTACTTTAGGTTGCATGCCTTCTCCATTTTCTTTACATAACGCTCTTTCCTGTGTGTTGAGAAATGATGAAAATCCTGGTTAGAGAAAATCACTAACTTTGCTCTCTTAAAGGTGCATGGCACCCTGTTGTTGTCCTGCTGGTGGTTAAGCCATCTAAAATGCACACGCCTCAGAGGAGACAAGTTTAGAATATGGAGAAATGACTAGAGAGCCTATATTTTGCTTAGTCACTTTTTTAAAGTGTCTACATCAGTAAATTTAATTTAGAGTAAATATGGAGACCCAACTTCCTGAAAAGAGAGTACTCAACAAAGACCTAGGTAAAAATGGAAAAAGTCACCCATGGCTCTTCTTGGGTCCTTCCCTCAGAGGTTTGGGTTTAACTGGTTTGGGGTGGGGTGCAGACATCATTAGGTTTTGCGGCTCCTGGGGTGACTCTAATGTGCATCCAGGTTACTCCACTACTAAAGTAACTAGATCAGACTTTCAGTATATAGAGAATTAGGACCAATGAATACCTTTTCTACTACACTTGTTAGTGGGAGAAGCCTGAGGAAGATTTGACAAACAAATTAGATTTTCTTTTTTTTTTTAATTTTTTTTTTTTTCAACGTTTATTTATTTTTGGGACAGAGAGAGACAGAGTATGAACGGGGGAGGGGCAGAGAGAGAGGGAGACACAGAATCGGAAACAGGCTCCAGGCTCTGAGCCATCAGCCCAGAGCCCGACGCGGGGCTCGAACTCACGGACCGCGAGATCGTGACCTGGCTGAAGTCGGACGCCCAACCGACTGCGCCACCCAGGCGCCCCACAAATTAGATTTTCAATGTTTGTTTATTTTGAGAGAGAGAGACAGAGCGTGAGCAGGGGAGAGGCAGAGGGAATGGGAGACACAGGATCCGAAGCAGGCTCCAGGCTCTGAGCCGTCAGCACAGAGCCCCACGCAGGGCTCAAAGCCACGAGCGAGATCATGACCTGAGCCAAAGTCCGACACTCAACCGACAGAGCCACCCAGGCACCCCACCAATTAGATTATTTAAATGACAATAAAATTACTAGATAACAAACCCAACTCACTACTAAAGTGATTGATGTAAATGTGATTTAACTTTATTACACCAAAAATATTGTAGGAAAATGAAGAGTTCAAAATTAAAATTAAATAGTTTTGTAATTATATTACTGGAAGAAGTCAAAACTTGTCCTTTACTGCTGATCCCCTAACATAGCTGTCACAGAGTAACTTCATTTATGCATTTACTTTGCTGCTTAAATCAAAAGATAGGCATTTTATTTTTCCTATCAGTGCACTGACTGCATTATATTGTAATTGTTTCTTTATTTTCTTGGTTTTGTAATTGTTTCTTTAGTTATCTATTCTGATAGGCTCTTCAAAGCTCCATGAGACTAAAGATAACACTTTCTTGCACACTCTTGTATTCCTAGTGTCTAGCACAGTACTGGAGTGTAACAGATATTTGTTAAATTTAACTACTGTTCCTACATATTATTCGTATTAAATAAGTTGAGTCAACTTAAGTGTTCAGAAAAGGGTCTACCACATCAAAATTACACAATAAGTGTTAGCTATTATTTCTATTGATGAATTACAACATCTGTATAATGTTCAAAAAGTATGATTTTTTAATTTAATATTTTTATTATTATTTATTTTATTTTATTTTACTTATTAATTTACATTCAAGTTAGTATATAGTGCAACAATGATTTCAGGAGTAGATTCCTTAATGCCCCTTACCTATTTAACCCATCCCCCCTCTCACAACCCCTCCAGGAACCCTCTGTTTGTTCGACATATTTAAGAATCTCTTATGTTTTGTCCCCCTCCCTGTTTTTATATTATTTTTGCTTCCTTTCCCTTGTGTTCATCTGTTCTGTGTCTTAAAGTCCTCATATGAATGAAGTCATATGATATTTGTATTTCTCTGACTGACTAATTTCACTTAGCATAATACCCTCTAGTTCTTGCAAATGGCAAGGTTTCACTCTTTTTTATTGCCAAGTAATACTCCATTGTATATATATACCACATCTTCTCTATCCATTTATCCATCGATGGACATTGGGGCTCTTTCCATACTTTGGCTATTGTTGATAGTGCTGCTATGAACACTGGGGTTCATGTGTCCCTTTGAAACAGCAAACCTGTATCCCTTGGATAAATACCTAGCAGTGCAATTGCTGGGTCATAGGGTAGTTCTATTTTTAATTTTTTAGGAACCTCCATACTGTTTTCCAGAGTGGCTGCACCAGTTTGCATTCCCACCAGCAGTGCCAAAGAGATCCTCTTTCTCCGCATCCTCGCCAACTTCTGTTGTTGCCTGAGTTGTTAATGTTAGCCATTCTGACAGGTGTAAGGTAGTATCTCATTGTGGTTTTGATTTGTATTTCCCTGATGATGAGTGATGTTGAGCATTCTTTCATGTGCTGGTTGGCCATCTGGATGTCTTCTTTGGAGAAGTGTCTATTCATGTTTTTCCCCATTTCTTCACTGAATTATTTGTTTTTTGCGTGTTGAGTTTGATAAGTTCTTTATAGATTTTGGATACTAACCCTTTATCTGATAAAGTATGATTTCTTTAACGTGTCTTTGTTTTTATATATTTGGGTTCTTTCCAACTTTTACAACATTGTAAATCTGATTGGATGAATATTTTCATGCAAATAGCTTATTTCTTCTTTTTGATTATTTTCTAGAAGTAATTTTTCAGAAGAGGAATTATAAGATCAATGAATAGATGATTTTTTATAATTTTTGAAAATGATTTTGAAAATACTTATTATGGAAATATTCAAACATATACAAAATAAACAGAATAGTATAATGAACCCCCATATCTCTATGACCTGGCTTCAACAACAATCAACTCTTTGCCAGTGGTGTTTGATCTCTGTTTCATCCTATTCCCCCATTGTGTGAGTGCACACCAATGTGTTTATCCAGTTACCTATTGCTAGACATTTGAACTGCTTCTAGTTTGGCTGTCATGAGTAAAACTGATGTACATTGTCATATAAAAGTGTTTTTTTTAAATTAAAAATAGGTTTTCATTTTTCTGGAGTAAATACCCAATTGCAGAGTTTTCGAGTTATATGCTAAGTGTATGTTTACTGTAAAATCTTGTCCCAAAATGGTTGGACTATTTAAAAAAAATTTTTTAGTATTTATTTATTTTTGAGAGAGAGAGAAATGGAGCACAAGTTGGGGAGGGGCAGAGAGAGAGGGAGACACAGAATCCGAAGCAGGGTCCAGGCTCTGAGCTGTCAGCACAGAGCCCAACATGGGGCTCGAACCCACGAACCATGAGATCATGACCCGAGCCTAAGTTGGACGCTTAACTGACTGAACCACCCAGGCGACCCTGGACCATATTCTCACCAGCAATATATGAGAGTTCAAGTTGCTCATATCCTCATCAGCAGTTAGAAATGTTACACATTTTTAACATTAGCCATTACTAGTGTTTATATTGATATTTCATGGTTTAACTTGCATTTCTCTGATGACAATGATGTTGAATATCTTCTTATGTTCTATTGGGCACTCAAATATCTTTTTTTTGTGTGTGAAGTAATTGTTCAAATCATTTGCCTATGATTTTATTGGGTTTTTGGAATTCATATCATGAAGTTTGTTTTATATTTTGGATACATGTCCTCTGTTAGAAATTTTTTCCGGTCCTTGGGCTTCCTTGCCATTTTGTTAACAGTGTGTTTTGAAGAGCAGAAGTTTTTTATTTTCATAAGATTCAATTTATCATTTTTTTTATATGGTCCATGGTTTTGTGTCCTATCTAAGAAATTCTGTGAGGCTAAAGTTGCATAAGTTTTCTCCTATATTTTCTTCTAGAAGTTTTATAGTGTTAAGATTTATGTCTAGGTCTGTGAAACATTTAGAGATAATTTTTGCATGATTTGAGTAAGGGCTGTTATTTATTTTTTTGTATGGATATCCACTTGTTCCATTACTACTTGTTGAAAAGTTTATTCACACCCTTTGGCATGTTTGTTGAAAGCCAATTTACCATATATGGATATATACATATGCACGTACATGTATAAGAAGAATGGACCTCCAACTACCCATCACCTAGCTCAATAACTATCAACATTTTGCCGGTCTTGTTTCATCTATGCTTCCTTCCTTTCTCCCCACTGATTATTATTTTAATAGGTTTTAAAGATAATTTTTTCTAAGTGTTTTATAGTTTTAATTTTTAATTTTTGGGCCTAATATCCATCTCAAATTAAGTTTTGTATATGGTGTGAGATAGGGTTAAGGTCCATTTTTTTCCCCATATGGCTATTCATTAGTTCCAGCACAGTTTTTGATAAGATTTTTCTTTTCCTACTGAATTGCTGTGATGCAGCTGTTAAAATTCAATTGGTCATAGGAATGTAGATCTATTTCTAGTCCCCTTATTCTGTTCCATTGATCTATTTGCATCATGTTACGTTTTAGTGCCAGTTTTTATTGTCATCAACAATGAAAGGTTAAGAGTATGAGGTAGTTTCTTAGTAGGCTTCCTTAGAAGAGCGGTTTTGAAATGGGGATTTTTGTGTAAATGAATTATTGAAGGTTTGGTCTCAGGAGTAAACTGTAAGAAACTGAAGGAAACAGGACAGCAAAGCAGAAAAAGCAGCTAGGCAAAAATATGGCTGCAGGAAGAGTCTAGCTTCAGCCTACTTCCACAAGGGGCTCTGGAGCATGAATTATACCACAGACATGGTTTTGCTTCAGAAGCAAGTGGGCTGGACCGTTATATCTCAAGTCAGTTGTGGTTGGGTAAGGGCCACCTCTGCAGGGAGGAAGTCACCACCCAGAAATCTCCAGGTCAGATGGTTTCCTCCAGTGAAGCTCAGTCTCTGGAGCAGAAGGAAGTGTGAGCCATGGGTAGCCAACATCCACACAGCTGGGAAATGAGTGGACCTCACCAAACAAGCATATCTGAGCAGGCACCAATAGCATCTGTAAAAGATGTAATTTTGAGGATAGCTTTAGCAGAGATAGTCCCTGGGCTTTCCACAAAATTTCAGCCATATTCCTGTCAAATCAACATATATAACCCTGGAGACTGGGCTGTCACTTCTCCCCACTTACTTCTTCAAACCGGCACTTTATGTTATGTCAAGCCTTTTTTATGATTATAGGGAGAATTGAAATAGTTCAGCATTTAGCAGGTTAATATTTGCCTTTTTTAGTGTAATACATAGGCAAATAAATGGTGATCTCTCTTATCATAAATGCGTATATTAAGATGCACTTTTTTGTATATTTATTTTATTATTTTTAATTCAAGTATAATCAACATACAGTGTTATATTAATTCCAGGTGTACAATATAATGATTCAACAATTCTATACATTACTTAGTACTCATCATGATGAATGTACTTTTTAATCCCCTTTACCTATTTCACCCATCCCCCACTCATCTCCTCTCTGACAACTACCAGTTCATTCTCTACATTTAAGAGTCTATTTTTTTGTTCATCTTTTTTTATTTCTCTTTTTTTTTAATTCCACACGAATGAAATCATATGATATATGTCTTTCTCTGACTGACTTATTTCACTAGATCCATCCATATTGTTCCAAATGGCAAGATTTCACTCTTTTGTATGGTTGAGTAATATTCTATTGTCTGTGTGTGTGTGTGTGTGTGTGTGTGTGTGTGTGTGTGTGTATACACCATATATACCCACAGTATGTAAATATATAATGTATATAATATGCATATATTTATTACATCTTTTTTATCCATTCATCTATGGATAGGCACTTGAATTGCTTCCATATCTTGGCTATTATAGGTAACACTGCAATAAACATAGTGGTTCATGTATCTTTTCGAATTAGTATTTTTGTTTTCTTTGGGTGAATATCTTGTAGTATAACTACTGGATATATGGTTATTTTATTTTTAATTTTTAAAAAAATTTTTTTTTAACGTTTATTTATTTTTGAGACAGAGAGAGACAGAGCATGAACAGGGGAGGGGCAGAGAGAGAGGGAGACACAGAATCTGAAACAGGCTCCAGGCTCTGAGCTGTCAGCACAGAGCCCAATGCGGGGCTCGAACCCATGGACCGTGAGATCATGACCTGAGCCGAAGTCGGACACTTAACCGACCAAGCCACCCAGGCACCCCTATTTTTAATTCTTTTAGAAGCCTCCATACTGTTTTCCTTCAAACAGTTTGCATTCCCACCAACAGTGTATGAGGGATCCTTTTTATCCACATAAGATTCCCTCTTGTCCATGAGTAGAAAAATAAGTGATTTTAAAATCATGATGCTTCTCAATGGCTCTAGACATCCAAAGTTAACTCTAGAACTTCAAAATTTATAGGGATCTCTTTTACTTGAAGCTAAGCTAGATATTTATGAAATCATTAGCTTCTACTTGGTGTAGAGACTTGACCTAGCAACTTTCATCATGAACTCAACTTTTCCAGTGGCAACAGGAAGTACTTCTGATTGCTCAAATCTCTATTTGCATTTCTGAGTTCACTTTGAATGAGACCAGAAATAGAATTCTGTGTTGCTTTGAATAAACAAGGCAATTGTAGCACTTCACTGTTCTGCAGCAAAAACTGTTTATTAAGGAGACTGTCATGTGCACAAGTGAGCATTCAGCTAGAGTGGCTCCATATTTTTATCTTTTTAGACTTATTCAGATTTCTAAAACGTGGAAACTTCAGTGTAAAACATTTCTTGATGTACTTACTTATATTTTTAATTTTTTGAAATATGTGAAGTAACATCTAAAATATGTGAAGTTGCTTTGTAAATAGCGATGCCCCATACAAATTTTAATTGTTATTGATATTACTACCTAGAATTAGTCTGCAGGCAGTGATTACAGTTGAAGGTAAATATACCTGCTTCATTTCGTAAATGAAACAATTTGACTTCAAGTTACTAGGAGTGAAAGATTTGGTCAAAACATGATCCCAAATAAATCACTCCCAAATCGATACTTGATATTCATATATTTATTATATTAGTGAAAAAACTAAAGGCTTTTAAGTAGGTTTAACCAAAATATGGTATCTCTAGAGAAGGTATGAAAGGTTGTCCAGGAATAATATCTGTCTACTCATATAAGTTAGCTCAGTGAGCAAAGGGAGGAAGTAGCTTAAGAACCCAATTTAGAAGAATAATCTGTACATTTTTTTTGAAGTGATACAGAAATTAGTACTAGAAGTGGTTCTAGAAGAATTGACCTTAGGAAGGGGGTGGGGTCTTTGAAATGGTTCTGGGTTATCTGAAATTGATTAGATTTAAAGGCAATAATGACCTTGTTTCCACTGGAAAAAGGAGGCATTAAAAGCCCATGGCATGCATGGCAAAATACTTACTTAGTTTTTCACCTGTTCCCTCTTGTAATCAAGTGCCTGTAGAAAGACAGTAAATCTTTGAATGACCATGTATTTGTTGCCATAGAACATTTTAGTATGAATAAAGAGTACAATAGATTTGGCCGGTTGCTTCTAAGTTCACTCATTGGTGAACTTAACTCTTTTTCCTGAAAAACAAAAACAAAAACAAAAACAAAAACAAAAATGATGAGCTCAGACATTTAAATTCAAGACGCAGACAAGTCACCAGAAATCTATGATTTCCTTAAAAGAAATCCTTATCTTATGTGCCACAGATTTCTGAAAACCAGATGCAGCATCTCATGTGGTAGATGACTGAATTACAATATATCTTTAGGTGATGAGGGCCAATGGTGTGCCTGGTGACCAGGGTGGAACCTTTATTTATATCATACACTTCCCCTCCAACGAAAACATTGAATTCTCACTCCTATAGCTAGTGGGACACCATTTGCAGGATTTGTATGTAATTTTTAACCATGATGTTTGACAATAAGATTTTGAAACCATTTTATCTGCAATAAACCTTGAAAATATTTGCATCTATAAATTACTGAAAAGATAAATTCTGAGATCAAGGGGAAAGGATGTGCCATCAATGGACCTTGGAAGTGTGACAAACAGCTCAGTTTGCTATGTTGAGGATATAACCAACACAGGACAGCCTTGGACACAAAATGTGAAAATGTAAGTGACAAACCAAGTGAGTTTAATAAATGGATTTTGATGATAGTGTTCAATCTACGGCCCATACTGAAGGCATTTAATGGTTCTAAGTAGTATAAAAAATGAGCACGAAAAGGGGTACTGTGCTATAATGGAAAAGAGATAGGAAGTGTTGGAGACTGGCTGACCTTGTTTTGGATCTTTGTTCCAACATTTATTAGCAATGTAATCTTTAACAAGGTACTTAGTTCTTCCCCTATAAAAATGGTAGTAAACTACCTTGCAGGGTTTTTAAGTGAAGATTAAATGAGGTAAAGTCTAAAGTTGCACATGGTAGGTGGCATAAACTTTTTTCTCCTAAAACTTGCTCAGTTTTTTTCCTAGGTATTATTTTGGGCAATTAGGGAAGAAATTTACACTTTTAGGTCAGTAAACTGTATCAGTCCTTCTCAAAGCTTAATAAGTATTTGATTAACCTGGATCTTGATAAAATGTGGATCGTGCTTCAGAGTAAGGTCTGAGATTCTGCATTTCTAGTATACCCCCAGGCAATGTCCACACTGCATTCTGCAGACCTCCACTGAGTAGCAAAGTTTCGTATCTTGGTAACTGCTTTCGTCACACAGTGGGAGGGTCATTGGGTAGGAACCCAGGCTGCAGGAATATGCTGGTTTTCGTCAGTTCAGATCTTGGAGTAGTCTACCTGATCATTATATAATATCCTGTGGTTTGTGTGAAATGAGTACTTGACTGAATAAACCAGGAATCCACTGAAAATATAAACAGGTATTGATGTGTAAACACAATCTCAACTCACAGTAAAAAGCTGACACAAAGAGACTTACGTTTATGACATTCTCCATCACTAAAATCTATTTCACCTGACTTCAAGTTTGCTTATTTTTATAAAATACTCATGTATGCAGGTGGAATTATTTTGTTTTTTGTTTTACTCTTTGACAGGGTTACTTATTCAGCCAAGGCCTTTAGAAAGTACAAGAGCCCAATTTCAGTTGAGATACTTTTCAGTAATTTTGAATTACATTCTTTTTATTTTATTTTATTTTTTCAGGGCCTGAGTTGCAGAACATTGGTTATATCAAGTAATTTCATGGTTCATGATTGAACATAAGGCTTTAATTCAATTGTGGACATTTAAAAGATACTTTAAACAGCAAGCACAGTGCAAATTCTTAATATTGAGTCCAAAATGAGGCACTTAAAAATTTTTTTTTAACATTTATTCATTTTTGAGAGACAGAGAGAGACAGAGTGTAAGCGAGGGAGGGGCAGGAGAGAGGGAAACAGAATCTGAAGCAGGCTCCAGGCTCTGAGCTGTCAGAACAGAGCCTGGCACCAGGCTTGAACCCACAAACCACGAGACATGACCTGAGCCTAAGTCTGACACCCAGCTGCCTGAGCCACCCTGGTGCCCTGAGGCATTATTTTCAATAGCAGAGAAAAGATTTGCAATCACCTAGTCATTAGGTTTTTAAAAAGTCCCTTACACTGGAGGAGAAGACTTAATCCATGCAATGCAGCAAGAGAAAGATTACTGTGAATTGAATTTTAGAGGGCAGAGGTTACAGAGAGAAAACCACCACCCTTGCTGTGAAATAATCATTTTAAAAATGCTAGAGACACACAAATTCTATAAATACAAATCGATTGATTTCTTGAATCTTTATGATTTTTATAATTTTTTGAGCCTTCACCTTGTAGCTAAATTCTAACTACATTTTATTCTGGAAGAAAAAAAATTTTTTAAGTAAAAATGACAGAAAGATGGCTGAGAATCAATTTTCAAATGTATTCAGCAAAAGAAAAATATTAAACATTAAACCTTCTAGCTCTGGGCCTCTGTCTAACAAAGTACGTACATCTCCTAAGCAGACTGTAAGAAACTGTGGTCACATGGCTTTCCCTCAATCTACTTGACATCAAGCATCCAGGTGGAAGCAGAAACACTCCATCAGTCAACTTTTTCTAAATGATAGATTTGAAGTTTCTTTCAGGTTATAAACTTTAGAAGGCCAAAAAATTTTCAGTTCTCTTTTGGAGGTCATAATGCAATTTAACTTTCAATTGCCTTAAAAAGTCCCAACTTTCCTTCTTTCTTCTTTTCTTTTCTTTTTTCTTTTCTTTTCTTTTCTTTTCTTTTCTTTTCTTTTCTTTTCTTTTCTTTTCTCTTCTTCTTTTACTTTCTTTTTCTCTTCTTTTCCTTTCTTCTTTCCTTTTCTTTCTTCCCTTCCTCTTTCTTTCTTTCTTTCTTTCTTTCTTTCTTTCTTTCTTTCTTTCTTTTTTGAGAGAGAAAGAGAGAAAAAGTGGGGGAGAAGGTCAGAGGGAGAGAGAGAGAGAGAATCCTAAGCAGATTCCATGTACAGCATGGAGCCTGACTTGGGACTCGATCCCATGACCCTGGGATTATGACCTGAGCTGAATCAAGGGTTGGAGGCTCAACTGACTGAGCCACCCACGTGCCTTAAAAAGTCCCAACTTTAAATGAGAAAGCAATGTGAAAACTGTGGGTTCTCGAAAGGAGGGCTTTGAATAGCCTACCATAAGAAAAGTGGTAGGTTATTTTGTTTTTGTAATTTAAAAAGTTAGAGCTAACAAAAATGGAGCTTTAATAAAGGTTAATTAATAAAGGTTATTAATAAACCATTAATAAAGGTTGTAGGTTACACGATTCTAGTTTTGAATTCCCAATGCAGTTTTTCATTCTATGCGCTGTACTCTATAAGAACCAAGGAGCATTTGGTTCATTTTAGTCTCTATCCCTGCTGTCATGGAAAGAGCAGTGGATGCACATTCGAATATCTGGTTCCAGTTCTAGCTTGACCAGTTATTGGTTATATGACCCTCGGTACGTCACTGTGTCTCCCAGGATCATAGCTTTCTTGTATGTGAAACAGTAATGTTGATAATAACAAAAGCCACAGAGCTAGAAAGTACTTACTTTACTAAATAGTAAGTAAGAAGTAAGTGTGAAAGTAGGATTAAACAGCTCTCTTCGACCTCAAGTCTGGACTCTTTACCACTGTGCTGTCCTCACTCAGATAGGTGGACTTGTTGATATTTGCAATTCTATAATTATGTGAGACCATGTGAGACCATCTCACACATCTACCCAAACTATTGAGCAAGATGATTTTTTTGTCTTATTTTTTAACATTTCTAGGGATAACATTTGAAAAAAAACATATTAAGGAAGTCTTTGTATAGTTACCATTATGATAAAAATATTTCTTATTAAGGATAATTTTTTTACACAATTCTAGAGCATCTTTTTAAATATGCCTCCTTATAATTGTGATAATGTGCTACATGTGTGAAAATGGACTATCTCATATCCTGTCTTTCCTAGGATATATATTCTTAACATATCCTCTCCTGTCTTCACAAACCCATCTTTTCTCATACCTATGCTTCCTCATTTCCTCCCCACAATTTCCCCTCATTCCTCTTTTTTTTTTTTTTTTAAATTTTAATGTTTAGTTTTGAGAGAGAGAAACAGAGTACAAACAGGGGAGGGGCAGAGAGAGAGGGAGACACAGAATCAGAAGCAGGCTCCAGGCTCTGAGCTGTCAGCATAGAGCCCGACACAGGGCTCAAATTCACGGACTGCAAGGTCATGACCTGAGCTGAAGTCAGGCACTTAACCCACTGAGCCACCCAGGCACCCTTCCTCTCATTCCTCTTAATCTGTTCGGTCAAAACGTATACATTCATTTAGTTAGCACACATTTAAGAGCAACTCCATATCGGGCACTATCTTAGATGCTGGGAATATCACAATGAACAATTTCCTCGGAAATCTATAGTCTATTTATTAAGACAGACAAGTAACTGATAGTTACAATATTAAACATGATGATTTTATATGCGAGGTGCCATATAAATATCAAAATGAAGTGTTTCATTCACTGGAGAGTCAAGGTTGCTAGAGGAGGGGATGCTTGAGATGAGTCATGAGAGGGTAAGGGGAGGAAGGGCACTCAGAATAACAGGGACATCATTTGTAAGCAAGAGAGGTTGGGAAGAATGTGGTTGGGGAATATGTAGTTGGGAAGGAGTACCTTGAAGAGCATGGGTCAGGAATGGCAAAAAATGAAACGAAACTGGAGAGGTAGTAAAAGGTCTGTGGATTTAAGAAGGGAATTTAAACTTGACTCCTCAGACTTTGGAGAACAAGTGAAAGATTTAAAGCGGGGGAGTGACATCATTGGATAGCCAATTATTTGTCCAGTAATCTTCTTGAGAAAGTGCTAGGAAACCTCCAAGATGGTACACACATGAGATTTCCTTTTTTTTATATTAATAACTATAACCAAAGCCAATTCCTGGCATCAGCAGGGAAATTTGATTCAGAGTATACTCTCTGAATGGAAATAATTGTTTCTCGCAGCTCATCACTTTCCCCCTAGCTTTCCTGCGATATAACTGACAGACAATATTGTGTAAGTTTAAGGTGAACAACGTGATGATTTGATATGCCCATATATTGCAAAATGATGACCATGATAAGGTTAGTTAACACCCGTCACCTCACAGAGTTATCATCCGTGCGTGTGTGTGGTGAAAAATGTAAAGATATATTCTCATAGCAACTTTGAAATATACAATAGTACAACAGCTTTTGTGTGGAAATACAATTTGCCACCTAAACTAAACTTTTGAAAGTGAAACGGGGGCATTATTGATGATTATGCCAAGACATGGGTATAACTACTGACTCTCCCATGTAAACTGTGACATATGCTCTGCTTACCATAGGCCTGTGCAAGAATGTGAAAAAAGCCCAAGGTTTTCTCTTTAGAGAAACACACACATGCACCATACATTTCACATGCCATTTGAGTGATCTGTGAACCCGGTTCGGCTACTCTATGGAAATTTGGAGATCTACCCTCCTAGATTGAGAAAAAAGTCCTGGGGGCACCTGGGTGGCTCAGTGGGTTAAGTGTCTTACTTCGTTCGGATCAGGTCATGAGTTCAAGTCCCACATCGGACTCTGTGCTGTCAGCACAGAGCCTGCTTTGGATCCTCTGCACCTCTCTCTCTCAGCCCTTCCCTCACCCCTGCTCATTCTCTCTCTCTTTCTCTCTCTCTCAAATAAATAAACATTAGGAAAAAAAAAAAAAGATGTTCTGGACAAAATTACCCCAAGTGTCTTCTTCAGTAAAATTTTATAAATCCATGGGTCTGATATGCTGATAATCGTATTAGCTCAGTTCTGGGAAATTCCCACTCTGAGTGTTCCACCGTGGGCTGCAAAACAGAACCTGCTGTTTCTTTACACTTGAGGGGCTTTATTCCTTTACGCTTAAGGTGCAGCCTCCTTCCATAGCCGCCCATGAAAATGAGAGATTTGACCAGCCACCACAGGAGCCTTACTTCCAGTCACACAGCAGCTCTAAGCAGAGGTCAGCCGCTCCCAGCAGCTCTGCCTACTTACAGAATGAAGCTGACTAAGGGCTCCATGGAGTCTCCTGACCGGTGCTTCCCGACTCCACCATTCCTGATTACCCTGCACCCCACTCCATAGTCCTAGAATCCCCACACCAGAGTAGCTCACAGACCTGGTAGCTGTGAATGGTTGTGTGCACAGGTGGAAACTGGTGCTCAGTCACAACACTGGTAGAAATGCAAATGCAAATGTCTATTTTTCAATTGCATATAAAATCATGGACTTGATTTTCCATTTGAATAGAATAGGTAAGAAATACTGGCAGTTTGAGAGGTATTTAGGAAATGGAAATCAGGATGACAAAGGAAGGAGTAACTTTAAATTCATAAAGAGAAAAAAATAGAAAGGAGGCTATACCTGAATGAAATCCAATAAATAACGTGGAATAGAGATGGTTATGATTTGAAAAGGTTCGAGCCCACTTTTCTATTACCACGGCAACCATCACATTATGCAATTGCAAAACAACAACGAAAAAGCAACAATAATCGGAACACCAGAACTCCAAATGAGAAGGACATTTTGTAAACAGATGTGAATTTAATAAAGGAGAAAAACAGAAAGCTGCTTTGTTCAAGCTAACTTTTGCTGGTAAACAAAAGAAAATGTATTTAGAAAAATTAACATTCTCTCCTACATTTTCAGAAAATATCAGAGAAAATATACACATGCCATTCAAACTATATGTTAAGTCCTGCTGAATTCTTAGGGGATTTTGTTGGTTCTTTCTCTCAAAGATGTGGGTGTTTCTAATACAGTGGTATTTAACATTTACTTAAAACTCTCAGTGTGATGAGTATGTTATTAGGATATTTCTTTTCTCCAGAAGTTTGAATTTTAATTTACACAAGCAGACAGGTTGAACAACTTTTCCTTATTTTTTTTTCTTTTTTGTATTTGTAGGAGGCACTTAATCAAAGAGGTTGGTGTTCAGTGTTTAAGATAAATTATGCATGAGAACACTGGGAAATTTCATAAGGAATATGGTAAAAAGCTAATGGGATGTTAAAGGTAATGGTCATCACCTGGTTTTTACTGAAAGCTAGACAGGAACCAAATACGTGTATTTACATAAAATTTACATTGGGCTATGTAGAAAGCACAAAAGCACAGACTTTTTTTTTTTTCAAGTTATTTTCCAAAAAGCTCTTTTTTTTCTCTTTTTCTTCTATCCTTGATCCTCAATTTCAATATGCATGTGCACGTACACACAACACACATATGTATACAATAGTAAGGAAGAGGTGATAGAGTGTAAACAAGTAACTTGAAAGATTTTAGTGCCCTTGGGCCTATTTGAAGAATGATTCTGTAATTTTATATCATTAGATCAGTGTCAAGGACTGCATGATGTCTTTTATCCTTTTAATCGTAGCTTTAGTGATGCATTAGTCCACACACGTTGGCTTTGTCCACTGGGACTGCTGTAACAGACGTAGCATAGACTGGGTGGCTTATAAACAACAGAAGTTTATTTCTCACCGTTCTAGAGGTTGGAAGTTGAAGGTCAGAGTGCAGCATGGTTGAGTGCTGATGATACTCCTCTTCCAGACTTGCAGACTGTTGACCTCTTCCTGTGTCCTCCCATGGCAGAGAACGGAGAGGAAGCAAGCTCTCGTGACTCTTTCAAGATGACCTCATCTAATCCGAATTACTTCCCAAAGCTCCACCTCCTAATACTATCCCACTGGGGATTAGAGTTTCAACATACAAATTTTTTGTGGTGGGGTGGGGGCGGGATACAAACATGCAGTCAATAACAGAAACATTCTTACTTCCATATCTGAGTTCTTAGCATCTGACTGCAGAGAGGACACCATAATGACAAAGTGATCTGTAGCCCTGATGACCAAGAGCCCATAGTCCCACACAATGGGACTATTGCATCAGGAATATCTGGAAACCAGGCAAGACACGGAGGATGAAGATATTCCCCTCAGGAGAGCTGCTGCCTCTATGGCTGGATGAATAAAATCTGGCTGAGGTGGCAGACAGTTGCTGCAAAACAATCCTCAGTGCCCCCCTGCACCTGCTTCCTCTAGTTTGTGTCTGTGCTGCATGACACCCTTGGTTCCTGACTGAGTTTCTCTCCTAAACTTTGAGAAACTCTTGCCTTAGGCGCTCAGCTTGTCAAGAGGACCATTACTATGAAAGCACCCCCTCAACTCCCTGGACCCACTCTTGTTCCGCAAAAAAGTTAGCACAGAAAATGCTCTGCCATCGGACAGTCCTTTCTTTTCTGAAAAGTCTCTTGTCCCCTTGCAGTCAACCAAAGACCATCACATGTACCTGAAGGCCAATTAGAAAATCTCCCGCTTCTGAAGATCACACCTTAATAGAATGCTTCCCAATCAGACACGCGCTTGGTATTTGCTGTTTTTACGTGATAATGCTTATTCTCCTTCTGACACCCTTGAACACCTTGCTGCGACAAAACACAAGGGCAGGATGTCCCCATGCTGCCAGCTTATGAGTAAACGGCCCTTGTTAATTCTGTCTCGGACTCCATTGTGCTTTTGACAACATCACTTCTGCTCTTGTCATTATGTCTGTTTTCATTTTAGGCCTGTGGAATGGCCCTCCTATGCCTCACCTTTGGCTTATATGCTGTCACTGTCCTGCTCTTCTGGGACTGGTATTGGTATGAGAGCCACCCTGGCTTGGGATCACAACAGTTAATGCAGCCAAGAGGAATCAGGGCCCACATTAGCATGCCATAAAGGGGGTGGGTGTGGTAAGCTGTTTCTGCAATCCCCTCATTGCTGTTTTCATGATGATTCATTTCTATGCAAGAAAGGGTCTATATTTTCTATTTGTATGTATCTTCCAGGCCTGGTTTTCTGGTCTCCCCAATCCTGTGGTGTGTTTTGATTAAATCTCCTTTGCCCTTACATTAGCCTGAGTTGGGTTATTTCGCTTGCCAAAAACCTCCTTACAGATAGTCTCTTTGAAATGAGAGGGAACCCAACATGGTTTTACCAGGAACGCTGCTTCCTGAAAGTGCTGACCTCACTCCCAGGGGGGATAGATGAGCATGGGATTTCAAGGAGGGTTGAAGCGGAGCACTGTGCAGTGTAGAACAGAAGCACAGAAGGGGCATCCAAGGACTTCAGAGACTTCCCTTAAGGCCTGTCCTGCTTCCAAGAAATGCAGTCATGGGAGCAGAATAATGTGGAGGAGTCTGAAAGCTCAGAATTGCATTAAGTGACTTTCCCATATGCGAGTTATTTGTCTATTGGAAATAAATCTATCTGAATGTTGTATTGATTTTTTTGCCAGGCTGGCAAAAGTCCCAGGGAGAGAATTTACCACTGAGGAAGGCTGGGGGTCATTGCCTTCATTATGATATCCGTTTTTAGAAGCTCCTTCGGAATCTTGAAAAGGTTCAGATAAAACTAGTAATTTCTGGATCACCACAGCAGTGAGATATTCTAATCTGGCTTCGGGAATCAGAACTGTGGTTAATTAATGCCTTTCCTTCAGGCCGAGAACAAGAATGTTATAACACCTGAGGCTGTATTCAATTCCAGATTAGCATATATTATACTCAGTGATAACTGAAATTGCTCTGAAAATGTGTGGTGACAGCTTCAAACCAGATCCTGTTTATGAGTGCTTTGCAATTGGTGAGTTATTCAGAACGTAGAAAGAAAAGGCAACCAGAGATAAATGACCCCAGTTGTATTTTTCTGCATTTATTATCAGTATATCTTAATTACTTCTCTTGAAGTAGGTGTTTTTGATAACATTTGATTAAATATTCAAGTTTTCTTTTGGTTTGTCTTTTATAGAGGATCCTGATGTAAGGAGGGATGATGTTGGAGGAAATCATGCTGGAAAAGTTAGTATGAGTGAAATTACATGTCTGGTTTCCAAAGATTCATTTGGAGGCTTAGTCAGATGAGGGGTTTACATTTGATTTTTAGCTTGTTGGGATTTTGTTAGGAGCCTATTGGAAGACATGCTCACTAAACTGGTACCTTTACTTTCTGATCATAAGATACCTGAATTGTGATTTTACCTTTTCAATCAAATCTTCTTGTAGAAGCCATGGAAGTGAGAGATCTAGAATATTGGAAGGGCCAGGCATTCTCGGGAAATCACAGTGGTACCCTTTAGCACTATTTATTTCCGGTAAAGAGTTTTGAATACTTTATCAGTGCAGTGTAATGCATTAAACAGCACAGGAATTAAGCATCTTATATTGTCAATTTTACATGAACCATGGATGACAAAGATTTTAGAATAATGTATTTTTGGAGGATGGGCTATATAATATTTATCTCTCTATATCAGGCACCTGGCTAGCATACTCTCTGACCTATGTTGGCACCTAAGAAATAATTGAATAAATGAATAGGATAATGATCTTTGAGGATTTGTAGCATACATCAGGTATTTCACCCTTTTTTGTAGACTTTCTTTTCTTTCTGTTTTTTTTTAAGTCATTTCATTCAGCTAAAGTGGTTTCAGGGAACACTTTGTATCAGGAACCTCATAGGTGGCTTTGAATCAAGCAAGAGTCCCTGCCTTCTGAGATTTCACACCGCAATGACCATTGGGAGGGAACGTCTTTGACAATCTTATCAATTGTCTTTGAACAATCGAGTCTGTCATTGGTCAGTTTCCACTTGAGATGTTGGAAGGATGACAACCGCAGCTGGGGGAGGAGGGCAGTGGGAAGGGTCCTGATTGCTTGGATATCACCCAATCAGAGAGGTGATGCACTTGAATGTGAATACCTTTTAAAACAAAAGTACCCACCTGAGGAATACAATGAAACGAGAAAAGAAAATTTTTGTGAACTAAATTGCATTAATTAACCTGGAAAGGGAGATGCTAGTTGACTCCAAAGCCTTGGTGAGCAGTCAATCTCTCCTTTTGTGAAGCCAGAGTGTTATTTCTTTGATTACAATCTCTTAAAAAGTGAGCATCCTCCTTTTATAAAGACTTTATTAATCAATAATGGGGCATGTTACTAAAGACCTCTGTTAAATTAATTTTAATTAACTAATAAAGCTCAAGCAGAGCAGAGAGCAAAATCAGGTCTTTTTTCTTAAAAAAAAAATGACATCTGCATTACTGCTTATGTTGAACAGAACTCTTCTAATATAACTGTGACCATCTGAAAACTGCCTCTCAAGCATTACTTGTGGATTTGAAGTAGAATGCATCATTGCTTACTAAATGAAATAATGTAGTTTAGGATTGATATATCCCTTTATTAATCTTTTTTGGGCCCCTTTTCTTGTTTAAAGGCCTATTTCCTTTTGGTTTCTTCTGATTTGTTTTTCCTACTTTTTCTTTGTCTTCAGTCTGCTGAGGTTTACTCGTCTGAAACCCACACTCATTTACCCTCCCTCTGCTCTATCCTCCAACATTGCTACTTCCTTACTTCCCGAGTCCCTAAAAGATCTATAATCTTCCACCTTCTTTGGGCTCAAAAGTCCTTTGGAGGCCTTTTAAAAAAATTCCTTATATCCAATCAGATTTCAAGAACTTCATATTATACATTCAAATTATTTTTGCCCCTGTTCTTTTCCATCTATATTCCTGGCGTCCTGTAACCTCATTTCCTCTTCCCTGAACTATTACAAGATGCTGACCTGGTCTCTCTGTTTCCAGTAGCTTCCCTCTTAGTTTCAATTTGCATATTAAAAGTGGATTCATCCTTATAAAGCAGAGCTGTGATCATGCAGCTTCCTGCCCTCAAATTTTCCATGATACTTCATCCTTATTGAAGCAAATACAAATTCTTAGATTAGCACACTGGTTTCCACATTCTGATCTTATCTCTATTAGCTTTATTTCTCCTGAAACACACCCTATGTTCCACCAAACTGGATTTCTTGTGACTATAGAATGACACTGTCCAATGCTGTAGCCCCCGGTCATTAGCAATGAGGAGCAAATATACAGACAATGGATAGACCATATATAAAAGTAGAACTCTAACCTATAATGTGCAGTAAATAGCCTAGAAAACCAACCCATGATCTACAGCAACCAACCCAGGAAGCCAGCCTGCTATCTGTAAGTGAAACTCAGACCACTCACTATCTCTAGCAAGTCCGTGGGTAGCCAGACAATAAGCTCTGTAACAGTCATCCCTAAATGGCCAGGACTTGACTCACACCTGACAGTTTCCCTGAGGTTTGTCCCCACTTCCAGCTTAGGACAAATCAGAGAAAGCCAAATATGCATCCTAACCAATCACACAAGCTGCCACACTTCTAATTAGCTTTCCTACAGCTTCTCTGTGCCAACAGCTTCCAATCAGGGCATACCTACTTCCCTTTTTTCAGTTGCAAAACTTCCCTTGTGCTCTGCCTGCCTTTGAATCTCTGCCAAAATAATCAATAGTGGCTGACTCCCTTGCTAGAGCAAACTCTAAGTAAATAAATAAACTTAGACTATTTTCATTTGGTTGGTCTTCACTTATTTCCAAAATGGCTATTTAAGCTTAAATTAATTAAACTTACAGAAAATTAAAAGTTCAGTCCTTCAGTTTCATTAGCCAGATTTCAAGCGCTCAGTGGCCTAATGTAGCTAGTGGCTACCATACTGCACAGCGTAGATATGGACCATTACCATCACCTCAGAAACTTTTACTGGACAACTCTATATATGCCTTGGGTTTTCCCACTTCACGGTACTCCTGCTTGAATTGCCTCCCCTCACGTTTACACCTGTTAAAGTCCTACCCGACTTCATAACCTTGCTGGCTACTTCCCTCAGGAAGCCTTCACTGGTTCCTCTATTTAGATATAATCCCTAATTTCCTAGATTCTACCTTTCTTATGGTACTTACCACAGTCTCTTTTCTCGTTCCATGATCTCCTCCTTCCTGCTGTATTGTAGAAACTTTGATCTTGTACTTCCTACAGAGTAGCCCCGTAAGAACTTTTTTCTCTTTTCCCCTTCCTTCCTTCCTTCCTTCCTTCCTTCCTTCCTTCCTTCATTCCTTCTCTTTCTTTCTCTCTCTCTCTCTCTCTCTCTCTCTCTCTCTGTCTTTCTATTTAAATGTGGGTTGGAGAAAAAAAAAAGGATCAGATTGAATTACTCTCTTTAAGAAGCCATGGAATGACATATGGAATTGGATTTCGTGTTTTTCATTTGGGACATAGAATGTACAGTGTTGACATGGCTTTGTTCTTTTCCTCCTGACTCTGCGTCTGTAATCCTCTAGACAGCTTGAACACTAGGAGGCTGTTTATAAAGTTAGCTGGGGATCATCTCAGCATCTCCTAGTGCTATTTCTCAAAAGTTGTGTAGGCCTTCAAAAGTTTTTTCATAGACCGGTGGCTGAGGGCTGGTGGGAGGGGAGAACAACAGGGCTAAGATTCCCAAAACACTTTTAGAATGGTTAACTTTTAATAGTGTCTTCAACACACCAGGCAGATTTATTTCTCTGTGCTCATATTTTCCCCTCGCCTGAAATATGACCCCAAGCTTTTCTACCCTTATGCCACCTCTGTTCCTGGTGAACTTCCTTCAAATGTCAAGGTGAATATCACATTGTCTATGAAGTCTTCTTGATCTCATCAAATGGAGTCAGTCTTTTCTCAGGCTGTTTATCAATATCTGCTTGTACATCTCTATTCTCACAATGCGGTGGATGAACATAAGTACTAAGTCTTAAAGTAATGTTAGTAGGAGATATACGCACTGCCAATGGGAAGAATTTAACCCACTATATTTCTTTTTCTGAAGGTTGTTGTTACTGTTATATATGGATACCTTAAGATAAGGAAACTTTAATGTTTCTCTCCCTTCACCACCTACCTAAATCCAAAGGTCATGAGCTCATCATTTCCTAGAGTGGAGCTAACAAACCCTTTCTTCACTTGTATACCAGCAGAAAATATGTCTAGGAGAAATACTTACTATTTGGTGGGTGCCTAAGGTTGGGAAATCTGCCAGAAATAGAAATTGACCAGAGTCTTGGAACTTACTTACTTGTCAGAATGTATAGGATATCCTGGTCTAGTGAGCGAGACTATAATTCTAGGTCACTAGTTAGGGATGCAACTTTAAAAGTGAAGACAACAGGAAAAAAGAGTGAGAGAAGAAAATGAACCATCCATGCAGGGCATCTTTGAATGGACTAGTCAGAGGAGCTATTTTTGGGGGGAGGGGAGGTCAAGAGAGTGAGGTGTCCAGTGACATAGTAATTGATCCCATCCATCACCATCACTCCCTTACTCTGTCAGGTTTGGAAAACATTTCCTGAACCTTTCAACAGAGAACTACCTAAACCTTTATTACTGTTTAGTTTGGGGGGTGGGGGGGCGGGGAGTAGGAAAGCATTTAGAATGGGTAGGCGTGCCCTGCTCTGATATTCATCAAACATTGGTCCACACTCTCACTCTTGGCAATTGGGTGTCAAGATACAAACAGCCAGCCAGAGAAATGACAAGAATGTTTTCCTTTATGTTACCAATCTTAGAGGGTGCTGACAAGGGGAAAGGATCTTCCCGTCAGAATGATTAGTATGGAGTTACATACATTAGTATGGAGTTACATTATTCATTCATTTATTTAGCAATATTTGGAATAGAATTTTGGAAAAATTGTTGGTTTGAGCTAAACTGAGTAGCTTGAGAGCAGATGCTGTATCTTAGCTCTCTTCATGTTGTGAATGTGCCCACAGTGTCTGATAACCTGGCCAGTGCTTTAAAAGAAGTTAGAGTGAATTACTGAACCTGTTGATTTATGAGGCTCAATTATTGGGCTAGAAGCAAATGTACTAGCTATTCTATTGGGGGATAATTTGAGAATTATTTTTTCCAATTCATGGACTTTCTCTTTCAGGCAGGAGGAAGAAATGTGGATTTAACTTGAACAGCTAAGGCCAGAATCCCCTTGTGAAGACAAATTACAGAATTATGAGATCTCCGAGCTGGGAGAATCTTAAAACCCGCTTATTTCCATTCTTTTATTCTGTGGGTGAAGATACCAAGATTCAAATAGTTTCCACACAGCTGTATAATGTGAAAATATTCTTTTAGTCTTGCCAACTGCCAGGTTAATTTAGAGGTTTGGGCTTTATAGTTCAAGTTCCCATTTAATTTCTCAAAGTTCATGAACCCTTCCCACTTGGACACAGGTCTGGGTGTGGTGTTCATTGTTTCCCTCCTTTCATCCTGCTTCTTTCAACCCACTTCCAGGGAACTCAGCTCACTCCCACCTTTGCCTCCTCCTCTCCTGCAGACTCTGGAAGAAACCTGCATTCAGCCCGAGGACTCCTTTTAGTTTTTCCATCCACTCTTTACCACGACCCAGCTCTGAACCTCCTCCAACACACCGAGGACTCAGGGGGAGAGAGTGCCGTTTAATCATGGAAACACATAGTTTCCCTCCCACCGCCCCCCCCATCTGAACATTTTCTTTCCTAATAGGAACAGATAAATAAAGGGGTTTTTAAAAACCACGGCAGTGTTTTAAAAATCCATTGTCCACTGATCCTCACATCAATCCAGGGTTGCTAGGGGTTATTCAAGGACCAAGTGTGAGAAGCTAACCTGCATTAGTTCATGGAGTGAACTATGCAGGAGTGGAAACACATCAGAGCACACGCTGCTGTGCTTTCTTGTGCAATTCTTCTGGGGTCTGGGTCAGAACTATGACTTTCCCTGTTACCTTGGCTGGAGAGAGGCCCAGTAATCTTGTGTCTTGGTTCAAAAGAATGAGCAAGATGAATTTATAGCTCTGTTTTTGGCTTTAAGTTCCTGAAAATCCAAGTAATGGTGACTTAAACAAGCTGGGGTTTATATTTCTCTTATAGTAGGAGTCTTGTAGGTGAGGGGTAACAGGGTCAGTTCTGTGGCTTGGTGATGTTGGAGAAGTGTCAGAAAAACAGGTCCTCTGCCGACCAAGGCCCCAGTGGTAGTGGCCAGGGCCTGCGAATTAATGGACAATCTGAAATTTTAATTCGGTTTCATTATAATGGACAGGAGAAAATTCTATTATACACGCATGCAGGAGCATTCCAGAAAGACTAGCTCTCCAGGCGGCCAGGGGTAAAAAAAGTTTATATATCAGCATAATTGGCGGGGTGTTGGTGGTCAGAGCTTCAGTGGGAAAGTATGGGAGGTTCTGATAAAGCTTGCTATACATTTACACATTTTCGCATTCAGGTGCTGGTGCTGATGGCCATTCTCCTTCCTGGCTGGGAGCTCCCTGGAGGGGGATTTATGGCTGCAGAATCCTCACATTTTCTAGGTGCTAAGGATTAGGCTTTCCCCTCAGTGGAGGCTGAATTTCAGAAAACTCTTTTGAAATGAGGGAAGTTTGGACAAGATTTCTTTCTCAGCTGCTGTTTGTTCAGGTGTTTTCATTCTGAAGTAGTCTTACTGCCATTTTGGTGGGTTTTGTGAGTCCCTTTATCATCTCTGTGTCTCATGGTGGCAGGGGCCCACCATGCATTCCGAGTGGGAGGTGGGCAGTGTGGGGCAGAGCATTTCTCCCCCGGGCTGTCTTCTATGGTGGGGGGAATCTCCTCTCTCAACACAGTCACCAGAACCACCTCCCCCTCAGGGATCTTTATAATATTAAAGATTCTCAGGAACTCGTGCAGATCTGATTCTGTGGGTCTGGGTGTGTGGTTGGGGATTTGGGGGAAAGGATCTGTGATCTGCACTTATAAAAACCTCCGGCAGGCCTGGAACTGCTTTAGGAGAGAAGCAGCACTGCCTCACTGAGTACTCTTTGCACACAGACGCCTGCTACTACGATTGCCTGATACTGGGGGCTCCCTGAGGTTTTGGACATTATGGAGTTTGTTACCTATGGCTCAAAACTGACTAGGTAGCCCTGATGCTTCGCCATTTTTCTCAAAGCTAGAATGTAATGTATGCACTTGTGTCAGCATGTGAGCTCTTAGTTGGTTGGTCCCATGGTTAGAAGTAAGGTTGTAAAATCACTTCTGTCTCCAACCAAGGCCATTATAATATCAAGATAATCATCTAGGAAGCGAAGGATACTTTGCATTCAGTTTGAGGTGATATTTTAATGTGACTGAGAGGGGCTCTTTGGGCAAACACCCATTTTATGGATTTTGAGAGGAAAAAAGGAGTGATCTAAGTGCTGGCACACACAAATGGGGGAAAATATTGAATAGACAACGCATTGCTGTGTTTGTAAGGATGCTCAGCAGAAACAGATTCTCATCCAGGACCCCAGAAAGTGGACGCACAGTTCTGAGTCTGGAGGCCCTTGCTATGTGGTCGCCATGGCCTCTGAGTCTCAACTTTCTCATCTGTAAAATGGCAATCATACTCTTCTTTAAATGAAATAATGTACACCAATGTGCTGAATAAACCATGAAAAAACATCCTTCATGATTTCCAAATATGGGGATGGGCCAAAAAGAGGTCAAGCAAGTTATTCAGAGGGGTTTGTTCAGCCGCTGAGTGGGGGTCTTCACTGTTGTTCTCCCTGTCTTTCAACAGGAATCCTGCTAAACTGGCTTAGCCAGAATCTCCCATCCTGGATATCAGATCACCCTTAATATCTACTTGGGTTCCTCACCCTCACTATCCTCCACATACTATCTGAGCACCCTGGCCTACCTTTAGCACGTATCCTGTGAGGTCAGTTTAGCAAGAATTACCCCACCGTCTTAGTCATTTTTTGTTCACTGACTCCCCACTTGCCTAGCTCCTTGGCTATAGTATTTCTACTTTTCCTTGCTGTATTCTGACTTGACCCCAATCGCTCTTTCCTACTGCAAAATCCATTCCAGCGATCCCTGCACCTATTGCAATGGTCCTGAATAAAGTTTGCCTTAACAGTCTTTAACAAGTGTCATGAATAATTTTTACTTTAATATATCCTATGCTTTTCTCAGAGATGCAGTGTTGTATCTTATTTCATGGACCAATTTGTCATATGTATAATGTTTCCCTCCACCATTCCTTGAAAAACATATGTATGTGTAGTGAAATAAACTTTTATAACTATTTCCAGCCAGGAAAATAATTCAGACTGTTTGTTCCCATGTTTGATATAGCCGGTAAAAGAACTAGCTGATAGAAATGTAGAGTAAGTCTATTCTTTGGACACTAAAAGTCTATAAGAAGGAACACAGAGATGTCTGCTCAAGTCTGCCCAGGGGGAAACATAGATCAAGATGGAGTGGTTGAATGTGAATTGCTTCGTCTAAAAATGACACAACCATTTTAGTATAATAAGGGCTGGCATCTTTGTTTTTTAAGCCTGGGTTTAGGAATATTTACAACCCAGTGGTTCTGGAGTCTTGAGGGATTTTACCTCCCTTCTATTCCACAGTTGTTGGTTTCTCTAACATCGATTTCTGTAGCTATCTTCAGCTTTACTCAGAACAGAGGTTTGACTGTGGTTTCACAAATTGGAGATGGAGAATGTGTTTTTAGTTTTTATTTACTTTCTGTTATCACGAGGCACTTCCAACAAGTCTCAACCTTGTGAAACAGCTGATCTCCCTGAGATCTACTGAGTATATTAACATCAGGAGAAGCAAGAGGGGCTAAAAATCTTTTGTTTGTTCATTTGTTTTCTTTTTTCTAAACTTCACTTTGTACATACGTGCCAGGAGGATCTGGAAATCCACAGCTCAGTGGAGAAAGTACAGGGTGGGGCAGCATCACCACTCAGAAACACTTCCCTGTCACCAACCATGTTATGTTCACAAATCCTCACGTTGAAAGAATCTCGAAGAGATAACTCTTGACATAAAATGGACTGAATTCTTCTAAGTGTAGGTGGAAATGAGTGAAGCCCACTAACTTTGGTTTTTAACTGTAATTTACCACATTAAGTAAAATTACTTTCAAATTGCTGTGTTTATTTATGGTTCCCAAATTAATCATATGGTTAAACCTATTCTACTTCTATAGTTGCTTTTGGCTCTAAAGACGAACTGATATTTGGAATTGAGAATTTCCCATTTTTGCTTCCCTCCAAGTTGGAAATCCTAAGTACTTCAGGGAAGCTCTCCTAGTAAACATGAGATTCAGGGAAAAATCATGTTGGAAGCCCCTTCTTGATAAATTTTGGAACATGAAAGTTGAAGGATGTCTAGCTGTCAGGAGCAAGCCTCTTTCTTTATGTGGCTTGGTAGCTGCCTAAGAGATATTAAACCCAGAGAGCATGCCTTCAAAGCTATCACATCCTTCTGCTAAAATCACAGGGCTCTCAAGAATTTCTGTGTGTCTGTGGATTGCATAGGAGGCCAAGTCAGTGTTACCCTTCCTGGTCTCCTAATTATAGGTTCAACAGGGAAAAGTGAATCTAATGAGGGATACCTTTCCTGGTACGGTTATTTTTAGAGGCATATTTAGGTGACAGAGATTCTATTCAAGTGTGTCCATTATATTTAAAGGTAACCTTAGGGAGGGCATACGTTTTAATTTTTTCTCTGTGGTAGAGCTGGCTTCTCACTGGTGCAGTCAAGCTTTCTCACCTGGCTCCCTTGTGATCAGCAAAATGCCAAGAGACAGAGTGACACTGGGAAGGCTCTGATAGCAGATCCAATCCATGACCTTTGCCTCATTAGCAGCCTGACCCAACCAATCAGAAAAGCCTGACTTTGATTCTGGTAGCACAGATGTGGCTGTGACAGGGACAGCAATGGCCTCTTTGGTGTGGCTGCAAGATGAAGCTGTGGTTCTGTTTGAAATGCTTCATCAATGCAGACATACCAACTTAGGATGTCTTTCACTGTCTGTCTTTCTGCCTCTCTGTATCTTGTTCTCTCTTTAATTAAAATGACAAAATGTTCAAGTTGCCCGCTGATCTAAGGTAAACGCAAGCAACTTTGCGACCTTTATTTCCCTTTTCTCAGAAATGCATTAAATGCTCACAAATGTGCATTGAAATCCAGTATCTGGATCTTTAGAATTTTTTTATTAAAAATGTTTTAACTGTTTGTTTGAAATACTTACAGACTTATGAAAAAAGTAGCAAATTAGTATTAAAAAATCCAATATGCCCTTCACCCAGCTCCCCAAATATTAACATCCATCTTACATAATCTTAGTATAATGATCAAAACCAGGAAATTAACATAGGATACTATATAACTCATCTACAGGTCTTATTAAAAATTTTCCAATTTGCCCACTAATATCTTTTTTCTGATCTAGAATACAATCTAGAGTCATGTATTGTATTTAGTTGTCCTGACTTCTGAGCCTCCTCCAATCTGGGTCAATTTCTCAGTTTTTCTTTATCTTTCATGACTTTAACACTTTTGACGAATACCAGTCAGTTATTTTGTAAAATCTCCCTCAATTTGAGATTGTCTGTGTTTTCTTCATATCCAAATCAGATTATGAATTTTTGGCAAGGATATCACAATCATGATACTGTGTCCCTTTCAGTGCATCATACTGGGGGAATGTTGCAGTGTGTCACTTTTGGTGATGTTGGTTTTGATCACTTGGGTAAGGTGTTGTCTGACACTGTAAGTAGATTGTTATCCCCTTTGAAATTAAAAAGTATGTTGTGGAGAGATACTTCCAGATTATACAAACATACTATTTCTCATCATATCTACTTATATCTGTGATTTTTTTCATAGTTGCTTAGTGGCGGTTCTCTTTTATTTTAATATAGTCAAAAATTCAATTTAAAAAATCTCCATTATGTCTTTATGAATAAAGAGTTAGTAAATTATAAAATGAAATGTCAAGTAATAGTAGTAAATTGAAGGGGATTGCAAGGTACAGCTTCCATTTACAAAATAAATAAGTCATAGGCATGTAATGCACAGCACAGTGACTGCAGTAAATATGTACATTTGAAAGTTGCTGAAAGGGTAGTCTTAAAAATTCTCATCACAAGAAAAAATTGTAACTGTATGATGACAGATGTTAACCAGACCTATGGTGGTGATCATTGTGATATATACACAAATATCAAATCATTGTACTGTACATCTGAAACCAATACAATATTAAATGTCAATTATACTTCAATTAAGAATAAATAGTAGTATTGCTATTTGTTGAGGATGCTTTTATTTTAGAAAAGAAATATGACTATGTTTTTGGATTTTTGCAACTAAAACTATTAGCAGATGAATGAAATCAAAGAACTAAATGAATGAAGAGATATTCCATGTTCATGGATAGGAAGACTCAATATTGTCAAGACATTAGTCCTTTCCAATTTGTTCTAAAGAATCAATGTTATCCCAGTCAAAATACCAGTGAGTTACTTTGTAAATATTGACAATTTGACTCAAAGGCATATATAGAATGGGAAGAGACCCAGAATATCCAATACAACATTGAAGGAGAAGAACAAAGTTGGGGGACTGATGCTACTCAACTTCAAGACCTACTGTAAAGCTACGGTAATTAAGATGGTGTGGTATTGGAGAAGAATTGACAAATAAATCAGTGGAACAAAATAGAGAGCCTGGACATAGAACCACATAAATGCAGATAAGTGACCTTTGACAAACAAGCGATGGCAATACAAGGAACAAAGATAGGCTTTTCAACAAATGGTGCTGGAGCAACTGGATATCGAATGCAAAGAAATGAATGTAGACATTGACATTACATCCTTCACAAAAATTAACTCAAAATGGATCACAGAACTAAATATAAAATAAGAAACTACAAAACTGTTAGACACTATAAAACTGTTAGAACATAGGAAAAAACCTACAGGACCTTGACTATGAAGATGACCTTTTAGATATAACACCAAAGGCCCATTCCATCAAAGAAATACTTGATGAACTGAACTTTCTTAAAATTAAAAATTGTTCCGCAAAAGACAAGGCCAAGAGAATAACAACACAAGCCACAAACTGAGAGAAGATATTTTCAAAAGACACATCTGATATGTGTCCAAATATATAAGGAACTCTTAAAATTCACCAATAAGAAAACAAAGAACCCAATTAAAAAATGGGCCAAAGACCTAGGTAGACACCTCTGAAGTAATACAGATGACAAATAAGCATATAAAAAGATACTCTACATCATATATTATCAAGGAATTTTAAATTAAACAACAATGAGATACCACTATACACCTATTAGAATGGCCCAAATCCAGAAAACTAAAAACACCAAATCCTGCCCAGGATGTAGAGCAACAGGAACTCTCATTCATTGCTAGGGGATTGCAAAATGGTACAGCCACTTTGAAAGAGAGTCTGGCAGTTTCTCAGAAAACTAAACATTTTCCCCATGTGATCCAGCAATCATGCTCCTTGGTATTGACCCAAAGACTCAAAAAGTTACGTCCGCATAGAAAAACACCAGCACACAAGTGTTTATAGCAGGTTTATTCATAATTACTAAAACTTGGAAGCAACCAAGATGTCCTTCAGTAGGTGAATGGATAAGTAAACTGTGGTATATCCAGACAATGCCAAGAAAGAAATGAGCTATCAAGCCATGAAAAGACAGGGAGGAAACACATGTATATAACTAAGTGAAAGAAGTCAATTTGAAAAGGCTACATACTGTATAATTCCAACTATATGCCATTCTGAAAAAGGCAAAACTATGGAGACAGTAAAATAATTAAGGGTTTCTAGGTGTTAGGAGATGAAGAGGGATGAATAGTCAGACCACAGTCTTCTAGGGAGTGAAAATACTCTGCATGATACAATAATGATGAATATATATCATTTACATTTATCTAAACCCACAGAATATACAACACCAAGAATGAACCATAATGTAAACTATGGACTTTGGGTGATTATGGTGTGTCAGTTTATGTGCATCAATTATAACAAATGAACCACTATATAGGAGGACGTTGAACATGGGGGAGGTTGTGCCTGTGTGGAGGCAGGAAGTATATGGGCCATCTCTGTACCTTCTTCCCTTCAATTTTGCTGTGAACTTACAACTGTTCTAAAAGAAATAAAGTTTCAGTGAAAAAAAAAAGTGTTAGTAGAACCATGTAATATTATTTAAAAGATATATAAAGAAATAAGAATACAAGGGTGAAAATAAAGGGCTTTGAGGTCTAAATCCCATTTTATCATTGCTAGTATTGGTATTTTTTTTTTTTTTTTACCAACATCAATGGTCTTTGGCACTTTATTAGACTCTTGGGTCAAAGAAGAATCCAACATACAATACATGAACCAGGATACTATTTCAAACATTCACTGAATAAAGTAAGTGTACTTATTCTAAATGTCTAGGTCCAACCTCTTTTCTGCCTTCTTTCATAACACTTGTTGAACCTTACTGTATGTCAGGCACAGATATTTAAAAAGTAAATTAAACATAATGCTCTTTTAATAGGATGGCATATATTTAGACTGGGTGCTGGGAGTGTTGGTTGGCTGGGTTTGGTCTAAGACCCATTTATCCTGAAACCAAAAAGTCAAAATCAAAGCACAGTGTCATAAGTGTTATCAAGGATTGAGGAGAAATCAGTATGAAGATTGAAATTTGACAGAATCAATGCTTGATGAAGGGGGTTCAAATTCATCTATCTTGCCATTCTGGTTCTTGCTGCTGTGTGGTTCAGACTAAGAGCTAATAGTTACTGGTTTCTGCACAGAAAAAAAAAAAAAATCAAATGCACTCAACATGAATGTGATTGAGTGGGAGTCCTTTGAGAGACCCTGAAATATCTGGGAACTGGTGTCAAGGGAAGAAGCCAGAAGATGACCCTCTTTGAAGTCTGACCGTGATTGGAGGCTTGCTCTTCTCTACTTAATCCTGAATCGTTTGGGAAAGGGCAACCTTGAACATGTTTTATGCCTTTAAAAAGGTCAATGAAAGGGTCTCCTAACCCTATAAACTTTGTGACATTATTAAAGCATTCCAACTTTTAACCAGTAAATGATGGGTCTTTTTACCATTTGTGATTTAAATAATTCCTCCAAATCCCTCATTTCCCAGAACTTCTAAAGACAATTTCAGGCATCTCTTCGTGCATTTTCAGAGCATCATTAAATTTTTTTTATTGTGGTAAAATATATAAGCGTATTACTTTTACAGTGACTTAAGAGGTCAATTCATCCCATAAAATGAAGAATAATGAAAACACTGAAATAATACTTTCATCAGAGAGATGTGCAGTAACATTTCTAACAGGGAACTCTTCATGGAGAAAAAGCTTATAGAAACAGGAAAAAAATAAGTACGGATATGTGTGAAAAATGGAATGGAATAATAACTATTTGTTTTGAAAATAGAGATTCTATACTATTTCCTGGATTTTTTCTGACTACATAAGAAAATGGAAAAAGGAAATATACCAGTCATTTTATTCTACCAAGGTACATATCCGTCAGGCCATTTATGGGGATAATAACGCATATTCTCAGCCATTTCAGCTCCCTCTGCTTTTTTATTCTGACTTGGTCATCCCCTTCATCTGTTTTTATTAGAAGGCTGAATAGACCTGGATTGGAGATCAATAAGAATAATGATGGCCAGTTCAATGACTCACATAGATGTCACTGCCAAGGCTTTAGAAAAAAGCTCTGACTTCCTGTGAATCCCATTATCCCTGGCTCCCAGCATCCCCTTTGAGAAGCAGGTGCTACTTCATAAGGCTGCCCAGGGCACCCCACTTACTGCTGAGCAGGTTTGCAGTTGCTGGATGGGGAAAAGCAGCTCTTTTCCCCTAGCATTTCACCATGCTATGTGCTTAGTATCCCATATAAGAGACAGCAAACACGCCAATCATCAGGCATTACGAATTTAGTTCCTTCCAAGTCTGGGTAGATAATCATATTGTTAGTTATTGGAAATCTGATACTTCTTATAAGTGTTTATTAATAGCAGGGCAGTTTTGCTTGCTCAAAAACAGTAAAAAGCTTTTTGTACCATGTTTCAGTTTGTTTAATACAAACCAATATTTATAGGAAAGTTAGATGTAATTCAACTCCATTAGTAAAATGACATGCTATTTACAAATAAAATACTCAAATCAGCTGAGGTCTAAAGAATTCTCCCCATTCCTTCTCATCCTTTCCTCCTTGTAATGTCTTTTTTGAATGCGATTCAAAAAATATGACTAATTGGTCTGATTCTAACAATGCTAGATCTTTCCATCTTGTTTCCTTACGAAACATTTGGCTGTACTTTTCAAATTTAATCTGAGGCTGCAGTAAAAATGATTATCGGTTACCAAGTAGGATTCTACAAAGTAAATGGTAGCATTAGCTCATGGTCAGTGGCAACAATAGAAAGAAAGAGCCCAGGTAGAAATGTTAATGTGCTCACCAGATCATAAACAACCAGAAGAGCCCCCACCTCTACCCTATATATTTTTGTCTGTGAGCCAAGGAAGTGGGTATGGCTAAACAGAGTTGATGCCCCTGAGTGAAGAGAGGGGCAAAGTAGAGAGAAGGTACTTTTTTTGGTGGTAGGAATGAGCTTTCCACGGGCCAAGCGAGAATAGTTTCTGTGCCCCATGGGTGTTACCACTGCTTCCAGAGATGCTCACAGTAATGGGTGCAGAGGCTGGTCTTTCAAGGGCAGCAGCCCAAGCAGCCACAGGAGGGGAGGTGTGGTGGGTGGCTCTTCTGGCTACCGCAGACTATGACCTTGACTTCCTGCTGGTGCCGGCATCAGTGGCATCCACATTGTTTTAACACATACCAGTCCTTCCCCTGTTCTAGAAGTGGATTTGAGTGCTTTTATTTTAGGAAGTTTATTTACCAGCCAGATATGGTGAAAGTTTCTAATTTAATCTAGAGATTGTAGTGGATAAGAAGCCCAGAAAGACAAGGCAAGCTTTTAAGGTATTCTATGCAGAAAATGTAGTGAGTGAGGGAAAGAGTACATGATTGCCAAGTGTGGCCCCATTGAAGGCGTTTTTGGGGTGGAACTAGTCTGAAATTTTAAAATAAAAGTGCAAAGTGAAAAAAGAATGCAGAAATTGCATACACTGTAATTGTGACTCCAGAAAATAAACAAATTTGTGCATGTTACTGTGACTAGGAAGAAACACAATAGAATGTTTAAAATGCCATTTCTACGTGAGGGAATATGGATGAATTTGTCTTCCTTTTGCTCTTTCTTATTTCCAACACTTTCTATAATAAGCATGAATATCTTTCCATAATGAAACATAATGAATAAACTAAGACACATACACATACATGCGCACATGCTGAAAATATATTTTAAAGAGGATTTTAAACTATACTAACTGCTGAATTTATGTGGAGCCTGAAATTCCCACTGTAATCCCATTTTTGATTGAAAGCATTGTCTTCAGGAGGTTCTCATTTTAAAATATGAATTACTATCTAGTAGAGGGCAACATTAATCCATTAACACCTCAGAATGAAAAATGTATTTGATTCTCTAGCCCGGGTGACTGCAGAGAGCATGAACATAATGGGGAACACAGGCAAGGTTTGATGAAGAAAGGCCCAGGTCTTGGAAATTCTGGGCCTGTGGAGGGCACCAGCTCCTGAGGTAAATATCTGAGAGGAAGTGGCACTGAAGGCTTTTTTTAAGAAAAATATAAAATTTATTGTCAAATTGGCTTCCATACAACACCCAGTGCTCATCCCAACAAATGCCCTCCTCAATGCCCATCACCCACTTTCTCCTCTCCCCCACTCTCCATCAACCACCAGAGACATCACTACAAGCATGAAACCTGAAGGAATTTTCAAAGGTAGGGCTAGCTGGCCTGGCCCATGGGGAGGGCTAAGGAGAACAAGGTAAGGGGAATGAGCAAAAACAAATTTGTCTTACTTTTTGCCCATGCCTCATGCTTCAGCCAACATGTTTGTTCATAAATCTTTGCGCAGGCATCTGTTTCTTCAGGAAAAATCTCCAGGAGTGAAAATACCATATCAAAGGATGTGGATAATCTAAGACTTTTGATCCCCTATTTCAAGCCCATTCTAGATGAAAAGCACTATTTACTATGTGCCAGATTGGGAGCACTTTGTCCTAAAGAATTTCCATGAGACCTCACACAAAAAGGAAAAGCCAGGCTTGCTGCCTAGGACCTCTTGGCTGATTTTCTGAAAGGAGCCAGTTAAATTCTCTTTTGGTGAATGTTAGGACTTGCGGGGGCGGGGGGTGGGGTTGGGTGGGGGGCTTCAACAGTTGTACTGGAAGTGATTTTGAAATCGCTTATTCCGCCGAGCAGCTGAAGCCACCTCAATGTGAAAGCGAAACATGCCATCACCGGGGCTCAAGGGATCAGCTCTGGCTCTCTGCGTGTAAGCTCTAGCAGACCTCTTTGTTTACAGCAGTCAAATACGACTGTCTACCAGGGATCAAATTAACTGCAAATAAGCTCTGGAAGGCTGACAGCTTTAATTGTCATTTAATAGACCCATTTCCTAAACTCCCTAATATCTTGTGTTGGTTGTGATTGTCGAGGGTCCCGTGAGTAAATCTAATTTAAATTGATGCTTAATTTGGCCAGCATAGAAGAACGACTGGGTGGCAATTGTGGAACAAAACTAAGTAAAATTTCCTTTCATCTGTTGTGGTTAAAGCATTTGAACTTTAATACTTAAAGTATAGCCCATCTGGAATCCTTAATTCTCAGAGAAAGGATTTGAAGGTCTCTTTGTCTTCCACTGAAGGTTTTAAAAGGCAGTCAGCAATTAATAAATGAGATCATCGGCAAAATAAAATTCTTTTTAAACCAGATTTTAATAGGCTCATATCTCAACCTTGGCTTAGTAATGTTTAGGACGAAAGGCTGCTGGTTATTTGTATGACCTCTGGGAGACCTATGATGATTAGTGGGGGGGGGGGAGGGAAGAAATTATAATCCTTCAGCCATTCATGCTTGGAAGATTACTTTCAATAGGCACATAAATTATCCATGTCTTGCTTTCCTTTGGGGGAATATTTGGAGGTGTTTACAATAACCAGAAAGTATATAATGGATCAATAGTTGCCACAATAGTCTTTTGTGGTGGCTGTTCCTTTTTACCCCTCATTCTCTATTAGGGTCATCCTTGTCAGTTAAAAAAATTATCCGATGTATGTTCTTCACATAAGGTATTTCTCTGCTTCTTTCAGAGCTATCTTCTGTAACAGATGCCAGGCACACTTTATACCGTGTGAGCTTCTCATTAAACCTTCACATGAGATTGGGTCCTGCCACATAAATTAGTGGAGTTTCTCTGACACCCACTTAAGGATTATGTCCTTTTTATTGCCAGCAATCCAAAAGCAGGTTCATTACAAATATGAGTCAGACAGGAGGCACTATAGTATACTCCCATCAATAGCCTTTAGGTTATTTCCCCAATCTTTGAGAAGAGGAAGAACTTGGGCTATACCCGAAGGTGAGAGATGGAGTCTCTGAACCCCTAACACAGTTCGCACCCCCAAATTCTTAGGTACAATAGTTACATTGAAAAAGCCACTGTTAGGTGGAAAAGTCTCTTGAAGATTGATGCAGTGGAACAGTCTCCAAAACTGGGGGTTAATAAGCCATCCTGGGTTATAAGACCAGGATGATATGATAGGAAAAAGGAAAGTAAATAGGTGGTATCTAATATGAAAGATAAAATGAGCTTCTAGACGATAGCTCAGATTTGTGCTAAATGCTTGATTTTTTTTTCTAGTTCTGTATGGACTTTACTATAAGCTCTTTCACAAAGTGGCAATTGTGATTTAAATATAAAACCAACAGAATTTGCTCTGATGAAATTTCTTGCCCTCATATTTTCTGACTGAATGAGAGGCTAATGTATAAAAGAACACATTTCACTTTTTCTTATGTAAATAGAAGATGTAGGAAATAATAAAGTGAATCTGAAATAATTAAAGCATTTTTTAAACTTCTGAACAACCCCCTTGATATATCCCTATGGTTAAGAAATATATCTTAGTTTCTTTTTCCGAGATTCAAAAACAAGGCCATGAGCTGGAGCTATTTGCTCATTTGAAATAAATTGCCTTGACAGTGCATAAGAGAGAGAGGAACACTGAGATAATTGGGTTCAAAACAAGTGTTTGCAACATGGAGACAGGAAGCCTTTTGCACAGATTAAAAGATGTGTAAATGAATGATTGGGTTAAAGGTTGTATCCCAGAAAAAATACAAGGAGGGATCATAATTCAGTAAAGCATAAAAGAGGAAAAGTATTTGAAGATGCATTTGGTGAACACAACTACCTACTGTGTGAAAGCTAAGCACTGGGGGTGATTCAGGCACATGCTGCAGCAGTCACCATTGTGGGTGCCCTGCCTAGGTCCCCTTAGCTTCTCGGAAGGTCACCTGCAGCTTTGGTGGGCAGTTCCCAGCCACGCTGAGGACTTTCTCCCTCAAACACCTGGGTCTTTTCGCCAGAGCATGATCTCTGGCTACAGTAGTATATTCTGTCTGTGCACCTGGCAGGCCAGAAGCTCTGGGGAGCTAAGAAAATCTCGGACATAAACCTCAAACAATTGGGGGATGTGAGTTAATGGATAGCTTCTTGGTAGGACAATTCTGGGATGTGAAATGCGCTATTTCAGAAGGTCCCCCACTGGAGTGAGGCTCAATTGCCCACAATGGTAACATGCTTACCTGAAGTCTCTTCATTTGCTTTTTTCTTTTCCTTGACTCGCTTCCCCAGTGCTATACTCTGCTTCTTTGGATCACTTCCCAAGGAAACTACCTGTATCTGAATTTTTTCTCAAGCTCTGCATTCGGGAGAATCCAAACTAAGATATGCCAAATACATGTTTGGTGAAGAAGAATAGGGGACATTTTTATTTAAAAATATTGGTTTCTTTGGGCACCCGAGAGGCTAAGCTCAGGTCATGATCTCCCTATGTGTGAGTTCAAGCCCTGTGTTGGGCTCTGTGCTGACAGCTCAGAGCCTGGAGCCTGCTTCGGATTCTGTGTCTCCCTCTCTCTCTGCCTCTCCCCCACTTGTGCGTGTGCTCTCTCTCTCTCTCTCTCTAAAATAACTAAACATTAAAAAATATGTTGGGTTTTTTTGAAATGCATAGAATTATTGAATCATATTGTACACCTGAAACTAATATGTTATTAGTTATTTGTACTGTGTTAATTGTCCTTGAATGAAAAAATTGATTTTTTAAATTTGCATTTAGAACATTGTTTAGTGGGAATTGAGGATATTTGGATGGAAGGGAGTGTGGGAAAGTTACAAAGAGGAATTTTTGAGGGAAGTAGCAAGATTGACTCCCAGGCTTGTGGTGATGCGTAATTGATGTGTAATTCAGTAGGAGGTTGCAGTGGGATGTGTTTCTTTGCTTCCGGGCTGGCCACAAAGCTGCAACGATTGACAACGGAAATAGGAAGAAAAAATTTGGGGGGTAAAACCCCACAGGAGTAAATGTGTTTAGCATGTGAAGCCCTTGGAATTTCAGGTCTTTCCCTTCAGTTTGTTGTATCACTGGATGCTTCCACATATGAGCATATTCACAGGCACATCCACAGCTGCATGTTTCCTTCTCTTCAAAAAAAGACCAAGGTAGGGAAATGAAGGCAAAGAAATCCTAATGTTCTCAGGGCTAAATGACCCCAGAGTGTGTAATGTGTGCGAGTTTTCTGTTTGCTTCAAACATCTGAAAAAACAAACAAACAAAAAATGCCTTCCTACAGAGTAACACCTGCTATATAGTTCAAGTTGACAAGGCTACATTAGAACTGTTTATTCTTATAAGCATCTTAATTTAGTTGGATCCTCTTGGCATTCAATGTTATCCATTAACCTAGGCCATTTTTGAAGCTGATGATACACTCCTGTTTCCTGTATCATATTTTAAAACCCTTTCCCCATTCAGGCTTTTTATAAATTTATACTTCTACTTTGGATTAATAAGGGGTTACCTCTCTGGAGTTTATAAGCCACAGGGTCTAGGTCTGCTCTCAAGGTTCTGAGTTGAGTTACGAGATGACAGAATGACAACAGTAAAATGGAAGTGATTTTCCCAACCACCCTCTCTCACCATCTGATGTGTGGAATTTTTTCCAGCTTTCACAGCTGAGGCATTGCTAATTGTTGAATTTGCATTAAGATTGTAAGCTCTGGCAAGCCTGAAATTCATTTTGGCTCATTTCCTCTGCCTCATTCCACAAATAGTATCTCCAGCCCCAAATGCTGAGGCCAAGGGAGAAAGATCCTGAGTAGCGTAAGGCAAAACTTTCGTCTTTTTCTTATTGTAGAAAGATGCTTTTGATAGCAGTAAAAAAGAATTCTAAAAATTAGAACATGTTCCCTTAGCAGTACCTTTTATGTGTCACTATAGACCTAAGTCCTTCATATCCTGTGGAGGAGGGACTGAGTTTTTCCGTATCAGGGCATTTTGGGCAGAGAAAGGATTAGTTCTTTTTGGGAAGTTTTGATAATTTCTTTCCAGCTTGTTTCAGTTCTAGCAACACCTCAGAGATGGTGGCTATGTGGGAGGTCGATCTATGTTTAAATCAACACTGATTCAACAATATATTGCAGCCTTTCTTCAGAATTCATCATGTGGTGACAGCAAAAACAATTTCAAGGATAAATGAACATTTTTTGAGGATGGGGATTTTTTTGATGCTAAAAATACTACACTAAATGATGGTGCTTCTCTGAGTTATAAAGAGCTAATGTGGACAGGTTTGAATGGCATGAGGTGTTTCCTCCTATGATTTCAGTTGATTTTACTAAAAAGAGGGTCAGATGTCACAGGGAGGAGTCATACTGCAAACCCACACCCACTTCATCTTACTAAACACGTGTAGTTGCTTTCCTAACAGCAAATAGTATAAGTAACAGGTTTCCATCTTAAAATTAGCTTTTAAGAGCCTTCATCGATATTCAGTTTTGATAAACACATCCCACCTCAACTACCTACATGGATCATGGTATAAAATTTGATCTTTTCTCCTTTGCATTTTTCCTAGCTAATGAAGCATTATTATTTTATTTTCTTAATGAATGAAGTGCCTTTAGATATCAAACTGGCAAATAATCCTATTTAATAGCCAAGATAAGAACAAAGGAAAAGATAAAAACAAGACATACCATGCCCTCCTCCAAATGAGAAACTCAATAAAATACGGTTGGTTAAATGGATTCTGGGAGGAGAGAAATTTGAGACAAATAAATCACTGATTTATTACATGTTTTGAATTTTGAATTGCTTTGGGATGATACGGATGTAAATGTTAACAATTGGGGCAGCTCAGTGCTTAAAATATTTGTATATAAACAGGAAGAGAAATGATCCTACTAGGGTTATTTATTTCTTGATGAAGAGAGCAGAAAATGACACTAAGACCTTGTGATCAGCTTTTGCGGATGCTTCAGTTTGTAGTATAATGTCTATATTGAAGGAAAAGGACTGAATTTATAGACTGAACTTTAAGAATTCAGATTGGAAGCAGAATTGGGGAGCGGAGGTGGGGAATAACCAAGGATGATGTCACAGGTTTTTCGTTGTTTTATAATGAATCACCCCGCAACTTAGTGACTTAAACAACAATCATTTTATCATCTCTCATAACTTTTGTGAGTTGGAAGTTCAGGAAGGACTCAGTTGGGTGTTGCTGGCTTGGGATGTCTCACATAACTGCTGCCAGACAGTGCCTGGGGCTGAAACAGTGATGGAAACGGGGCTGGGGCCGCTTGGCCATGACAACTCTCATGACAGTTTCAGTGCTCCTCCATAGGATCTTTTCACATGGGCTGGTTTGGGCTCTGGTACACATACCAGTTTCAGAGCAGTTGGGCAGCTTACATGGTGGCTCAGGGGTGGAAGGCCAGTGTTCTAGTGATCAAGCTAGGAGCGTCAACGTTTATGACTTACACTCAGAAATCACTGTCATTTCTAGCACATTCTACCGGTGACTGGGCAGTCACAAACCTGCCCAGATTTAAAGGACAAAGAAATTGAATCTATTTCTTGAAGGAGTATAAAATTTCTAGAAAAACTTAAGAACAGGAGATACTCCTATAGCTACTCTTCGTAAGTAAAGTCTGGCACAGATGGTGGCCAGGTAAAAGCAAAAAAAAAAAAAAAAAAAAAAAATAGCGGTATGCTCTTTGCGTGACACATCCTCTCTACACAGTCAGGACACCCTCCCTGCTTGACCTCTTCTGCCCCCATCCCTTTTGATCCCAACCTGCTTTGAGTTGTTTGCATTTTCCGAGCTATGAATTTGTGGATCCAAACCTGGAAGTGGTGGCTCCTGGCTCTCCCTGGATTTGTGTCTGTCCTACAAATCAGCTCCCTGCGTGGGTTCAGCTCCCTGCGTGGGTTCTGCTTCAGCCATCTTTTCTCCCTGCGTGGGTTCTGCTTCAGCCATCTTTTCTCGGGGTGTTTTGTGTGAGCACTTGCTGTCTTAGCCATTGTCGCCAAAGGATCTCTTCCATTTTCCCACATTGCTAGGCCCGTTCCTATACTAGTTGCATCTTTGAGGAGCTGGTGATGACAAAGCTGAAAAAAAGATCAAAGTTGCATTTGTGCATAAAAAGTTAGGGCAGTAAGAATCTTAGAGATCATGCATTCCAGCGTGCATTTGACAAGTGAAGGAATTGAAGTCCAGAGAGACCTACTGATTTTTTCACTAACACTGGTCCCAGGAATTTGAATTAAGGTCTCCTGGCTTCTGTGAGGGCGCACATAGAAGATTTTACATGTGCTGAACACAGTCATTAGCAACACACATTTCATTTTGTTTTGTTTGTTTTTAGAAGTAACTGTCAATAAGCATTCAGATACCTTTGTTTACATTTTTTTTTAACCTTCCAGAGAAATAGCACTCTTCGTATTTAAAATACAAGAACCACTTAGGGACTTTGGGGTGCTGGGAGCAGATGTTTTCATCTTGGCCTGACTCTGCAAGGGACTCAGGAACACCTGCACACCTTGTAGTCCCTCATCCTTAGATTCTTCTGTCTGCCCTCAAATTTACCTGGTACCTGAGGTTTGACAGAGATCAGTTGGGATCAACAATGGTGTTGACTTCTCATCCTGCTTCCTCTGATAAACTTGCTTCTGAGCTGCAGCCAAAATTTAGGACAGAAAGTCAAGCTTGGGTCAAATGATTCTTTACTGCATGCCCAATGTCAAGGTCTCTAGTGGAGAAGGGTTGTGGGTAAAGAGTAAGCTCCTGGAGAATTCTAGAAGAAACTCCTTCTCTCCTCCTCCCAGGGTCTTCAAAGTAGAGATGTATAAAGGATGGCCAAATGGTTCTTTGGATAACATGTAGTTTTCCATCCTCAGGAGATTCAATGAGATACTATATTATATTTAAATTTCAGACAGTTAAACACAAGTTACTTATCAGTAACTGCAGACTGTAATGAATAAAGTATGGCATTTTGGAATCAGAGCCCCAGGATCCAATTTTAGCTATACTACCTAAATGGTTGGGTGAGCTTGGTACCATGGTTTTCTTTTTAAATTTTTACGTTCTTAGCCTATAAAATGAAACCATGCCTGTTATGGGCTGAATTGTATCTCCTCCTCCCGTAATTCATATACTGAAGTCTTAATCCTGAGTACTTCAGAATGTGACTGTATGTGAAGACAAGGTCTTTAAAAAAGGTAATCAAAGTGAAATGAGGTCCTATAGGTGGCAGGAATCCAGTATGACTGTTGTCCTCATAGGGAGAGGAGATTAGGACAGAGACACACATAAAAGGAAGCTCTTGTGAAGAACCTGAGGAAGATAACATCTACAAGCAAGAAGAGAAACTTAAGAAAGAACCAACTATGCTAACACCTCGTTCTTAGACGCCTGACGTCCAGAACTGTGAGAAAATTAATTTAAGCCACCCAGCCTATGAAACGTCATTATGGTGGCCATAGCAAACTGATACAATGTCTTTGGAAAGATTTTAAATTTAAATTACTATACAAATATAAAATTATTTACTAAAATAATATTTATAGATGCTGTCCCTCAACATTTTGAGCCTGAGGGAATTTGAGATGTGGGGAATTGGGCAGATGCAAAAAGTACCCAAAAAGCTATGGAGATTTCTCTAGGGCTCCAATAATCAGTGTGTCAAAAGGGCATTTCTTAACCTGGGCTCATTTAATAATAAGATGTGATGGAAACTGACGCATTTTCTAGGCCTGGCCATTTTCTAGGCTGTGGCAGGAAACCCAGAGAGAATGAAAAAGGAAGTTTTGTTGTTCCCTGCTCATACCAATGGCTATCTTCCAGCCCAGAAGGAAAATCTAGTTCCCTTCTTACCACTCAGAATCCCCAAATGTAGCTGAATTGGCAGTCAATTTCTAAGAAGGAATTTGAGTCATGGGATTAAAGTGGGGTTGTTATTTAGAAAAAAAGGAATCGCCTCAGGTTTCATAAGGGGCAAAATAAATGCACTGAATTCTACATGCTTATTAGTTTAAAAAAATTTTTTTAAATGTTTACTCACTTTTGAGACACAGAGCATGAGTGGGGAGGGGGCAGAGAGAGAGGGAGACAGAGAAACAGAAGCAGGCTCCAGGCTCTGAGCTGTCAGTACAGAGCCAACACAGGGCTCGAACGCACAGACTGCAAGATCATGACCTGAGCCAAAGTCAGATGCTTAACTGACTGAGCCACCCAAGCACCCCGTACATGCTTATTTCTATTTGTGTTGGATAGGAGTAATTTTTCTCGTCTATACTTTTCAACTCACTGTTTGTTTAACCAAGCTCCTGGAGAACTGGTCACTGCCCTGAAAGCATTATGGGGTAGACTGACTACACCGAAAGTCATGAGCCCTCTTTTTTTTTTTTTTTTTTTTTCCGGTCGATACAACATAATTTGTGTGAAACAGGCAGACAGCAGCCTGGCAACCATGCACCTAGTGAGTTTGCAAGGAAAACAAGCGTGGAAGGTTAAGTTGGGAGATTTTTGTACTTTTGTCTTTCAGTCTGCACAAGCATCATGTTAGGGTCTGTGTAGAGGAGTCAGTCATTTTGCATTAAAAAGACTCAAAATCCATATCCAAGGCTTCTACACAGAGTTTAATTTAATAACCTCCTCTTCCTTCTTTCTCCCCCAACTTCCTAAACCACGTTATAATTTCCTTGCACAAGTTTTCATGAGATCCGGCCCCATTAAGGGAATTGTAATTAGAACCCTGGCAGAAAGGATTATCATCTCGGAAGCTGAGTGTAAAAAGAATACATTCATAAGTAACTTTGGTGCGACACCTCGATTTGTAATTCAGTTTTTACAAAAAAACAGGACTGTAAGGATTAAAGCTCTTAGTTTGATGGTAATGAGCAACACAAAAATTATAATGAATCAGAACAAGTTACCATCAGTGGAGTGCTTTGATCAACCTAAGATGAAAGGCAATTTGTAATTATAAATGGTTCCTTTTTAATCAGATTAATTGCGTTGCTCTGTTTTGGGGGTGAAAGCTGTAGCATCTGAAATTCAGGATAGGTAATGATGGTAAACATTACCAAAAGAGCAATTATCTTGTAGGGTTTGTCAGGGCATTTCCTTTCTATCACTTACAGAAGCAATCATTTCATTAGGAATTTTATCCCTAATTTCATTTTCTAAAAATGAATCCTTTAGAAAAAGATGAGTTAAAAGTGGCTTCATACAAGAAGGCACAGATCCAACAAACGAGTTCCCAAGTTAGAACTCAGTGAGATCAGGGTGATGAGAAATACGCAGATAAATCAGGCTGAGGAGACAGTAGCAGTGGCCATGGTGGAGGTGTGGGGAGACATTCAGACTGATTCCATGGGAACAGACGCGGTGCTTCCCTTATCAGTGGCTGTGCTTGAGGTGATTACTCCTTCTGCTGAGGAAATGCTGTTATCTTCCCTTCCTTCCTCCAATATCTCTCCCCACATAGTCAGGAGGAACAATCTGGTAATTGATGTTTGTGGCTTTGGAAGACACTCTGTTCTCTTAGCCCATATACCAAATGCCTGGATACAGATCTTCCTGGAATTCCTATGAGTTAAGGGTGCTGACACACTGATGGATTAACTTAGCCAGCTTTATGGCGCACCTGCCGTGAGATTATTAATCTATTTTTTGTATCGTTACTTTACTCTTACACAACAGATATATATGTCATTTGATTAAAACGTTGAGAAAATAAAGATAAACAAAAAAAATAGTAAGTTGGCTGAAAACTTTCCATCTAAGATAACCCCAATTAACATACAATTGTCCATTCTTCTGATCTCTTTTCTTTGCATGTACACACACACACACACACACACACACACACACACGCGCGCAGTAAACACAGATTTACCAAACTGTGATGATTTTATTATAAATATTGCCATCTTTAAAATTTTTTTTTCCAACGTTTATTTATTTTTGGGACAGAGAGAGACAGAGCATGAACGGGGGAGGGGCAGAGAGAGAGGGAGACACAGAATCGGAAACAGGCTCCAGGCTCTGAGCCATCAGCCCAGAGCCCGACGCGGGGCTCGAACTCACGGACCGCGAGATCGTGACCTGGCTGAAGTCGGACGCTTAACCGACTGCGCCACCCAGGCGCCCCAAATATTGCCATCTTTAATGGTTGCATAGTAGCCGTTTCTAAGATGGTGCCATAATTCATTTAAACAAGACCGTATTATTGGAAATTTCAATTGTTTCTGACTTTCTCCTAGAATAAACCACATCGTTCTGAACACTTCTATAACAATTGTTTGCATACATCCACTATGATTTCCTCAGGATAAATCTCTAAGGACTTTAAGAACTTCTGATACACATAGCCAAATTGCCATCCTAAAATTTTGTGTTCATTCATCATGTATTCAACACACATTTACTAACTGGACATTTAGTCTATGGCCAAGACGGTGCTGTGAAATGGATATGTAAGCAGTGAGTAAGATGACACAAATCATGTCCTCACAGAGATGGCCATTACATACGTAAACAGCAGTGTTGACAGTCATACAAGGGGAAGCCCGAGAGCTACTGGAACTTCTAAGAATCACACTAGCATCCCTGAGCAGTGTATGGGTGCGCCTGTGTCCCTGAGTCCTTGCCAGTACATTCTATCATTTCGCTTGCATTTTATATTAAAGCAAACAAAAATCAGGATCATGGGTAGAACTGTGCTATGCACGTCTGTGTGGTCCAAACACAAGGCATAATAAAATCATTTATGATTCCTGTCCTACTTAGGACTCAGGCTTATGAAGCAAATATTTAAATTTAATAAATTGTATCAGCAACCTGGGGAAGGAATAGCTTTATAGGCTACAGAGCTAAGCCAACTTATCCCAATACTGTGAAGGGGATGTCACTCCTTTGTGGAATAACCTGACTGTCTATGGGTAGCCTTTTGAACGCCCTTCTCTTAAGGATAATAATGAATTCATTGTGTTTTCCTTTTCCTTTTTTTTATATACAAGTACCTGTTTCTTTTCCTAGAGCATGAGCAACTTAATGGTGGGAGATAAGTCATACTTGGAGTTCCTAGATTGTTGACTAATTGGCTGAGTGAATGTCACTAGGCTGTTTTACTACCACATGATAGCATTTGATTAGGACTCTGGGTTTATGTTATAAAACTCATATTGCTTAAAGAAGGTATTTTTTAAAATAGTAAGCTTATTTTAGGGGCGCCTGGGTGGCTCAGTCGGTTAAGCGTCTGACTTCAGCTCAGGTCATGATCTCATGGTCCGTGAGTTCGAGCCCTGTGTTGGGCTCTGTGCTCACTGACAGCTTGGAGCCTGGAGCCTGCTTTGGGTTCTGTGTCTCCCTCTCTCTCTGCCCTTCCCCTGCTCACATTCTGTCTCTCTCTCAAGAATAAACATTAAAAAATTAAAAAAAAAATAGTAAGCTTATTTTAAATGTTCCTCTCAAGCCCTTATTCCCCTTAAAGCCTTCTTTCGTTGTCCTAGGATCAGAGAAAAATGACTTGTCACCATTTTAGTGACATAACAGGCTTGAAAGTCAGGCTTGAGGAGGAGATCTTAGACTTTTATGTAACGGAAGCTCAAGGGGAAGAGAGATGGAGAAACCACTCCTTCCTGCTTTGGGTCCACAACAGAAAGGAGACAGGAGACAGGCTGGGCATATGCTGGTGAGCTGAGTGAGGGAAATGCTGAGGACATGGTTTTCTGTTTGATACCCTAGGAGACTGTAACAGCTATGGAAAGACCCTCAGTCCAGTTTCAGAGATAATGCAGCAGAGGGCTCAATATTCTCTGTAGCCAACAAGGGCTGGGGGCAGGCCTCGTCATCAGCTGGCAAAGTGGGACTGTTACTGGAGTGCAAGCAGAGAGGCTAAGTCATGAGTTCCACCCTCCAGGGGCTGTAGCTGTGGCTGCTGTCAGGGTAAGCTGTGATCAGATGGACTAGGGACACCTGAACAGTGGCCAGAGGCATTATAGAACCTCTGTGTTCCAGATCCAGAAGGCCATGTGAGCTCTCTTTCCTTTATTCAGCCCAAAACCCATTAGAAGAGAGCCTTGCAGATGTAGGAGACAGTGAGCGATTGTCCAAGATCAAGGGAAGTAAAGTGCGTTTTCTCCTAACTAAGGCCAGACACAATTTAGATTTTCTCTGCATCTGAGTTGTAGTGTGAACAATTTTGCAAGTCTGTTAGATTAGTGTATGCATCAGGGGAAATGTATTGGTTTGCAGAATCCAAAGGATGGTAAAGGAGACAAGCTAAGATATGAGGAGGGTACGGGCTCACCTGGAGTCAGAAGCCCAGCTTTCTGTCTTCTTCAGTAATCTCTGCTTGCTCACTATTGACCTTCTTTCTCACTAGTGACTAGTTCCTTGTGTAAAGAAGTTTTATATTTTATACTTCAACCATGAGAAGAAGGGAGACCTCCCTTAAGTTTGTTTTGACCTCGGTTCAAAATTCTAGGGAATGATTATATGGATCTAGCTCAAGTCAGATGCCCACTTCAATAGTAACCCTGGGGGATGATATTTTCAAACCCCTCTACCTCTTGGGTCAGTTGTCTACTCCCAAACCAACAAATCATGATTGGGAGTCAGAGATGGTCCAGGATGGTCTCCATGGTAACCAATTATTGGAAGGACAGCTCCCAGGAAAAAATAAGAATGAGGGTGATCTTGAAAGAAAGTATCAGTTGGACATGACATCAATCCTGTCAGCACATACACTCCCCAGGACATTCTGGGTTCTTGGGAGCACTGGTTCACACAGAGAAATCCACCGTAGTCATACCAGCCTCCAAGATGCACCCATTGCTTCCTCCCACTTGAGGTGTTACCGCATGTTGAATCTAGGCTGGTCTGTGTGATCAGTAGAACACAGTGGAGATGATGGTGTGGGGCTCTGGAGGTTGGGTCATAAATGGCATTTTGGCTTCCACCTGCCCATGTGACTTATTTGCTCTGCTTGTGGGGACACTCAAGCAGCCCTGGGAGAAGTTCATGTGGACAGAACTGGAGGCATCCTACCAACAGCCAGAACCAAGAGGCAGTCATGCCAGCAGGCCATCTTGGAAGCTGGCCGGCTTGTCTTCAGATAATTGCAGTTCTGGTGGATATCTGACTGCAATTTCATGAATGGCTCCTCCACGTCAAACTGCCCAGCTAAGTTGTTCCCAAATTCCTGACCCAGAGAACTATCAAAGATGGCACGTGCTTATTGTTTTTTAAGCTACTACATTCTGGAGTAGTTTGTTATGTATGGTTAATTAATTTGTGTGTGTTCTCAAACCTTGTAAATGAGGGTAAACCTTCCAGGTCCAAAGTAGCCAAAAAGCCCATCTATTAGGATTCAGAGAGGAAATGGCAAGAGAACTCTACAGTATTTTTCTTGGGTTCTACAGATATTCTGTCAAAAAGAAAAAAGAAAAAGAACACAGAAAACAAAGAATCTCTGACATGTATTTTACTGAGTTTGCTAATGTCACCGGAATAATTGGATGCTCATCAAGAGAGAGAAAAATCAACACTGGAAAAGTATTGAGAATATTTGCATTTTTATCCCAGCTTCTGGGCAAGTCATTAGGCCATTTGTGCCTAACCTCTCCAGGTGGCTCAAGGATCGCATGAGCCAATGAAGGTGGAAGTGCCCTAAAAATTTTCAACACCTTACATGTCACTGTTAACACTCATGAGGACAAAGAGTGTGGATATGGATTAGAATTAGACACTGGGAAAGAGAAGGAGAGGGAGAGATGGAGTACGGGAAAAACTGCTTATTTTTCCCCCTAACACAATGGCATCCTAATAATGGGAAAATATTGTTTAGTCAATTTTGAGTATTATCTTAATGTTGTTTGGGGATATCTTTGATGTAGAGAAACTAGGAAATCACATCTCCATAAGACCCATGAATTACAGAGTTGGTAATAAGCGGATTTCTAATAATTCTGTTTCCTGGCACGCTCCTGACATCCTGTCGCATAACGCAAATGCAGCTGGCTACAAGGGTCACAGCTCCTGCTAACCCATCACGCTCACTGATGTACGACTTCACCCCTCTGAATGTGTTCTCCGTATCAGTCTTCCCACGGGGACCCCATACCTCAGCAGGTATATTTCATGAGTGGAGGTGTAACTGATGAATCTTCTAATTTTATAGTCTGAAATGGGATGATAAAATGCTAGATTTATAGATAGTGTTTCATTGTGCACAACACTCACGTTCCTTATTCCCATCTGGTGTGAAGAAAAGAAATTTGTTCTCCCTTTAACGTGTCATGCTGTTAAATGTATGTTGCTTAAGATCTTGAGGAGTTGAAGCATAGCTATCCACCAGCATAAAAGATATGGTGCTGTGGGCAATACTTTAATGCAAGCAGAGCTTAACCAAAGGCATTTTATTGACATTGTAGTTATTTTTTATTTTGCAAGCGGAAGATAAACCTTTATGTCCTGGTTTATTAACAGAGTCTGTCCTCAAATTAGGATGGGCTTTCTTAGATACACATGTGGCTGCCAATTCTTCCCTAAATTTCATGCAGACGGCTCCATTGTCATAGTGTATCAGAAATTCTGTCAAAGGAGTGCGTTTTCTATTGCAGCCTTATCAAGCGGCCTTGCTATGGCCATGCAAAATGGCTTCTGATAGATTTCCAGGAAATAAAAATGCAGGTTCCTCTCTCCTGAAACCAGAAGCAGAATTTCTCCCCTGTACCTAACAGGGATTGCCCTTCTGACTCCCCAAATTCCACAGAAAGAACACTTTACACTCATATGTTTATATTTGGCACATTCTCATTAACAGGTCATTTCTCTTATGGGAGAACAATTAGGTATTCATGTCATTACAATAGAAGAGATACACAAAAATACAAGAGTCACAAAGGAGAAGGGAAAGGAAAAATACAGGAAAAGGAATGTGCGTTATTCAAAACCACTACATTTGAATAATGCTGGTCTTTCTATAACTAAGACCTCAAAAAAGGAAGAAGAAAGCAGTGCAAAATGAATCTGTGAAGGAAATTTGTGAAAGAGTGAAAAGTATCACAGAGTAAATTCTCTCTTTTTTTGCATAATGTCAACTAATAGCATTTCCCATTTGTTAACATCGGTGTGTGTGTGTGTGTGTGTGTGTGTGTGTGTGTGTGTTGATATCAGTTGATCCTGCTTTATGATTGCTTACTTCTCATTATTTGCCTTATTAGCACTTTTTGTTTTCTGGGCCAACATCTTTCAGGAACCTACTTAATTTTATCTTTTTGTGTTGAAAATTACAAGACCATTTCTGTATGGAAAATACATGATTTGAAAAAAATTTTTAAGTGGATATTGTTAAAAATACTGTGAAATAAGCAATTTGAGGGCATGTAAATAAAGTACAAGTAACATAGAAGAGCTAATTTTCCCCCACATATAAGAGTAAGAGGTTTTTTATTAAGATTATCGTGTATTCTTGCTAGCGCAGGAGCCCCATGGTGCCGCACCCCTTCCCGGGTAAATGGTTAGTTGATGGGCTCACATATTGCTACACAGCTCTGACTCCCATTACTTCGTAACAATGTAATATTTCAAATGGAAGCTGAAGATAACTGGCTCTAAGGCTACCAGGAGGAAGGGAGAAGGGAGGCATGTGTGAAAAGATTCTACTTCTGCTTCTAAAGATTCTACTTAGTTTGAAATTTTCAGATTCCCAAATGTTGCTTTCAAATGCTTTCATTTTCTTGTCCTCCAAGAAGCTAGCTGTTGCGATGATGCTGAGCCAGCCTGGTGATTCTTGGGCTACCTCACTGCGTGTTAAAAGGATGGGGTGAACCCTGTATATTTTGTCTAATTTTTTTTTATGGCATGAATTGTATGTGTGTAGGAGGGCTTGTGTGTGTGAGTGTGTGTGTGTGTGTGTGTGTGTGTACGTGTATTCCTCTTTAGTTTTTTAGAAATTAAAAAAATCATAATATATTTAGACTTCCATTAAGTAGCAGATTATGGGCTGTGTGTGGTTCCATGTTAATTTGCTTCAGAAACCACCTTATGTTCACTAGTAAAGCACCCTGTGACCCATCAGAATGGTATCAACTTTGAAGATAGGCGTGTATTTTTCAAACCTTCTAGAATGTCTGATTGAGTTTTTTTCTTTATCAACAGAAAATATTTAAATTTTTTAAATGTTCATTTATTTTTGAGAGACAGAGAGAGATAGAGCATGAGTGGGTAGGGACGGGGGTGGGGGTGGGAGCGGACACAGAATCCAAAGCAGGCTCCAGGCTATGGGCTGTCAGCCCAGAGCCTGACACGGGGCTTAAATCCATGGATCGTAACATCATGACCTGAACTAAAGTCAGACGCTCAATGGACTGAGCCACCTAGGCGCCCCTCAACAGAAAATATTTTAAAGATTAATTTCAAGGCACAAGTTAGTATTATCCAAATCCTCTTTTAAGGATGGGCAAACTTACAGTATTTAAATAAGGGAAAACTCCATTACTCCTCTTATTTTTAATAAACTACTAATATGCTTATCACATATATATTTTATATATGATAAATAATATGTTCATAATAAAAAGGAATTTAATAGACCATTTCTTGGTTACCTTAACAATCTGGTTTTCCCTAAATGTTGGTGTATATTTCATTATTTTCAACCACAAGTGTTATCTACTATTTACAAGGGACTTTGGGGGTTTCTCAAAGTGATATTAGGAAGAGAAAAACAAATACTTAGCACAGAGTTATTAGGAAGAGAGAATAAGAATAATTACAGTTGGCATATACAGGCATATCACATATTGAGGTGCCATCTCATTTACTACAAATTACCTCATTTAAATGTCACCATCATTCCCACAAGGTTGCTATTTGATAGTAGGTATACAGATGCTCATGATGATTAAGAAGCCTGATGAATGATAAGGATATAAATGGAGTGAAATTACAGTGACGTGGGAGGTAGGCTCAGAGAACACTGGTCAGGGAGGCAGCGTGTGAATGAGTGAGATAGCACTGATCTTATGTGGATGAGAAGCCTGCCTTTTCCTCAAAATGGGGGGGCGTCTCTCCATGTAAATAGACATGACTATATATCATTTTACTGGCTGTGTAGTATTCTACCTTGTAGTTGTGCCATGACTTGTGTCTTATTTTTGAACACTTAATTCCAGTTTTTGCTGCTACAAACAATGCTACAGGGAGCTTCTTGTTCACATATCCTGAGCCCTCCTGATTATTTGCTTTTGTGAAATTCCCAGAAGTAGGATTTTGTAGTTGACAGGTGTAGGCATTTAACATTTTACCCACAGGGGCGCCTAGGTGGCACAGTCAGTTAAGCATCCGACTTCAGCCAGGTCACGATCTCGCGGTCCGGGAGTTCGAGCCCCGCGTCAGGCTGTGGGCTGATGGCTCAGAGCCTGGAGCCTGTTTCCGATTCTGTGTCTCCCTCTCTCTCTGCCCCTCCCCCGTTCATGCTCTGTCTCTCTCTGTCCCAAAAATAAATAAACGTTGAAAAAAAAATTAAAAAAAAAAACCATTTTACCCACAATTCTACACAGCTTTGTGTGGCTTCTGTGTGGCAGTGGCCACACACCCAAGGCTGTCTAATCCAAGGCAAGGTTCCAACCACCAGGAGACTCTTCTATAGTCCTATTGGGAGCCCCTCCGCATCATTTTTTATCTTTAAGTATTTGCCAACCTGGTAATTAGGAATTGTGCAGATTCTTATGATTTCTCTCTCCCTCCCAACATGCCCAAGACTGAAACGATTATCTTCCTCATTAACAAAAAGAAAAAAAATCTATTTCCTGTCCTATGTTCTCATTTTGTTTATCCTCATCACCATTCATTTCGTCCCTGAGACTGGGAATCTTGTTGGTTTCACCCCTGCTGTTCACCAGCCACATCCCATCAGCCACTAAACCTTGCCCATTTGACCTCCTCTCTCTAGATCTGTCTCATTTTTCCAGCTCCACTACCACTGACATGCAAGTGCTTTTCATCTTTCATGTGATCTATATTTCATATATTCTGTATTCGGTATATGTTGGTGTCCAGTATTACAAATGTCCACAGTGCCTCTGATGGCCTATCTTAGAGGAAGTGTATGGGAGAGGGTCACGTAAAACCCCGCTCAAATCCTTCCAGCGTTCCCCATTGCCACAATCGCTATGATGTCAAGTCCAAGCACTGCCATTGGGTGTGCTGGTCTTTCACAGTTGGCCCCAGCTGCCCCTTTACCTCCGAGCCTGCCTTTCCCCTCTTCCTTACGTCCTCACCTCCAGCCCCTGCAGTATTTCCAGTCTTCACAGAAACTATGCATCTCTGGCCTATTCTGATTTGGCTCTGCTTGCCCTTCAGTCATGCTTTAAGACCTGGTTCCTGTCCTGTAGGATTCGTTCATTGACCTCTACAGTCACTGCCCGGCACCCCCTTCTTGGGGTCATCCATGTACCACGTGCATACCACCAGCAGAGCAATATAAAAGGATTTTCACTCCTGGAGGCCAAACAACAAACCTTGGTCTGGGCGGTAAGATAGAAGAAATAAAGTGGAACTCTTTTAGTGAATTTATCATGTGGGGATAACACAAGTACCTGTATCATGAGTAGGTTGTGAGATAATGCTTGGAAAGCCCTTAGACGTATGTTTGGCTCACTTAGTACATGTTGATTATCATTACTGTTTTTCATTCAAAATGTGTTTCTGATCCGATGGACATTGTAAAAAGAGAAACAAAACAAATTCACAGTGAGTTAATAAGTAAGTACGAAAAGCTATCGAATACAGGAGACCTATTTCTTTCCAGAAGGATATCGAACAATACTGCTGTGCGTTAGTATGGAAATTACCTTTAGGTGTCTGAGATCATACAATAATATTAATCCTTACTGTGATCACAACAACAACAGAACCAATAAAGATAATATTCCTAATAGTCATTCAATGCTTACTCTGTATCAGGCCCTGCCAGGCTAAATATTTTCTGTGAGTTGTTGTATTTAATTTCCACAGAAACCTCTCAAGGCAAGATTTTTTGTCCCCTTTTGACAGATGTGAATCCCTGAAATTTAGGAATTTCCTTACCCAAGTTTCCATAATTGGAAAGAGTGGAACGAAAGTTTGAAGGAGGTATAATTCATTGTGATTTCACCAAGTCCCTGATGCACGTGAGTCAACGTTTTAGCCCTCTTTTGGAACATTACCCCCTATCTCCCTGCGCAAAGGTCCTTCCCCTTCGGACTGATGGAAGACAACTTAAGCCATCTCCTGGTTGAAGAGAATCAGGAATCACTTTCTGGGTCATCATCCGTGTGCATTTGGGAATATGCTTTTGAGAGTTGCAGGGGATATAGGAAAACTTTGTCTGAATTCTAAGTTCAGCCACTGTGGGTGATTTGGGACTTCTGAGTGGGCTCGTGTAGCTAAAGAGGGAGGGGGTATGCATGCTGCTCTCTTTGTAGACTATGAATTCAGTAGGTGCTGAGCAAAAGTAAAGTGGGGAGAGAAGCTTGTATTCGAGAAATGTTATTCAGTTGGATTTTAAAAATAAGACATTTGGAACATCATATCAATGCATAATAATGTGTCTATGCATTAAACCTTTTTTCCAAATAACTATAGGGTGTGCTATGGTCTAGATAGAATAAAAAGAAAAAAAATTTGCTTCTTTACATATTACAATTTGAATTTTCTTTTTTTCTTATATTCATTAACTTCCATTATTAATAAACTGAGTAATTGACAATGTATCTCCTATAATTTGTATGCTTATTGTAGAAATGCTTGGTAAATATATCTGCTTTCTACTGTGTAATTATCACTGGAAAGCCACATTTCCCAGATAAACTGTTCATAGACACACATCAGTTCTTTAGAGATGTAGAGCCCCTGTCTCTCAGTCTCATCCACAGGTTCCCTCAGCTAGATTGCTAGATGGCTCAATAGCTGGTCAGGAGGATATGTGTGTTGAAAGAGGCTTTTAATTTTGGCCTTTCATTTAGACAACTTAGATCTCTTCTGATTAATCCAACCTATATCTCTTTGTTCAGCATAGCATCTCTGACTAGCTGATAATCATTGTTTCATGGGGATGGGGATGGAGTGGGATGCAAACAGATGTGGAAACAAGAGTCTGCTCCAGCAGAGCAAATGAAGTGCAGGACATTTGCACTTTCCTATTTTTTGGCTATTACAAATAATGTTGCTATAATCATTCCTTGTATGTCTGCTGGTGTGTACTTCTGTGGAGTTTATACCTAAAAGAATTTCTGGGTAATGGAGATTGTATGTGTTGAGTTTCAGAAGAGCTTGCCAGTTTTCTAAATTCATTGGAACCATTTAAATGCACTGATGATTCCAGTTTTCCCTTATCCTTGTAACATTTTGTATTTATTGTCTTTTTCGTTTTTTGCCATTCTAGTGGTTCTATGTTATTATTGTTTTAATTCAATGCCTCTGATAACAAGTGACATTGAGCACCTTTTTAAATGCTTAATAACGTTTGGATATCATCTTTTCTGAAATACTTAAGCAAGACTTCTGACTGTTACTTAAATTTTGGGCTCTTGGATTTTTCTCACTGTGTAGGGATTCTTTAGGGGTTATAGATACGAATGTAGTGTCACACATACTGATTGCAAATACAGTAAAACCTTGGATTTGAGTAACTTGTTCTGTGAGCCAACATTTCTCATAAATTTTAAATTGATAAACGAGCGACGTCTTGCAATACAAGTAGTACATAACGCTGAATGTCATGTGATCACAACTGAACCAATGGTTCTTCTCTTTCTTGCTGCGGGATTGTGGGGGATCATCTCCCGTGCTCAGATGCCCAGTCTCAGGAATGAGGTGGTTGGCAGAAATCAGTGACTTTTCGGAACATTGGAAGGTGCCCACAACTGGCACTAGGGTATTTTTTGTCCCTTCAAAGCACATGTGGACAGTCCTTTGCTTTTCCATACAAGAGTAAGCTTAGGAATGTTTTGGTTCATTCTAGGTCAGGCTGCCTGCACGTATAGGCCCTTTCCTCTGCTGCCTTATTGCCAGTTACATTACATACAGTACCTGGCAAGAGTTTATTAATACTGTGCTGGAGTTAAAATCTGTGCGAGCATATACAATGGCCCCCATGCAGAAAAAAGGATTCCACTGAACCAATAGATAGCAGTGATTCTGTTAGTGATAGGGAAAGTCATCCTACACAATAACTCTCCTCTCTCTTGTCTCCCACACACCAGTCATGAAGGTTTTCAAAGGTAAGTGCAGGTTAATTTGTTTATTTTTCTTTATATTTTGTATTTCCTTTATTGCTTTGCATTATATTACAGTTTTGCATTTATTTTTATATGAATATTTTTGGGTTGTGGAATGAATTATGTGAGTCTCCATTATTTCTTGTGAGGAAATTCACTTTGATATACAAGTGCTTTGGATTACAAGCATGTTTCTGGAACGAATTATGCTTGCAGACCAAGGTTTTACTGTGTCTTCTTGTCTGGGGCTCATATTTTCACTCTCTTACTAGTATTTTGATGAACACATTTCCCAGTTTTATGAAGTCTAATTTTATGAAACTAGTTTTTCAGTATTTTCCTTGACAGTTAGTAATTTTTGTGTCCTGTGTAAGAAAATATGCCCACCCTCACTGTCTTGAAGGTATTCTCCTAAATTCATTTTTAGAAGTTAATTTCCTTCCTGCTTGCCTGCATGCCTGCTATTCCTTCCTTCCTTCCTTCCTTCCTTCCTTCCTTCCTTCCTTCCTTCCTTTTTTTTTTTTTTTAAATTTCCATTTAGGTTTGCAATCCACTTGGAATTGATTTTTATGTTTGTTTGTTTGTTTTAATTTCATTTATGAAGTCTATTTCCTCTAGCTATAGGATTCCAGGTTGGGTTTTTTTTTTCTTTAAGCACTTAAAAAATGTAATTTCACTGTCTTCTGGACAATGCATACAGTCGAAAAGTCAGCCATCAATGCTATTATTGCTCTTTGAAGGTAATGAGGCTTGCCTCATAGACTTGAGTCTTCAGCAGTTTTCTAGGTGTGGTTCTCTTTGTATTTATACTTCTTGACATTGGTAGAGCCTCTAAAACCTTTGTCTCCGTTGTTTTATGTCATTTGTCAGTTTTGCAAAATTCACAGCCAGTCTCTCTTCACATATTGTTTCCGACCCGTTATTTCTCCTCTCCTTCTGACACTGTCACTTGTAAGATTTGGTTCACAGTGTCTCAGGTTTCTCTCAGCTCTTTCTCTTACTTGCCATTCCTTATTTCTCTGTGTGGTTTCAGTGCATATATTTTCTACTGATCCTTTTCCAGTTCACTAAATCTTCCTTGTGCCCTGTTTAATGTATCATTTAACTCATCTATCAAAGTTTTCATTTAGGCTATTTTAATTTTTCATGTCTTTAATTCTCATTTTATTCTTCTTATAGATTATGTTATCTGGTGAAACTCACTGTGTTGCCACTTGTTAAATAAGAATTACCAATAAACTAAAACCCCTGTCTGATAACTCCAATTTCAGTTCCCCTTAAGTGTTTCGGTTGTTTTTTTTTTTTTAACTTCTCTTGCTTTTTAGTCATTTGCTCTTCTTGCATATTTGAACCTTTTCTGCCCCCTCCCCCTTTGTTTTGGTTATTTCACTATCTTGCATACCTATTTTTTTCTTTAAAATAAAATTATTATCTACTGGAAACACTTGATCTATCATAAATGTGAATTTATTTTTTACTCTAAAAAGTTTTTTTAATGTTTTTATTTTATTTTTGAGAGAGAGAGACAGAGTGTGAGTGGAGGAGGGGCAGAGAGAGAGGGAGACACAGGATCCGAAGCAGGCTCCAGGCTCTGAGCTGTCAGTACAGAGCCCAGCATGGGGCTTGAACTCAGGAGCCCTGAGATCATGACCTGAGCTGAAGTCAGATGCTCAACCAACTGAGCCACACAGGTGTCCCTCATAAATGGGAATTTAAATGTGTAATTACAATCTTCACTCTACTTCACTTAGACTTCTTTCCTTTATATTTTTCTGTTGTGAGTCATATACAAGTTTACTTTATCCCCCAAACTCTAAGTCGCATATCAAGTTCCATGAGTTATCTCTTTTCTGATGATCTTTGAAGTGAGGTAGGTAGAATATCTCTCCATTTCCTTCTGTGGGTAAAGAAGGAAATGTCACAGCACTTGAATAATATTTTCCAATGAAATTTTCTTTTCGATCTCAGATCTCCTTCCTAGCCTTAATAAACACATTTAGAAATAGTTTAGCACATCATTTCAGAATAAAAGAATACTGATCATTGTCTTGTGGCCTCAGGTAAAACAGACAAAAACAATTTTCTTTAATAACCTGTTACAGTGACACCTGGGTGGTTCAGTGGGTTGGGCGTCCAACTTCAGCTCAGGTTATGATCTTGGAGTTTACGAGTTCAAGCCTCACGTTGGGTTCTGTGCTGACAGCTCAGAGCCTGGAGCCTGCTTCAGATTCTGTATCTCCCTCTCTCCCCCTCACCCCTGCTCTCACTCTGTCTCTCTGTCTCTCTGTCTCAGAAATAAATAAACATTAACATTATGTTAAATAAACTATTACAAATTTGAGACAATATCATCCTTCTTCCTGAAATAAAAAATATTGTTAGTACCTATTTAAAATGTTTTAGTTTTAATTGTCTAAAATTTTGATGAATCCCTAAAAAATGTAAAAATTTTTAGTCTGCGTATGCCAATGAAGTAGTTAGCTCGTGTGTGCTAGAAGTTTGAGAAAACTGACCTGAATTTGTTGTCATTGGACATAATCACATAATCTAACTGCTGAGAACAAAACTAACAAACTTGGATTCTGTGCAGTCCTATGCTTTTGAGCGTGTTGGATTTGAGGTGTCTGTAGAACACCACTATCCGATACCAGTAGGCAGTTCGAATTAGGAGTCTAGACCTCAGATATTAGGATATCGTCAATAGATAGAAGTCATAGAAATGGCTGAGACACTAGGGTAAAGGATGCAAATGGAAAGACAACAGAAGCCAGAACGCGTAAGCTCAGAGGAAAGTGAGCTGATGCTGTTAAGACTTTATATATGATGAAAAAGAGATTCCCTTTACTCTGATGTACACAAATTAGCCTTATCACTCTTGCTGTGATCCCTAATTCCATGGCCCAAACTCAATATATATATTTCTAGGGTAGTTGACCTTGGAACAAAGCATGGGTGAGTGGCACCAAACCTCCTGAGCAGTATATAATTTTTGAGCAAATACAATTTTTGATTCCCCTAAAACTTAACTACTAATAGCCTACTGTTGACTGGAAGCCTTACTAATCAATAACATAAATAGTCAATCAACACAAATTTTGTATGTTGTATGTATTATATATTGTACTCTTAAAATAAGTTAGAGAAAAAAGTTATTAAGAAAACCTTAAGGAAGACAAATACATTACAGTACTGTACTGTATTTATTGGGGGGAAAAAACTACATGTAAGTAGACCCATGCTGTCCAAACTTCTGTTGTTCAAGGGTTGATTGTACTTTTAACTCCACCTACTCAAAATCCAATAGGAGCTGAGCAGAGCAGAGTCTGAGATTATTTAAGTCAGTGTGCATGTGTGTGTGTGTGTGTGTGTGTGTGTGTGTTTGAAGTACTCCTGACCCTGTGACTCCTGATAATGATTACTTGGGGACAGAATGATGATGATGATTATGGAATAAAATGCCATTTTAGCTAAACTAAGCCGTTTTGTCTTCCTACAGATGCAAAGTTCCACATTCCCTTTTGCCATCAAACTTGCTGATATCTCACGTATCCTAAACTATCATCATTTTGACATTCTATCACTGCTACATGCCATTAACATCCTGTTCCATAGCACTCTTGGAGAATCTTGACTGCCCTGTAAATTGACCCAGCTATTATGGCCAAATGCTTTAGGAATGCTACTGTACATTATAAACACATCAATGGGCATGTTGATGTGATAATGATAATGATGAAATTACACTTTCTCACTTTCTGTAGCTTCCAGAAAGCCACTCACATGGGGATGCTTACTGGTCTAAAGTAAAACTCTTTGCTCACCAGTCCCCACAATGTCTAGGGCCTTGGAAGCTGGGGGGATTGTCCCAATGAGAAATCACCTTGGCCTTTGTCTTTGTTTCTAGTTCAGTGAGAGACATAAACATAGTATTATTAGAGTCTTCCAATAGGGTGCCTGGGTGACTCAGTTGGTTAAGTGTCTGACTCTTGATTCTGGGTTCAGTCATGATCTTGCAGTTCATGAGATAGAGCCCCACATCAGGCTCCATGATGGCAGTATGTGCCTGCTTAGGATTCTCTCTGCCCCTTCCCTGCTCACTCTCTCTGTATCTCTCTCAAAATAAATAAATAAACTTTAAAATAAAAAGAATCCTCCAAGATTTTATACCCATTGAATTTATGTAAATTATTAATCTCAGAATATTCCTTTTTTCTCAGCCCACTTGTTAAAGATTGTGCTAAAGATTGATCACTTGCAGGGACTTGAAGGATTATAATGCAGAAATAGAGGAAAGTAGAGTCAAAATCTCTGTCTCCACCTTCCAGTCCCAGATGATGTTCCCACTCCTGTAAGTTGACTCCTTCGCAACTCTCTGATGGTATCATTACCATTACAGCCTGATCAGCACATGAATTTGGTAGTGTCTGTCAGTCGAGTGTGTGTTGGCACTTTGGGGGAAAGAAGAGGTCAGATCCAGAAGGAATACTCCTTTTTGCTAGGCATTGATATATTTTTCAAAGTATGTGGGGGCTTTCACTGGATATTTAGACAAAAGTTTCAGAATTTTAGTGGACAGTATTGGTTTTGTTATTCTTTATACCATCTGTGGTCCTTCTCAGTATATACCTGATTCTTGTCGGGGGTAAAAAACACACTATCGTTTCCCTAACATTAGACATGCTAATGGATCCACTGAGGATCTTTTGATTTAATTCTCCATTTTTAGCTTTGATAATGTTATCTAGGGCAGGACTCTGAATCTCTCTGGACTGGAGTTTTCTCTTGTGTAAAACAAAAGAGTGAGAAAGAAAGAGAGCAAAGAGAAAAATTCTGGCTTTTTTCTTTCATACATTTTTTCCATCAAACATTTAATGAGGGAACAACAGGAATATCAGAAGAGTGAGATACAGATAATTCCACCAAAAAATATCATAGTCTACAGAGTAGAAAAGAGAAGCCCATGAACAAAAGGCACTTACATAATATGGCCAATGCTATATAGGAGAGCTATTACAATATACTAGAGGATCATACTTTCAGGAATAAATTATGCTTAGAAAGACATTTGGGAGGGTTTCCCCAAAGAAGATGTCAATTGAGTCAGGGATTGAATAATAATTAGGGTTTTATCCAGTGTGGTTGCAGGAAAGCAAATTCCAGGCAGAGGGAAGGGAATAGACAAAAGTTTATGCAATGACAGACACTTAGATTTTACTAGATAACATGTATGGATAAGGGGAATGGAGGTAAATGGAATGGTGGAAGCATGTGGCACAAAATCGTTAGGAGCACTGAATGTCATGCTAAGGAATTTAAGAAAATGGGCAAGCTAAGTGATTGTTTTTCTTCCGAATTTTGAAAACATAATATGACATGTCTAAATAACAGAAACCAAGATACTTCCTTAAAGGTGCTAATTCTTAGCTGGATGTTTTCTTAATAAAAAATAAATAAGAAGAAGTATGTATCAAATTGTCTATCTTTAGTGCACTGTGGACTCCTAGAGTAAGTCTCCTCCTTCAAGTATTCACTTCATCTGTTAATGTTTACTTTGGTTACTGGTATTTGGATTGGCTCTTGAACTATCCTGGCATTGATTCATCTTTTCAGACAGCTGCTCCTTTTGAAGCATCATTGCAAAAGATGCTTCCCTACTTATCTAGACAGTGTGTGTACTTGTCAATCAACACATAAATAGCCCTGAAGCTACCTGCATGTCCAGGGGCTGGAGGAGAGACAGGGCTGCTTTCCCATTGAAGATCTGCCAACTTTAGAAAGAGCAGATTCTTTGTGAACCCTCTGAAATTGTAGAGAGGGACCCCAACATGAAAACTTTTGCTTCTGCTGTCAGTCTTTTAGAGACATCTTTTACTATTCCAATAAGAAGTTTCTAAAAGGCTTCCTAAGACTACAAACTACACTGCAGTGTTGTACCTCCTTTAGGCAACTGAATATACTTTTCCATTGCCTTGCCTTCTTCCGTATTAGCAGTGGAATTTTTTGCTTTTCTCTTAGTGCCCTACACCCTCAAAGGCTCAGGCCTGAAGTTTCTTGTTATTCAAATCACTGAATCTCTTTCTTTAGTGACATATAACAATGAGGGCCTCACGGGGCCTGGGAGATGACCTGTGAGGACAATCCATTCACAGTTTCTGAATCAGACCTGTCTCTCATGCCAAGAAGAGATTAATCCCAGGAGTCTCTGCAAAAGCCCCAGTAGGGCTTGTGATGGTCCAGTCACATTTCTTACAATGCCTAGAAGGTTGTGAGTATGACTCTTTCTTGTCTCATACTGTGTCTCCCTTTTCAAAGAAGGACTGGCTAGCAAACAGAGAGACTTGGCAAAGCAGGAGAGACTGAGTGGCACTGAGACCAGAGTTTCTGGTGTGTATTTGTTTTCCTGTCAGGTGTTGCTGGGAGATTCATCGCCTTCAAACCACTGCCAACTATGTGAACTCCAACAATTTGGTAGGGCAAAGCAATCATTGGCAAATACAGCACAACAAATTGTTGGCTAATAGCAAAAGCTGGAGATGCCTCTGTTAATGAATCCAGCCAAGCCTTTTGTCAACTAGGTGAAAAGTCTAATCTAAATCCTGAGAAGCTGGACCTGGAGGAGGGACAGTGAGTCCAGGGAAATTGCAGAAAACAGAGGATTTGTTTCCATCATTCATCGTCTTTTAGAAAGGAAACCCAGGCTTAGGGTAAATTATGAAAAACAATGATAGTCTGGATGCTCAGAAACTCCAGTGATTTCAGAAATTGTAGAGAACAAAAACATATGGTAGCATCTCCCTGTAGAATTTCAGTCTTTCCTCATCAGTTTCTTTGACAAAGAAGAAGAGATGTCACAATAATTTAAATGTGTTGTTCCTTGGCCCTGTCTCACAGAAATGAGATGAATTAGGAGTGAGATGATGATAATGTCAGTTCACAGAATTCATTGGTGCCACTTGATTAACTAACTCTACAGATTTTTTTCATGTGTCTTTAAATGTGTGATACCACTGTACTGTTTTCAACTTCTTCTACTGTGTTCAAATTTGTTGGTATATATTCACAAACACATAGATCAAAATTCTGTTGAACATTTATTCAGAAAATATTGTCAATTACTGTTTGTTAGGGAAATCCCTCACCTTTATTCATTAATTTATTTCATCAGTAAATATGCTTGAGAACTCACTATGTGTTCGGCACCATATTGGGTGCTCAGGATATAGCAGTGAACAAAAAAAAATTCTTACAATCATGGAGTTTATATTCTAGTGAGAGGAGACAGATGACAAATACATTTGTAAGCAAATATGTAGTTTTTTGATGGTAATAAAGAGGAAACTAGAGCAGGAAAAGGGGATGAGGTGTCAGGGGTGCCTGGGTGACTCAGTCCATTGAGAGCCTGACTCTTGATTTTTGGCTCAGGTCATGATCCCAGGGTGGTGGAATGGAGCTCTCTTCCTCTGCTCCTCTTCCCCACTCACACACACTCTCTCTCTCTCTCTCTCTAAAATAAAAGAAAAAAAAAAAAGAGTAGTCAGAGACCTCTGTGATTAGGAGTCATTTGCACAAAGACTTGAGGGCAGGAAAGGAGTGAGCCATGTTGGGTAAGAATATTCTAGGCAGAGGGAATCACAAGCACAAAGATCTTAAGCCTGGAGGATGCTTGGTATGGTTTGAGCAAAAGCAAGAAGGTTGGCATGGCTGCAGTTATGTGCACAAGAAGGAGTTGTTGGTCTCGAGATGAGATTAGGTTTCCTGAGAAGGGCAAGCCAGTGCTGAAACATCAGGTAGGGTTTGGTAGCCATGCACAAGAACTTTGGTTTTTATGTAAGGTAGAGGGAAATAATGGAGGACATGACAAGACATGTTTTAAAGAAATCGTTCGGGCTATAGGGTTGAATGAGGGATATACATTACAAAATTATTGCAAGAATCTAGATGAGACATGATGAGGGCATGACTTGTGTTAGAAGTGGTGAAGGTGGAGAGTTGGAATCTGGAGATATTTTGAAGCTGGATCAATAAGCTGTTGGAGTGGGCAGGCCCTGAGGAGGCAGATCTTGGGAAAGGCTAAGAACATTTCCCTGAAGGGACATCGGCAGTTAACAGTTCTGGGAGCTGGAGAAATGAGTTGTTGGTCCTCTCATGGGCATCTAGATCAGTATCCACTACATCTACATTTGTACCTTCTGGTGAGGTAACCAGAGTTATGACTGTTATTTCCATTGGACAGATAAGAAAACTAAAGCTTAAAAACAGTGAACAGTTTACTCAAATTCCCAAAGTTGGAGGTTATGCATCTAGATCTCAAACATATTCTGCCAACACCCTTTCCTCAATCCCATAATGCACCTGCCACCTGCCTGCCACAGGTGTTTACTTACTAAGTTGAAGACCAGATTCCATTTGCAGTGCTGAAGTACCTGCTCTTAGAGTGACTGTTGTGATTAAGTTGCATGACTTCATGTGTGGTCAACCTGAAGATCTTTGCCCGTGAGCATGGGCATAGGCTGGCACATACCTGTATGTATGAAGGAGTGAAGTGTGCACCTTGCCTCTTCAATTCCTCCCTCCCTCCCTCCTTTCTTTCTTTCTTTCTTTCTTTCTTTCTTTCTTTCTTTCTTTCTTTCTTTCTTTCCTTCCTTCCTTCCTTCCTTCCTTCCTTCCTTCCTTCCTTCCTTCCCTTAAGTAACTCATAATAAGGATAATTACATTTTGTGCCTAGCAAAATACTAAGTACTCTATCCATTTCCCATGTATTTATTACTAAAAGTTTGAATACGAAAGTTAGTGCAAGAACCTGAGTATGGAGCCCTGGAGGGAGATTGGTTTGAGGTGGGGGGGGGGGGTATTCCCCTTTGAACACGCTCCTTCAGAGATGCCTGTGGGCCACTTAGGATGAAAGATATAAGGCTTAAGTTCAGAAATGTCTGCATAGAGAAACCAGTTTGAGAACTTCTGAACAGTCTCTTCTAAAAACATTTCCTAAATTTCTGACTGGCAAACCATGGGTTGGTTTCCTACTTTACCTTATCCTTCCTGTTGTCTCTGTGTGTGTGTGAATGGAACAGGTAAGCTGAACAAACAACAATTGCATTTAAGACAAGCATAACTTTATTTTGCTTCTCACAATCCCTTCAAACTTTATTCAGTGAAGGTTTTCTTTCTCAGATGCTGGATGAATATGCTGGCAGATCCCCAAAGGAGAATGGGGTACCAGTTCCTACCCTTTGAAGCTTCAGGGGCTGGAGGCCACACTTATCAAGGTGAGGGAGAAGATGTGTGCTCCTTCCTTTCTTCCTACTGAGGGGGTGAATGATTCCCTGGTAAAGAAATGATGGCAAATAACCCTCCTTCCCTTACATATTTCTTCTCTGTTCCTCAGATACATAGGTAAAAAATACCCTGAAGGGGGAAATAAAAGTAACTTAGGAGGTTGCTTAGGCAAAAAGTTTGAGAGAGGTCATGAAGATTCTGGAAGACTGATCCCTATGATTACCCCCAAAGGAAGGGATCTTTAGACAAGCTGGAAGAAGAGCAAAGGAGAGGGTTCTGTTCCTCTCTCTGGTAGCCATGTCTCTCTTTACCTCAAATATCCTGGGATGTAGATTTGGTGTCACTGGCTTCCTGCCTTGTTATGTGCTGTGACATTTCATAGACCACGGTGTGCTTATGCACTAAAGGGGAAACCAGCAATTAGGAGAGGGGCATGGGACTGGAGATAGGCTGAGGTCCTGACTCTCAGAAGGTTCTCTTCATGCATGTACATTTTGTTCCTCCATAAATGTTAAGTAAAGGGAAATAGGTAATTTTGTGGATGGGAAAACCATTCTCAACTGCAAAAAAAAAAATGCTTATATGATTCCAAGAATTTCAGATTGCAAGTCAGAAATTTCACACTCAAGATGAAATTGGCGAAAAGCCCAGAACTCGCCATTTTCACTCTAGATACGAAAATTCTCACGTGGATTTACTTAGAGTAACCAGGGTGTTAAAAATGTCCTTTAGGCTTAAGATTTATTTGCATATGATCTATTGACATGATTATTTAGTTACCAAATGAATTTGGAGTTGGTTCTGTTATTTTGAAACTGTTCAGGAATCATATATTCATTTATTTTTAAGATATTTTGTGATCAGAAAACATTAAGGTTCTTACAAAGAAGATGGGTATAACTAATGATCTATTGGCATACATCCACATCTTAGATATTTGTAAGAATTCAATATAGTGTTTTTCCCTAACTGGATGCATTAGAACCTTTATTAAGTGGTTAAATCGGTTGAATAAGAGTCTTGGCTTAATCCTCTCTAATTGGATATAGTAATTTCATATTTGTTGTGCTCCTATAGAGGGCTATAAACTGCATAGGATACACTGACACATTGTTGTCAGTTCTCCATGCTCCAGAATGTATGTGTGCTCACCCATATAACCGTGCTCCACATGGGCAAAAAGCCTTTTAACAAATACAGTGGTCCTCATTCTTTGCGGATCCTGTATTTGCTTGCAAATTTGCCTGCTCACTAAAATTTGTCACCCCCAAATCAATATTTGCAGTGTGTTTGCACTCATTTGCAAACATTTGAGTCACTGAAAAGGTACATTCCCTGCTGAGGTCAAACAAGGTGACACCCTGCCCTCTTGTTTTAGCTCCCGTACTGTAGACAAGTATCCATTTCACATCTAGTAAGTGCCCTGTTTTTCACCGCTGCTGATTTTGATGTTTCATAGGCCCCAAATGTGAAGTACTGTCTAATGTTTTCAAGTATGGGAAGGCTGGGATGAGCCTTGTGGAAAAAAGACGTGTGTTAAATAAGCTTTGTTCAGGCACGAGTTTCACTGTCGTTTTCTTTGAGTTCAACATTAAGGAATCAACTATGTATATTAAAGTGTCTTAAATGCATGTAAAGCAAGGTTATTTATTGATTGGTTGATGAAAATGGCCGGAGGCTCCTGGGAACCTAATTTGTATTCCCCTTAGGAACAACAGTTCAGTATTCACTAATTCAGTGTTTAGGCTAACTTTATAGAATATGACTACTGCAAATAACAAAAATCAACTGAATCTGCTTTTGACTACATGTTGACTTGGGTATCTCATGCCCTTTGTCCACTGGATTTGATATATTTACATGGATAAGTCCAGTTTTTCATTCAACACATTTTTACTAGGTATTACCTACATGGCAAGCCCAGTTGGATATTGGTGAAAAATGGAGAGTAAAGATACCCACAGTCCCCGTCTCACAGGCTAGAGGGAAAGACAGGAGATAAGCACACAGGTCGATGGAAAATTACAAAGATATGATAATGCTGACAAGACAAAGCATAAGGCATTAGGGGAGCAGAGCATGTATTGGAGGGACTGGTCATCATCTCATGGTGTTAGGGAGAGAAGTTCAAGCAGAGATCTGAGGTAAGAAAAACAGTTAGACGCGGTGTAGAGGTGTGGGTGAGATTTCCAGGCAGAGGAGGCAGTACCTGCACAGGCTCTGTGGCAGCAACAGGCCTGGCTCCTCCAGGGAACTGAGACCACCAGAGCTCCTGGAGATGAGGAGTAAGAAGGGCTTGGAGTAGGATATGGCACCAGAGATAGACACGAAGAGTCAAAAGGAAGCTTGCAACATCTTTGAAGACTCAGGTTTTTATCTAAACGTCCTAGGTAAGTCATTAAAAGGCCTTAAGCCTGGATATGGTCAGGTTTGTAGTTTTAAGCGATCATGCTTGCTTCAGAAGAAAGAATAGATTGGAGCAGTTGAGGAGCCCAGGAGGCTGGTTCTTATAGAAGTTTGTGCACCAGGTGATGGCGGCAGTGAGTGGATTGGTAGGCAAAGACAGAGGAGAAGGTGCGCTGTGAGCTGTGGAGAAGGCAACATTGCTGGTGCGAAAAGCAGACTGACGGATATCGAATGACAGCAGGTGCAGGAGGCTAATGATGGCCCCATAGATGCTAGCCATATGCGTGCTGGCATAAGAGCATGACGAAATGTGATGCTTCCCTGCCCTGAGTGTGGGGACGCTTGTGAGACTCCATCATAAAAGTGAGATGTGTGGCTTCAAAGTTCAGCTTCCATGTTTGCATGTAATTCTCTTCCAGATTTGCTTTCTTTGAGTAAAATGTTTTTTTTCTGCTTTTGAGAACATGTTTCAAAAAGGCATACAGGGCTTTGTTAATATGACTCCCCCCTCGACCCATATTTTACAAAACAAGCAAATAAAGATAGCAAAACGCAGCTTTGCAGAAGTTTTACTGGCCATTAGGAATTATTATGGGATTGAAAATGATAATACTGATTTTATACATTGCTTGTCATGGCATCATTTTATATTATTCTCTGATGTATTTGTAAGGTATGAATTATGTCATTTTATTTCTTGGATATGTTTCATCATGCCAACGAAAATTTTTAAGGGCATATAATGTTCTAAATAGTGCCTTTTTAATTGATGGAAAGATGAAAATGATTCATTCTTTAAAATCTAAGGATTAATGGGTCTATGCTTAACGAGGCAATTTCTACTTCAGAAAAGTATAAACTAGTATTCTTTTGATACTATTTTTTTACCATCTATTCTGTTCATTGAATGGGTATGCAAGAAGTGAATTTGATTCTGCCCAAATATGCCTTTGCTTTTTGTGTTGCAAAACATCTAGAGAGATTTTCTGTTTAGAAAGTGTTTGTGGCCAACAGGTTGGAAGATAAGCTTACAAGGTGAACCTATTGCTCAAGGTCTGAGGTCTCCAGTTCCACCTCTATTTTCTTGTCAACTTATTAATTCAGTTACAGGAGCCCCCAAGGCTCTGCAAATACAGACATGAAAGGAACCTAGTTTATGTCCTTTGGGGTCTACTAAAAGAAATGGTCATGTAAATGAACCAAACCTGATAAACTAATGGGGAAGGTTTTATAAGCCGCTGTGAGAGCACAGAGGAAGAAGAAATATCAGGAAGGTTTTCTAGAGGAAGGGACATTGAAAGCTTGAAGGAAGAGTTAGGATTGACCAGACAGGTGGGACAACATATACTAAAGTAAGCAAGCATTAAAAACATGACATATTTGGAGAACTGCAAATATTTGGAAGATGGTTATTAATGAATGAAGAAAGATGAAAATCTCATAATGGAAGGCCTTCTCATTCCCCAGAGTCTGCCTTTTGGTGTGGGGGATGATGTTGGCTATATAAGGAGAGATGTTGTGAATGAAGTATTTGATATAATTTCATTGAATTTAAATTAATTAGATAATGGATAGTGTAGACAAGAAAATAATCCTTTGGGGTTTTTATAATTAATTTTGAAATCTTACACCTGCTGGGATGTTGATAAAATAATTAGAATGGTCTAAATTTATTTTTTTAAGCTTATTTATTTATTTTGAGAAGAGAGCATGAGTGGGGAAGGGGCAGAGTGAGAGGTAGAGAGAATCCCTAACAAGCTCTGCGCTGACAGCACAGAGCTCCATGCACCTGACGTGGGGCTCAAACTCACAAACCATGAAATCATGACCTGAGCCAAAATCAAGAGCTGGACACTTAACTGACTGAGCCACCCTGGCGCCCTGGGTCTAAATATCTTATAAATTGCTTTCAGGTTTTTTTTTTTTTTTTTATTAACCTGAAACATCCTCTGTGAGCAGGTCTCTTCTCCTTTCTTCCTTTATTCTTCTTTTCTTCTCCCAATTCAAGCATAATAAAGATCAATATTTACCATCTTTTAGTTTTCAAGGTAAGACTGAGGTTTTGCAGGCAGAAGGATCATGTTTAAACACCTTCCTTCTAAGTCTCTATTTAGATTAGTATCAATTCATTCTTGCAATCTAAGAATTAAAAGTTCCCCTTGATCATATTTTTTTGCTATTTAAAAAAAATTAAAAACCAATTCCAAATTCTTTCAGATATATTCTCTATTTCAGAACTATCTCCAGTAGAAAATTATTCAGCCCCAAGATTTTTTAAATCATGCTTTTAATAAAGAGCATGCAAACAGCTTACTTTAAACAGAATATTTCAAGGGAAGTAATGCTGAATATTAGCTAAACCATTTAATATAACTATTTAATCACCTACTCTGATTATAAAATTTTAAAGATCTTAAAATAGATTTCTTGCAAAGCCTATGTCTTCTTACATAAACTAAAACAGCATTCTATTATCTCCAGGTTTATTATTATAAAAGGTTTTAGGTTTTTCTTTCCAAATTGGATTCAGATCAAAGTTCTAAATAAATGAAACATCTTTTTCTTCTTCTTTAAGCTGTTCTGACTCTGAAGGCCTTGGTTTCCTCAGGTTGGAGCTGATTCAACATCTTGAAATGAAACGACTAATTAAAGTGTTTTTGTATTGGCTTGGAGTCTTTCTTTTTCTCTGGCTGGAGTTCTGTCTCTAGCTGCAGCCAGTGTGGCATGTTCACATTCCTAAATTTTGGTGGAAAATACCATTGGTTGGGCAACAACAACAAAAATATGAATGAAGCATTTGACAATTGATTATCTACCTTTCTCTGCCTGATGCCAAGTAGGATATGTGCCAAGAATCCATCACCACTTTCTTATAGCTTCATACCAACCAGGTCCTGTGATAAAATATTTTCTTTATGTGACTATCGGCTTTATGCAGTACCTTCTGTCCCATGTTTCTGAGTGCTTATTGATTCCGGAAAAAAAAAAAAAAACTTATTTTATCAGCATTTTTTGAGAGCTTATATTGCCAGGTTTCGAGGATATCATACACTTTGATATTATTTCTTGCCTATTACTTGCCCTGCCCTCTAGACCACAAAGTCTTTTACGGAGAGCCCATGGCTTTCTTGCTCCCTGCTTAATCCCTCCCATGGGACAGTGTCTGAACATGGTAATGTACTAAAGAAATTGTTAACTGAATAAATGAGTAGATGGGCTGAATAGAAATAGTCTCTGTGTTCAAAAAGAAGATAGACAAATTGGGACAGAGAAGCGAACCAACAGAGGCATTCATAAAAAGAACTACAGAGTACCAATGATAGACCAGTTCCCAAGTGTTTAGGAGGGCTAGGAAATGTGAGGAAACAATTCATAAAGGAGATCCTGTCTCAACAGTATCCTGAAGAGTAAATAAGATCTCCCTAGTGGACCTGAACAAAGAGAGGGGAATATATGGCAGGCCAGGGAAACCATACTGACAAGACATGAAGACTTTATGACCATATTTAATTTCAGATATTTGGGGGCCATGCGGGGGAGATTCCCAGTGAGTTTGGAGCTGAAGATCAAGTCTCTTAACATAATCTTCTTGACTAATCATATGATATATGCATTTATTTATTTACCTTATTTTCCATAGATAGGTTAGGGACCCTGTGAAAATCAAATAAATAATAGATAAGTTGTAGATTGATCAGATTTAGCTTAAAAGGCTCCTATGCACAATTGTGTAGAATAATTGAAAACTATATAGTTGAGATAGTACAATGCAGTTTTTCAAAAAGGTCTTCAAAATATAGTTGTCTATTTGAGAAGGACCCTCTCATTCCTACACACAGGAGGCATCATTACTTCCAACAATTTATTTTGTGTGGGTCATGTGGAGAAGATTTTTGAGGTGTTATTATCCTCATTTTCTAAGAACTTACAATATAATGTGTACTTTCCCATAAGAGGACACAAATAAACAAGAAAAACCATTGGGAATAGGTCTACTATAATGGGCTTTGCAATGTTAAAGGCAATGAAGAGTGAAGAATAGAAGAAACTCAGAGTTTGAGTCCAAGCCTGACTAATTAGAGCAGAAAGTGCCTTGCTTTGTGCACGCAGACCAGTGGGAAAAAGCATCGTGTACTAGCCTCAGAAGCTTTCAGTTCAAGGAGATGGTTTGTGGAGACACACTCAGGCAATGGCTGAGTATGGAAAGGTGGGGAGGTGGGAAATGGTTGGCCAGCGGAGTGTTGAAGGAGGGCTAGAATGTATTTGTGCCCAAAAGAAGTTAAGTAATCTAGGGCACTGAGGGAGAAGTTCTTGAAACACAAGTAAAGAAATCTGGGCCTTATCTTTCATGCGAAAGGCATTATAAATAGTTAGTGAATGTCTCCTTTCTCCAAGAAAAGAATATTGTAAGGGTAAAAAAAATTATACCTCTGCAGGTAAATTTTGGGGATTATAACTCCATCTACCAATTAAATTTTGACTTTGAAATGCCATTGTTTTAAAATATCTTTGTCAGTTAGGGTCTTCCTACATGATAGACTATGACAACATCTACTTGGAAGTTCCCTTCCATGTGTATTGTGCTGAGCAGATGTATTTCTGTTTCAACATGGGCATTCTGAGATCTCTTCATGTGGTAGCCTTGAAAGTTGGCCTCCTCTGGTTATGGTTACTGCAGGAACTAAGAGTCCTGTTCTAGTAACCTATAGAATATGTGCTATGTTTGTCTTCTCTGCTGAGATAGTCATTAGTTACGTGTGCTCTAAATGCATACTAATCTTTCTTTTACAAGAAGGTTAAAGGATGCCAGGAATGTACCTCTGTGCTCCAGCATATTAAGGAGAATGAAATATCCCTAGAGAAGATGAAAAGAAAATAATTCAGGAAGCATGCTAAAAATAGAAATATATTCTAAAGAAGTGCAAGGGAGTACCAGGAAAATCAATACCAGTGTTGAGAGGTATAGGAGTGAATGAATGTGACGTTGGGGGAAAAAGACAAGAAAAAAAATGATCACCTTTATTGCATGACTTAAAACTGTGCTTGAAGAGGAAACAATGTTCTCTTTTTTCTGGGAATATTAAGAAGAATTTCTAAGTATTAGCCAGTGAGTAGAATCCTGCTAGAAGCTCAGGAGGAAGTGACACACATTCACGCCCTCTGCCACCCAAACACACACACACTCACACACACACACACACACACACACACACACACACACAGAGTGATGATAATGTTTGATGACTCCTCACCAAGAAATATGTAGGTAATAAGATGAGAGTGAAAAGCTGTCTGACAAAACCCAACGTGTCCCCTATTTTCAACTACCCAATGCATTTGCTTTTTGTATACTTAGCTGGAAATGGATGTTTCTGCAAAAATGAACTTAAGATGTATTCCTAGTGATTTGGAAGATTTGAATAGGAAGTTAATGGGCTTATTGGCATAATATATTATTTCTTCTTCCAAAGTCATGACTTTGAAAAAGAGATAAAAAGATACAGGACATGATTGGACAGCAGGATATAAGTAAGAAAATAAAAGAATTTGATCCTCTGGTGTGTGGTTTATGATAAGAAAATGGTAAGTAGCAGATCACATTCCATGAGAACTAGGAAGAAAATATTGTTGAGGAAAGTAGCTGACTGATCTCCTGAGAGCAAGGACCATATCTCATTCATCCCTGCATCTTCAGCATCTAGTACAGTGCTTTGCATATATCAGGGACTTAAAATTAAGATGCTTTAACTTAAGAAGTAGAAAGAAGAAATTGTTAAGCAAATGAAACTATAAATCACAATTCTATAAATGAGAATAGGTAAGAGCAAAAACTAAAACATAATGAAAACAACAAACGGAAGTGCAAGAGGTGTCCAGTTATGCTCATGAGAAAACAGCGGGAAACTGGGCAAGAGTAATAACTTGTGGCTGAACTTGTTACATGTAAGTGCAGAACAATAAGGAATTCAAGCAAAATGAGCTTGAAATGTTAACACAAGGAAGCAGAAATTATCTCATAGCTATCACTATGATTCAGTGAACCAAAATAGTAGAAGACCACACACTGTTCCAAGGAAAAACAGTTGAGATGGACGGGAGTCTGGGGGGTAAATTAAGAACACGATTAATTCAAATCAGTACTGAGCATGTGCTGGGGCTATCAAGATACGAGGATGACTAAGACATAATATTTGATATCAAAAACTTCACAATCACAAATGGATATGGATACGTAAGTATTTAACTAAAGTGAGAAGTATAGATAAGAACTATAATTGGTAGTCCCAAAGGGCTGCGTAGTCCTTTCCTGGAGCTACCATAACAGTGTACCACACGCTATGTGACTTAAACAACAGACATTTATGATCTCACCATTGTAGCTGGAGGCTGGAAGTTCAAGATCAAGGGATGGATGGAGTTGATTCTTACTGAGGTCGGTGAGGGGGGATCTGTTCCTTGCCTCTCTCCTTGCGTCTGGCAGTTTGCAGACGATCTTTGGTGTCTCTTGGCTTATAGAAGCATCACTGATCTCTTCTTCACATGGCGGTCTTCCTGTGAGCATGTCTGTATCCAAATTTCTCCCTTTTGTAATATTATCAGTCTATTGGCTTAAGACCCACTCTAATAACTTCATCCTAACTTGATAATCTACAAAGACCTTGTTCCTAATAAGGCCACAATCACAGATCCTGGGGGTTAGGACTTCAGTATTCTTTCTAAGAGGCACACGTCAACTCATAATAGCTCATAGAACATTGGAATCATTTTGGCATATGGCACAGCATGTCTATCCTGGTGGGAGATAGTAAGAATAGATTTAAAAATTGTTTAAAAATACAAAATATAGCACAAAGGTGAGAAATAAGACGGTTGGAAATGGGGAGGTCTGCCTATTCAGTTAAGAAATTGAATTTGTGAAATAGAACTTGATTTTCAAATTCGCTAACCATTAACTGACCATGTACTATGGGCCAGATGCCATGCATGCCACCACAGATACAAAATTGCTAAGATAGTCACCATTTCCAGAGCATATAATAAACACTTAATTTTATTTTGGCTGAAAAATGTCTCTCTCTCGGTCCATAGAAAACATAGTGTCCCCATGAGTGTGGATTAAACTCCTAATATCTGGAAATAAGAATTTACTTCTGATTCTGTGGGGGATTTGTGAGAACTTGGGAGAGAGTGACCACATCATCACAACATGATTACAATGAGAGAAAGAATGGCAGGAATAACCAGACACATCCCCACACTTTAAGAAAGCACATGTTATAAATCTCAGGGGAAAAAAGAGTTGCAGTTCTGTAACCAGTGAGAACCATAGGATGCTAGCAGTCTCATATAATGAGTTGGCCCAAACTGGGTGAGGTGCCCCACACAGGGTTGTCTGTCTCCCTCACAGCCCTAAGATTTGACTTTCATATCCAGCACCTAGGGCTTGTAGACCTTGAATCCACCCTTGCTGAATTGTGAAATCTGTTACAAAAATAGTATAGAGAACACACACACACAAACACAGATACAAAATCACTTTTTGACGTAATATTATAAAAGTTTGAAATAAGTTTTTAACAAAAACTTTAAAAAGTGGACATTTAGTTAATCTTCAGGTTTGCATTATGAGAAGCAATGCTGTTATGAATGCATTCTTGCAGATGGGCTCTGGGTACTTGTCTGCCCATTTCTGTAGGATTTGTATGACCCTTCACTGCATCCAATCTGCTTTAAATCTCTCTCCCACAGTGCAGCCAGAACGAGCCATGCGACATGAGCATCTCTTGAGTGTCTCCCCATTGCCTGCAAACTAAATGTTTACAATATTTTTGTGACTTGTCCCAGCCTCCACACCCACACTTCATCTCTAGCTATACAGGACAACATGCTGAAGTCAATTTTACAACTCTGCTTGTGCTCTCACTGTTCCCTTTCTATTTTCACTTGATTCAATCTTACTCACCTTTCAAGATTTCAGAAGCTTCCCTGAATTTCCAGCCTGGGTGAAATGCCAACTCTGACTCCATAGAATCCTTGCATAACTCTAACTTAGCACAGGCATGAAAATGATCTCTCGATGGTCCCTCTGTGCCACTACCAGAGTAAACTCTCTTTGTGGAGAGGCCATGAGTTTTCATCCTTGTAACCACACAGTCCCAAGTGTAATGTGTAATGTCAGGCTTAATATAGGTTGGATTTTAATATTCATAACCATGGAAATAAGGTGTCTGTGCTGATGCATCATCACACACACTGCCAACCAATAGTGTGATTGGTGAGAATTGACTGTTTGGGATAGGAGAGGGTGGCAGGCCAGAATGCCTTCAGAACATTCTATGAATGAGGTGACCTAGGTGGAATCAATTGGAACTTCGTGGCCTAATGGAAGGGCTCAATTAACATTTGCTGAAATTGAATGAAATCAATCATTCATTCATTCACTCAAAAATATTTTATTCAAAAATTGCAATATCCCAGAATAGTGCTGGAGGAACGAAAAGAAAGAAGTTGAGGCAGATATGTAAACAAAGCATGACTATGTGATAGCGTGAGTGTCCTAATAATTCTTTGCCTAATGCGCTGTAAGGGTGCATAGGAGGAAGACACTAACTCCGTCAGAAGGCCTCAGAGAAGGTGTAGGAGTTGTTCGCCTGTTTTCCCTCCGATGCATCCTCTGCCCTTCTCTGCCCTCTACTGTGTGTCAGGGAGCGATATTTCCAAAGCTGTCTTGTCTCCTGGCTCCCAAGGAGGCCACTGCAGAGGCACGGTGGAGAACTGAAGGGCAAGTTGAGGGAATAAATCACTGTCTCTCTTTCCATTTCTTTTTTTGGGCGGGCATTCACTCCAGTAGCTGCTGAGTTTCCTGCATGACTCCAGGTTCCACTGGGTAGGTCCCTGTCATTCCAACGTTCTCCAAGCAGCACAGCTCCTTGGCTCTGCAAACACCATCTTCTTCCTGAACACCTCTTGCCTTTTCTAGTCTCTTGACTGTCCCCAGATAGACTTCTTGGCTTTTCTATTGCCTGTGAAATCCATATTCAATAGTAAAAGTCAATGAAACACCTCAACTGCTCTTTCCAAACTCAGCCTTGGCTGATTGAGAAGCTTCCCACAGAAAGGCAGATTTATTTTTTTTTTAAATTTTTTTTTCAACGTTTATTTATTTTTTGGGGGGGACAGAGAGAGACAGAGCATGAATGGGGGAGGGGCAGAGAGAGAGGGAGACACAGAATCGGAAACAGGCTCCAGGCTCCGAGCCATCAGCCCAGAACCCGTCGCGGGGCTCGAACTCACGGACCGCGAGATCGTGACCTGGCTGAAGTCGGACGGTTAACCGACTGCGCCACCCAGGCGCCCCCAGAAAGGCATATTTAAAAGCTAGTATGATGGGGCTGATTCTACAGATTTCATTCCTTTTCATACTTAGTATTCTGCTACTATCTTGCTTGTGGCTATAGGCAAAGTTTTAATTTGTCCTGGACTCATATTTCTTACCGAAAAAAAAAATCAGAAAAAATATAATGTATTTGGTCATCTTGGAATTCACTCATTCATTCATTCATGCATGCATGCATTTGGCAAATTTTGCTGAAGCTCTACCCCCTGGAGATGCCATGCCAGACCTACGAATGTATCACTATCAGGAAAGATGTGATCCAGGTTGCACCACAGACAAAGGGAATGAAAGATGCTTGAACCACATTCACTTTTGGAAGATGCTAGCTTTGATAACAGCACCTTAATATTCATATTTCCTTTAAAGCATTACCTTTTCCAGATCAGCATGCTTGATCCTTGAACAATGCAGGGGTTAATATGCTGACCTCCTGCATAGTTGAAAACCCACGTATCACTTTTGAGTTCCCCAAAACTTAACTACTAAAAGCCTACTGTTGACTGCCTTAACAATAACAGAAATGGTCAATTAACATATATTTTGTATGTTGCATGTGTTAAATACTGTATTCTTATAATAAAGGAAGCTAAAGGAAAGAAAATGTTATTAAGAAAATCATAAGGAAAAGAAAATACATTTATAGTGCTGTACCAGAATTTATCAATCAATCAATCAATCAATCAATCAATAAAAAGCCATGTGTAAGTGGACCCGTGCAGTTCAAACCATGTTGTTCAAGGGTCACCTGTGTTAGTAAATGATCATGTTATTGTTTGAGGATCACAAAGTCTGTGGAAATCTCTCATTAAAATTAGATGGAGGCCACGGATGTTTTTAGCTCATGCAGCTTTATAAATACAACTCAAGGAATTGTGAAATTTATAGTTTTGAATAACCCCAAAATGATTTGCTGTAACCTTCTTAATCAACAGACCTGCAATTAGGGAACACATGTGCCCTCTTTGTGGCTCACTCTGAATGAAATATGTTTGGCAAGAATTTCTTCTCAGAAACTGCTTTTGTTCAGGAATACTTGCCCTTCCTTTATGTGCTAGGATAGGGTCTTTCACAGTGAAGAATAAATGATTATCTCAAAAGGATGAGGGATGAACTTAATCAATCCCTTATTCTGTAGGTGGGAGCATATCAAATTCATTGAATTTTGATCAGGAGAAATCTTAGTTTTACATACTTTCAGAATATAAATTTTAATATCCTCCAGAAATACATTTCAGTATCAGGAAGTTTTGCATCTTATCTAAACCTCCCAGGCTGTTCTTAGCGACGATGAAGGACAATTGGCTACAATCCTCTGTATCACAGACTGAAACCATAACTATGTGTGCATTTACTCTTCCATTCAACAAATTTTTACTGAGCATCTACTACTAAGAGTCAAGCCCTGGGATAAAATAGTGAGCAAAACCACACATGGCCCCGGAGATTTCATGGCCAAAGGATCTTTGTTTCTTATATTTTTCTTTGACCTATTTTTCCAACCATTAATTTCTATTCATACCATCTCATTTACATGCCGTGTGGTTTTGGGTAAGCCATTAACACTGTAAAATCAGTTTTCTGAATCTGTAAAATGGGGTCAGGTGTACTACTTAGTTCACAGAGTTGTTTTGAGGCTTGAATGAGCAAATTGATGCTCAACGGCTTCTCTCTCAGTTCATTTGTTTTTAAAGTGGAAATAACATTACATACTTTCCAAAATTGGGTTGAGTATTAAGTGAACTAACATATGTGAAAGCAAAGGTACGTTGCAGTTACTAAATAAATGTTATTTCCTTCCTACCTTTTTTTTTTTAGTAGTACCACTAAAAGTTACAAGAAATCCTTAATATCACAGTTGATTGCCCTCTAGGGTTACCCAACCTTGCATGTGAACAGAGAGTCCTACAGTAAGTTAAGCATCCCACTTTGGCTCAGGTCACAATCTCACAGTTCATGGGTTCGCACCCTGCGTTGGGGTCTGTGCCGACAGCTCAGAGCCTGGAGCCTGCTTTGGATTCCGTGTCTCCCTCTCTCTCTGCCCCTCCCCTGCTTGTGCTCCATCTCTCTCTCAAAAATAAATAAACACTAAAAAATTTAACAACAACAACAACAACAACAACAACCCAGAGAGCCCTGTAAGATAAAACACAGATTTTGCAAAGCAGATAATCCATTCTCCTTCCTGACATTCTGATTACCATTTTGTGTGTTCTTAGGGCAACTCAGATTATAGTACATTTTCAATTACCTAACCAATAGAAGGGAGAAATGGTGAAAATAATCTACTATGACAGATAACCCAAACCCTGGATAGATGCAAAAATCATTAATATTCATTTATTTTAGAATGTTTGCTGATTCAATCCACGTTTATCAAAAGTCTTCCAGGCAAAGCCTTATGTTGGGTGCCATTTGTTTCAAAATAATTGTGACAACAGATTTACCCTAGCAATTGATTGGCTCGTACTTATTTTTAAATTGGTTTACATTCCTTAAACACAGGGTGGCTGATGTTAGAAGATGGGGCAGCTCAAGGTGGAGTGGTAAGAGAAGGGTCAGGCTGAGATTAGAAATTCACTCCAGCAATAGTCTGTGTGTAATTTCACCTGTAAAATGATGACTTCCCAGAAGGAAAGAAAGTTTAGCACTTCATGAGCAGGACTTTCAGCCTGAGAGAGCCTTAAGGACATTTCTACATGACTGAGCGCTACCCTCCCTCTCTATAGAGGCTGCAGTGATGATGTGCCTCCAATGGGCCATGGAGAGGGTACTGGGCACAGGATACAGATATTTCCAGTGTGAGCCTACAGGGAGCATCAGGTACTGAAAGGATGATTTAAAGACTTAGCAGGATCACCCACTTCTTCACATGATTCAACACTGGAGAATGGGATGACCAGCGAACTGTACAAAGGGAACACCAACTGATAAAACAGCAATGCATCTCTTCTACGATTTCTTTAAAATGGCCCTGGTAATTTAAGATGGAAATACCTGATTACTGGATTTTAATTTAGTAAATTAAAATCATGCACCAAGATCATTTGGGAAATGAAGGGCAACAAAGCCAGAGTCAACTCACGAAATATGTTTTGGTCTCGACAGGGAAGCTTCTGAAGTCTGTGAAGTCTGTTTTGAGATGTCAGGGTGATTTGGGTGTTGCTATGACCAAGTTCCAATTCTTCCTTTAGTAAACCTAGGCAGCATTTGGCAGTATCCATTCAAGAGTATACCATTCTCATTAAATGTTCTAGCAATTCAGAGTAGTGAGTTCTTGGTGTATCAGATTTGGAGTTGGAAGGAAGAACATTGAGTAGGCATTTCTGCACCTGTGGTGGGGGTAGAGATGTAATTTACATTTCGGCATAATTATTGACAAAGTTAGGGATGAATGGATGAGTACGTTGATGTGGTATTTACATTCGCTGAGAATTCAATGTAGAAAGCCGATAATTAGGATATTTGGAAACATGTAGTTTTGAACATTTTTCTCTTTCACTGGGAAAGTACGTGGGACACAACTAGAAGCCCCGTATAGTGGACAGGAGACTAAGAAAATATTCATAAATTTCTCTCATGCTCCCTAATCAAAATGTTCCTGTGCTTTCTTTTCAAAAATCATCACTATATCAGGAAACACATATCTCCGTGATATCTCCTGAATCCAAATAGGATCAAATGAAATGAGTTTATTTCTCCTTGTTCAAAAATCCTTTTTTTTTTTTTTTTTTTTGTACCAGGAAGAGATAAATATCTCCAAAGGAAAATGAAGAGGAACTCAGAAGAGAATCTAATTGCCCACTTCAATCACTCCCACTCAAAACGCCTGGCTAAAAGATGGGCAGACAGAGCAGCAGCCTTTTGGCAAAAATTTTAATAAAAAGAAAGGGGAAAAATTTTTCCAGCAAGAGTTCTGTAGAAAAATGGAGACAGCTGCTGCTTTTTCTCCAGCCTGCTATCTCTTTTACCAGACCCGAAGACCATCCAGTTCTTAGTTTTAATTAATCACTTGCAGGTTTGATGGTAGAGAAAAATGGGGTTCACCTACTGCCTCTTGGCCAAGGAGCAAAGTTCCCAGAGAAGGGTGGACTACATGTCAGTCAAGGAAAAAAAAAAAAAAAAAAAAAAAAAAAAAAACACTTCCAAAGAGACCAAAATGTGAATTTTTCTTAATGTTTCCTCAGTGGCTTTCATTTTCCTCACTGAGGCGACTTTGCAAGCCCTATTATTAACCCATTTTAACTTTTTGCACCCCTGTAAATTCAAACTCAGATCAACACAACTACTTTAAAGTTGTGTACAGATCCCTCCAACATTCCGAAGCCCTCATTCAAATTTTTTCCCCTCCAGGAGGCCTTCCTTGATTAATTAAAACATCCACACTGTCTAAACTTCCTCTATTTGAGGAAGAATCCTGGGGCCGCCTTTAGACTAAGCTGGAGCAGGGCAATTGAAAGCACTAGAATGAGAGCCAAAGAAGCAAGAAAGCCAAAGGTCAGTTTTTGAAAAGCAGCTGAGTCATACTTGAATGCAATTTAAAGGCTGTAGTTAGGACTCGAGGCTGGGACTAAGAATTTGGAACTGCAGAATTAAATCAGGAAGCTAGACTTCATGCTGTTTAAGAGGGAAGTGTCAGGGTATTGACCATGAAAGAGATGAACTCCCCAGAGTCCACACTGGCTGGTAGCTGGCATCAGTGGTGGAGGGAGAGTGTCGGAGCCCTACAAGGTCCTTGAACTGCTTGGCTCGCACCAAGTACTAATTAATGCATTTTCTGTTTTCTTACGTAACCCTACAAAAAACCCAGGGGCTTCTGGTGTCTTAAGGAGGTCAAGTTGGAGAAGGTCAGTTAGTGTTAACATAGAAATAAAAAGGAAATCCATTTTTTTTTACCTGCCTCTATTAAAGAACTTTCAAGGGGATCCGATCTACATTGACTGCTCCTTTTTAATTGTCCAAGACCCTGCAGCCTTTCTCATCACAAACTCCAAACTTCCTTCACTGCTCAGCCTGAGATTTTCTTCACTCTGTTCCCCTGGCAGGAGTCCTTCATTATGTACACAGTGAAACCTCTCGACTATTCTTACAGGTTTCTTCTCAGTCTTCTGTTTGGTCCTCTCAACCCATTATCCAGATTCTACATCAGACAGATCAAGGACCTGGACTAGCCCAGCCTTGTTAGCAGGCAGGAAGTTGGGGAAGAAGGCGGCAGGCTGTGCTCATTAGTGAGTCTTGGCTCCCGCTCAGCTTTTTGTCTTTTATGTTCCCCTGCATCGATCCTCTTGTTTTTGATGAGCCCTGCTTTTCTGACCCCAGTAAAATAGTCTGTCCCATCACTTTGACCTTTCCAGATTTGAATTCCTAGAGGATAAGGTCTAAAATATTAGGCACTTTCGAATCACTTACCGTGTGATGCAAATAAGCTACTTGTAATCAGAATGACAGTGGGGAAGATTAGATCTGAAATGACTTAGAGAAAAGTGGAAACGCAGGGCTGAATCTCGTTGGGTAGGTGTCCAGTTGAGTCAGGGGCAGTAGGAAGGATTGAAGACACTGGCATATCTACTCAACTTCTTAATGATCTTTTCACAGTAACCCATTTGCTTTGAGGACTGTGTAAGGCAGTGTTGTTATAGAAACATAATCCCGAATATAGGGAACATTTAGGGAGGAATATTAATAATAGATACCATTTACTGAAAATTCACTATATGCTAGACTCTATTACATACTTTGATAGTTCTTATAATAGACCTAAAATGTAGCTATTTATCTATCCCCATTTTACAGTTATAGATACTGAACCTCATTCTGAAGAATTTATCTAAGGTCATGCAATGAATAAATGACAGAACAGTAAATTAAACTCATGCTTTCTTCACCATTAATCTGGATTCACAAATGCACCTACCCATACACAGAACACATGCCTCATGTAACTACATGTACCAGATACAGGACACATGCACAGCATGTATAGTACATATTTATATACCTACTTATTTACACCTAGAACTATATGTGTGTCAGACCAAATAGAACTACTAAGAATAGAAAGAGGCAGTGGGTTAATATTGTTGTGACCAAAGGGATCAAATTTCATCTGAAACAAAATTCAGTTTTATAGGAGGTTTTCAAAAGGACAGAATTATCAATTATTTTGGTTTATCCTCACATGCTATCACGGCAGTTACTCATTTTTCTTGTAATGTGAATTTTATAACTAAACTTAAGGAAATAGTTTTCCATTTAACTTAAAGATATCCACGGGGTATGTGAACTTGATTTTTAAAGTGGGGGAAGGTAAAAGATAAAAGCAGAGCGTGGAATGTGCGCATGGGGGGAGATCAGAAAGGCTCATGTCTTCATTCAATTCTGTGTCAGTTATGACCACCCCTTCCATACCCAACACATAGCAAATGTGTTACTGAGAAGGTGGATGCGAAGTCTCCATGTTCCAGGAACTCATCTTCTGATAAGTCAATAATGAATAAATGTGATTGGTGCTCAATGTTCTCAAGCCATGGGACTGCAAAGGAGAGAGCAACTCATTCTATAGAAAAATGGATGGATTGAAAAGGAAGTTTTCTGCTGTGTCATAGGATGGAAAGGCATTTTAAAAATGGAGAACAAGAGGCACCTGGGCGGCTCAGTCAGTTAAGCATCTGCCTCTTGATTTCGGCTCAGGTCATGATCTCATCATCATGAGATTGAGCCCTGCATTGGGCTCCATGCTGAGTGTGGAGCCTGCTTAGCGTTCTCTTTCTCCCTCTCCCTCTGCTCCTCCCCAGTTTGTGTACACACGTGCAAGCTCTCTCTCACTCTAAAAATAGAGAAAGAAGAAAGGAAGGAAGGAAGGAAGGAAGGAAGGAAGGAAGGAAGGAAGGAAGGAAGAAAGAAAAGGAAGGAAAGAAAGAAAGAAAGAAAGAGAAGAAAGAAGAAAAGTTAAAAAAAATGGAGAACAAAGGATAGGACAGTTCTATTGGGAGTTCCTGCATGAGCAAAGGTAGGGAGTTGCAGAACAGGCAGTGCTTGCAGAAAAACAAAGTAATTAGCTAGTTGACTACTTGGGGTTGGACAATAGGTATGGACCAAAGGAAAGCAAGTGGGATTAAAAATGTCTGGGGCCCTGCTGGAAATAGATACATTCATGTATTCTTCTGGTTCTCAAGGAAAACATGGAAGCTGTCTTCTTTGGATCAATATTGAAAAGTTGGCACAGCTAGAGGAATTGTTTTTTGTTTAATAATTGGGCTTCACTGTCTCTCTCACCAGCTGAGAGAGGAGTTAGTTTCTTTTATAGTTAGTTTCTTTAAATATTAGTTTCCATGACTTCATTAACAAATTGCTAAAAGAACAGACATTTATTTTCTTACAGTGGTGGAGGACAGAGGTCCAAAATGATGTTAGAGGTCTAAAACCAAGGTGCCAGCAGGGCTGGTTCCTTCTGGAGGCTCCCGAGAAGAATCAGGTCCTTGTCTCTTCCAGCTTCTGATGGCTGCGCACGTTCCCTGGCTTGTGACCACATCACTCCAATCTCTGCTCTGTCACATTGCCTTCTCGTCTCTACTCAAATCTCCCTCTTTCTCTCTCATACAAGGACACTTGTGATTACATTTGCAGAAGATCCTGACAAGCGCTCTATATCCAGATCCTTAATATAATCACCCTGCAAGGTTCTTTTTGCCATATAATAATTACAAACTCCAGGAATCCAGACGTGGTTGTCTTTGGATACCTTTATTCAGCCTACCACAAGCATCTTGGCCTCTCAGTTCTTTGGTCCTTCCCAGATGGACTGTTTGTGTCTCCAAACACTGCTGAGATGTATTTGGCTCCTTGGGCTGCACATTTCTCTTTCAGTGAACTCTGCAGCCATCTGAACCAATCTCGGCCTTGAGGTCTGCGTCTCTTCTATGGAGGGTAGAATCTGGCTGAATGATCCTTGAATGACAGGATTTGATGTAAATAACATGGGGCAGGGAATGGCAGCTGCTGATATAGGTCTGATAGCTAAGCAATGCCAGCAATGAAAGGATCAGAACACATGGAAGAAGGTGCTAGGACATGTTGAAAAATCGGGTGCTTGCTGTTGGTACAGGGCCAGATCGATAAGAACAAGGGACAGAGAAAGGGCAGCTTTGCAGACAAATTTCTGCAGACATCAAAGTCCCTCTTTCCAGTTTTGCCCTGGAGCCATCTTCTTTTGTTGTTTTTCCCTGCCCACATCCAATCTGTCACACTAGCCCGCTGGTTCTGTCTCTTTACATCCCTGTGTCTATTCTTTTCCCATCTGATCATTTACATCTACGAGGCTCTGATTCCCTGACCTGGTCCATGAAAACCTGAACTCCTCATGTTCGCCACTCAAGCCTCTCTGGCGATCACACCAGCTGCATTTCTCTCTTCATTTGTCTTGCTGGTCTCTTTTCTGTTTCAGTGCAAATGATCAATCCCTATCGTTTTCTCCAGGGACCCTTCCCTCTTACCTTTATCTCAAGGCACAGTTGAGCTCCCTATTTGGGAGCTGGGAAAACTATCTTGCCTAGTTTCCCTTATGTCTTCGTACATAGTACTTCTCTTTCTTTTCAGTGGTCGCATTTTCTGGCCTGCCTGCCTTCCACATCTCTGGAAAGTGACACGGCAGCCCCTAATCCCATCAACATTAATACCACCTTCTCCACTAGCTCTGTAATTAAATGGAGAGTCAGTATGGTGCAGTCTTCCAGCCGCAAGGGCACTGAGTACTTTCACTTTATACTTCATTGGGTGGTGGTAAGGCTGGAATTATATGGCACGGGAGCTTAGAATAATGTGGGGATGTAGGAAGCACTCAGTAAACATTAGCAGTTGTCATTATCATCATGATTACTGGTTAGTTCCCTTAGTTTTACACTAAAGATCAGTTCTTTCTCACATTATTGATCAGCTAATATATGTAGATCAGTTCTTTCTAGTTTGCCTAGCTTGTCCATTTTTGTAGCAAGTCTATATCAGTACAGACTACTTTTGAAAATGTGTTCAGCAGGGGCGCCTGGGTGGCTCAGTCGGCTAAGCGTCCGACTTTGGCTCAGGTCATGATCTCACAGTTTGTGAGTTGGAGCCCCGCATCGGGCTCTGCTGACAGCTCAGAGCCTGGAGCCTGCCTCAGATTCTATGTCTCCCTCTCTCTCTGCTCCTCCCCTGCTCATGCTCGGTCTCTCTCTCCTTCAAAAATAAATAAAAAATTAAAAAGAAAAAAGAAAATGTGTTCTGCAGTTCAATGACTAATGTTTTGGTTAGTGTCTAGCAGAGGACAAAGCCTTTAAGGACATTTATGAAGAATCGCTCGAATATGATAATTCTTTAAAAAGAAAGATTCTAAAGAAGAAAAGAAACTATCGATGCCTCACACCACCTTCACCACGTGCTCTAATTGTTACCATAATCCACAGCCATCAGCACACAGAGACGGCAGAAGTGACAATTTATCATGAGAGTTGGGACTGAGCGTTCTGACTTGATTGGACTTATTCTCTTAACCAATGCCAACTGTCAGGGATAAGAGGATGGCTCATATAAGCAACTTGAATTTCAAAAGTGGTTTCTGTCTTCCTGATCTGATATGTAAGTTTATCACCTGATCAAGTGAGAAAAAGACCTGTTTAAGGTTATGTCAGGTGACACTGTTCTTCAGATTGAACTGAGCATTCTCCTGATCCAAATCTATCAGTGTGTAGACCTTCTGCTTCATTTGTATTCACTCCCTAAGAGTGTGCCATATGCACTTACAAAGAAATACACATCTATATCTGTAGGAGAGGGCCAGGCATCTCTGAAAAGAAGCCAGCCAGAAGGAAAAAGATGGATTCTGTCTACCTTGCTCACCAATGCATGGCATGAGGCACAACATGATGAACACATTGAAAGTGTGTCATAGAGGGGTGCGTGGGTGGCTCAGTTGGTTAGCTATCTAACTCTTGATTTTGGCTCAAGTCCTGATCTCACAGTTTGTGAGATTGAACCCCATGTCAGGCTCTACACTGTCAGTGCAAATCCTGCTTGGGATTCTCTCTCTCCCTCTCTCTCTCTGCACCTCCCTTGTGCTCTCTCTCTCTCTCTCTCTCTCAAAATAAATAAATAAACTTAAAAAAAATAAAGTGTGTCATTGATAAATGAACAAGTGAATGAACTGACAAGTCCAGGGACCGTGGAGGAGACATGACTTCTCTTCCTTTGAATATGAGAACACAGTTCCTCCTTGTCTATCCTCTACTGTAGGTCAGGTTGAGCACAACTTCTGAGTGTCTTCTCTGTAGAAGTCTGCTTAGGCCTTGAGGCCCCTAAAGGGAGGGGTGGAACAGAGAGTATCACAGTTGCTCCATCCTCTCTCTTCAAGGTCCACAAGGGCTAACTTATGATGCATTAGCTCATTAAAGCCTTTATTCTAATGTAGTTCCTATGCCTTTATTTTCTCCTTAAAGTGCAAATTATGAAGATTGCTTGTGTGAAAACTGACCTTTTTTTTTTTTTTTTTACAAAATGTTTCCATACAGTCAACATGCCTTTGCAGTGTCATTTAGAAAGATATTTGAGGCATTAAAAAGCAAAGAGAACTAGCATTATTTCTCTCATTTTCTGCAACAAAATTCCTACCCTTTTTTAAAAGGTAAAAAAATAATACATTTCTATACCATCCCCCAAAACAGTTTTTAGAAATGCTTACCAGGTGCCAAGTAGTACTTGGTAGTGGTATTTGTTGGGATTAGCTGCCCAGCAACCATCTAGCTTTTCTACTTGGAAAGAATCCCATAGAAGTTGAAGGGAGACAGATATTAGGTTTAGTAGCTCCTTGGCTGCTAGAAGGTAAACACATGAACATACCTGGTCCATCCAGTGCCCTCACCAGGGCATAGAATCCAGAGCCTATAATGTAAATACCTGAGAACGGCTTGGAAGTCTGGCTGACTCACAGCGATGGTGCTCTGGTAAGTTGCAGGCCTCTATGGTAGCAGCATCCTGTATTCAGTAGGTGCTCATGGTATCCATGCCCATGGTGATGATGCACAGTAAACCACAACGGTGACCGCAGCCTCCTGGCCACATTCCTTAGAAGGCACAATTGAGGTTGTGTTTCTGGCTGCCTGGACTTTTCATGGCTCCTGACTTCTTCAAATCTGGTTTTAAAGCCTTCTCACTGATACTGGAAGAAGATGGTCTTCCAAAAGTTTCAGTGCAAATCGAATGACATTTATCAAAATTAAATGAGAAAATATGGTACCTAGCTCCTAGGCATTTATAGTTACAGATAAGCCTGTCTTTCAACAACCTTAATAACATATGTAAAAATGAAGATTCACAAATCCAATAAATTAAATGTGAGTATTTCTTTCATCCTAAAGGTTTTCTATAAATTGTTAACTCCCCTGTGGATTCCGAATAATGTAAGGGATATATAGACAATGCATTAAAATAAATATAGCTATCAAAATAGCCCACAAGAGGACACATTTAGTTAAAAAAAATATGTAGGGTTGCAATGGCAAAATGGCAATCTTGCATTCAGATGTCAAAATCTGAATTTGTAGGGAGGATGAGCAGATCTGAATTGTGGAGACTTGAAGCTCTTCTCCAGCCCCTGGTCTTCTCAGAACAACTGCTCTTTAGGCCTTTCCTCTTACACTTGGATTCCTGGATCTGAACCTCTTCAATTCAGCTGACAACACAACCCATCCTTTGAACAAAGCATTGCGGTATTTACCTAAGGACAGGGTAGAAGTGGTGGTTGTGGAGTTTATAGTTCATTTTAGAAGCACCGCCTTTCTTGATTTGCCTTCATGCTGCGAGCACTTTGTTCCTCTTCGAAAAACATGTACTTATCATATTTCACTGTAATCAAGGAACCAAAAATAGTTCTGAAATAGGCTTAGCATCTTTACTCCAGGTGTGGAGTTTCTGTTGCTCTTTTCTGTCTTCAGGCCATGGTGTAAGAATCCACCCGTTGTTCAGATTTCTGCGGCAATGTCAGATGGTATGAATTCATCTGCACCCACTTAGTCGATATCTTAATTTTTAAACTATCTTAGAGAGAGATCCTAAGAGGAAATCAATCAATGGTGAAAATGAAGAAACATGACTCTAATAATGGATAGCACTTCACTTTACTACATGGAAATTTGAAAGTACTATTAACAAGAGTAGTAAATGAAAAGTATAGTCTCTGTTTTATTTGTGGTTTTCTTAAGCCTTAAATGATCCCAGATTTGGGGGAGGAAAAAGTGAAAGGGAAGTTCACTAAGCTCTGATATTTACATTTCTCCCAGTCTCTGTGTCTAAGAAAAATTTCCTGTTTAAAAATGTGTGCAAGGGGCGCCTGGGTGGCGCAGTCGGTTAAGCGTCCGACTTCAGCCAGGTCACGATCTCGCGGTCCGTGAGTTCGAGCCCCGCGTCGGGCTCTGGGCTGATGGCTCAGAGCCTGGAGCCTGTTTCCGATTCTGTGTCTCCCTCTCTCTCTGCCCCTCCCCCGTTCATGCTCTGTCTCTCTCTGTCCCAAAAATAAATAAACGTTGAAAAAAAAATTAAAAAAAAAATGTGTGCAAAAATCGGTATATATAAGTAAGCGTATACTTATAGCTGAAGAACCTTGTCTTGATAACTGTGCTCCTATATTTTAAAACTAATATCAACTTTTAAAAATGCTGAGTTGATTGCAATTTCTGAAGCTTTAAAGGCAAATTTGGCATTGCTGGAATCTTCATTGTGCTTCTTCTGGGTGATGAACTGATTCTTCTCTGAAACTCAACCTTCTTCTCTCGAGCCCCTTCGTGCCTTCCAAGCACTTTTACAAAACTTTGCTCTGGGTAAGTTGAAATCTTTGGATGACCATATTCTTTCATTCCTTCCCTGCTACCTATAAGCTGCCCTCCTCCCAAATTCAAAGGAGCAGGGACTCTCCTCCTCTCCAGCATCGGTACTGTGAATTCATGCCCTCTGCTCCCCCAGAGACTCCTCCATCAACCACCTCTCTTTTTTCTTTAGCCTCCCTTTACTACTGACACCCCCTTCTTATGCCTCCCTCACTCTTAACATAGAAACAAACATATAGTCAGTTATCCCTCATGTGAGAGCCAAAACGCCAACATTTTATTAAGCCCTAAACATTCTCTGTGTCAGCTCTTTGAGGGACAAACCTAGCCCTGCTCTGTCTCTTACTCACTCTGACCCTGTGGTCTGACTTCCAATCCCACCCGCTGAGACAAGGCTCTGACACAGGCCCCCGATTATCCACAATCATGGAAGCCAACAGACTTATCACAGTTCATATCTCACTAGATCTGCCTTATACTTGATCCTAATGGTCACAACCTCAAATTAAAAACTCTCCTTGGGGAGCCTGGGGGGCTCAGTTGGTTAAGCATCCCACTTAGGCTCAGGTCAAAATCTTGTGGTTTGTGGGTTTGTGCTCCACATTGGGCTCTGAGCTGACAGCTCAGAGCCTGGAGCCTGCTTCAGATTCTGTGTCTCCCTCTCTCTCTCTGACCCTCCCCTGCTCACTTGTGTTCTGTTTCTCTCCCTCTCAAAAATAGATAAACATTAAAAAATTTTAAAAAGTCTCTCCTTCATTGGCTCCTCTGGCATTTCTCTCTTAAGGTTTCCGTGCTTCCCCTCTGACCTCTCTTTACCACGTATAGATTTATTATTTTGGGCCAAACTTTTGGTATTCCCCAGGATTATGTCCTTAACACTGCCCTCTCCCCTTTATGTTTCCCACCAAAGCCCATGGTTTCATTTATGACCGATACTCTGGTGATCCCCTAATCCATATTGTTCATAGATCTTTCTGTCAGCCTCCAGCTCATATTTTCTGTAATGTGTGAGACATGTCCAAGACTTAATTTGTTACACTGTTGCTCCAATCCTAACTTTGAATTGGGGACTTGCTTCCCTGCTAATCTATAATAGATAATTTAACAAAATCAGATTTTTAAATGACTTTTGTCTGATCATTAAAAAACATTTACGTTTGTTGTGGAAAATGTGGAAGTCGCAGGGAAGCACAGTGAAGAAAATATTATCATTACTAAAAAAAAAAAAAAAAAATCGTTCTTAAGATCCAGGATGAAGTTGCCGCTCGGATCAGCAAAATTGAATTATACTAACATTATTTTGAGACATGCTTTTCTTTATTTAATGATGGGTCATTATATAATCATTTTTCCAGGTCATTTTATATTCTTACACAATGTGATTTTTAATAACCGCAGTGCATTCCATTGTATGCTTCCTCCAACTTTGTTTGATCATTAATTATTATTGGATATTAGGCTGTTTAAAATTTTTTAGTACTTTAAATAACATCACGATGAAGGTACTTGTACTTAAGAAATTTCTGGGTCAAAGGGTTTGTACATTCTGATGATTCTGATTGCAATTTGTCTTTTAGAAAGATGATATCAATTTGTACTTTAATCAACAGTATATGAGAGTGATAATTTTCACTCATTCTCATCAATTGGATTCCAAAAAGAATTCTCTCCTATTTGGGAGATAAAAAATGGTATCTCCCTTAATTTCAGGGTGTTTTTTTTTGTTATTAATAATATTAGAACTTTATTCATTAAGTTTTTGACCATTTGTATTTTTCCTTTATAAAATGTCCTTTGTCCATCTCTATTGGGCTATATATTTTGATTTTATGGATGAATATGTAATGTGGATTAATTACTAAATTACCTTTTGAAACAGATTAGTGTTATTAAAATAGTTAATGATGAATATTACAGATGTTCTAAAACTAAAAATTTAGATGTCAGTAAATCCTTAAAACTAGATGGCAGCCATTTAGTCTTGGTAATTCTCAAGAATGAAATTGTAGAATTTTTGGCCAATTAATTGCTTCCCTCTCATCTGTGTTCCCAGAATATACTTTATTTTATTATATTTTTATTTTATTTTTTTTAATTGAACATGTTTTTATTTAAAAAAAATTTTTTTTTCCAACGTTTATTTATTTTTGGGACAGAGAGAGACAGAGCATGAACGGGGGAGGGGCAGAGAGAGAGGGAGACACAGAATCGGAAACAGGCTCCAGGCTCTGAGCCATCAGCCCAGAGCCTGACGCAGGGCTCGAACTCACGCACCGCGAGATCGTGACCTGGCTGAAGTCGGACGCTTAACCGACTGCGCCACCCAGGCGCCCCTAAACATGTTTTTAAATGTTGATTCATTTTTGAGAGACAGAGAGAGGACAGAGCATGATCAGAGGAGGGGCAGAGAGAGAGGGGGACACAGAATCCAAAGCAGGGTCCAAGCTCTAAGCTGTTAGCACAGAGCCCAACGTGAGGCGGGAACTCATGGACCAGGAGATCATGACGTGAGCCAAAGTTGGCCACTCAACTGACTGAGCCACCCAGGTGCTCCCCAGAATATATTTTAAATCATACCATATGCAAGTATTCTTAATTATGTTTTGATCAGCACGCTCTGTGTGGGCCTTTGAGTGAAGGACCATAGTCTTTGGATTTAGAAAAAGCTGGGTTAGAAGCTCCACTTTTATAGTTCGTGAATTTGAAATTCAGTCTCCCTAAAGTTAAGTTTGTTTTATTTTCTGTAACAAATCAGCTTAACAAACAATTGGGTTAATATCTTTGACACTGGGTTAGTGTTTAAGTGAGATATGATAGAAAAGGAGTCTAGGTCAATACTTAGAACATAGTAGATGTGCTATAATGAACCTAATAATAGTATTTCGTGATTGTTTACTATATATGATCTGGACAAAAAAATAATAATAGTGCACAAGCTTTGGCAAACTCTGCCTCATCCACACTAAGGAAGAGTCTGTCTTGCCAGCTTTGTTCCTGGCTCCACGTCTAAGCCTGGAGGTTTTGTGAGATCAGTTGGATGACAGACCAGACTACAGAGTTACAGTGAAAAAGGTGCTGAAGACAGATCTCCATGAGGCTGTGAGGCGACTGAGCCTCTGGCTGAAATAGACAGGCAAGATCTTCTGGCTCCAGAGCCTGTGTCCTTGCCAAATTTAATATATTTTAAACCAAATTTTGTATATATTGCCTAGACTGAGTTCCCTTCCTAATAATCTAGTTTCTGTGAGCAGTCTCCCTTTGGATTCATCTCTATTTCCACTCCTTTCCTTAATTTGTCATCCTGTTGAGCTTTCTGAAATGTTTGTTAGAATCTCCCTTTCTGCTCCCATGTCTGCTGCCTAGTGTGGGTCCTCATCAATTTTGATTTGGGCAAATGCAGCTGCCTGCTTTCCTGTCTCCCAACTGGAGACCCTCCATGACATGATTGCTCGTCATCTACGTCAAATCCAAGTCCTCTTGTTCTCTTAAAGCCCTGTCATTTTGTTACCAGGTTTGGATCCTTAGACCCAGCAATTATACAAACAAGGTTGGACCCCAAATTTAAAAGCACTGGCAAGTCTTTACTGGGGCAACAGCTGCAGCGGAAGGGAGACACGATCACGACAAAGGTGCCAGATGGACTCCCTGAACAACAGCGGGAAAATACAGGGAGTTGGGCACACAGGAACAGTTGACAAAACATGCTTATTCATACATCATATATTGCATTTGCATGTTAAGTCTTCACCTCTGGGGATGATTTTTAGCATTGTAATGAGGGGAAACGTCTGTGAAAAGCCACACTTGGCAGCCATCTTGTCTTGGACTAGTTTGAAGGGTCTAGGCTTGCTTCTTGGCTGGTGCTTTGCTCTGCAAGAAAAAGCAATAGCTGCCAGCAGGTTGTTCTGCAAGAAAAGTGATAACAGTCACCAGGGAGTGTCCCTGGTGCATAGGAGCTTGTTTCCTGGATCCCTGACTCTCTCATCAGTTTGGCCCCTATATTCATTGTATTCAGTCACACTTTTTCCTACTATCCGGTGTGACCTTTCTGTCCTGCAGAACACAAATCATGCTTATTTTTGGTGCCCCTGGTGCTCTTCCTTCTGCTCAGAGCAACCTATCAAAATCCTGAGCACCTCTCAAGGCTTAGCTTGCGTTCTTTCCTCCATGAGGCTTTCTCAGATTTGTGTCTGAGTCCCTTTTCGCTGATAATTACATTTAAGGTCAATGGTTTTGTGTGTCGGTTTTTTCTCTGCAGCCCTGCTGTGGAGACTCTGGAGGGAATGCTCATCTATACACATCTATGGCTTTTCCAGTGACTGGTCCAGGTCTGGTACCCATACTTTCCTATCAATGCCTTATGAATAGGATGTGGCTGCAATGGGGCAGCCCCAGACTGTCAGGGTCCTTTCTGCCTCTGAGCCTTCATTTGCTGCTGGGAATGCTCCCTCCCTCTAGCGCATCCTGTACAGTCCTTGATGATCTGCCGATCTTTCTTGCCAACCACAGCTCTTTCTCTTTTTCTCTCCCGAAGATTTTTCTGGTGTATATTGATCTCCGCCCTTCCTACTCTGCGCAGCACAAATTGTCATCTCTATCCTTTTTGACAGTTAACCGTATGCCGTTGGTTATAGCCACATCAGTGCTTCATGTTTGGTGAGCTGTGAGCATTTTCTACTTTGAGAAGCCTGGGGCCTGTTTTCAGGCTGAGGAGCCTCCTTATGTTTCCCTTCTTCCACTCTCAGGCCCTAGGGATAACTCAGCCTTTCTTTTGTCTTTGCAATAACCTCTACCTACATTATTTCTTGGGTTCTTCTACTATTAACACTCGCTGAAGAGTCAGCCCCTTGTATTATGCAAACAAGCATATAGTTCTTTTAAATTTTTAGGGCTCAGCTAATAACTAAAGGGAATGTGAATTTGAGGGAAAATACAGGGATGCTACACAGATATACAAAATAAGCTACACAAATATAAGAAATAATATTATGCTTATAATATTTTATTTATCATTTCTGATATTGTTTACCAGCTGCAACCCAGAAAGGCTGCTTATCTCTAGCATTTTTCTTGTAATTGAATAACTTAGTTACTTGCACAACAGTTTACTATGCATAAGGCACTGGGATAGCACTGAGATTGGCAGATGGATAAGACAGAATTCCTGCCGTTAACCTACAAATATGCTCAAGCCGTTGTATTGGAAAAAGTACCAAATTCTCCTTATACCTCCTCATTTCTTCAGAACCTACAACGTAGGTCTTAAAAGTCCCATTTTTCCATTGGGCTCTTTAGTCCTTAAAGTATAATTAGAGGGGGAATAATAGGCTCTAACTAGCGTCTTATAGTTGCAACTTCATCATAACTATAAAATGTTGGAACTGGCATTTTTAATATGAATGGTGGAAGCTATACATGGACATGAGATTTATCATTCTAAGTAATTCTCTTGGGAGTCTACACATTTATTTCACTGATGTTGCTCTCGCTAAAAAACATTTTTTAGCATCTTTTTAGATATTGTTTTCAAACCAATCTGATCACCATTTAGGCAAATTATACCCAACACATTTTAGCTGCACTTAATTTTGTATCCTAAATAGTAGACTCTAGCTTAATCACAAAACTTATTTTTTAGGCTCAGCTTAGAATAACTTCTGGTTATTTCCAAAAAATATACATACGTACCCCCAGATGGTAAAAATTTGGCACTTTGGGGTAGATCTCGCATAAAATGTGCTTCTAGTTCTAAAAACAGATCATCAAATGGAATTCTCCGTAGGTTCTGAGCAAGGACAGAATGATTAAACTTTGTGTAAAGCTTCCCAAAGGGGTCATTTTGATTGACAATCCCATGCTAGGTTGGGTTACCTGGAGACAGACTTTGAGATGTAAAGTTGCCTGCAGAAGGCGTCCTGGGAAATGCTCTTGGGAGCACTTCTTTACCCTGTAAAGAAGTGAGAAAAGTAGGACTGGGTAGAAGGGAGAAGCCGACTCTCAACGCAACTGTTGCATAGATACAAGGATTTAGGATTCTAGAAGACCATAAAACATTCCAATAAGTCATATGCCCTGAATATCACTCAAATTATACAAAAGACTAAGGCAATTTAGTAAGGAGTGTTGCTTCATGGATACGATATATACTGATCTGACAGTAAGCTTCTCATTTGATAAATGTAGGCCTACTAATACAGATCGAATTATGCCACTTAATAAAATGGTCAACAAAGGGCAGCCGGTTAGAGAATCCCAATGTAATTTAAATTTCTTAAGTAGATCACAATTTTATTGTAATTACAGGAATTATTTCTCAGTTTCTCTACTTAAGTTGGTCCAATTTTATTGTTTGAAGTATATTTTGATTAACATTGAATCTACACCAGCTGGTTTATGTGGAGAAAGGAGAAAGGAATCTATGCTAATCAGTTCAGTTGGGCTCAACCAATGCCTGGAGTAAGGGGCAGCTGAACTCCTGTCTTAGCATTAGCATTTCAGTAAAACCCTCAGCCTGACTGATGCTCGTTACTTCGCTGAACAGATAATAGCTGAATGAATAAATGAATAAATAAATAAGTGTATGTTATTTTACTGATTCCAATTTACTCTCAAACAAGAAAGAGCACCATGAATGGTCAGCCTGCACCTTTAGGCTGTGTAGATAGGATGCTCTATTAGAACTTGTCTGGCTAAGTGAGCCTAGGGGAACTTCAGTCCCTAAATCTGATAAATCAGGGTGCTGTCTTGATTGCAGGCCCTTCCACCATATCCACAAATTCTTTATGAAGTCCCCTTTCACCCAGGTCTCCTGTGCTTCCCTCTGTGTGCATATACCTCCCTCATAGCATTTAGGGATCCGTGTGTCCATTTATCCCCCCAGAAACACTGGTTTCTGAGCTACTCAGTGGAAGCAACAGCTAACTACTACCCGAACCAGATGATAGGGATTTTAATAGCTTCACTTTATAAATGAGAAAGAAACACTAGAACTTTCTCAAAGTCTCACAGCTACTCAGAGATGGAGCCATGACTCAAACTCATGACATTGTATCTCTCCTTACCTGTGTCTGTAGAGAGTTATGTCCTAATCATGTCTGTATCTCCAATATGAAGAGAGTGCCTGACACATAAAGGACCTATAACAGATAATTTTCAGCTGCCCAAGTAATTGAAAGTTCCCTTTAATAAACTCAGCCATCTTAAAGAATATAATAGCTATAATTTTTTTAAAGTTTATTTACATTTGAGAGAGAGAGAGAGAGAGAGAGAGTACATGGGAGAGGGGCATAGAGAGAGGGTCAGAGGATCTGAAGTGGCCTCTGTGCTGACAGCAGTGAGCCCGATGCAGGACTTGAACTCACGAACCGTGAGATCAGGACCTGAGCTGAAGTTGGACACTTAATTGACTGAGCCAGCCAGGCGCCCCAAGGAATATAATGGACTATAACCTACATAGGTTTTCTTGTCCAACCAAAGTTGTATCCCACACAGACAATCCAGCATAGTCTCTGTCCCTGTTGTTCTAACTTCTGAGACACAGGCACTATTACTGACTCTGAGGAAGTATCCTTCCAACCTGTAACAAGATCCAGTCTTTTCCCCTAGAGTTAGAAATCCCGGCGGAGAGACAGACCTCTTTTGGGAGAGGGGTAAGGAAAAAATGTAACTATTCATCTGGTAGGTACCAGAATTCTACATGGCCTTTCAAATCATTCATTTACCCTTTCATTTGTCCCCTTTCCTCATGAGGTCTATTACCAATCACCATAATGGTAAGAATAATCCCTGGTGCATTTGTAGGAGAGCACATGAATAGGGAATATTAACATTAATTCTCAGTGCAGACTTTACTATTAGGGCTGCTGATTTGCTAATGAGTTGATAGGATGATGGAGCTGGATCCAAGATGAAGAGAAACACAAAATGAAGAAAAGCACTTATTCTGAGGGACAAGTCATTACCCAAACTATTGGTACCTTCAAGGACTCCCAAATCTACGTGTTCTTATCAGGGTCACTGAAGACCTTAGAAGAAATCTTTCAAAGCTTGAGTGAACCCACCTGCCTAGGTAGCCAATTGGTCTACCAAGTTGTGTTCGTGTTCCAAGATAACGAGAGAGCAGCTAATTTGATTTCCCATCGGAATAAGGCTTGCTGGGCTGCAGATCACATTGGTGCACTGGTTTTTCTGTTAGTCTCCTGAAGGTCATTGTGAACTTAAATTAATTTTCTATTTCATTATCATTGCATGTTCCCGATATTTAGGCAGCAGAACTTTGTGATGGCTTCATGACTGGTTCTGCAAGGCTGATGGAAATCTCTGGTGATCTACTAGTTTTTCTGGTACAGTTTGCCACTTAACCATGCACCACCCCTGTCCTGTCCAGAGTTTCGATGCCACCCTACTTACACTGCCCTGCATCGTTGTCTGTCATAGTATCTGAATTCTTTGCCTATTCTTTTGGTGTGTGGAGGAGAATGAGAGTTGAGCTGAGATAAAGCATGTATTACAAACACATAGGAGTTAGCATATAGCATTTCCTGAATGAGATTTCAGGACTTTTTAACTATTTCTTGCCTTTTAAGTTGAAGGAGATGCCCTGATGTATAAGAGCATATTCTGACACTAGCTTTTCTACATTACGGTACAAAAGGTACTAACAAAGAGCACTCCATCTGGAAAGAAAATGCATATTTATCTTGAAGAGAATGATGGCAATCACAATAAAAAAAATTAACAAAGACAGTATCCAAAGGCTGCTGTAACACATTACCACAAACTTAGTGACTTAAAGCAACAGAGATTTATTATCTGACTGTTCTGGAGGTCAGAATTCAAGGTATCGGCAGGGCTAAATCAAGATATCGGCAGAGCCTTGCTCCTTCTGGAGGCTCTGTGAGAGAATCCATTCCTTGCCTTCCCTAACCTTCAGAGGCAGCCCATGTTCCTTTGCTCATGGCCACATCCCTTCAACCTGTGCTGCCGTCCTCACACCTTCTTCCCTATCTCTACCCCTCCTGCTTCCCTTGTGATTACATTGGGCTCACCCAGATAATCCAAGGTAATCTCCCCATCTCAAGGTCTTAACTACATCTGCAAAGCCCATTTTGCCACGTAAGGTAACATATACAGGTTCTGTGGATTAGGGCAGGGATATCTGCAGCGGCTCATTATTTCTGCCTATCACACATACTATTGCTTCTGGTGTTGAATAAAAGATTTATTTGAGTAGATAAGAAATATGACCCCGTGCATGCTGAAAGACAGAATGGAGGTTAGTAGTACACCACGCAGTCATTTCACCCTGCTTCCCTCTCTTTGGCCCTCTTGTGTTGTCCATCTGCTACTGAACGTACATTAACATTATATTCATGCACTTGCTTGCGTATTTTTCCTTCTTCCCTTATCTATGGACAACACTTAGGCACTTACACCTGTGCTATGCATGTGTCTACACATGAACATACAAACTCGACCAAGACCTCATCACAGTGGCAAAAGTGAACTCCCTTCTGAGCCCTTTCCTGGTAGCATCTGTGGCAGTGGAGTGCTCATCCAGCTTGGGATTTCTCATCTCAGAAATTGTTGAGGTAGGAAATAGCTTTCCTGAATCCTCAGGATCTCTCTGAGAACATCATTAGATGTAATTTTCTGACTACATTGTACTACAGAGAGCCTTCCATGTCTGGAATATCGACATCTTGTCTGCGTCCACCCTTTATGTCATGGCTCCAGGCACAATAGGAACTGGCTAAAATCTCAAATAATTCGTTTTTGATATAACAAAGTTTAAAACTCTGGTTACACTGATGCTACAAAAAACAAAAATCAACACACACACATACATATATGTGAGAATGTTCTACTAACATAAGTAATAATTGACATTTCAATAAGACTAAATGATTCAGAGGAATTATCAGGAAAGAGCTCAAATATGAATCTTGCTTGCTTATTTATTTATTTATAAATGTTTCTTTATTTTGAGAGAGAGAGACAGCACATGCACCTGAGCAGAGGAGGGGCAGAGAGAGAGAGAGAGAGAGAGAGAGAATCCCAAATAGGCTCCACACTGTCAGCACAGAGCCTGATGTGGGGCTTGATGCCATGAACTGTGAGATCATGATCTTGAGCCAAAATCAAGAGTCAGAGGCTTAACCGACTGAGCCACCCAGGCACCCTGAATCTTTAGTCTTTTAAAAAGTTCTTTATGTCTTTCCTTAAGGGAAAACTGGGTTTGCTTTTGCTAAGCAGTTTTTAATTTCCTTTTTATTTTAGGTTCTACGGGATGTATATAGTTTACAGTTTTCAAGATGTTCGTTGTTTATTCTACATGAAAGTGATATAGTGTTATCATACATTTTAATTGATGATACAGAGTTAATCACTTTTTTGGTTCAGCGACCAATGTATTAATTTCTAAAGTGGTTCCTCGTTCATAACCATTGTTTTAGGCTATTAAAATGAAATTATTCTCAAAATTACTTTGCAAAAGGCTAAATATTAATTTTGCATTTTCTCAATCATGAGAGTTCTTTGAAACGTTCATGGTACAGAGTAGTATGAAATGGTACACCAGGCGGTACTGTGAATTCTCCATTATTCAAGAGTCTTTCCTCAAGCAGAGACTTCAGGCAATTTGTGACTTTGTGATCAATTGCTTGTGGCTATTTTTTGGTTTTCCCACTTACAAAGCTACGAACACTGTTTTTGTTTGTTTGTTTTTTAGAATAATAATTTAGGCCGGCTCTTGAGGAGAAAATTGCAATAATAATCAGTGATTGCAACACGTTTTAGAAAAATGAAAGATTGAAAAATAGATTTACTGTGTTCACCAACAGATTCACTGAAAACTAAGAGACAGTCCTGGAGTGTGGTCTAGCGAAGAAGATGATTCACCTGCAGATAATTTAGAATGTTCCGTGGTTTTTGCTCTGATGGAGGTAAGAACTGAGTGGTAAGATACAGAGGCATGGAACTGCCTCATTTTGTTTGGGAAAGCTAAGGCAAGCTTCACAGTAATGGAGTTTGAAATGTCTTTGTGTTCTTGTGCTTTTCCAGATAGGGATATGACCGGGGGAGTGTACTATGGATTGGCCAGCCAGTCAGAGGGGAGAGATGGGAACTTTTTTCTCATATAGATCACAAAGTTGCTATAGGCATGATAAAGAAGTGATACAGGACTTTAAATATATAGACATATCTTGACAGTCTTATTCTGCTGAAAGTGAAGCAGCTGATAAGCTCTTGCCTGGTTTTGCTGGCGGGTTCCTCATTTATAGGTAGTAATGAAAGAAAAATGTTAGTGAAATCGCTTGTCCAATTTGAAAAGTTTTCTGACTTTGCAGAAGAAATTTATCAGATGATTTGATGACTGCAGTTTTGCACAGTGATAAGCCATAGACTCAAGTGTCAGCTATGCTCATTCAAATCCCAGGTATCCTATTTACCAGCTGAATTACTTTGAACAAGTTACTTCTTTGAGTCACACGATTTTTATTTGTGTAATGAAGAAAATGTTCATTCATATCACATAAAATTGCTGTCGGGTTTACACAAGATAGTGCTTATAACGTGCTTGGCACACAGTAGGCACTCAAGTATTTGTTGTTTTTATTATGATTAAAAATAACTTTAGAAAAGGGGCACCTGGGTGGCTCAGTTGGGTAAGCAGCCAACTTTGGCTCAGGTCATGATCTCACAGTTCATGGATTTGCGCCCTACATTGGGGTCTGTGCTGATAGCTCAGAGCCTGGAGCCTGCCTCAGATTCTGTGTCTCCCTCTCTCTCTGCCCCTCCCTTGCTTGCCCTCTGTCTCTCTCTCTCTGTCTCTCTGTCTCTCTCTCTCTCTCTCTCTCAAAAATGAATAAACATTAAAAAATTTTTTAAAAAGAACTTTAGATAGGTATCAATGAACAAAGCCTGCATAGACCTGTCTTGCTATGCTATATTACTCACAAACATTACTTTACAACCTACATGTCTGGCGTAAAAAGGCAGAACTGTCTTTGAGGAGTTGGAATCAATTATGTGTTAACAAGACCAACATGTATTTGGAATTTTTAACCCTTCTGCCATTAATTAATCTGGGAACTATGGTAATAAAATTTAAGATTTTTCTTCTTTTAAAACTAGCTGTGAATTGCATCTAAATTTACATTAAGTAGGCTATCAAAATCTTCTGCTTTTATTACAAAAGACTTGTGTAGTGGAGAGAGACAGTTTAAATGCATAAGGAATGAGGTAGAATAATGATTTGGTGCATATATTCTGATAATTACTACTTCCTTTCCCCAGGCTCCCCTGCGATAAATGTGCTGTCTTTTTAAACTTCATTAACAAGAGATTACAAATTTTAATGGGGTACAATAATTTTACCTTAATTTTAGAGCAATGCATTCCAGGTATCTGATGTTCCTGAGTTATTTTCCCTGAAATAACCTCATGATTCAGAAAAGTTCTTTAAGAATTGAAATACTATATAGTGTTAGTACCAAATGCATGAATAATTTCTCATGTTAGAAATCATTAAATCTTTAATAATGCCAGGGAAACAATAGACAATTGTGTTCTTCTACAAAAACCAAAATCTTTTGACCAACTTTAAAAATTTTAATAGGAATTTAGATTTTTGTAGCAGTATGTGTAGCTTAGTGGATAACACACTAAGAAAATCTGGGAGCCAGATCTAAGGGCCTAAACTGACTAGGCTATAATTCAAGAAAGCACTTGGACCATTTTAACATTTTATGAAAAATAACAGCAACAATGAATATGTGTCAATTGAAAATGGCAGCTGTTCAATTCAGAGACCACCATGGACCAAATCCTGGCCTTTCATTCACTGGTCTGGCATCTAATCTTTGTAACATTGATTTTTTTTTTTCTTTTCTGATCGTGTTTCATATCCAATGATGTTTTTAAACCTCTGAATTTGAAGAATGATAATCTACTGAAGCAATTAAGTACACAGATACACAAGTTTACATAAAATCCATTTCCAAAGTTCAAGAAAGAGCTAAAAAAACTTTTCCAGAATGGTTTGCATTTAGAAGGAACTTCTAAGTGGGAAACAGAAATTTTCCCCCAAGAGAAATTGTCCTTTAAAACTGTCAAGAATAAACAAACAACAACAATTATTCTCTGGTTCTCGCTTCTCCAAACACTAATAGCTTTCCAGATTGGTCCTGTGGGATATGAGAAGCCTCTGCGTTTTCTCTAAGTAAGAATTTTTGGATTTGACTTCATACTTGTAATTTTTTTTCCTGCCTCATCATGTTATCAATTACACCCTGAGGCATTTTTCAGCTTCTGTTTAATTGATTTCCATACTGTTCTGTAGAGACTGTCACTGGTCATCAATTCCTTCAGAGTTTAATTAATTAATTAATTAATTATTGAAAGGGGGGATGGGTAGGATAGGACAGCATCTTAATATGTTTCATTATGACTCCTTCATTCAATATGACTTTCTATCCAGCTGATCCAATGGACTGGCTCAGAGAAAGGGCACAATTAAGATAACTTAAAAAAATAAAAATAAAATAATTAGTAGATTCAGTCATTCCCTTCTCAGCTAATTTGTTGGCCCTTAGGGATTTTACCTGTGGAGAAATTATGTGGCAAATTGCTTTCGGACAATCCTGCTGGAGTCAGAAGCTCTTTGTTCTTCAAGGACTTCTCTCCCACCCAGCCAGATTAGCCCCTTGTCTCCTGTGACTTCAAGGTCATCTGTCCTCTGAAACCATTTCCTGCCCATGCCAGGAGATAAAATAAGGAGGGAGCTCCAGTACAATTTATTGGAAAGGGCAAGAGATTTTCAGTTATGTAAGTTGGAATTTCCTTGATTTACAGATGGTTAAAATGAGTTGAGGAGGAAAAATGTTTTTCTATCTTCTTAGTTTTGTACCTGAGGACTGAAAATTAAATAAGAAAAGACAGATCAATAGGGGAAAAGGAACACACTTTTTATAATTTTTTCATGCACAGGAGTTACAGAAAAGAAATGAAAGTCAAAGCAATGGTTAGACTTAGGTGCTTATATACCCCTTTAACAAAAAGAAGAAGGTTTGGGCTTCAAGGGACAATAAATTGTGGGGAAGATACCAGGAAATATATGGGAGAGCTAGTGGCAGTTAAGAATTATTTTTGTGAGGTCCATTTATGCAAGCTCATCTTGGTGTCAACTCTCCATCTTCAATGACAAGAGTTGCTCCTCTCTACCTGGAATGGGGGTGAAGGGAATGAAGTGAGGGGGAGAGAAAGGCCCCTCCCTCAAAGGGAAATTTATGCCTTGATTTTAGACAGACAAAGGGAGGGCAGAGAACTCTTCCTATATCTATTAATTCTCAATTGCTTTATGCCAAAGTGGCACATGTGGATTGGCATATTCCGATCCCTTTCATGAGGATAATTATAGGTGACTCGTCAATAATTGTCAAATTCCTTTGGATTTACCTTTCATCTTCCCTGTTCTATTCATACCCCCTCCCCACATCTTTTCACTCTTGGCCCAGAGAACTTTTTCACAAGGTCTTTGTATATGTCCCTCATTTCTATTACCTGATTTCCTAGATAGAATCTTTCCTTTCTTACCCTCCTTGTATCCATAAGTAAACTTAACTTTCTCTTTCTTATCTGGCTTTGGTGACCTTGATGTATGATCAGATCATTCCTGACCAACTGGACTCCTAGGCCTAACTCCAGTGCCAGCTCTTTTCTCCAATGGTCATTCAATGTATATTACAAAGTCAAGGTCTCAGGGATGCATCTTGTCAAGGCATCTTCATCTATGATGATATTATCACCTGCTGAGAACTTCTCGGTGAATATAAATTAACAAGAAAGAAATCTCTTCTGTATTTTATTCTTCATGCTGAGATACTTTTGAAAACTATGTGACATATAATGTCATCAGTTTTATCAACCATATTGGCTTTCTCTTTCTATCAAATAACTTTCAACTCATGGAGTAATGTTAGCTCCCTCTTACTTCTTTCATAATTAGTTATGATTAAGTCATCTCAAACATTTCTTACTTTAGCCATTTCTTTACTGTCCCAGACCATCCCTACCTCACCTCATATCTGAATAGTGCTTTCAGTATCTATCCCTTTAGATTCTATACTCTTTCCCTTTTCCAGTCTGCCAAATTGATCTAAATATACTATTTTTGCATTATGCTATTCTCCTGAAATACTTCCAATGTCTCTTTATGGTCTAAGAGATAAAACCAAAGTTGTTATTTTGGAATTTCAAATATTTTGCAGAGCACCTGGGTGGCTCAGTCGATTAAGTGTCCAACTATTGATTTTGGCTAAGGTCATGATCTCACAGTCATGGGATCAAGCCCTGTATTGGGCTTTGTTGAGCATGGAGGCTGCTTGAGATTCTCTCTCTCTCTCTCTCTCTCTCTCTGCCTGTCTCCTCCACTCATGTGTTCTCTCTCTCTCTCTCTCTCTCAAATAAATAAAAAATATATAAATAAAATATTTTTCAACCTAGATCCTTCTTCTGTCTACTTCTATCCTTATCATATCCTATACCTTTGAAAGAATTCTTTAACAAGGACTGATCAGGCTTTTTTAATCACAGTTCATAAAAAACCTACATGGCACCCAGCCCTTGCATCTCAGACATTCCTGCCACTTCATTTCCATTCTTTCCTCAAACCTTAAATCAAGCATTTGCTGACCATACCTCCTGGTTGGTCTGGAACATGCACAATTATGCCTGTGACCTCATTATATTTAGAATAAGTTCCCTCTTCGTCCTTCAAAAGTGTCCCGTTTTGGAAGAGAAATGATATGATCACTCTACTTATGAATCTTTCCTTTTATATCCCAAACTACAGTGACTATTTCCCTCTAGAATCCATTGAGACTTTTCTGTCTAAAGCACATAGTATTGCCCATAATAAAATGTGCCTACTGTATACAAGGTGCCTTAATATGTTATCTTTACTTTAATCTATAATCTATTAAATCTATCTTTTAGATAAGAAAAAAAACTACAAAGAGTGGTTTTAAATAACTTACCAGAGGCAGTTGTAGAGGCAGTTGTAGAAGAACTTTGGTTTACACTTTGAGCCATTTGTCTTCAGGGATTGTGCCTGGTTCCTGAAGTCCAGGCCAGAGGTTTCACGAAGGACAGGGCCTATCCTTTATTGTGTAGAATTTATGGAGAGTTTCTTGCTTGACGGAGGACTTAATCTATGTTTGGTTTTGGGTAAACCTCCGTATTTATAATCCAAAAGAAATCCTTTGAGGGCACTCATTTTCTATACTAAGTTTGAAGGCTGCTTCAGAGTGAACCCTTTCTTCCTACAATTTTTTTTTTTTTTGCTTATTTATTTATTCTGTAAGTGAGAGAGAGAGAGAGAGAGAGAGCACGTGGGAGGAGCAGAGAGAAAATCCCAAGCAGGCTGCGCATTATCAGCACAGAGTCCGATGTGGGGTTTGAACCCACGAACCGTGAGATCATGACCTGAGCCAAAACCAAGAGTCAGATGCTTAACCCACTGAGCCACCCAGGCACCCCAACCCTTTCTTTCTAAAATGATGTATATTGGGTAGCTCACTTACTTCTTCCCAAGTCAAATCTGGGGACAAGCACAGGCCTTGTCTTTCATGAAGCCTCAGGCCGGGGCTTCAGGGAACTTTGCTGGAACTGCAAATATGTTCCTCCAGTTTGAAGGCTGCATCTTTTGCTTCACCTGTGGCAACCCCCAGTTGAATCACATGGTGGTAGTGGTGGTGGAGTCAACACTCGAAGTGCCATTCAATTATTGGGATTTTTTTTAAGTTTGTTTGCTTTGAGAGAGACAGAGAGAGAGGGAGAGAACCTCAAGCAGGCTCCACACTATCATCGTGGAGCTAGTGCAGGGCTCCGTCTCACCAACCTTGAGCTCATGATCTGAACTGAAATCAAGAGTTGAACACAACTTACTGAGCCACCTAGGCACCCTAGGAATTTTTTTTTTAAATAAAACAAAGCCATCTATACACTCATCAGAAATTACTTATTTTAGAGTTTGCTAAGGAATACAACCATATTAATTAAAGTACTTATGTATTGTGTAAGCCCATCTTAAAAAACTTTGCTGAAAAATGCTTGCAGAAAGCAATTGTCTTATACAAACCACACAGAAGTTGAACTAATCCTCTTGTTCTCTTCAAATGGAGGTGGACAAGGCTATTAACTTTCTGTTGTCCTTATGTCCCTTCACCTATCCTTTTAAAATTTTTATTAGGCGTTTTAATGTGTGGGTTGAAATCAATAGAGGACAAGCTATTAAAAATTATTGGCCGGCTGTGGCTCCTCACTAAATATTAAAGCAGCTTGGCAAATTAGCACATACCTCTAGGCATTAAGCCTGGGAGAAATAATGATCTAGGCAAATAGACAGTATAATCCAAATAGAAAATATGGCCAGCATGCTGCTTTGGGGTTTCCTTTGGCTGTTGTTGTTCACCGTTAACATTATTCTCTTTTTTGCTTTTATTAGTGTGAGGAGATGAGATGGGGAGCATTAACTATTGGAAGGATCCATTTTAAGGACATATTATATCAGGATCTAGATAGATATCAGAGCATCTTGGGAGAAATAGGAAACAGGTGCAGAAACAGGTGAGTCGAATATTGCTTATTACTGCTCTGGATTAAGTGCCTGTGAGAAATGGGCAATTTTTCTGGGTGCTGTGTGCCTTGTATTCTAGGAGGACAGATAGACAACCTGTTAATGCAAACAATACAAGGAAGATTGTCAACTGAGAAGCTTAGGGCAGAGGTAGGGCTGTGCAGGCAAAAAAGTTATTTTCCCAAGTGAATGAAGAGAAAAGCAAGAGTGAAGCTGATTCTGTAGGTATATACTAGAAGCTGGAAGATTCAGGAGGAAGAATTAGTTCTGAGATAGGGATGGGGTCATCAAGAAGATTAGGATAAGATGGGAAATACCCAGAAGTCAGAAGAATTTATTTTGAATCAAAATTCCTTCATATATCATTTTTGTTCTTTGTAAATTTCAATATGCAACAAGTTAGTGTCTCAAATCTTATTGCTAAATGAGCAAAAGAAATAACAATCCCACAATGCACCCCTGTATTTTTCTCAGTATGAAAAGTCAAGAAGTAATGGTATCTTTTGTGTGCCCACGTGTAAGATGAAGAATTTATAGTCAGTTATTCTGTCTCCACCCTAGCAATGACCCAGTCTTTGCTAACCTAATCTGGGCATTGAACCTAAGATTACATTTTGCACCCCGTATTTTACTCAGAAAAGATTTTTAATGTTTACATTTTGCCTTATAACTACTGACCATATTTACAAAAGTCATTGAGACTAAACTCTGTTTAACTCATTTATAGCTTATAGGATACTTCCCCATTTGGAGATTATTAATTTTTTTTGGTCAAATGAATTATATCAGAAAGTTTTTCTTAGGAAGTTATATGACAGGGACTATTTGTTTTTGCACATGAACAATTTGACTGAACATAAGATTCTTGGCTCATGACATTTTCCTCTCAATGGTTTCACACGTATTGCTCTGTTATCATCTAGCATTTCATATGGCCAATGAGAGCTTTGAGGCCCACCTAATTTTTTACCATTTGTGTACTTTTGTTGACATGTATCATGCTTCTGTTTCATCTCTTAAGCACAAACATTCCTATACAGGACAGATATTTTTCCTATAGTATAAATAATGAAGGATGGGTGTAAGGCACTGGGAATAAACCAGAGTTCCAGAAAAGTAGAGGAACCATACCATATGAAGGAAGAACCGATGGAGAATGTAGGTCACCCATAAGAATCAGGTACAAGAAGACCCAACATTATGCTGCACAATGATAAACTAGCCAAATGTCCCAAGAGGAAAGCTGAGCACCCAGAATAGTTCTCTGAGCATCCAGAGATAAGTCCTCTGGATCGTTTTATTGATTACAATGAAAAAATAATGATACCCAATGAGAAATAACGATACACAATAAAGCAATTACAAAACTGAGGCCAGATATCCTATGCCGAAAAGAGAAGGACATTTAGGTAGAAAGGGGAAAGTTCTAGGAATGGAGTTGGAGGTGGAAAAGTGGCGGGAGCAAAAAAAAAAAAAAAAAAAAAAAAAAAAAAAAGTGTATTTCTCTCAGTACATCTGTCAGATGCTCTACCTTGTCATCAAGTCTCTGCCAGATCAGTCCAGAAGCAAGAGCTCTTGAGTGGAAGCTGTTCAATTGTGTTGATTAGTTACTAGAGAAGAGGGAGAACCACATATGGGTTACCTTAAAAGTGCCCTCTCTGGTAGATTTGGAGGCCTTTTAAAAAGTAAACTTTGTGGGTCCTCATTTCTAGCCAAAGCACCGTTTGGAGATAGGTCAATATCTTATGATATTTTTTATCCTTTTATTTAAAATATAGCATAATATATCTAAATACATCATTAATTGCCAAATTCTTTCAGTCTGCCAACTTACTTTTTTAAAATTTCAACTGAGAAACATTTTCTTCAGTTATGTCACTGGTTATTAGTTCTGTTGATTTATTCTTTCTTCCTTGATTTTCACATTTACCACATTCTCTTTTTGTTCATTTATTTGCCTCTTCCCCTGCTTTATGGGAGAGCATGTTGAATTTTAATTCTAGTATCTAATTTCAATTTTATTAGAATCTTTTCTTATCTCAACATGTTCCCAGTGTTTCTCACCCTTATCTTTTTATATTACATTATTTTCCTTTATGGATTTCTGTTCCTTTTTCATGGAATATGCTATTTTTGCACTGATGATATATAATGGTTTCCCAAATTAGATGTTTTTCCTTAATACATTATTTTCAGAAACAAATCATCCCGCTGAGTCTTCTAGTCTTTTACAGACTGTTAATCAGGATAGGATAAGTTAACTTATAATAGCAAACTAGCAAAAGATAGGATAAGTTAACTTGTAATAGCAAATTTTTTTTTTGCCTCGCAACAAAATTTACTTCTAATTTCAATGGTTTAATTTGTAAATCTAATGCAAATCTTACTGCGGATAGGATGTTTCTCCAATGTTCTCATCCTCCGTGGGGATACTCAGCAATCCAGGCCTTTTTGATCTACTTTTGCTTTGATCTACTTTTGCACTGTCTTGGTGTTCAGCATTCACAGCCTCTGATCTCTCCAAGGAGGGGGAAGTATAGTCAAAAGGGAACTCTGACCTCCTTTCCTGCCACTTCTGCTCACAACCCCATTGGCCAGAACCAGTCACATGACCCTGTCTGACTGGAAAAGTGTGCTCAGGGAGAAGAGGGGGAAGAGCTGAGTGTTGGTGATCACAAATAATGCTTACCACAGCTATAACAAGAAGAAGACTGGTCAAATAAGTTTAGAAAACACCGTGTTGACCAAAATTCTATAGGTCTCCTCATGATATGAATTCTCTGTGCTTTTGTTCCACTGACATTATTGTGAATGATCAAAATAGAGATATTGTGGGCCATCCTTCTTTCCTATACTTACATGTACTCATGCAGGGACCACAGCGCTGTAGAGCATACGTGGGAGATGCTCTTCTTTCTCTGTAAGAACCAGGTGTTCCCTGCACCGTATCCAGGATTCAGGGAACTTTGGGTGGGCAAAACTTTCCCCTAAAGATATTCCTCTCTGTTTAGGTATATCTTAGGTGAAACGAGCACGGCATAATGCCCAAAGTTATGGTTTCTGCTTATACATGACAGGTGTGAAATAGGTGGGCACTGTACCTCAGAGTGAAGTACAGAAAATTTTCTTCAAAACCCTAGCCTATTCTTTTTATGTTTTTCATGACTTAGTTGTATCTATTTCAGTTCAGATATCCCAATTTCTGATTTATTCTTTTCTTCCCTACTAAAACCTGGAGGAATTGGGCTTCAACTCATTCATACTGATTTATAACTTTGACCAGGTTCAATTTTCAAGCAGAGCCTCAGGCTTCCAGAATATGGATGGTGTGGAGAGGAGAATGGACAGTAGTGCAGGAAAGTAAAACAAAAAGGAGCAGGTATTTTCCTTGAAATGTAAGCCACCCGAGGACTGAATTGTGTCTTCCCAAAAGTCATATGTTGAAGCCCTAGCCCTCAAAGTGACTATATTTGGAGATGGGACTTTAGGAGGTAATTAAGGTTAAATAAGGCCGTTAGGGGAAGTAGGTCTAACCCAATCGAGTTGATGGCCTTATAAATTGATGGCCTCTCTCTCTCCTCCTTCTTTTCCTCTTTCTCTTAGCTTGTGCTTAGAGGAAAGACCATGTGAGGGCTGCAATAAAAAGGCAGCTATCTGCAAGCCAGGTAGAGAACTCTCACCAGAATCCAAACCCTGCTGGACCTTCGTGTTGGACCTCCAGCTTCCAGAACTATGAGAAATAAATTTCTATTGTCTAAGCCCCCAGTCTGTGGCATTTTGTGATGCTAGCCCAAGCAGACTAATACAGAGGTCAAACCTATTTTAGCCTCTCCCCAAGGCTTGGAAATTCGGTCCTGTGGCATTGTCAGAGGTGACATCCTTCAGCTACTCAGGACTGGATTATTTGTGCTTTGGTAACCCTGGCCTCATCCAAGTTCAGCTGTAGGATGGAGCCCACATTATTGAAGCTCAAGTCTACTCTGATCCATATTGCCTGCACAAGGAGGTGGCCACCATTCCCACCATTTCAAGGGCAAGAGTTAGAGATAATGGTGCTGGATCTGGTGCTGGGGCTATAGGTGGAGAGAACTCACAAGTAAACTGTGCCCTAAGGTCACGGTGAATAAATTTAACTTGTAATAGAGCACGTGAGGTTTTCAGGGTGTCTGCATGGCCGAGCTTACACTTTATCAGGGAGCTTGTTAATACTGATTATAGACGTTGAAGGTGTTCAAAAGTTAGAAGAGAAAGCTGATAAAAGTTTTATTTGCTTATATTAAAAAATACCAAGAACAGTCATTTATACAGTTAGTTAGCATTTATGCCTTTTTGCCGTGTAGCAAAATATTATGCATCTCATCAAATTGGTGTCAAATTAACTGTGTAAGCTGCCATTGAATAAACTTCACACTTAAAGTCTCATGGTTCACAATTTAAAAACTTTGAGTGAACATTGACGTGTATCATTCAATTTGTCAGTGACTTGCAGTGTTTTGTCTTCCAAGTTTTGCATTTACAGCATTTGCTTGTCTTCCCAGATACACCAGAAGCAAATGAAAGAAAAGTTACATCCTTCTTTTGTATTTCCACTGAATACTTATTAGATTCTCATAAATATACATTGAATAAATAAAATAACATGTATAACAAAAATCAACTTTATTATTTGTACTTAATTTATTTTATAAATAATATTTTAAAATCCATCTTTAAATGTTAAAATAGAAAAAAATAGAAATATTTGTGGAATCAGAGCATCAAAAGGAACTTTGGGTGCTATGCAATCTAGACCCTAGATTCTGGATTGAATGGTAAGCCAATCAGTTGGTTAAGATGAAAAGTAAATAATTTAGAAATATTGTGGTCAGCTCTCCTAATGCTTTACCATAACAATAGATTTCCAATTCTCAACGAGATCACTCTCCATGGGCTTTGAATAGTACCCCATTAAATATCTTTTTTATGCCTCTCAAATTCTTTTGGAATGAATCACTACATCCTGACGCTTTCAGGCAACTTCGTTTATGGCTCACTTATAGCCATTATGTCTTGTCTTTAATATGTCTTTATAAGATAGCAAACATCTTGTCAAAATTTGAATTCCTTAAGGACAAAGTTTGCAATTGCCTCTGTACAGATCTGCTGATTTCTGGGAATTTACTCTTGTAGTCAGTATCCTGGCATATGCAAGATCATCACGGGGTTTTAAATCTGGTGACTAGTATCTTCGTTGTTATATCTTCATTGTTATATCTTTAATCTGAAAACAGAAGTAAGCTATGAAATAGAATTAAATTTATTTTTTTTAAAGTATACGTATAATTTTTGTTAAATGGGTTTTACTTTGAGATATACATGCTTATGAGATATACATGTGATATATATAACATATATGAAAATCATGGACTTCATATCTATAAAATTTTAGACTTGTAATATCTTATTTTTCATATATCTTACCTTCTTTGGCCATTTTTATAAATGTCAAGCCTTTTCTTTTCTGTCCATTTTCGTCTATTTTTTCATATTTAAATTGTAAGTTTTAGTTCCATTTTAGATATTCTACTTCTTGACCCTCCATTACAGTCTCCTGCCCACAGATATCTTTGGTGGCTGTTCCTATTATTGACATCAAAGTTCAAAGGTCATCTCGGCAGAAACAGTCTCCATCACTCATCCCTAAGGAAAAACCAGAGCAAATAAAAACAAAGCGGCAAACAAAAAGTCATCATTTTTATTGCAGTCATTGTATCACATAGCCCTATGTTATTTTCCTTATCCATGAAAAATATGAGATGACCTTATTAATATCTTTGTTTCTTTGTTTATTCTCAATGACCCTCCACTAAAATGCAAAATTCCATGTGACACAGGTCCTTGTCTTTCTGTTTTCAAGGAAGAAGCTCAGAGCCTAGAGTAGGTACTGCCTGTGTTAACACTGTAAGCCTGGAATAAGTGTTGTTAAATGAAAGGAGTATAAAATCATGTTCCTGAATGTCAATGAATCTAAGGGAGATGTTTGAATTTATGGTGAGGAATGGGCTATCACACATGATAAACCAACCGAAGACCAGCACCAGCCTCCACTGAAGTCCTATGAAAGAATGAACGCCTGAGGGCTTCTGTGGGTGGTAGCCGCTCTCATTTGAGGATAGGCCTATCCTCCTTCAGCTTAAAGCTCTAAACACAATCTCTCCCCCATAGCTCATTTCTTCTATAATCCTTTTTGACGGAATCCCTTGCCTCATCCCAGCTACATTTCTTTCATGGCTGGGCTGACTGCCAATGGCCCAGATAAAGGCAGAAACTTGAGTGGAATATTTTGTTCTGGGTTGACTTTGACCTTGTAGCTGCTCGAACTTCTGGGAGAACAACAGTCTGTGCTGGATGTGGAGGTGGAGAGGTGTTTCCACATCTTAATAGCATCTGAGAGGGAGCAGGGGAGACACTTAAACAGCCTGGGAAGGAATCGGTCTTCTTGGAATCCCGAGAATGATAGAGCTTCTCCAATTGTGCACTCTCTCTTCAGCTGTTCAGAGAGGCACAATTTTATTACTCATGCTTGTATTTCTTTTCCAGTCAGGACTGACTTTGAGGATGTTCTGAGTGATAATGACAGAAAGATCATTCTGCTCAACCTTTCACTTAGGCATCTCCCTGGCATAAAGCGGTGGTCAGAAGCAGCTAATTCCTCTGACTTTGGCAATGCTGAAATAAAGGCTATTTGAAGTCATCCAGTTGGAAAAATAACACTAAGGCTCTAGAAGAGAGTACAGAAGAAGTAGAAATGGTGGAACTCTAGGACTGTAATTACTGCAAGTGGTCAGGTCAGCTTAAGAAAGGGTCTGTCTGGGATCCCTGTCCTAGGCACCCCTGCACGGGCTTGGAGGAGGCAAGTAGCGGGGAGGGGAGGACAAGACAGCAGAAGGCATAAAAACTTGGTTGCTGATGCATGAATAAAATCTTCAGTGTTGAAGATTTATCTGGTGATTCAGCCTCTATTCATCTTTATGATATGTTAGTACCAAAGGTTTTAAAGGAAAGGTACTATGCACATTAAAGATTCTATTTAGCAGGGGCTACAGAAGACCCGACCATCTCTCTCTTAGCACGTCCCCCCACCCCCCGCCCCAGGAATAACCATTTCATGATTTCAGGCTTTCCTATGGTCTGTTTTGTACATTTACAGTTTGGCCAAGCCTTCTGACATTCTCAGGGTACTATTCTGTGGGGGATAAAAAGCTAATTTGAGTTTTCTGCTATTCAACGTTTTTTTTTCCTTATAAAATCATCTTGTATCTTCCCTCCTCACAAAATTCTGGCAATCCAGATATTGTTGAGATCCTTTATAGAGAACTGACCTTTCCAGGTTGTTAAACTCTTTCAGCTCCTGGAAAAATAGATTACTTTAGATGAGGTCTAAAGGGCTGATGGAAGTCTTAAACTTACTACAATTCCCACAAGTAATGATTGTTATAGAAGCCTTTCACTGGCATCGTTGTTCAAATGAATAACTGAGGGTGAGGGGAGAATAGACTCATTGGGTTGTTTGCCCTCATGCATATGAATTCATAAAACCAAAGACCTGAAGGGGCGAACATTATGAAATCAAAACCTCCATTCCCCCAGCCTCCAGGGAACAGTTCATTCAAATATCTCAAGATAGAAAGTCGACTGTACTTCACAATCTCCATAAGAAACTCTGACACTTCCTGTAATAATACATCCCAGTGTCATACCAATCCTTACAGACAGGTGATTTGTCATGGAATCTAACTTGAAGAATTCCAAAACTAGGCTAAAAATATTATTGTCTGTTTTTCTCACTTGTGTATCCCTAGTTTCTTAAGAGAATGATTGGCATCTGGTAGGCACTGACTAAATATCTTTTGAATAAATAAATGGATAACTGAAAAAGTAAATAAAAATTAAGCTACACAGTAGAGAAGACGACGTGATTGTACAAGTTACCAAGTCTGATTGAGAACGTATTCTGTGTTTAGTGCTATTTAGACACCGTATGGAATTTGAAGATGTAAAATGGAAGAGTCCATTAACCCCAGGTGTTGACTATTTCTCACAGTCAAATAGGGGTACGTCCACTTTCGCAAGTAAACACAATTCAAGGCAGATTACAAATGATGCTCTCACTGTAATCCAAAGTATAATGAGGTAGCATGAAGGAAGATATGTGTTTGTACTAGGATAAATAAAGATGGCCTTCAGGTAAAGATCATGAACACTTTGGCATTCCTGGTAGGATTGACGTTGAAGGCCCCGCCCACAATAGGGGCATATAGGCAGGAAAAATACATGATTGGATCCAGAACCATTGACTGTCTGGTGTGTCTTAGGGTCATGTGTGTCTGCTGGTGGTAGTGATAGAGGTGGCAAGAGCAGGTGAGAATGAACTGGAAAGTTTTGCTCGGGCCCCAGAGAGTTCAGAGTAGAAAAAGATCATTCATGTCACATACCACCACATGTAGGCACCATGAAATCTGGAATGTGTGTCCATTTTATCTACAATTCTACCTGGGGCCCCTGGAATAGTGCCTGGAAATAGTGGGTGCTGGATAAATATTTGCTGAGTGAACATAAAATACTATTGCTCTATGGATGGCAATCATAAACCGTGCCTTTGTGAACTGTTCAACTCTTATTTTCTCTGTCAAAGAGACAAAATTCAACCTGAGAGAGGTAGAATAATTATGAATAAAGGACATTTAAGGTCAAGACAGTAAAATAACATCTAACTCCTTGAAACAATTTCAATATTTTTGACTGTTTAAAAATGATGTATTTGGGTACTGAAATTAATTTCAGATATAATTTCACAATTATTATCAATAATTTTTGAGAACTCATGGAGAACAATAAAGGTGACAGGAAAATGTATTGGCTTATATTGGCCTAATTCTTAAAAGCAAATTCTACCAAGGAACATACAAAATTTTGGTTCCTGGCTAAATTCTAGAACTCTAGATTATTATTATTAAGCAGTTTTGGTGTTTTTTTTTTTGTTTTTTGGGGTGTTTTTTTTTTGTATGTGTTTGGGGTTGTTTATTGCAGTAGTTAGCCTGTGCCATTCTTAGCTGGAAGGTGGTTGGAGAAGAAGCTATGGATGAAGGACGGGTCACAGATCTAAGTGAGTTTTAGCTGTGCACTTTCAGAGCAACGTAGCAGCAGTAAAATCAGCCTTGTGTACAGTCATTGGAAATGAGGTAGGTCTTCTAGTCCAGTGGCAATTAATCAATCAGTAAGACAGTAATCAAGTTGTAAATGGCCTAGATTCTGCAAACATGGACCGTGGCTGTGAAAACAAGGATAATCACTAGTTGGAAATTACCACTGAAATCGTAATCTGACAAATGCATACGTACTTAGTACCAACAAACAGAAGTTATAGTCAGACTAATTTAAATTAGTTCCCAACATAGTTTCAAATGTGCAACCAAGGCTTGGCCACTCACAAAAGTCCTACATTACAGGGTTATTTTCAGGTTCAAATAAGTGAATTCTTGGAAAGTGCTGAGACGAATGCCTGCTACAGAGTGAGGACTCAATTACTAGTCGTAGTGCAATAAAAATTAAACATCTTTTAAATAAAACCTTCATAAAAATTTTACTTGTCACGAGAAAATGATAAACATCTTACTTTTCATTAATTAAAAAATGGGAAAAAGCAGCGGTGAGAAGATTTGTTGATTTCTATAATTCATTCATATATTTAGGCAATGAATACTTATTGTCACCTTCTATCTGCTAATATTTCCCTAGATACTGGGACAGGAAGACAATTAAGAATATATTTATTCTTAAGAAGCTCAATCTAGTGAGGCTCTCATAGTAGCATGTGTAAGCCTTAAAAAACTTTATTGCATATATCAGATTCATTATTATCTCTGTTAGATTGTAAGCTCCTTGACAGCCAACCTATTTTCATCTTTTTATTTCCACCTTTTTTATTTCCATCTTTCCATCTTTGACAACTAGAACCTACCACCTAATACACAATATATGAATGGTGACTTCTGATCACATCAAAATAGACTCCAGTTATAAATACCTTGAAATGCAGAATATAATACAACAAACATTCTTTTACATGCAAAGCTGAGCTTACAAGGCAGAAATGAAATCCTCCAGCTGCCAAGATCAGAGATGGATTGGGAAACTAGAGCCATAAGCTCAGGCATTGATGCTGTAGCTACTGTGGGTGACAGTGCCGGTCTCAGCAATGAAGGACTTGGGCTTTAATGCCAAGAAGAACAGGGGTGAACTACCAAAGAATGGACTTCATAAAGAAGAAAATTGAGGGGCGCCTGGGTGGCTCAGTCGGTTAAGTGTCCGACTTCAGCTCAGGTCATGATTTCACAGTATGTGAGTTCAAGCCCCATGTCAGGCTCTGTGCTGACAGCTAAAAGCCTGGAGCCTACTTCCAATCCTCTCTCTCTCTCTGTCTCTCTCTCTCTCTGCCCCTCCCCCACTCATGCTCTGTCTCTCTTTGTTTCTCAAATATGAATAAACATTTTAAAAAAAGAAGAGGAAAATTGAATCCAGAGAAATGACTGCTAGTTAGGAACATGAGCCAAGAAGTTGTTATAAATAAGTATTGGTTGTATAAATTATTATCTATAATGTTTAATCTGGGGGAGAAAAGAAGCAAGGTGACTTAAGATATCAATACAAATAGTATGTAAGATGGAGGAAAAGATGTGTGCTGGAGGAAGAGAGAGAGAATGGTCAAATTTGGACTTTTTTAGGCCAAGTATACAAACTAAAAATTTAAATGTAATCGTCAATAAATAGATTTTATAAATTCTAAGCCAGGAGGGAATAAAAAAAGAAGAAAATATATTTGATAAAAGTCAGAAAAGAAGGTAAGGAAACAAGAAACATGGTAAATTGAAAGCACTAAGTAAGGTGGTAGAACTAATCCCAATTACAGTTTTTAAATAAAATAAATTTACAATGAGAAAATAGAGATTTTGAGATTGGATTTCAAAAATGTAGGATATCCTATTTAAAGAGACATAACAAAAGGGCTCAGAAATTCTGGAATAAATGTAGAAAAAGATAATATGAGGCAAATAGCAAATCAAAAGGAAGTTGATATATCTATATTAATATCAGAAAAAAACACATACATTAAGCATTATCTTAAATGTATGTAATATATTATGAGGTCAATTATAGGGCTTATCTAAGTTACATTTGGAATATAAGTTTTTATTCCAATGATGAGGAATTACCATTTTTCAGAGCAAAGATCTTAGATTCATGATTCCATCTGGGCATGAATTATGGTCAAATATGCTAATATTAATAACAACAGCTAGCAGAAAATAACAATGATAGCATTATCTGCCAGCTACTTTATAAGTGTATTTTATAATTTCAAGTTTAAACAATCATCTGAAATATTTACTCTCACTAAACTCCCATTTTAAAGAAAAACTGAGGTTTAGGGAAATTAAGAGCTTTTTCTCAGTGACATGAGCCACCCTGGAGTCAAATCTAAGCCTGAGACATCTTGCTTTTATCCTGGATGCTCTGTGACCTTGGTTGGCACAGAAACATCTTGATAGATAGGTGAAGAGCCTTGGAGACAGATGAGGACAGCACGAAGTGGAAGTGAAGATCCCATGCACTGGGTGCTGTGACTAGATGTCCACCAGTGAGTCATCCCAACAATGTGAGCAGACCCGAGAGACAAGGACCTTGCACTTTTAGAGTTCCTCATTTTGGATGGGGGACTCAGAACGCTGGAGTCCCAGAGGCCATGGATGGCTCCTAGGATGGAAATCTTGAGCGCCGGCAGTAAAGTCATTTTGTTCTGAGACATCTTAACCACCCCTAGGGCCACCACCAAGAATTGTTCCCTGTGTGAGGGCAGTTGGACAAGGGATCTATTTCCTGGGCATAAGGCTTCATAATCCCCAGGAGGAAGGGATTCCTTTTTTGAATCTCACACAGAGACTGAATGGGCCAGGGGCATTTCCAGCTGTCCCTTTTAACCCTGCGAGCCCAAGTACCAGAGATATATCTGAATCCTAGTTTTCCCCACACATACACTTCTTTAGGGTCTATAAAATCTGTTTTGAAGACTTGTCTCTGCAGCATGCCTAGAAAAGTCTGCTTCAGTGATAATATCTTAGAAACGAATGTCTTCTGATTGGCATAAACCCATTCAGGCCATTCCAGTCTTCCCAGTGCAAGTGTCCAGTATGCTTGAAATGATGGCTGTCTCAGACAGCCGTGAGTGTCACTGAAAGCATCCTTACCACCCATCATTCCACGGGCGAGGGATGTTTAAATGCCTCATGCATCTGGCCTCTTCTCCTGACCCCATTTTCCAGGCCGGGGTATGAGCCACACCATTGACACTTGAAAGCCCTTTTAGCATTTCAACTTGTAACTTGAAGGTTATGTGTTTTCCCACTGAGCCCAAGTTCAGCACTTGTCTCTCTTGTTCCACCACATACAGTCCAATGCTTGTTTTACTTACATGTACAGCAAAACCCTGGTTTGTGAGCATAATTTGTTCCAGAAACATGCTTTTAATCCAAAGCACTTGTATCTCAAAGTGAATTTCCCCAAAGGAAATAATGGAAACTCAGATGATTCGTTCCACAACCCAAACATATCCATATAAAAATGACTACAATACTGTAATATAATACCAAATAATAAATAAAATACAAAATATAAAGAAAAATAAACAAATTAACCTGCACTTACCTTTGAAAACCTTTGTGGCTGGTGTGAGGGAGACAAGAGAGAGGAGGCTTATTGTGTAGGACAACTTTCGCTGTCACTAACAGAATCATTGCTATCTGTTGGCTCAATGGAATCTTTTTGTTCATGGGGGCCATTGTATATGCTCGCATGGATGTTAACTACAGTACAGCCTTAACAAGCTCCTCAAATACTGTATTAATGTCACTGGCAATAAGGAGGCACTTATTAATGTCACTGGCAGAGGAAAGGGTCTATATCTGCAGGCAGCCTGATCTAGAATGAAGTAAAGCATTCCCAAGCTCACTCTTGTATGGAAAAGCAAAGGATTGTCCATCGGTGCTTTGAAGTGACAGAAGCTACACTAGTGCCTTGGGCACCTTCCAACGTTCTGAATAATCACAGATTTCTGCCAAACACTGAAGCCTGAGACCAAAAATCCAAGTATAGGGGATGACATCTCACAATCCTGCAGTAAGAGAGAGAGAGAGAGACAAAGAAAGAAAGAGAGAAGAACCATTGGCTCAGTTGTGATCATGTGACATTTGGAATCATGTACTACTCATATTGCAAGACATCACTTGTATATCAAGTTAAAATTTATTAGAAATGTTTACTCATCTTGTGAACACTTGCAGAAGAAGTTACTGGGCAATCCAATGTTTTACCATATTTGCCTTCATAATTTATCTGACTTGGGAGGTCAGAGAGGGTAATGTCATTCACTAATTCAATAACCATATGCCTGGCCCTCTTCTAGATTCTGAGGATCCCATGGCAAACCTAGCAGTCAAGTTTGCACTGAGCTTGCCTGTAAATTACATGCAAATGCATACTATGAGGTGCTGATAAATGCTAAGTAGGAAAATAAAGTAAGGCAAGGCAGATTAGGGAGAATTCGGGTGGGGGATGTTATTTTACATTGAGTATTCAGGGAAGGTCTTCCTAATATTTGGCAGAAAGAGAGAGCTAGGGAAAGAGCGAGCAGAGTTAGGTTATGTGGAACGTGTAGAATCTGGGGAAAGAGCATTCTAAGCAAAGATAAAAATCACCAAGGTCCTGAGGCAGGAGCCAGGCTGGCATTTTCGAGCAAAGGTAGGGAAGCCAGGGTGGCTGTAAGAGAAAGAGAGATGAGAGTGTGGAAGCAGAGAGCTAGTAGGGAGCCGAGCATGGGAAGAACATCTGGGTATAAGGGGCTGTTTCAGCATTGCATTTCTAGCTTGAATGTTGAGTCTGAAGTCAGTTTTTGCAAGGCTGTTTTTTCATCTTTGATTTCCCTCACTAATAAGGTGCAAAGCCATGGAATATTCGAATGGAGGAGTAACAAAACCTGATTTAGCTCTAAAAGATCCCTCTGGCAATAGCTGTGTTTATATCCTCCACTGAATGAAGCATAATGTTTTCCATATAGTAGGCTTATTAAATAAATACATTAAATTAAAGAGAAATTTTGATTTTCCAGGATCATTTCTAGGCACTCTTATTCTAGATTTACAGCAACAAATACACGGATATTTAAAGTGGCTCCAAATAGTTACTATTGACATGAAATAAATAGTAAACACCAAAATGAAAATAATGGAGTCTGATTCTTCTATTTTTTTTGTCCTTCATTCCTTATTTATAATGTAGTCAGATTGTTCCGGGAGATAATAAGATGCATTTGAGCTGAATAAAAGTATGACATCGGATTACAGGAGCTTGTGTTCAGTTATTTTAAAGTCTGAGGTACATTATAATTAAGCCAAAGAATAAAAGGTAGAACTTCAATGCATATCTGAAAAATAATGTAATCTTCACTATCAGTGACCATCAGTTTTGGAAATATTGCTTGTTTATTTTTTATTATTTTATTGATTGTTTCTTATTTATGTCAAAGATAGAATTTGAGTAGAAAATTATTTCTTTTCTGCTTTCATTGAATCAGGATGATATACCAGCATACCAAAATCTTTTCTCTCTTTTATTTTTGACTTTTTGGTGTTTTTTTATTCCTGGACACTTAGGAAATTTATTGGAACTGAAAGTAAAATATGTGTGTCCCAGGAAGGTTGTTAGAAATTGTGATAATGCTTTCTTTGGACTCCAGTCTAAATTGCCTTTTAGTGGCACTTTTTTCTCCACATGTTACAGTACAGTTGACCTCTGAACAACGAGGGGGTAGGGATGCAGACTCTTCGTGTACTCAAAATGCCACATATAACTTTTGATTCCCCCAAAACTTAACTACTGATAGCCTGCTGTTGACTGAATCTTTAACCGATAACGCAAACAGTTGTTTCACACATATTTTGTATTTTGTATGTATTATACACTGTGATCTTATGATAAAGTAAGCTAGAGAAAATGTTGGTAAGGACATCAGAAGAGAAAATACATTTGCCACTTATAGTACTGTACTATAAAAACAATCTATGTATAAGTGGCAGTGCAACGATGTGTTGCTCAAGGGTCAACTGTATTCTCAAAATATTTTCTTTTAATTCAACCCGTATTGATTTGCACATTTTGAATGTTTAACTATCTTATACGGCAGGAGTGCAGATAGAAGGTTAATGAAAAAGCCAGTGTTAGAGATCCAGCCGTCCAGTGTTCTTCAGCAAAAGAAATGTTAAAACAAGAAACATTCAATTAGATTTCAAGATGGCTTTGTCAAAAAACATGCTGCCAATAAACTGTGGAAATGCAAACAACAGACTGTTGGAGCCAAGAGGAAAGAGATAAGGTCTGAAAATTGCTGACTGTGCTAAAAAAAGCTGAAAGGATTAAAAGGAATAAAAGCATTTTCAAATATATTGAAAAAGAGAGATAGAGCACCAGAAAGTAGGACTGCAAATGAATAGGGAGGGAGAAATCCATGTTAGCTAAAGTGGTTCAAGACTGAACTGCTTTTAAAAATCTGAGTCTGACAAGGCAAACACACTGTGGGCAATTGGGACATAATGAAGACCCAGTTTATTAGAAAATAATTTAGGCAGCTGGTGGTGTTTCTGCATTCTGATGGAAAGAACTTAGAATCCCCAAACATACCTGCCGCTACCTGTACTAAAATGTCTGTAAAGTAATTTGCAATCTAAGCTGCTACCTTTATCCCAAAGTGAAGTCTGATTCTGCCTTCAGCCCCTGAACACCTCCATGAAATTAAAAAATCACATAGAATGTATAAAGTCTCAAAGGACTGATAAAAATACCCTGATACCAAGGCTATGAATTTTAACCCTACTCTGGCTATCGGCTCCCTCAATGTCACTGTAGATCTGTCTACATATGTTCTCTGATCGATAATAAGGATGATTATACTCACCTACCAACAGTATGTGACTCAAGAAAGTTTAGCATGTGTCATAAACAATGTGTTTGTATAATAGATCACAAGAAAAGAGAATAGATTCAAGTCAGTAAGAATTCGGTTGTGAAGTTCAGTTACCCCATAGAGGCAATGTGCATAAGCGACTAAGTGCATAGTGTGTGGAGACAACTACCTAAGTGTGAATCCTCTTCTTAGTGCTTGCTGGCTGCGTGACTTAAGGCAAATGATTTAACTGCTCTGGACCCTCTTTTCCTCATTTGTAAAAGATAAGACATTGTGCTCAATATTTTCAATTATTATCATCAGAGCAAAACCTTCCTAGACTTATAAAGAGAATTCTGGATTTCCAAAGTTATATTTGTGCAAATGAGCTTACAAGAGTTGGACTTAGAACATGTTTAAAGAGTACAGTATCTATCAATAGAAGGTGAGCTAATGCAATATAAAAAATAAGTGTTGTGTAGCCTTGCATATGTAAAGATTAAGCACTGGACATTGCCTTATCATTTGTTTGGAAGGAGAATTGGAAAATGCATGAAAAATCAGTCATGTTTAGCAACCACAAATGGACCATGAGCTCATAAAACTCAAAGAAATCTTGAAAAGTCAGTTAATTGGGTATTAATTTAATCCATATTGGAGGCATTGAATGCTGTGTATTTGTCTTTCCCATCCTTACATATTCAGGAAGATAGTGCTGGACACATTCCATAATGATCAGTTCAGTTGTTCAAGGATACCCAGGGTTAGAGGTGGAGCAGGGTTCTTGACCCAGGTTCTGACATTTCTGTTGGTCACAGCTCATACACTCTGTGATTGGAAACCACTTTTAAAAAAATGCAGGAAAGAGGATTCCTTGCTAATGAGAACAGAAGCCATAGTTGACCGCAGAACTTGAAGGGTCACTCTCAGAGCTCTGGGACGAGCAAAAGTTACCCAGAATGCAGTATTTACATGAATTAGACTAAACCATTATTGAGCTTTTCACCAATTGCCAGATGCTGAGAAAGAGCCTGGTCATTTGAAGGGCAGTAAGATAAAATTTCTGTCCTGGGGAAGCTCAAATTCTGAAATAGCATTATATCAGAAGTAGGATCAGAAACATTCATTTATTCAACATATATTTATGGAAGTTCTATGTAGCAGGCACTGGTCTGGACATCAAAAGCAGGAACAAAACAGATATAGGTCCATGACTTTATTACATTTGCTTTCCATTGGTGAAGGAGGGAGCCAGGTGGTAAATAGTAACATGATTGCCTCTATTGTAAATGTGGGATTTTAATGTATCGAGGTGAATGAGTGCCGATATGGAGAGGCTAATGCCATTGTAAGATATATATATATATATATATATATATATATATATATATACACACACACACACACACACACACATATATACATGTACATATATTTAAGTTTATTTACTTATTTATTTATTTATTTATTTATTTATTTATTTATTTATTTATTTTGAGAGAGAGACACACAGAGAGAGAGAAGGAGAACTCACACAAGAGCACCCATGAGCAGGGGAGGGGCAGACAGAGAGGGAGAGAGAGAATCCCAAGCAGGGTCTCCACTACCAGTGCAGAGCCCAACTCAGCGTTCGATCTCACAAATTGTGAGATGCTGACCTGAACAGAAATCAAGAGTTGAATTCTCACTTGACTGAGCCACCGAGGTGCCCGGAAAGAATATTTTTGTTACTTACATTTCCTGAGAGGAGGGGATACACTATGCCATTCAGGGCTCAGGGGGAAGCACCAGTGCCAGCCAGAGGCAGAAAAGGAGCATGGGAAAAGCCCAGGTGCGTCCTTTATTGTGTTTTCCATAGGAAAGTCAAGGCAGAGCAGGGTTTGGCTAGCTGGAATAATTCCAGCAAGCTTTGGGGCTTACAGATTTTCCTAATGGCTCTCTGGTACCTTGTCCTGAGTTTATTTAGGGCCAAAGAATATTGTTTGGCCATGTAAGGATTCAAGGAGATGGCGGGGGTGTGGGCTTTGGATTGATTAGTTTGCATGTGAAAGACCCCTGGACAAGGACTCTGCTAGTCTAGGAATTGTCTAAACATGAGAAGAGCAAGTTTCTTTCCAGTCAGTGAGTCCACAAATGCCAGATCAAGAATACAGAAAATAGGAAAATATATGTACTATGATTCACCCTGTGAAGAATGGATGATGAGTAGACAAATACAGAGTCTAAGAAAACATAGAACAATGATAAACAAGTAGAATCATCCAATGTATTGTAAGGTGATAAATGCTACAGAAAAAAAAAAAAGAAAAAAATAGAGCTTGCCTTGGGACTTAGGGAGTCCTGGTGGGAGGCATATGAATAGATTGCAGTGTTAAATAATTTGGTTGGGTCTCATTAAGAAGGTGAGATTCAAAAAAAGACCTGAGCCAAAACTTGCTTCTAAATAGAGATGTTCATATTTTAGGATTATAGCAGTTACTGAAATTTAACACACCCATGTTAAATTGTAAGTCATTTACTTATTCATTCAGTTGGCTCTCAGATATTAAACAAATTAAGCATTACTAAACAGATAACAATGGCGAGCTAAAAAAGACATAGACTGCCGTCTAAAAACTTAACATCTAGTTGAGGAAACAAATATTGATGTCATGAACTCACAAATAAATGTTTAATTACAAGTGGAAAATAGCTACACAATTTAAGGGAGCCTGTAATAAATGTGTTTGATCTAGTTAGGGAAGTTAGGGAAGCCTTTACTGAGATCTGAATTATAGTGAGGTATTGACTAGGCAAAGAAGAAAAAGAAGACTATCCAGGTATAGAAAATATCATATGCAAAATCCCTGAGATGGAAGATGTTTGAGAAGTGGTGAATGGAAAGAGCAAGGTAGAACACGGGGCAGATGAGGCTGTAGGGGTGTGTAGGGGGAGGCTGGGAATCATGCAGGTCCTTCAGGCCACATTAACAGTAATACATTTTCAGGGTTCTTTGGTGGTTCAGTTGGTTAAGCATCCAACTCTTGATTTTGGCTCAGGTCATCATCTTACGGTTTGTGGGACTGAGCCCCATGTTGGGCTCTGGACTGATGGCCATGGAGCCTGCTTGGGATTCTCTCTCTCCATCTCTCTCTCTCTCTGCCTCTCCCCTGCTTGTGCTCTCTCTCTCTCTCAAAATAAATAAATAAACTTTTTTTTTTAAAAAAAAGAAAGTTCTATAATTTCCAGAGAACAATGGCCAGTGAAGGAAGGACTTTAAGCTGGGATATCTAACATATGACCTGATTTGGCTTTGAAAATGGATGTAGGTAGGACAGCGAGAAGTTGGAAGTCCAGGTGAGAGATAATGATAGCCTGGAACAGAGAGTTGTGGGGCAGACAAGAGAGAAAGAATGGTTTGGTGATGGATTAGATAGAGCAGTGATGAAAAATGAGGCATCAAGGGTGCCTTCTGGTCTCTAGTGCTTGTGGTGGTGCCATTCATCAAGACAGAGGGCACTGGGGGCGCCTGGGTGGTGCAGTCGGTTAAGCGTCCGACTTCAGCCAGGTCATGATCTTGCGGTCCATGAGTTCGAGCCCCGCGTCGGGCTCTGGGCTGATGGCTCAGAGCCTGGAGCCTGTTTCCGATTCTGTGTCTCCCTCTCTCTCTGCCCCTCCCCCGTTCATGGTCTGTCTCTCTCTGTCCCAAAAATAAATAAACGTTGAAAAAAAAAATTTAAAAAAAAAAAAAAAAGAAAGACAGGGGGCACTGGAAGAGGATCAGGTCTTATGATGAAGATCAAGGAATTGATGTCAGACACTATGTGATCGAGATTCCTCTGAGATATGTTTGAGGAACATTCAAGTAGGCAGTTGGTTTTAGGGCTCTGATCTGAGGAGGGATGCAGCCTAGTGATACACATTTGGGAGGAATTAGTTTATACATGTAATTAGTATATAGGAATGAGTTTATACATAGGCTTGGGTCACCTTTCCAGGAGGGAGAACATAGAGTCAGAAGAAAGACCATCTGAAGCCTGGAGGACCGAACACTTCTTTACCTGAGTAGAGGAGAATGAAACTGCAAAACAAAACAAACAAACAAACAAACAAACAAACAGACAAAAACAAAAGTAGGCATCCAGTGTTCTTTAGGCTGCAAACTTCGAGGTCAGCCCAGGAGAAAGCATGGATACATGAAGAATATCTGCCCTCTGATTAAACTGATTAGACCTGCTTAGAGCTCCTTTTTCAGATTCAAACTCTGAGCCTCTACCCTCACCCAGGAAACCCCCGCTGAATCCTAAACTTTCTGCCTATTACCTGAAACATCCCATTGCTCATAAATGAGACCTTATTTAAAAGCCTTCTCTCTATGGAGGCAGGCAGAGACAAAGTCTGTGGGCCCTGGAGCAAACCCTCTTTTCTCTCCCCTGCAGGCCATTCGAGATAAAAGAAAGGAGGAAAGACTAACGCTGTGCCCGTTGAACATTTCCAGCCTCTTGACCTATCAAGGAACTCTTTGTTTGTCTCTCTGCTTCCTATTGGGGGCTGTATAAGTTGGACATTAAAATACAGGCTTTATAGGTAGACAAGACCTGGTTTAAATCCCAGGTCTACAATTAATTTGACTATGTGAAGCTTGGATTTCTTCATGAGTAATATGAAAGTGATCATACCCACCTGTTAGGTTTATTATGAGGATTACAGAAGATGATATAGACTGTAGGGGAAGAAATGTTTTCCTTTCTACCCTTCTAGGTTCTGTGGCTGGTCCAATAATTAAATTGACATAGATAGATACAAAGAAGAAAAAACATGCATTTGATTAGTACATACACATGGGAATTTCACAAAGATAGGAGACTTCCAAAGACAGCCAGATAATCGAGACTTCTATACCATCCTGAGCTAAGGGATGTGTGGGGTTTGGGACTTCTAGGTGAGGGAGAAGGCAATTGAAGGAATGTGGGGGGTAGAAGAATGGTAAACAGAGGTTGCCTTGCTATGTAGATCAAGTCACTCAGGTGAAAAAAAAGATGTCATCTCTGGGAGTTGCTCTCCCTGGAACAGGTACCATTCTAAGAGAAATTCCCTTTATAAATGTAGATTTCCCTCAAATATGGGGACATTTATACTTTCTTTTAGGCCGTTAAGGGGGAGATAAGAGCTTTTCCCTAGTCAACGGGGTGTTGGTTGCCCTCAACTCAAAATAATCCACATAACAAAGTGGTAAATTTAGGCGTAGCATATTCTGAATCCCTTCAAGGTAAAGTGTTTTAGTACAGTACTGGAACATGGCATGTATTCAATACACGAAAACTATGGCTTTATTTATTCTTGACACGCACTCTGATTTCTCACCATTTTTAGTCAGTCTGAGAATCACCACCATTATAGAATTGAGAGATAATGTAAAACAAAAAGTCAATATGCTCTCAAACTGTAAAATTTTATGGAAGAGGAAAAAAAAGGAATCCCATGGAAGCCTAAATATTTATTTGCAGCAGATTTATTAATCTCATAGTATTACCCACAGGCTCACATGCATCTAAACCTGCTTCTGCACATGTATGCTTCCTGCACAAGAATGTCATGGTTACACTATCCATCCAAAGGGGCTTTGACATAGGTCTCTGCAGACAATTTCATTGTAAGATCTCTAACCCTAGATCCTCTTGATATCTCTTTTAGGAAATACAAGAAGTTTTCTTTGCTCTTTCCATGTAACTTGTTTATCATTCTATGGATGATGACTTTTTAAAATTTTTTAAATGTTTATTTATTTTTGACAGAGAGAGAGACAGAGAGACAGAGAGACAGAGCATGAGTGGGGGAGAGGTAGAGAGAGAGGGAGACACAGAATACGAAGCAGGCTCCAGGCTCTGAGCTGTCAGCACAGAGCCCAACGTGGGGCTCGAACCCACAGACCACGAGATCATGACCTGAGCCTAAGTCGGACGCTCAACCGACTGAACCACCCAGGTGCCCCTATAGATGATGATTTTACCATCTGACATTCAACAGTGTCAAAGTCTGTTCAATCTTGCTTGAATCTATTAACCAACGCTTGGCCAGTGCTGGGATATGACTGAAATCTGGGAATTTCCTGAGCCTTGTTCAAGCTGGTCCCAAGTTTGTCATTCATTCTTTTCTAGTCAGATTTCAATGTCAAGAATTGATATGCTAAATCATGTTTCCAGGTGGTCTCTGAAAAACCATTAATTCTTTCCCCAAACTTCCATGATTGACTGTTAGTATAAGTACAGTTGTTAAATTACGATTCCCTAACCATTACTGATAATTGGTAATGTTTTTATAGAGGTAATTGTTATTCTTAACTTTGCTCTGATTTATGATCAATAATTGTTTACCATTGCATTTATAAAATTAATAGTAAAATGGCCCTTGAAACAGTTTGATCTAGATGTATCAGTCATTTCTTCTTCAATGTAGTCTTCCTGGTAGAAGCTCTAATGAATCAAGTGTGACCTTTGTAGGAGAAGACACATAGGATAGTGTTTCATTGATTTACAATTTCATTTTAAGCCCCTAAACCTCTCTTTCAAACTGATTAACTGCTTATGAAACAGCTGTTTTATTTCCTTTCCTCACATGTGCCCAAACTCAATGAAGCCATCTTTGGGTAGTGACATAGTCTTAAATGGGACCCACAAAAGTAATAGAGAGGAGTCTTTCTCCAAAATAGTTAGGCCTTATACCTGGTGTCAGAACTCTTCAGCATATAACCTTGTATAAATCACTTGACCACTCTAGGCTTCATCAATAAACAAGTACGAGAACACTTCTTCGTACAATCATCTGAGATTTATGGAAGCTCTTCTTTGCTAAATGTAAGTTTTATAAACTGCAAGGGCCTTATACAACTGTAAGTTGTTATTAGCCAACTTTCTTTTTAATCAATACATCGGGAATTTAAATTACACACACACACACACACACACACACACACACCATTGTAATCTCTACATGTTTGTTTGTTTGTTTGTTTGTTTTTAATTTTTTTTTCAACGTTTATTTATTTTTGGGACAGAGAGAGACAGAGCATGAACGGGGGAGGGTCAGAGAGAGAGGGAGACACAGAATCGGAAACAGGCTCCAGGCTCTGAGCCATCAGCCCAGAGCCCGACGCGGGGCTGGAACTCCCAGACCGCGAGATCGTGACCTGGCTGAAGTCGGACGCTCAACCGACTGCGCCACCCAGGCGCCCCTCTCTACATGTTTTTTATTAGTTCCTTTACTAAATACCTGTGTTGCCTTCTGGTACAGATACAAATGAACTAATAGAACACATACACACATGGGATTCTCCCCAGTAGAGCTTCCCAACAAAGCTTAACTACAAAGAAATTCAGAGAAGAAGGTGAACCTGCTCTATAATACTCTTTGTGTCTATTCTAGATTTTTGATTAGCGCATTGCCTTATGTCAGTTATTTTTACCCCAGCTTCTGGAGACCTTAAATCTAACCTCTTAGATTTTTCCCTACTATTAGCCTTCCAAATGCAGTCACTTTTTTGGTATGATATTGCCTGTGAATTAAGAACAAGATGATGCTCAATATTATCAACAATTATTTAATTTCTTGTATTTTTTACATTCATCTTTCCTCATGTGCTTTATCTCTTTATACCCCTTCTCTTCCTAGCACCTCATATTTGGCTAATGCTTAGCACATTCTCTTTGGAATAGAGTATTATGGAACTGGAACCTCAAAAACAATAATTTAATGAGGTATGAAATTCAGGAACAGCTATTAGCAATTTTTTGTATGAATAAAGAATCTTAGTTTTGCCTCCTTTTGTTTTCCCCACACTGGCAGAATGGAGATTGGAATCCCCTTTGTTAACCTCAAAATTATGTTTTTAGCTAGATACAACTTTGGGCTAAGATACTTTACCTCTCCTTGTTTTTTTTTTTTTCCTAATTTATGAAAATAAGGGGGTAGATTTGATGATCTAGAAGGCCCTTTTAGTGCCTTTATCTTAACGTTGGGTTCTAAGTCATAAAATATTTACTCTACCCCTGTGTGTAGTGCTTCTAACTCTAAAGACACAAAGAGTCATAAAGTACCCTCCCTAATCTACCAAACTTCATAATCCAGCTGGAGGGTTAGCAAATGCTAATGTGAAGATAAAGAAAGATTCAACGTCAAACTTGCTAACTCCTCCATGACCCACACACAAAAATAAGTCTTATGAGTGTGGACAGAAAGTCACTGTGTCTCCAAAGTATTGACAAATGGATTGACATCCAGACCTCACAATTTCAAAGTAAGGAAGACGTCCCTCAATTTAATAATGGCTACAGGACAATATTAAGAGGAAAAGAACAAAAGTTGTTTCTCCTGATAGAAGGGAAAAGCTCATATTAAAAAAGTCAATTAAAAGGAAGAAAAATATCAGTGGTAGAGGTGGTACTCATTCAGTTTAAAACTAATGTAGAGTGTATCATGAAAATCTATAGTAAAACATTTCAAACTTTTTTCACTTGTTTCAGGGTTCTGTATTCATTGAACATGGAATGAAAATAAAAATCAAAGCAAAGCTTTAAAAGGACAGAGATATGTAGGCTAATGGACAATTTGTCTGAGGGAATGGCTTTTAGGGCTGAAATTTCTCTGGTGTATTTTTCCTCAGAATTTAATGTTTTTAAAGATGGTGCCCTGTGAGTTACCATGACAACCTGTAGATATCATCTTTAGAAGGCTAAGGCTACAGATCTCAGCTCAAAGTATTGTATCCACACACTTTTAGAAAAAGCCTGTTGATGCACTTTGGATGGGCTGAACAACAAACACATGGAGTGCTTGCTGCTCTAACGGCTCATTTCTTTGAAATATTTTAACATGGCTGAAGCTACTTCTATAGTGTTGACGGACACCCTCCCTCTCATGTCATCGTTACCTTTAAAGTCTGAAGCATACTTCATTTTCAGCGCTTTGTTGAACTTCTACCAAGACAGGCAAATGTTAAGGCTAAAGCTCATTTCCTGTTTTACATGCTTCCTTCCAAAGACAGTAAAGATTCAAGTGTTGTTGGTCCTACTGCGATTTTAGAGCTGTTCTTTGTCATTGGGCTGTGTTTTCTCAGGATAGTATCCTTAGTCATAAAGCTGGGCAAAAAGCTGACAACTAATTTGCAGTTGCAAAGGAAAGGACTGGAGGGTACAGATGAGGTAAAAGTTCCCCAGGGCTTGGCTGGTTTCTGCCACCTTTGTAGTCCAAGGTGGCTGCCTGGGGCAGCAATGATTATGGACGCTGCTAAACAGTCACCTTCTTAGACAATCAAGTTCAGCAAATTCCCCCGGAAGGAATAATGATTGTGATCATATGTTGTCTATGTGTTTTTCACTGATTAACCATGGGATGGGACACGAAGATACTTAGTTGAGTAATTGAAAACAAATATCTTCAACTAGTTTAGGTAAATGAAACATTTTTTTTTTAATTTTTTTTTCAACGTTTATTTATTTTTGGGACAGAGAGAGACGGAGCATGAACGGGGGAGGGGCAGAGAGAGAGGGAGACACAGAGTCGGAAACAGGCTCCAGGCTCTGAGCCCGACGCGGGGCTGGAACTCCCGGACCGCGAGATCGTGACCTGGCTGAAGTCGGACACTTAACCAACTGCGCCACCCAGGCGCCCCGAAACATTTTTTTTAGAACCCGCTATTTAAAAAGATAATGATAATGCTCATTGCTTGGTGGGATTATTTTGTAAGCAGTCTGAAACTCAGACTGTCAGCTGCACTGAGGAGTGGCTAGGTGACAGCGTTCAGTGACATGAATTTGATTTTTTTCCCCAAAGTTTCATTGAGTACCCTCGCTTTGGCTAATAGGGCATTTCTTTGCATTTACGAGGACAGATTTGGAGTTTGAATATCACATGGGTAGCTGAACCTTCCCAGACCGGAAGCACCATATGGCTGTGTTCAAAATCATTTGATGGAATGTGATACATTGAAGTTCTCTCAGAGACTTAGTGTTTTGTAGTTTATGGCCATGGTAATCTCAGGCCTTAAGGATGTCAAATTATTTGGTGAGTATGAAATAATTTGCCCTAATTTTCAGTGATTTTTTTGGTTATGATTATGATTATGATTTTGTAGTGAAGACTGAATTATATAAACATTGAATACCCAATGTTTTATTTGTAAGAATAATCTTTATATATCACATGATTGCTCTGCAAGAACTTAATGAGAATAACAGAACAACCATAATTTAGTGTAATTAATGAAGTGAAAGTTCTTGTTAGGTCATTCAACTAATGTGACTGTTGAAGTAATTGGGCTGATTTTTATGGGCTTTGGTGTTGTCTTAGTATAAATGCATATTCCTAAGAGTTAATGGTAATTATGTTTTAAGCTTATGAGAATGCACTTAACAAATGATTTTCAAGGGTAAATTATCTTCACGAGGCAGAGGAAGATTGTGCTCACCAAATTCACTTAGGTAAATGAAGAAAGGCTTAAAGGAAAGTCTGCATTACATTTCAAAAAGTATTGATACTGAAAAACGAACAATGAATAAGTTAGAAGAATATATTTGAAATGATTTTTAAGACTCATCCTAGTGAAAGTTGTGTTCCCAAATTGACAAACATTACCATCACCAAATAAGGCGGAGAAGTATTAGATGAGATGAAGCTAATACCTGGGTGTCTTTCTCCTTCTCTCTTATCTTTCTCTGTCTCTCTAATAATGCTGCAAAACAATATGCAACATAATAGAGTAATTTTATATAAATTGGCCTGATGTAACAGAGGAAAAAGCATAGAATGAGATTATTGACAACACCAGTTTTTAATTCGTCACTAAAAATTTTACTTTGAATTGTAACAGGAACCATGATTTTTACATTATCACTCTTTCTAAATATTCATGAGAAATATCATTTGCAGTTATAAAGTGTATAGGCAATACATTTGCCATTGGCAAACTGAACATTTCTATCCTGTGAAAATGTTAACGGACTGACAATTGTTACTAGTGAGAAAGGAGAACAGATTCAGAGTTCATGGAAAAGAGGAGGAGCACTAGGGTTTGAAAAAAACTAAAGTCACATTTTTCCCCTTATAGAAGGAATACAGCTTTGTATTCAGTATTTGTTGTTTGCCTCCCCTTCCTGACAGCAGCTTGGATTTTTCTCTGGGAATCTGTGTCTTCCTAATTTTCTTTCCACTTGGTATGAGTAGGGCTTCCAGAGAGACTAGGGCAGAGCACGTGACCAGTGTCAATCAGTGCTTAGTGTTCTCCTACATGCAATTAGTTTATTTTGAACACATGACTTAAGGCAGACTGATCAGAATGGATCTTAGGAGTTTGGCTGTGCATGTGAACTTGAACCTAAAATATTCAGCCCCTAGAACGGGGACCTCAAGGGACAGTCTTTCTCAGAAGGAGTCAACACAGGAAGTATAATTTAGAAGAGAAATAGAATCCTGATAAACTACTTTCAGCCCCTGTATTTCGCCACCCTTGAGGCAATGCTTATCCCAGAACCACTGCATTATGAAAGCCAATAAATTTTCTTTATTTCTTAAGTTAGTTGGGCTGAGCTGTGGCAAATAAATCCTAATACATACATTGCTCCCCATGGGAAAATTGGAAAACACAGAAAGGTGCAAAAAAATTATAATCACCTTTCATTCAATTTTAATATATTTTCTTTTCTTATTGCTACATAAACAGAGGCAACTTTGGTTACAATTTTCATGTATTTTTCCATTTTTTATCCCTGCATGGACATAAAAATTTTAATTTTTATCAATTCAAGTTATTTTTATGTATATAGATATAGGTTTTTAACATACAGAGATATATATCACAAAATTAGAGTTATGATATATTAATACTTTTATATCCTTGTTCTCATCTAACATCGTGTCATGAGCATTTCCCCATTTCATTAACACAATTTTTAATGGTGGAATGATATTCCATAATATACACAAACTAACTAATTTAACTTTTCCATTATTTTTGGACATTTAGGTTATTTTCATTTTTTAAAAACCATGCTGTTTATGTTATTGGTAAGTAAATATTTGTCCAATTTTCTATTCTTTGGGTTGGTTTCCTTGCAGGGACATTATGGACCTTAAGTGGATGTATTTTTAAGGACTCTTGATATATATATCAAATTGGTTTTCAGAAAGTTTATACTAATTTATATTCCCGGGGCGCCTGGGTGGCGCAGTCGGTTGAGCGTCCGACTTCAGCCAGGTCACGATCTCGCGGTCCGTGAGTTCGAGCCCCGCGTCGGGCTCTGGGCTGATGGCTCAGAGCCTGGAGCCTGTTTCCGATTCTTTGTCTCCCTCTCTCTCTGCCCCTCCCCCGTTCATGCTCTGTCTCTCTCTGTCCCAAAAATAAATAAACGTTGAAAAAAAAATTAAAAAAAAAATAGTAATTTATATTCCCAAGAATTTTGCCAAACTAGGGCATCATTATTTCTTATCATATTTACTAATTTAATAGGCTCTCATACTGTTGTATTAGAATTTCTCTATTTTACTTTTGGGAGGTTGAATATTATTTTTTCATGTGCTATTGATCCTTCCATTTCTGTAGTGAATCGATATTGCTGTCCCTTCCGTATTTTTTTAAGTTTATTTATTTATTTTGAGAGAGAAAAAGAGTGTGCGTGTTCAGGGAGAGGCAGAGACAAAGAATCCCAAGCAGCCTCCATGCTGTCATGGAGGAGCCAGACTCGGAGCTCAATCCCACAAACCCATGAAGATTATGACCTGAATCGAAATCAAGAATTGGATGCTTAACTGACTGAGCCACCCAGGTGCCCTTTGCCCCTTTTCTTAGTTGTTGCATTTGAGTTGTTTTTATTTTTTTCTTAATGATTTTAGCCTCTTGTTTTTCAAAGTCAGTGATTGCAGTAAGTAATGTCGTACCATTAGCTATTTTGGTCCTTACTGGTCCATCACAAATAGAGTCCTTGGGACTGTCGACTGCCCTAATTCCAAACTAACCCTTGAATAGATGTTTCTTATCTAAAAGTAGCAACCAATTTGGCTTTCTCTAAAATGGAGGGTCAGGCAGCGAGTTTGGCACCAAAAGCTAAGACATGCAACTTCAGCATTGCCCATTGTTATTGATTTAACTGCACAAAGAAAATTTGTGTCCTGTTCATTATGCAGCATTGTAGCTCGCAGATGTGATTTTTATTTAAGGCATTTGTTCGGTGTAAAATCCTGCTGGAGGGTTTGAAACAACTCTTTCTTCCCATAAACTGTCATCTATCTGCTTGCAACTTTATTTACTAGAAAGAACACATTCTGTTTTCTGAGGGTGGTGTTGATTTTTCTTCCAGAAGAGCAGCGCCACACCTTGTCAGTTCTTACTCAAAAGGTTGTTTCCTCATATTTTGATGTTAGATCATTTCCCAGAGATGAGAGATAAGGAAACAACTTCTGAATACGAGTCTACAAAATCTCTGCTTTCAAAACCTGCTTTTATTGACTGAGTCAACTTGGCAGTGGATTTTATTACTGTATAGTGCAGAAATCTCAATCTAAAGAAGGAGGAGGAGCCGGGTAGGGGGGAGGAAAAGGGGAGTGAAAAAGTCTACTCGGTTAAAACTTTTATGAAAAGCCAAAAAAGTCTCAGTTCTGCTTTGCTTCTTCTGATGAAATCCTAATTGCTGACAAAGACTTGCTAATTTCACTATGAGAACCCATATCGTAGGCAATGTATAATTTTGTAATAAAATATATCTCTTTTATTATTTTCTTGACCCCCACCTAATAATTAATCATCTAAAAGTGTTTAAAAAGTGACACAGAGTCATTTTAGTGCAATATTTAGTGCTGTTCCCCATATTTAGATACATTAATGGGGTTATAACATTGCTCTTCAGTGTGAATTACCACAAAACCTGAGCACTTCCTATTACATTTTCCTCACCATTTATTATCCAGCTTTGATATCTTGATTATATTTATTATAATATCTGCTAAAATTCCTTTCTGGCAAGTTAAAAGGCATATGTTAGGAAGAAGTACAAAATCTTTTCTTTCTCATGGTTTTAGCATATGTTTTGGTTCTGATCAGCCAAGATTGGATTTGATACCATTCTTTGTAATTTGTAAGTATAAGATAATATAAACATTATTATAACCATGTTTCAGTTTAAAATTTCCTGAGAAGAAATACGTAAGCAAGCCAACAATTACAATACAGGGTGACAAATGATATTGATTCATTCAAGAAGAGGGGATTGAGATTTATGAAGTCCAAAAAAAATGCTTATTTCCAGGGTTTCTCCTGTTGTGGCCTCAGAGCTGTTGGTTTTCTTCTGCCTCGTCCACTTCTCCAGGCAGAAGTACATCAGCGGTTGATTTCCCCAGAGCAAGAGAAGAAGCAGTAAAAGATTTGAAGGGATACGTGGTAGTGATGCAGGGAAACGTGCCTCGAAGCTGCAGAACTGTGGGCTGGTGGGGACACCGCTTCATGACCAGGTAAGGAGAAAGAGGGAGGGAAATGGATGGGGAATCTGTTAGGAAGAGGGAGGAAGCCTTAGGGAGAGGCTCTGGCGAGGTGCTCCATAGAATGGAGTAAAGCCTGAGCAGAGATAGGTCCCAGGACCACTGCCTTAAGCCTAGCTCCAGCGAGCAGCTTCTCTCCTTCTTCTCTCCCCCCAACTTACCATATTGCCCAACACCAGTGTGGTTCTGGCCTGGTCATGTCATTCCCGGATGACCTCCAGCCTCTCGCCCTCTGAGCTGTGATTCCTTCTGCACCAGAGGTCTCTTTCTGAAACACAGATCAGATCGTATGTCCTCTGATTTGAAATCGTTTTGAATGGGTGAAAGACGAGTGCAATGTCTCCAAAGAAATTGTATAGTAAGCACGTGGAAAGATGCTTACTGTTACAATAATTAGGGAAATGCAAATCAAAACGACAATGAGAGAGCACTTCACATTCATTAGGATGGCTATTATATATATTAAAAAAAAAAAAACAAAACAAAACAGAAAATACCAAGTATTGGTGAGGATGTGGAGAAATTGAAACCCTGGTGCATTGGTGGTGGGAATGTAAAGTGCCTCGGCCACCGTGGAGAACAATAGGGAGGGTCCTCAAAAAAATTAAACAAGTAGTTCCCATTTGATCCAGCAATTCCACTTCTGGGTGTACACCCCAAAGGACTGCAAGCAGGAGCTCAAAGACGTTGAGAGCCCCGTGTTCACGGCAGCATTCATTCACAATAGTCGAAAGACGGAAACAGCCTGTCTTTTGGTGGGTGAATGAATAAACAAAATATGGCATACAAATACAATGGAATATTATTCAAACTTAAAAAGGAATGAAATTCTGGCACATGCTATGACATATGTTGAACCTTGAAGACATTATGCTAAGTGAAATAAGCCAGTCCCGAAAGGACTAATATTGTGTGATTCCACGTCTATGAGGTACCTAGATAGGTAAACTCATAGAAACAGGAAGTCAAATGGTGGTTGCCAGAGGATGGGATTGGGGGAGGGGGATGACTGTTTAATGACTAGAAAGTTTCAGTTTGGGAGGATGTAAAAGGATCTGGAGACGGATGGTTGTGATGGTTGTACAACAATGGAAATGTACTTAATGTCACTGAACTGAACTCTGTCATTGAACCTGAAAGTGATTAAAATGGTAAATGTGATGTTGTGTGTATTTTAAAATAAAAAATCACTTTGTGGTCTCCCATTAATTTTGGGATAAAAACCCAGTGTATTAGCGTGATATATCTATCTTTCAAGGTACGATCCCCAGCTCATTTTTCCAGCGTGTCTAATGCTTGGCACTTCTTTGTCCTGTAAGAGTCAACTCAGCTTTTATCACCTTCTCTGGGAAATCTTCCCTGGCCCACCTCACACATCCCCCAGTAGCAGGCCCTACCCTCATCTTGCGCGGGTGAGCCTCCTCTTATCTATCATAGCAGTCTGTGTACTCTTTCATCTATCATACTGAATTCAAAATTTTTAAATTTGTTCTTATCAGTAAGCCCCCATTAGGCTGTTAGCAACTTGAAGGTGGGGACTGTCTTTCATCTCTGTTGCTCCACTGCTTAGAACGTGGCTTTATGCCCTGTAGATGCTTACTATACGTTTGCTATCTGAATGAAAGAATACAGCTGATTGGGGAAGAAAGGGAAATTCTGCAGCTTGAGCCAAGCATTCTGTCTGTAAAAAGGAATAATAACAGCACTCACCTCTCAGGATTTTTGGAGAATGATGTGACGTTGGTAACATTAGTAAAATATTTAGAAGAACACCTGACCCATAAGTACTCAATAAATGTTAGCGATTTTTCACTTTTATTATTGCATGACCTACGAAACTTTTAAAATAAGATTCTCGTATTCCTGGTGCTTGGGTGGCTCAGTCGTTAAGCATCTGACTTCAGCTCAGGTCACAGCCTTACGGTTTGTGAGTTCAAGTCCCACATCAGGTAATCTCGAGCCCTACTTCAGGTAAAATACAAGCCCCACTTTGGGTGAGCCCCCCTTCTGTCTCTCTCTCTCTCTCTCTCTTTCTCCCTCTGCCCCTCACTTGTGCCCTCTCTCTCTCTCTCTCAAAAAACAAAAAAGATTCTCATATTTCCTTTAGAGTAAGGATTGTCAAAGGGAAAGATGGGGTAGAATTTAGCAAGGATATGCCAGAGACAGACACCAATCCCCCTGGATTCCAGGCTCTGCTGTGGTTTGCCTTCAGAATTGGTGAGAGGCATGCCTGCTTGGTCTGAGCAGATGGGTGGTGGTATGGAGGGCTCCTATTCCAAACCAGCCTTTCCTGATATGGTTGTGGCTTACGCCACCCCCGAGCCTGTCAGCCTTCTTGATACTCAACCTCCTTCAGAGGTGGCACCTCCTTTGGGTGCACAGGGGACTTTCCTTAGGAGGAGGACCCTTGAGGCCGCTTCCCACTTGAAGATCACTAGTGTGCTTGACAGCCTGATCTCCCGCCCAACTTCACTCTCATTGCCCAATACCACAGGTCCCACAAAGCAGGTGGCGTTTCCATTTGGGTTTCCTCTACTCCATCAGGGTAGTTTCTTGAGTCCAATTAAGAACAAGGAATGTGCTCAGACTGTATTTATTGCCAGATCCTTCCTGAATTTTCCAAGTTTATTTTTCTCATTTCTCCAAACTATGCAACTGTCTAAAATGTGTATCAAAGAGGTATATGTCAAAGAACACTTCTAAAATTACACCATGATTTCTGCTGGTGGCCTTTTCTCCTTGCCCAGTTAGAGCTCAGGGAAAATCTGAGGAGATATCCAAAAGTGTGTTTTATATGTGGGTCAGAGGTGTTTATTTTAGCCTAAAGGAAATAAGGGAAGATCCTGGATCCTGAAAGAAGAAATAGCTTTACCTGAGAGTACATAGAGGGGGCACTGAGAAAGCTCAAATGTTTGACCAGGCCTTTCTGCTTTTATAATAGAATGGAAGCAGGATCAACAGCCTGGAGACCGAGAAGATAAACATTCTGTAAGGTTTTGTAGCACAATGATTGTTTTTCTGAAGTGATTAGGACTAAAAGTCTGACAACAGAAAGAGCCTGTGTGCTTGACTTTGGGGCCATAAGGAGGAAGGAAGCTGTGGGAAGGTCAGCCCTTTGCACTGCTTGTTGTGTGTGTGTGTGTATGTGTGTGGTCACAAAGTGAAGAGTAAAGCAGACCGAGTCCTATAGCCATGACAAGGTGAAAGAAAGCAAATACAGGTGGCCCCAGGGCTTAACTCTGGAAAGACATACTTATGTGGTTTCCAAGTAAGCACTAATGGCAGTTGGCTCAAGAGCAGCCTTGAGCTCTACGACAGGGCGAGAACTCTCTTGTGAATGTGTATGAAACTTCTGGTGGTAAGTGCCTTTCATAGCTTGTCCCGTAAGCTGTGATTGGAAGGAAATGTGATCTCCTTTCCCCATAATTTTACACTCACTCTCTTTATGCTGGCAAAGGCCATGGCTGACTCTGCCATTCCCCTGATAAGACACCCTTGAGTGGCAGTGTGGTTCTGATGTTCCTTGAGCAGGCAGCTGGAGATCATGGTGAGGAGCAGGGGCATCTCTGTCCTCTGCAGGATGTGTGGAAGATGGGATTGAAAAGAAAATGATATAGAAGAGAACAATGGCATAAAAATTTAAATTTGGATGTGTCCAGGGCTATTCAGAAGGATGATATTTGGTCCAGGGCAGTGACCGCAGGGCTGGCACACATCCTACCCACTCACCTATTTCACTCTGACAGCTGTCATCTCCATTCAACCCGAGACAATTGAGAGAGCCAGGAATTACATGCTTTATTGCATTATCCAGGCCATTGTTCCCCTCTATTAGTAAGGACATTGACCAGAGTTATATCTCATGCTATATCTATTATGATTTAGACTCTGCCTACATGAATACTGAAGAATTGGGTCAGACTAAAATTTACTAAGTCCTGCAACCAAAATTTTAGCAAACTGTGTATATGTTAAAGGTCAGAAAATAGGTCAGTGAAATCTAAGATAATAGAATAATAGAAACTGTCTAAACTTCTCGTAGTCATACATTATTTGAGTAAATAAATCAGAATGACAAATCCGATTGTTAGGAATATGGTTCTATATATACAGTATTTATTTATATGAAACTTTCAGATCCATATTGAAGCATTAATTTTAATACTTCAACACATCAAACTTATGTACATAATTGAAAGAGTAAATAACTACAGACTCCAGTGTTAAGAAACTTAAAAAACATTTTTTAATGTGTATTTATTTTTGAGAGAGAGACAGAGCATGAGCATGAGCATGAGCAGGGGAAGGGCAGAGAGAGGGAGACACAGAATTCAATGCAGGCTCCGGGCTTTGAGCTGTCAGCACAGAACCTGATATAGACTCGAACCCACAAACTGTGAGATCATGACCTGAGCTGAAGTCAGACACTTAACCGACTGAACCACTCAGGCACCCAAAGAAACGTTTTACTATGGTTGTTTTTATGTGATAAACAAGCTTTTTCCTTCTCTTTTCTCTAGATATTAGTGTTACCTTTAACTCATTGATTATAGTACACATAGTTTAATCTCTTAAAGAGCATGAGTATTGATATATTTATCTTTCTATATTCATGCACAGTCCTGAAACAAGAAAAGAGCCTTTATACAGCGAGATTTCACTGTGATGAACTCTTGTCATTTGATCTTTGTGAGAAAGAGGGTAAACAGTGTTAGGTCAGAGATTTTTATTTTCCATCTTCCTTTCCTGAAAAATAAAATAGTTGTGTATCCCTGGAGCTCTAAACAGTTCAGCAAATTGAAGAGTTAAATATGTGCTTAAGTGTGATTCCAAACCATCTGACATAGAGAAAAGGGACAATGTTTTGTGGTATTAGTTTAGATTCTGCATCTCTAACACTTGTATTTATAACTTAAGTGATGCAAAATTTTCAAAAATGTTAAAGAAAATTCAGAATTGCCTACAGCTTTCATTTTAGAGGGTCTTTTATAAGAAATTCAAGAAGAAACAAAAAAAATTTAACTATACAACATTTTTATTTTTAATACTCAGTAGAAACCAGCATTAATTCAAAGGACAAAAGATAGACTGGGGGAAATATTTGCATTAGATATAGATGTGATAGATAACAGTATATCCAGAATATTTACTATTCAGCAGCAGAGAGATCTTTATAAATTAAACTATGTCAGTCTTTTGATGAAACTCTGACCGGCTCATTTTGCTGAGTAACAGCCAGCACAATTACTATGACTGAGGAGGTCCAGGGTAATCTGATGGACAGCTACTTCCTGCCTTCCTTACCTGCTTCCAGTGCCCCCCTCCCCCCCCACACCTTCCCCCCCACCGCCCACCCACCCCTGCCCTTGTCCACTCAGCCCCACCCACATTGGCTTTTTGCTGTTCCATGGATATACCACATCTGCTGTCATTTTAGAGCCTTCCGCTCCTGCTGATGCTTCCCTTTGGGATGCTCTTCTCTAGATATTCCCTTGGCTCCACCTGAAGATCTTTGCTCAAGTGTGCTGTTATCAGTTCCCTGAACAACTTACAAAAAAGAGCAGCCTCTCTCACCTGGGCTTTTCCTTTTCATTGTTTGTTTTCTCTTTGGTACTTTGACACATTCCTCCTACTTTTGTTTATTTGATTTTAGGCTATCTCTTTCCACTAGGCAGAGCATTTCATGAAGTCAGGGATTTTGTTTACTGCTCTATCCCTGCAAAAGTGCCCTGAATGAGAAAAAGATTAAATTCCATTGGAAAAATGGCTATAAAATTCACAGAAGAAATCTAAGTGGTCAATAAATATATGGCGAATGCTTAAATTTGCATAAGTAAAGAAAATATACAGTAAAGGAATAAGATACCATATATTTACCCATCAGATTGGCAAGAAGGTTGAAATCCAATGGCATCCAGTGCTGTCAGAAACATGAACCATTGGGCTCTCCCCTTGCTTGCTGGTAGATGCATGAATTGTTGCTACATTTGGGGAAAATGATCTGTCAGTATGTGTTAAAATGAAATGTGTACATCCTTAAGGAAGGTCTGGAATTCATGGAACCCAAAACTTAACATTTCATTACCTTCATTCATTTTTGCTTTTCGGTCACTATTCTTTAAGAAAAGTAATGGAAAGTTACAAGTACAAGACAGTCTAGACCATTTAAGGGGCCTGTACAACCAGGGCTCTGAAGCTGAAGCTTCATTGGCTTCCTAGCAAATCCTCCCCCATTATACGTACCCTCTGACTATAGCCCCATTTCTGGGAAGGAATCAAAATAAGAGCAACAAGGATTGAGAGTTTCGGTGCATAAAAGATGTATGTGTAAAGCTATTTACTACATTATTTTGAGTGGATTAGAAATTGGTGACAATCTTAATGTCTGTCAATAATGAGAAGTTCAAATAAATATAGTACATCTATTCTACTTATTTCCATTAAGCTATTAAAAACATTTAAACATAAAACATATTAAACATATAACATATTACATAAAACATATAACATATAACATAAAACATATTAAAAACATATTAAAAACATCTATGGTATATTTATGCAAAAAAACTGTAAAATAATGTGTTTAGTATAATCCAATGCTGATAAAATCAAGAGAGAAGTAAGAAAACAAAAGTAACACCACATCTGTCCATCTGTGTATATATTTACATAGATGTGTGTGTGTGTGTGTGTGTGTGTGTGTGTGTGTGTATGAACAATACAAAGGTATAGAAAGATATACATTATTATCACCGGGTACTTCAGGTCAGGAGGGGGGGATGGTAAGGGATGGGGAAATAAATAGTAAATTTTTATTTATGCATTATTGAATAATTTAACTAGTTTCAAAAAATACATTCATACTTTCACATTTCTTCCATAGCTTTATTGAGATATAATTGACATATAACATGTGTAAGCAAGGTGTAAAACATTTAAGTTAAGCCACTTATGTATTGCAAAATGATTACCACCATAGCATTAGCTAACACCTCCATTCCATTCCATAATTACCACCGTGTGTGTGTGTGTGTGTGTGTGTGTGTGTGTGTGTGTGTGTGTGTTGAGAACATTTTTAAGATCTACTCTCATAAAAACTTTTAAGTACATAATACAGTATTATTAGCTATACTTACCATGCTATATATTAGATTCCCAGAACTTGTTAATCTTATAACTGGGAGTTTGTACCCTTTTACCACTACTTCCTAATTTCCCCCCTTCCTCAGCCTCTGGTAACCACTATTCTATTCTGTTTCTATGAATTCAGTATTTATTAGGTTCCACATATGAGACCATACAGTATTTGTCTTTCTCTACCTTACTTCAGTTAGGATAATGGCTTCAAGTTCCATCCATGTTGTTGCAAATGGCAAGATTTCCTTCTTCCTTGTGGCTGGGTTGTTTCCACATCTTGGTTATTGTGAATAGTGCTGCAATAAACATGGGGTTACAGATAGCTCTTTGAGATCCTGTTTTCACTTCCTTTGGATATATGCCCTGAACAGGAAATGCTGGATCATATGATTGTTCTATTTTTAATCTTTTTGAGAAACCTCCAAACTTTTTCCCACAGTAGTTGCACCAATTTACATTCCCACTAAGAGTGCATAAGGATTCTTTTCTCTCCACATCTTTGTCAGCACTTATCTCCTGTCTAATATATTCATACTTTCATAATTTAAAAAAGGAATACACATTTTAACAGAAAAAAAGAGACAGACCTGTCATTGAATGTAGTGTTGGTTTAACAGTGGAGATGGTTATACTGACAAAACATGTTTGATTTGTTGCTCATTGGCATAGAGCTGGGTAACGTGCAGCACTTCTCTTAGAAAGCAGACAGAGACAAGAAAAATGTTAAGAAAATTAAAGGTTAGGGGTGTTCATTGAGGAAATGATAAAATGCAAGCTATGCTTAAAAAAAAGAATGGATGATGAACTAAAGGATAACATTACAGCAGAGAATTGACATAATCAATAGCAAACAAACACTATGAGAGGCAACTCTTAGGTCAGTGACCTCAAGAGGGGCAAGCACCCAAGGGTCAAGATAGACACTGACCAGAAACACTAATCATGATACAGTATCAAAATTAATGAAGGGATATCACATGCCAGGTGCTGTGTTGATTACTGTGGCCTAGCTGAGTTATAGTCAACCAATGAAGTGGACACTTTTACTACACCCATTTTATAGAAGGGACAATTGGTTCTGACAGGTTCACATGACTAGAAAATGGTGGAGCAAAGACCCAAGCACAGACCTGTCTAATCCAAGCTCTTGTGCTTAATTGCTATGATAATTGGCCTCCTAGAAATATAATAAGTATATGCACTTTTTTGGATCTTATATCTATCAGGCAAGAGGTATTAAACAATTAATAAGAGGCCGAGTTGGCCTAAAAAAGTACTTTCTAGTAAGAACTTGAAGGATTAGAGACATCGAATATGTAACTTCTTGTAGGAGTTGAGTCACATCTGAGCCACCATTTGTCCTGCACCAAGGGTTGGATGAATTCTAATAGCAGCACGTAGCATAGATTAAGAAATTGGTTTTATTGGGCAAAGGGCAACTTACAGAAGCCAAGGGTCAGTAAGAGAAGAGAAGGATCCTTGTGTCTATTTAATAACAGGCATGCCAGTGTCTGTGTGCTCTGGGCCAGTGGTGTGGGTCCACATATACCTATAAAGATGGCAGCCCAGTGACTTCCATTATTACAGATGAACATATGTATTGAGAGCCACATGTGTTGAGCATACAACATGGGTACAAAGAAGACTCTGGAACTTCCAACTTCAAAGAACTTAAAGTTGGTTGGAAAGTCAGACAAGGAAGCAGATATTGTGATTGTGATGTAGGGGCTATGACAAAGGCAGGTTCTGGGTCCTTAGGGTGTGAAAGAAAGGCATCTGATCAAATTTTGTGCAGTTCAGGAAAGACTTCTTAAGAGAATCTTTCTCAAGGAGAATCTTTACCTCAACTACTTCAAGTTAGGGGACTAGACTAAATGAGTACTTTAGCCCTTCCTTACACAGAGTTCTGCGACACTGAGCACAGAGGACGGAGCCTATGGAAAGGACTTCACCTCAACTTCTAGGCTTTCCTACTAAAGAGAAGAGAACAAAAGGGCTTTGAAGGACCATGAGAGAGAGATGGCTAGGGTGACCATCACTTCAAGGGTTTTTTGGAGGCTTGCTGGATTTAAAAATTCTAAACTAAACAATGCTAATAAAATTGTTGACTGCTGCAGTAAATAGCTGCTAAATTGTTGTGGGATCTCTGACTTTGTCAGAGCTTCTAGATTTGAGGAGGTAACTATGTGCTGGTCTGAAGTGACACTTGATCTGGAGATGGGTATGGAAAATGAGGTCCTCCTACAATCCTCCCTGGACTTGAGATTTTCTATTCCACCTGCCACCTGTTTCTTTCTAGAGATTAGGAAAACAAGCAGCCTCTTGGACTATCAGACTGAGCTAGTGGCTGTTTCAAAGCCATCGGCCAAGAAAATGAAATTGTTTATACATTCTTTCTGTGGTGTTGCCTTCAAATTTCTTGATTAAAAAAGAAGGGAAAAAAAATAATGACCTAAGTGAACACAGGAGGAGGATGGAGGGATAGAACAGATGATATTTATGACTGACTGAGAATTTCAATCCCAGCAGCTAAAATGATGAACTAGGGATCACTGGAAATGGAAATAGTTGACTTAACAGATGGTAGGCGGCTCTTGTCAGAGAAGTCTGTTCTGAGCATGAGCCTAATTGAGTAGTTCATATCTGTATAAATTAACATTTTTTAAAGCTACGATATTCTCAGGAGAATTTTCAGGGTAAACATTTAGAGTTTTCCAGGTCTTTTCAGTGGAAAACGTGTCATTGGACAAAGGTTAATTTCACCAGTTCAAAAATTATACATTGGAAATTCAAATGGACCATGATCTGTCTTAAAAATGATGTAAACATTTGAGAGCTGTAATGCACTTTTTTTCTGGCTCTCATGATGTTCTTCTGTAAGTTCTGTTGTCTGAACAGCTCCTTGGGGCAAACATCTGCCTACTTGAAATCTTATTAGGAAAATAACTTCATTTAAATCTTTCCTCATAGCCCCTCTCATGCAAATTTCAGTGTATAGTCAGGCAGGCCAGGGAAAATTGAAGTAATTAAGTATGTCTAAATTAAACTATTTTGTTATTTTTATGTTTATTCTATAGTAATTTTTACACCCAACTACACGTTTAACACTGAATATCCATCGTTTTTGTTTTTCTTTAGATTCCTTAAGATTGGTCCAGTAACACCTAGAGCTCATGCAGTACTGTTTGGGGGCTTGTTGTTCCTAGAGACTTTAAAACTAGACACTGCTAATAAAGTGACAGGTGTAAGTCCAAGTGTAGAACTCACACAGCAGCACGACACTTTTTTATTTCTAAGAGAAGAAAATCATGTAAGACAGGGAAGCAACAACACACAAAAGAAAATGCTAATCCCAGCTCATAAACACGAGAAGGAAGAGAAATTCATAGTAGATTGGTGATACTTGCGGTTTAACCAAGAATTCTTAGGGTCAGGGGTGCCTGGGTGGTTCAGTCAGGTAAGGGTCCGACTTTGGCTCAGGTCATGATCTTGTGGCTCATGAGTTCAAGCCTCACAATGGGCTCTATGCTGACAGCTCAGAGCCTGGATCCTGCTCGATTCTGTCCTCTCTCTCTCTTCTCCTCCCCGGCTCACACTCTCAAAAATAGGTAAACACAAAAAAATTTTTAAAAACGAATTCTGAGGAACAAAAAAAATTATTGGTAATGCTTGTCATCTAGGGCATTAAGTAAAATTCAAATGATCTCCTTTTCCATTTTAAAATTTTAACAGAAAATATTTATCCACGGTTAAAAAAAACATTCAAAAAGAATAGAAGGATGTAAAATAAAATAAAAACTTCTCTCCCAATCCTGAAAGTCTTCTACCTGACCCAAGATTCATTCCTCCAAAGGCACAATTTTTTACCTTGACCGTTTTGATTCTCCCAGGGGCTACCTCTGTACCTCTAAATCACAGGATTACAGCAATACTTTTGGGGGTGGGGGGGTGGTTAAACAAATTAAAAGTACCCAGTAACATCCCATTGTGAAAGATGACACATTCAGCCTACTTCAGTTTCTCTCCACTTCTCCCACTTACTCCTTTTTGTTAATTATGTTATAAATTTTGGATTTTGTTTTGGTTACCTTTATACCTTTCTATAATGTACTCAACTCTTGTCATCTGTCAACTTTAGACAGTCTCTCCAGACACCTATTAGGAGAGAAAATATGGCTTCATCCAATTATATTCCATTGCACTCTAATGAAGATAGCCTTAACAACCCACAGGCCAGTTTTCCCAGTCCTCCCTTGGTGGATTATAACTTTTTTAGAGAAGAGTTTCGAAGTTTTAGCTGTGAAATACCACTGTGGTTGGGGATTGAGAAGTAGTGGTGGGGCAGACCTCCTGGCAGGGGACTCATAGACAGACCTTCAATTGCCACCAGATTTTTGCTTTCTCATTCTCCTCACTAAGTCTAACTTCAAGCTTCTCCTGAGCTTACCACAAAGAGTGTTTACCACTTCTGATGCTAATTAGGGACTTCCTGCATTCTTTTTTATCTACAAGTATGATCTCGGTAAATTTCCATCCTCTGAAAATTTGTCAAAATCTCTGGCTGGGCGATATACTCACTCATTCTCAATGTTATTATGGATCTGTTGCTTTTGTGCTTCTTTGGGGGAGGGGGTGAAGTACATATGCAAGGGCCGCCCGCCATCTTGAATAGAAAGTCTTGATTTTTGCATTCCAATCTTTCCTCTTTAGTCAAAGCTTTTGACTTTCTTCTGCTTATGTAGAGATTGGAATGAATACAATCACTCCCTCTTCAAATACATGGAATGTCTTCCCCTGTCTTCACCCCTTCCTTGTCCTTCAGCCCTCTCTCAGTGCCAAACAGCTGAACTATAGCCTTGCTTCCCACTACTTTCTCGTGGACCCTTTGCTCCCATCAAACTGAATTGTTCACAATTTCCTGAAAATAACTTTAATTTCCTGCTTTTATGTTTTTGTGCTGTTGTTGTCCTCCCCCCACATCCCAGAGTGCTTCCTCACCTCAATATCTGCCCCTTTCAACACTATGTAGCCTGCAGAAGTGCAAGTCAAAGACCAACTACTTCGATGAGTTTCCTCTGACCTCAGCCAGTTGCCCTCTCTTGCTTCTCTGTGATCTCACAGCTTGTTGTAGAAGTTTGCATCTCTTTGTGGGATTTATCACATTCCTTTCAATTGTGGTTACTTGTGCAGTATCTCATCTTCCTTCACCCATTGCCTCATGGAGGAGAGGGTGTATGTCTTAATAAAGTTTGGATTTTCTACAACTCCTAGAACAGTGGGAGCCTGACAAGGATTTGCACGGTTCTCACTGGAGAAAAATGCCATATATTCTGCTCCTATATGTTTACCACAGATGTTTCTTAGGATTCTTTCTGCTTTCTCAACAATTTGTTTTAATAATTTTTAGTATGAATTCATTGCTACACTCAGAGGCATCTAGGTTAGATGTTCTATACAAAGGATGGATGGGAGTTTCAGCATGGGGTGCACTGCAGGTAATGGGAAGTGACTGAGAAATAAAAACAGCTTGTGAAGAAACTCTATTCTTTTACCACAATGGCATCCTCAACATTTGGAACCACCACTGGTATCATGGGAAGCTTGGAGTAGAATCTTTAGAGGTGGATGGGATCATAGCTGAAAAGTTGGCCACTTTCCCACTTACTCCAATGCTGGAAACTCCATGAGTTAGTCAGTTCTGTTTGGTTGTGCCAGAGTTACAAATAACTCTTTGTGACTTACAACACACATTTAGTTTTAACTCACTTTGCATGCCAGGTGCAGGTCAGCCATATCTCTGCTCTATGTGTCTTCCTTGTGGGATCTGGGCTGAAAGTCAGCCTGTCTGGGAAAGTTTGGCCTTGTGGCAATAGAAAAAGAGTCATGAAAACGTTCTGTGATGATTTTGTAAGTTTCCACCCAAAAGGGGCACAAAACACTATTACATTTCATTGGCTAAAAGAATTCACATGACCAAGCCTAATGTCAAAAGAAATACAATCTTCCCAAAAGGAGGGAAGAGAATAATTTAGAAAAATTACATAGGGGTGCCTAGGTGGCTCAGTCAGTTAAATGTCCAACTTGGGCTCGGGTCATGATCTCGCGGTTCCTGAGTTTGAGCCCTGCATCTGGCTCTGTGCTGACAGCTTAGAGCTTGAGGCATGCTTCAGAGTCTGTGTCTCCCTCTCTCTCTCCACCCTTACCCCACCTGCACTCTGTCTCTGTCTCTTTTGAAAATAAATAAACATTAAAAAAATTTTTTAAAAAGAAATCATATAAACTAGCTCACCCCAGAAAATAAGTATTAGTGACAATGACACCAGCAATAATAAATTCTAAGTGAATAATAAAAGCTACAAGTGGGAACCTCCATGGATGAAACACTAAGTCACATCATACTTTATTCTTTAACAGTGCTAACACCTAATGGTAGAAGACATACTTAGAAAGCTTAGTTTATTAGCCTAAGGCCACCTAGTTAGAGAACTAATACTCAAAACCAAGTCTTCTGGTACCCAATGAGAAGGAAATAAATCCCATTATAATGCCAAGGTAAAGCTGTGGGGCTTTGCACAATTATCCCAGCAATGTGTAAAATGTGCCTCCAAAGCCCTGCATTATTCATAGCTTTGGTTCCAACTCTTCATCCGAAGCTGCCTTGGCAGTCTCCAACCTTATAGCTTCTGATCTCTTACCTTCCTTTGCATGAAACTTCGGGTTGTCAACATTGTTATCTGACACTGTCTTTTGAGAAGTGTGTTTTTTAGTTTTGTTGTTTTGTTTTGTTTTGTTTTGTTTTGTTTTGTTTTGTTTTTGCTTTACCATCTTCTGTTGCCCTGAGTAACCCTCCAGAGCCTATCCAGAAATCCTGGAATCTCCTTCCCATCCTGGTTATGGCACCAGCAAAGACTGAACCCCGTCAACCCTTACGTGGCTCATTTTATTTTATTTTTTCCAACGTTTATTCATTTTTGGGACAGAGAGAGACAGAGCATGAACGGGGGAGGGGCAGAGAGAGAGGGAGACACAGAATCGGAAACAGGCTCCAGGCTCTGAGCTGTCAGCCCAGAGCCCGACGCGGGGCTCGAACTCCCGGACCGCGAGATCGTGACCTGGCTGAAGTCGGACGCTTAACCGACTGCGCCACCCAGGCGCCCCGAGGTGGCTCATTTTAAACGAGGTTTGGCAAAGTCAAGCTACTCTTAGTGACCCTTCATAAATATTCATAGGCAGGGATCTTTCTGATAATTTATTATGAATAGAAATTGTTCCTCCTTAGTTTCAAGTTGTCATCTGTTAGGCAGTCCTGGTATTTCATTTTAATGTAAAAAAGATCACTTAGTGATATACTCTGATAATTCCTGAAATCTGTCACCTATCATAGGAGAATAATATTGGCGGTCCTCCAAAACTTACCCGAGGCAAAGCGCTATCGGTAAAGAAAGTAAATATTCTAGGAAAAGGAGGTTGGTTTTTATAGGGAACAACCCTGAATCATACATTGCAGAATGTTAATATAATTAGCAGCCTGTTTATCAACATATCTGCATCATGAGTGTGTGAAGCGTATTGACAATGAAAGGCCTTGCTTTTCTTCGTGATTTAAATCGCCTGTAAAATTGACGAGCGAAAAGCAAAGCAGGGACCAAGGCTGGGGCATGAGTTGGTTATACAAGTCATCGGTAATGAGTTTAAACGCATTCTTTTCTTCCAGCCGCTGGCCTGCCTGTGTGTCAGGCACACAGAGCCGGTTTGCTTAGAGTTCACTTTAACTTTGATTTTACATCAAAAGTGGAGCATCACTTTGTAATCATTAAGTGTTTTGCTTAGCTATTAAATATTAAAGTTCCTCTGATTGCTAAGCCCATAATTAAGAGAGGAAGGAAACCCGTAATGTTACAGATGTTTTCCTATTTGGTAATCACGTGGTGAAAGTAAGCATGAATATAGATACAGTAGTTATTTGGTATGAACGGGTACCGCTGAGGAGACTCAGAGATAATAAAGAAAAGCAATTGGGACGTGTGACTGTGATAGCAGAGGAAGGAGAAGGCCCATGTGTATGCAGGAATTTGGGTGACAGAGGAAAGGTAGTGGAGGGTTCTCTGGTTGGATGTTAATAATCAGCAACCGTGGGCTGGATGCAGAAGTGGTTCAGGATTCAATTTTTTTTTGGGGGGGGGCCCTGAGCATACTGTTCAGAGCTTCACTTTTCTCACCTGTAAAATAAGAACAATAATGTCTTCCCTATAAGACTGAGAAGAGAATTCAAGGAGGAGGTGGGTATACAGGCTTTAGCATTTGATGATTTTAGCTATCATTACTCACTTGTCTATAAACTCCATGCGAACAGGGACTTTGTCCAATTCCCTGCTATGTTTTGGCCCAAAAGATATAATATATATATATATATATATATATATATATATATATATATATATATATATATATATATTATATTTATATAAGTGAGGATGCCTGGGTGGCTCAGTTGGTTTAAGCATCTGACTCTTGGTTTGGCTCAGGTCATGATCTCACAGTTTGTGAGTTTGAGCCCCATGTGGGGCTCTGTGCTGACTGTGCAGAGCCTGCTTGGGATTTTCTCTTGCCATCTCTCTGCCCCTCCCCCTCTCATGTGTGCGCACTCTCTCTTTCTCAAAATAAATAAATAAATAAACGTAAATATATATATATATATATATATATATATATATATATATATATGAATAAAAAGATACCTGGCTTATAATAGACTTTCAACAAACATGCATCGAAATAATGAGTACAAGAAGGGTAATAAGTGAATAGAAATGAGAAACTTAAAAGAAAACAGTATATTGAAAAGACTGGTTAATGAGAAAAAAAATTAAGAAAATTCTGGTTAGGTAACAAGAAACATGTATGTGAAAAGGTAAACTCCAGGACAAGGCAGACATGTTCCAAATAATCGTATAGAATTAGCAGAAATAATAGTCTTGAAGGAAAGTGTTATTTTGGGAAATCATTTTAACATTACACTTTATTAGTCTGGAGAACGATGTTCCTCAGTGAAGGTAAGGGGCTGTTCTCATTAGAGCACGGTTAATGTTGTAGGGATACGTAACCCCGCCACTGCACTTTGCTTGACAAAATGACTCCACCAGATGGTTTTCTGCCTCTGCCTCTAGTTCTCTGATAATCTATAGGCAAAAAAAAAGGGGGTTAAGTGCTTCTCCCAAGAACCCTAGAGATATGGAGTCTGAAACAAGGTGTTTGACCCTGTACCTACATATGTTTGCTTGAAAACATGACATAACCAGGTCCCATGATGATGTATTTGTACACTCATAGTTGGCTGCTTTCGGAATAATCCCCACCATTTTGCTACTGAGTCTGCATTCTGACTCATTTAAGGTCCCCTGCACAATAATGCATTGTGATTGGACGATTCTAGTCTTTTAAGACAATGTGTTAGGTTTTAGCGGAATGATAGTATTTACCTCAAAACAAACCTAAAGTCATGGCATTTTAAGATATTGTAAACCAAATATGAGATTTAAAAGGCATTATTGAAGGTATTCGGGTGGGTCAGTGCTGTACCTTTGAGTAGGATTCTAGGATGAAAGTTTTCATAAGACCAAGATTTCAGTACGAGGGCTAATGTGTAATTATGATCAAAGTCAAAATGATACAATATCCTGGGATATCTGCAGGCTGCTTTTTGCTGGGGTACGCATAGTATTACTCAGTGCACATTAAATAATAGGTTATATAGTGCTTAAGGCAAAGCAAAGTGAAATTATTTGCTTTTTGTTGAAAAATGAGTCACTAAAGACTCCAGAAATTGGAGTCTAGACAGAGTGAGTGAATAAACCAGGCAACAGACGAGCCAATCATTGCAATTGATCCCGACAGCTTTGCCTGCATCAATCTGCACTGCTCAGAGAGGCCATCGAAATGACTAGATCAGAAGGGTAGCTTCCTTTGTGTCTCCAGGTGGGTCCTTAGGTTCGTGTACCTGCAGTAAAACCAATGAATGAGGAAACAGAGCATAAACAGCACAGCAGCACTTTCACATAACAGCACCTTGAACAATGATGCTCCTGAGGAGCAGGATTGAGGGCGGATGTCAGTTGGCTCCAGAATTTCTGTTTGGTGACTTTTTATGGGAATTGATCTGCCCACAGATCAACTGGCATTATTCACTTCGCGGTTAACCCAAACTCACTGGGGACCCATTGTTTCTCTTCTAGTGTAAAAGCGGCTCTCCTTTCCCAAGCAACTCATGCCTTGTCTCAAAGGAAGGACAAAGCCTCTACTTAGAAGTATAATATTCCCATACAGGAGAGGAGAAAAATGCGGTTCCCAAGTTTCTAACAATTAGGAGGCATCTCCCTTCAAATCTGGAGGCAAAGGCTGTCTCTGGATTTGCTCACTGGGCCTCTCTGCATAGTCCAAAGCCCTGCACCTAACAGTGATGTTGACTTAATCACATGGAAATTCTCTATAACAGGTATTCTTTGGAGAAGGTGGTTTCTTAAACAAAGCTAAGTTTTGCCTAAAGTGATTTCATTTGGCCATTTTTAGGAGCCAATGCCAAATTCAGTGCTTCTCCTGCTTTAACTTTATAAGGTTTGTTTTCTTTCTGTGTGAGTTTCTTCATCAATAAAAAGAAGATATAAACACTACTACTAATCTTTTGATTGCATATCAAAGACACAAGAAGGCAAAAATACACAACAGAATGATAGACCATGCAGGGGGCTGGGAGGTTGGGTGCTTTGTTTATCAGACAAATCCAGCTGCTCCCAGGCTTGGTTCTACCAAGAACGCGCGGGTGGGGAGGCACTGCTGATCTGGGCTGGAGCCCTGGGTGTCCTTTCCTCTTGAGCATCTCACTGTTGATCTGGCTGTTATTGACCAGGCTCTGGTTGAGGTCTCCCAACCTGTACCTCACCCCTTTTTTCTCACTGAGACCCCTTTCCTCAAGGGTTGAACAAATACTGAGAGCAGGACAGAGGAGAAACAGAAGACAAGAGTGCTCAGTACACATTTAATAACAGTGCTTTTATTTTAATACTAAATATATCCTCCACACATCCAGAGTGAGAGCCTGGAGGTTTGGGGAGGGTGTGGATATGGGTAGGCGGTACCTTCCATTCTACATAATGGAAGGGCAGACTTGGAGCATTCCAAGAAAACTTAGTTGCTGATTGAAAACTGAGGGCTCCTAGTGCATGATGACCTTCTCTCTGGGGCCTTACCTGCTATCTCCTGGGGCTTTACTGTCCTTAGCAGCTCAGTCCCTCTTCCCAGACTGTTCATAGCTGGTTCCTCTGGCACCAAGAGTGCTCCTGTACCCATCCCAAGCTGCTGGTCCTGGGGCAAGCTCCTGGCTTCATCTGGGTCCTTTTATTCTCTTTTATTCCTCACCTTTCCTGCAGTGCTCTAAGATGCTGATTTATAGCATTCTAACCAAGTTGCCAGGAGAGTCCCTGCTTTTGTCATCCTCTTGCCCTTCCAGCCAGCTACCATTCTCTACCTCATTGTGTTGGGAGCCAGGAACTTCCTGGGTTTTGATTTATTTATTTATTTATTTATTTATTTTTTGATTTATTTGTTTTTGGTCCAAAGACTGCCAGGCTAGACAGCCGATGAGCTGGAGGCATGGTTCTTGGTTCTGTTTCTTTTCTTTCCCATTACCAGGCTGAAAGAAAAAAAAAGGCTGTGTCATTAGATATCTTCATCTGCTTCTTCCCACCCTTGAATATGTTTAATGGCTTTTAGAGGAACAAGTAGAAGTTTTAGCAAATCGGAGTTCAATAAAATTCACTTATTTTATCTTCAAAGCAGTGTTCTAGGTCATAGAGGTGGGTGGAGGCTGGCAGGGATTGGGAGGTTCCTATCCTCACTGGTTCCTGAGGTCACTGTGCTGATTTAGAGAAAGACTGACCACTAGTCCTTGAATCCAATGCAAAAGGTCAAGCATTTTTTATGATTTAAATATTTTTGTAAATAAAAATTTTCATGTTTTTGTCTAAAACAGAAATTACTCTCAGATGCCCAGATTTTTCTTTTGTATACTTAATAATTAATCCCCAATTTGCCAGTCACTCCCATGCTCAGATGACAACCATCATCTAGATCTGCTGTTTGTCTCCTCTTTTTTCCGGTGGAGTCCCTGGCAAATAGGAAGCAGGCAAACACATCAAAACTTGTTTTTTTTAAAGACATCTATAATTTCTGAAATAAAGAAGCAACACATAGCAAATAAACATATGAGAAGATGCTATTCATCATGCGTCATCAGAGAAATTTAAACAACAATGAGGTACCACTACCCACCTGTTAGAATGACCAAAATCTAGAACACTGACAACACCAAATGTTGGTGAGGATGTGGACCAATAGGAACCCTCATTCATTGCTGATAGGAATACAAAATAGTAACACGTGTACCACCATCTTGGAAGACAGCTTGGCAGTTTCTTACAAAACTAAACATACTATTACCATACCATCCAGCAATCTTGCTCTTTGATATTTATCAAAAGGAGTTGAAAACTTACATTCACACAAAAACCTGCACACAGATGTTTGTAGCAGCTTTATTCATAATTGCCCAAACTTGGAAGCAACCAAGATGTCCTTCAGTAAGTGAATGGATTTGTAAACTATAGGCCATTCTGCAAATAAAATGTTATTCAGTGGTGAAAGCTATTAAGCTATGAAAAGGCATGAAGAAAACTTACCTGCATATTGCTAAGTAAAATAAGTCAATCTGAAAGGACTACATACTATGCCTCCAATTATATGAAATTCTGGAATAGGCAAAACTACAGAGATAATAAAAAGATCAATGGTTGCCAGGGGTGAGGGAGAGGGGGATAAATAGGCCGAACACAGGATTTTTAGGGCATTGAAAATATTCTGTATTATACCATAATGGTAGATACATGTCATTATACATTTGTCCAAACCCATAGAATGTACACCAAAAGTGAGCTCTGATGTAAACTATGAACTTTGTGTGATTATGATGTGTCAATGTAGGTTCATCCTTGGTAAAAATGTATAATTCTGGAAAGTGATGTTGGTAATTCTGGAGAGTGAAGCTATACATGTGTAGGGTCAGGGAATATTTGAGCAATCTCTGTGCCTTCCTCTCAATTGTATTATAAAACTAAAATTGCTCTTAAAAAATAGAAAATGTTATTTTAAAAAACATGAAAGTAGGATCATCTCTGGGGAGTTGACACAGAGGGACAGAGTCCTGGAAAATTAGTCTATATGAAACAGCCACCATTTGATACAGAATAAGGACCTGGAGAAAGCCTTTGGTGTTCTGAAATCCCTACATCGTCGGAATGATGAGTATCCATGAGAGGGCTTGGTCTAGAGGAACCGATCACCACAGGTGCATCAGGCCCCACACGATTCCCTTAGGTGACCTGATATGTGCACAAATTCTCTTATATTAATGACCATTTATATGAAACTAATCTATTTAAGCAGGTCTACACTTAAGGAAAGGTATTGATGATTGGCCAATGACTGGCCAGTCCCACATTCATGTCAATTAGTCGGGTGGATGGTGTTCATCCCAATCATCTGAGAATAGCAGCGTGGAGCAGGTGTCCACCCTGTGGATCACAGACAGACCCTGGGGGGCACTGGCCTTGATGGAAAGGTGGGGGGCGTGGCCTGGAGTGATATGTGGGCTCCATGCTGATGAGGTCTTGGGGGGATGCTGAAAGGGAAGAAAGAGCTGAAGAAAAGTGAGATGAAGCCGAAGTCAAATATGTTCTTTTTCAAAAGTTGCTGCAGGATGGCCCTAAGCTGGGGAAACCAGGGGAAGTTCATTTTCTCACTTTGTTCTTCCTCCTTTCACCCAAATGGGCCTAGAAGTAGTATTCATCTGCATTATGGGTTAAATAAGCATTGAGATTTAATCACCATGTAGAATATTGTTCCCATGGGAAATATGTTCTAACTTCCAGATGACTGACTTAGAGATGCCAGTCTTCAAAGGAATGGGTTAGTTGCCCCTGAACTAACATTTTTATTTTTAAAACTTTTTTTGTGATCTTTATTGATTTTTGAGACAGAGAGAGAGCATGAGTGGAGGAGGGGCAGATGGAGAGAGGAGACACAGAATCTGAAGCAGACTCCAGGCTCTGAGCTATCAGCACAGAGCCCAACACGGGGCTCAAACTCATGAGCCCTGAGATCACGACCTGAGCTGAAGTTGGTTGCTTAACGGACTGAGCCACCCAGGTGCCCTGCCCTGAACTACCTTTTAATGGAACTCATAACTAAATATAAGCACTCAGATTGTGAAAGTTCATGACTGAGATTATTTCTAGACTCTTGACCTCCTTAAGTAAATTTTTTATCCCTTCTCATTTTGTGGTGCTAAGCTCTCTATATATTGTTTATGTTAACATTTCTAAGTTGATTTTTAAGAAATCTCTTTATTTTTCCCAAATCATAAAGCATCTATAATTTGAAAAACAAATCTGAATGCATTAATTATAGAGAACCAACAAATAATGTGGATTAACTTTTCACTAGAGGCAGAAATACAATTAAGCTAAAATCTTGATTGCCAATGTGGTCTGATCTGTGGCACCCATCATACTTCAAGAGCCCACAGATCTCACCTGCCTTCTCTACCCACATTGCAGAAACCATCATTGCTACCCTTTCATTCTTAGCTTACGGGTGCTTTATTGCCAAAGGATTCTTGCGTGGTATGGGAGGAGCTGCATTTACTCTTTAATATAACATGGTCAACAGAACATGTCTTCCTAACCCAGGAGGAAATTAGATGATGTATATGAATAAGCATTGTATATTTTAAAGTATGTTTAAAACCCACAAATCTTTGGAGAGCAAATAATTAAACAGCAAAATCAAGCAACTCTACATAGGGAAGATTTCTTATTCTATGACATGGGAGAGAACAGTGATAGTAACTTCCAGACAATAGAACAGTTTTGATTATTGTTTTGTCTTTGCTTTTGTTTGTTTTACTTTTTTTATAGCTCTCAGCCTAAAAGTTATCTTATGTCCTTTAAAAGCTATATTGGAACACATAACCAAATATAAGCACTCAGACGGCGAAAGTTTATGATCGAGATCATTTCTAGACTCTTGACCCCATTAAGTAAACTTTTGATTCCTTCTAGAAAACAGAGCTTAAAACAAAACTTATATGATGATACTTTATTGAGGAGTGAATCCCAGGAAAACAGGAGTGAGAAAGAAATGGAGTGAGGCTAGAAAGGAGGGTGAGCAAATACAAGGGAGTGTGTTTCAGAGATGCCTGCACTCCTGTAACAAGAGATGAAGAAGGGCATTATATAATAATTACAGGGTCTATTCATCAGGAAGAGCTAACAATTATAAATGTCTATGCACCGAATATGGGAGCCCCCACATATATAAAAAAATTACTCATAAACATAAGCAACCTTATTGATAAGAATGTGATAATTGCAGGGACTTTAACACTCCACTTACAGAAATGGATAGATCATCTAGACACATGGTCAATAAAGAAACAAGGGCCCTGAATGATACATTGGATCAGATGGATTTGAAAGATATATTTAGAACTCTGCACCCCAAAGCAACAGAATATACTTTCTTCTCGAGTGCACATGGAACATTCTCCAAGATAGATCACATACTGGATCACAAAACAGCCCTTCATAAGTATACAAAAATTGAAATCATACCATGCATACTTTCAGACCACAATGCTATGAAGCTTGAAGTCAACCACAGGAAAAAGTCTGGAAAACCTCCAAAAGCATTGAGGTTAAAGAACACCCTACTAAAGAATGAGTGGGTCAACCAGGCAATTAGAGAAGAAATTAAAAAATATATGGAAACAAACGAAAATGAAAACACAACAATCCAAACACTTTGGGATGCAGCGAAGGCAGTCCTGAGAGGAAAATACATTGCAATCCAGGCCTATCTCAAGAAACAAGAAAAATCCCAAATACAAAATCTAACAGCACACCTAAAGGAACTAGAAGCAAAACAGCAAAGACAGCCTAAACCCAGCAGAAGAAGAGAAATAATAAAGATCAGAGCAGAAATAAACAATATAGTATCTAAAAAAACTGTAGAGCAGATCAACGAAACCAAGAGTTGGTTTTTTGAAAAAATAAACACAATTGATAAACCTCTAGCCAGGCTTCTCAAAAAGAAAAGGGAGATGACCCAAATAGATAAAATCATGAATGAAAATGGAATTATTACAACCAATCCCTCAGAGATACAAGCAATTATCAGGGAATACTATGAAAAATTATATGCCAACAAACTGGACAACCTGGAAGAAATGGACAAATTCCTAGACACCCAAACACTACCAAACTCAAACGGAAAGAAATAGAAAATTTGAACAGACCCATAATCAGCAAAGGTAATGAATCAGTTATCAAAAATCTCCCAACAAATGAGAGTCCAGGACCAGATGGCTTCCCAGGGGAGTTCTACCAGACATTTAAAGCAGAGATAATACCTATCCTTCTCAAGCTATTCCAAAAAATAGAAAGGGAAGGAAAACTTCCAGACTCATTCTATGAAGCCAGTATTACTTTGATTCCTAAACCAGACAGAGACCAGCAAAAAAAGAGAACTACAGGCCAATATCCCTGATGAATATGGATGCAAAAATTCTCAATAAGATACTAGCAAATCGAATTCAACAGCATATAAAAAGAATTATTCACCATGATCAAGTGGGATTCATTCCTGGGATGCAGGGCTGGTTCAACATTAACAAATCAATCAACATGATACATCACATTAATAAAAGAAAAAATAAGAACCATACGATCCTGTCAATCGATGCAGAAAAGGCATTTGACAAAATTCAGCACCCTTTCTTAATAAAAACCCTCGAGAAAGTCGGGATAGAAGGAGCATACTTAAAGATCATAAAAGCCATTTATGAAAAGCCCATAGCTAACATCATCCTCAACGGGGAAAAACTGAGAGCTTTTTCCCTGAGATCAGGAACACGACAGGGATGCCCACTCTTACCGCTGTTGTTTAACATAGTGTTGGAAGTTCTAGCATCAGCAATCAGACAACAAAAGGAAATCAAAGGCATCAAAATTGGCAAAGATGAAGTCAAGCTTTCACTTTTTGCAGATGACATGATATTATACATGGAAAACCCGATAGACTCCACCAAAAGTCTGCTAGAATTGATACATGAATTCAGCAAAGTTGCAGGATACAAAATCAATGTACAGAAATCAGTTGCATTCTTATACACTAATAATGAAGCAACAGAAAGACAAATAAAGAAAGTGATCCCATTCACAATTGCACCAAGAAGCATAAAATACCTAGGGATAAATCTAACCAAAGATGTACAAGATCTGTATGCTGAAAACTATAGAAAGCTTATGAAGGAAATTGAAGAAGATACAAAGAAATGGAAAAATATTCCATGTTCATGGATTGGAAGAATAAATATTATCAAAATGTCAATACTACCCAAAGCTATCTACATATTCAATGCAATCCCAATCAAAATTGCACCAGCATTCTTCTCGAAACTAGAACAAGCAATCCTAAAATTCATATGGAACCACAAAAGGCCCCGAATAGCCAAAGTAATTTTGAAGAAGACCAAAGCAGGAGGCATCACAATCCCAGACTTTAGCCTCTACTACAAAGCTGTCATCATCAAGACAGCATGGTATTGGCACAAAAACAGACACATAGACCAATGGAATAGAAAGAAACCCCAGAACTAGACCCACAAACATATGGCCAACTAATCTTTGCCAAAGCAGGAAAGAATATCCAATGGAAAAAAGACAGTCTCTGTAACAAATGGTGCTGGGAGGACTGGACAGCAACATGCAGAAGATTGAAACTAGACCACTTTCTCACACCATTCACAAAAATAAACTCAAAATGGATAAAGGACCTGAATGTGAGACAGGAAACCATCAAAACCCTAGAGGAGAAAGCAGGAAAAGACCTCTCTGACCTCAGCCATAGCAATCTCTTACTTGACACATCCCTTGACACAAAGGCAAGGGAATTAAAAGCAAAAATGAACTACTGGGACCTTATGAAGATAAAAAGCTTCTGCACAACAAAGGAAACAACCAACAAAACTAAAAGGCAACCAACGGAATGGGAAAAGATATTTGCAAATGACATATCAGACAAAGGGCTAGTATCCAATATCTATAAAGAGCTCACCAAACTCCACACCCGAAAAACAAATAACCCAGTGAAGAAATAGGCAGAAAACATGAATAGACACTTCTCTAAAGGAGACATCCGGATGGCCAACAGGCACATGAAAAGATGCTCAACGTCGCTCCTCATCAGGGAAATACAAATCAAAACCACACTCAGATATCACCTCACACCAGTCAGAGTGGCCGAAATGAACAAATCAGGAGACTATAGATGCTGGAGAGGATGTGGAGAAATGGGAACCTTCTTGCACTGTTGGTGGGAATGCAAATTGGTGCAGCCACTCTGGAAAACAGTGTAGAGGTTCCTCAGAAAATTAAAAATAGACCTACCCTATGACCCAGCAATAGCACTGCTAGGAATTTACCCAAGGGATACAGGAGTACTGATGCATAGGGGCACTTGTACCCCAATGTTTATAGCAGCACTCTCAACAATAGCCAAATTATGGAAAGATCCTAAATGTCCATCAACTGATGAATGGATAAAGAAATTGTGGTTTATATACACAATGGAGTACTACGTGGCAATAAGAATGAAATATGGCCTTTTGTAGCAACGTGGATGGAACTGGAGAGTGTGATGCTAAGTGAAATAAGCCATACAGAGAAAGATGCCGTATGTTTTCACCCTTATGTGGATTCTGAGAAACTTAACAGAAACCCATGGGGGAGGGGAAGGAAAAAAAAAAAGAGGTTAGAGTGGGAGAGAGCCAAAGCATAAGAGACTCTTAAGAACTGAGAACAAACTGAGGGTTGATGGGGGGTGGGAGGGAGGAGAGGGTGGGTGATGGGTACTGAGGAGGGCACCTGTTGGGATGAGCACTGGGTGTTGTATGGAAACCAATTTGACAATAAATTTCATATATTGAAAAAAAATTTTTTTTAATTAAAAAAAAAGAGAGATGCCTGCACTCTATGATGAATTGATTTCTCGGTGCCATAGGAAGCTCTGGAAAGTACACACAATGCCACTAGATCTGTCAACAATCATTCCAAGGGGAGAAAGGGAGAAGGATTATTCCACTGGCTTCCAACTCCTATTGATCTTAACTTGCATCTGTAGTATGTTGATGCCCTTATATCCTTTACTCTTTGGATGCACATCTGTTTGCACTTTGCAGCAACAAGGGAGCATTAGAGAATTTGTAAGGTGAGGCACCCACACAACACCAGGGATGTGACTCAGAGCCCTGGGTCTACAGAAGAAGGAGCAGCAGCAACCAAGCTCCATGACTCTAAGCAACACCAAGGCAAGTGTGTGGGTCTGGGGTGATGCCCAAACCATACACAAGAAAAGAGAGCATAGAAGAAAGCCAGCCACTTTAGATCTTTTCTGCTGCTACTTTTGCTGACTGCACTTTTGAGAAGGGAGGAAATTTCTTGTTCTCAGACTGCAGAGAGTTGTATAGAGGCCATTAGTGATGGAGATAATTAGAGGCATAGAGTTGATCAAAACTTGACCTATAATGACCACTTTGAGAAGCTGCCACAGAGAGAGTAAGATTTTTCTGCAAAGCAGTATTTCAGATATACAAGGGAGCAACTGATACAGATCAGTGTAACAGGGAAAGGAATGCAGGAAAGACGTTCTAGTGATACAAAAAGAAAGATCCCGAAGAGCAAAATAAAATGGTTCTAGTGCTGACCAAGCTTTATCAGTCCTTATAACCACATTTAATTGAAATGTTGGATTTATTTTTTGGTATCTATATGTAACATACATATTTATTCATGCAGTACATATTTATTGAGAACCGACTGAAGACCAGGTTCTGTTCTAGGCTTCGGTCGCACAGCTGTTTCTATGCTCTGGGCACTTGGATTCCATTGTAGGAAGACAGACGAGAGCATGTCAGAGGGTGGTTAAGTGTCATGAAGGACAATACAGCAGGACAAGGGAGAGAGAGTGCGTGTGAAAGAAGGACAGGAATGCTATTTATACAGGCAGTCAAGGAAAACCTCTGTGATAGGGCAACACTTGAGCAGAGCCCTAAAGAAGAGAAAGGAGTGAGCTGGGTATCTGGAGGAGAGAAGGCAGAAGCCCAAGGAGAGGCCACAGGTGTCGTTGAGGAGACAGACATTCATGCGATGAATACATGCACAGGCACATATCTTTCCAAAGTGAACAAACTGGTAAACTGCATAGAGTTTATTTAATATTCTCACCAGATATTCTCAATTTTATTGGCACCATAAATGTTAGAACTGAAAAAAACCCTTTATGCTATTATTCAAAAAAGTTACCTGAAAATGGGAAACCCCATTGACAATTGCAGTCAAGATCCTGGCATCCAGGGCCCAGTAGTCCTGACTATGCAAATAGGATCATCTGGGAAGGTAGGGAGGACTTGTCTATGGATGGATGTGACACACACCTAGGTGTACATGGCAGATGGGTCCTGGAGGGACAGGATACCAGACCAGTATAGTTTAAGGATGAGTTGGGAGGAAAGAAAAGTTCTGTCTGTGGTTGACAGCTGTATGCCTGAGGCCTTGTTTTGAGGATGCTTTGTTTGGCCTAAGGATAATAACAGTTAATATACTGTTGAATGTTTTTTAAAAAATGAGTTCGAATGCCTTTAGGTCATGTGTCTCTTGTTTTTGTAGTCAGCTGGAGTGGGGCTACAGACTCCTGGCACACCAGCATGGTGTTTATATCATGCCAGACCCACATCTCTCAATGTAAGAATGAATGGTAAACATGAGGACATAAGACACAAGGCAGAAATTCAGATAATTCACACATGTGGGGTACACACGTTCATGGATCCAAAACGGGGTACTGTTGGTGTGTCAGAACGACTGCAGTTCATCTGTATTTGCTTGGAGGTCTAGGCTATTTTTCAAGGTTTAAATCTTGGCTATAAAAATGTATTGGTGACATTTTAAGTCCCAGCCTGAGAACAAATTTTGATTTTTAAATTCAAACTTATCATTCCAAAACTCATTCTGGCACCTTTTTAGGGCTTGATGAATTGTTTCAAAGATGTTTATTGCTTTTAAGTCCCTATTTTATTGCCAAGCTTGTAATACACAAACTGCTTTGAATTTTGTTAAGATAGTGAGTGATTAGACAGTGATATGACTTTAAAACAGAAAACAACAAAGAGATTTAACTGGATTAAGAGAGAAGGATAGTACATTTTATGTAGTTACTCTGTTTCTAAGAATTAAAATATGCTTCCTCTGGATATGTATTTGCATCATATAACATAATAAGGGAGCTCCAAAAATATCACTGTGTTCTTTGCAAGAAAGGACAACAATTTGTTCTGTATCAACAGCAACATTGTCTATTTCAAACAGCTTTCAGCTGGGATCTCTAAGTTCCGTACAAATATTATCCAAACCAACTAATACCGGATGGATGTTGCCATGGTTGATCATTGATTAGAGCAGTAGGTTGACAGCTAGTTACTCTTGAAGTTGGCTCAATTTCTTTTGACCCAAAGTCAAGTGGCTTAGCATATCCAGATGCCTCTCAGGCCAAGAGCTCTAAACGGTCAAACTCAGTGTCAAGTATCTGAAGACCTTAAATAATCAGCCTTGGGTGAGACTTGATAGGTCCTATCCAACTATACAATTTGATACATCCTAAGATTTTAGGATCCATCCTGATTGCAAGTTATAAAAATCAACTGAGGTAAAGTAAAAATGGATGATTTATTGTGCAGAGCCAGGGACCTCATAGAACACAAAGACAGGAATGCAGCCAGGCCTCAGGAACTATGGGGAACCACGAAGCCCCTGGGAACCTAGACGTATACTCACTCAGATTCTGGTCTCTGCTTCTCTTTGCATCTATCCTTAATTGTTTTTCTCTTAAGAGACATTTCTCTGCTCCTTTATTTACATGGCATCATGTTGCCACCCTCAAATGCCATATTTATATGTTTTAAGTTTTGCTTCCCCAAAGGTCATGACATCTGTCCCTTTGTATTAGTTATTTATTGCTGTATAACACATTACCCTAAGACTTAGTAACTTAAAGCGACAAACATTTATTATCGTACAGTTTTTGTGCCTTCAGGAAATAAGGTGTGGCTTAGCTGGGTGCCTCTTCCTCAAAATCTCACACAAGACCGCAATTGAAATGCTGACTAGAGCTGCGGTTTTATTGAAAGGCTTCACTGCAGGAGGATTTGCTCCTAAATTCACTCATATGGCTGTTGGCAAGATTCAGTTCCTTGGAGGTTGTTGAGCACACTGGCTATTGACTTCTCATAATTCCTTGCAACATGGGCCTTTCCACAGGGCAACTCACAATATGGCAGCTGGTTTCTAGCAGACTGAGCATGAAAGGGAGAGCAAGATGGAAGTTGCTGTCTTTTTATAACCCAATCTCAGAGTTGACATACCATCACCTTTTCTTATTCTACTTGTTAGAAGTGAGACACTAGGTTCAGTCCACACTCAAGAGAGCATACATTCCAGTATATAGAGATCACTGGGGGTCTTTTAAGAGGGTACCTATTACATGCTCTCTGTCTCCTAATTCCACATTCCCCGGCAAAGCACCCCCCCCCCAAGCTGGGTCAGGTGACTATTGTTGTTCCAATCAGCCATAGAGGGGGTGTAGACTCATAGTATATATGGCATGCATGCTGCTGGTCATAGTAGTAAAAGACACAGGGGGAACCATCACAGACAAGGACAGCAGTTAAAGAGTTTGGACCTGAGTAAAATACTCCAAACTATAACCACAATCAACTTACTTAACCTTTTTTTTCTTAATGGGAATAAAATTGCCTAGCAGATTATTCATCTCCCAAAAGACTAGGTCTCTGCATACAGATTTGCTGAATAATTCAGATTCTTGAAGCCCTTACTCCTAAATTATATATGTAACTAAGAATAAAGTGCTTTTTAAATAATTCACAATATGTGCCATTATCCTTTTTAATTTGTTTTTTGTTTAGGAAATTGTGGTAAAATATACGTAACATGCAATTTACCATTTTAACCATTCTGAGTCATACAGTTCAGTGGTGTTGGGTCCATTCACAATGTTGTACAACCATTACCATCGTGCATCTCCAAAACTTCTTTCATCTTCTAAAAGTGAAACTTTATACCCATTACACATGCTAACTGGGTTTCCCTTGCCCCTTGCATCTGGAAATCACCATTCTACTTTCTGTCTCTATCAATTTGACTACTCTAGGAAATTCATAGGAGTGGAATCATACAGTATTTGTCCTTTCATGACTGGCTTATTTTACTTGTCATAATGTCTTCATCGTTCATCCATTTGGTAGCATGTGTCAGAATTTTCTTCCTCTTTATGGCTTAATAATCTCCCATGGTATCTGTATACCACACTGTCTTTATTATCCATTCATCTACTAATGGACACATGGGTTGCTCTACCTTTCGGCTATTGGGAATTACCCTACTATGAACACTGGTATACGAATATCCGTCCAAGTCCCTGCTTTCAATTCCTTTGGATATATGCTTAGAAGTGGAATTAATGAATCAGAGTAATTCTATTTTTAACTTTTTGAGCAGCTGCCATACTGGTTCCCATAGAAGCTGCACCATTTTACGTTCCCACCAGGAAAGCACAAAGATTCTGATTTCTCTATATCCTTACCAATACTTTTTTTCTGGTTTTTGTTTTTGCTTGGTAATAGCCATCCTAATGGGTGAAAAGTGGTATCTCATTGTGGTTTTGATATTCATTTCTCTAGCAATGAATTATGTAGAGCATCTTTTCATGTATTTATTGGCCATTTGTGGAGAAATGTCTATTCAACTCCTTTGTCCATTTTAATCTGTCTGGGTTTGTTGTTGTTGTTGTTGAGTTGTAAGAGTTCTTTATATATTCTAGATACTAACCCTTTATTAGATGTATGACCTGAAAATATTCTGTGGGGTTGCCTTTTTCACTGTGTTGATGGTCTCCATTTTAAATTTTTATATAATCCAGTTTATCTATTTTTTTCTTTTGCTGCTTATGTTTTTGGTGTCATGGAGAAGAAATCATTATCAAATCCAATGCCATTAAGCAGCTTTTCCCCTATTTTTTTCTTTTTTTATTTAATTTTTTTTTTAAGGTTTATTCATTTTTCAGAGACAGAGATACAGAGCGTGAGCAGGGGAGGGGCAGAGAGAGAGGGAGACACAGAATCCGAAACAGGCTCCAGGCTCTGAGCTGTCAGCACAGAGCCCGACGTGGGACCGAACTCACAGAGGGCAAGATCGTGACCTGAGCTGAAGTTGGATGCTTAATGACTGAGCCACCCAGGCACCCCACCCCCATTTTCTTCTTAAGAGTTGTATGGTCTGCGCTCTTGGATTTAGATCTTTGAGCCACTATCCTTTGTCGGCATAACCCGAGGAGCCTAGAAAGTTGGTATTAAATTATGACTGACATCTCTGTTTGTGGTTAAGTGGGCATCCACCATTTTCTTTTCTAAGGCATAGAAAAAAGAAAGCATTTTCCACACTTCTATCCTCATTATGATATCTGAGAATCACAAAGATTTGCAAAGACGTAACAAACGTTACTGAGTTCTCCAATTATCTCCCTAGGTGTCTCAGACAGTGTTTAGGAGCCTATTATGTTATATCAGAAAATCTGAACTCTGACATGATCTAACAGATGCACTTAAAAGTTTTTGAAAAGGCTGAGTGAAGTTATGTGTTATTTTCAGGACATCATTCCTAAATGTTTGTGATATTTTAAGTGTCTTAATTTAATGGTCTTGATTTAACATGATAGTTTTAGTGCTCTCTCTGACATACAGTAGGTATCTAAAATCTTTGGTGGATCATTGTTTATTTATTTTGCCTTCCCTTTGCTAACTCTAAGTTTGCATTTAGGATGCAAATGTTCTCATCTGCACCATACGTGTTTATCACCACCCCTAAATATCACACATCTGTTCTTTCTACAGTCACCAGTAAGAAAGGAGAAACATGTTCGTGTAAAACAAAGTGCTTGCTCCACGGGTTAACCCTGGCAGCCTCTGGTGAAACCCCTTTATTTAAATAACCTTCCCTAAGCACCTGGTGCCTCTGTTGCTACAGGAATCACTAGAAACCCCATAGGTAAGTGGATTAGTTATGAAACTTCTGGCTTTTATGATACATTTGAGGCACTAGAAAATCCCAGTTTGGTCCAAACTAATTCAAGTGATTATTTGGCTAGAGTCAAAGATTTGGGAAAGGCCCCCCAAAAGGCTTTGGGATCCAAACCTTCTAGCAGCTCACCCACAGCTGGAGGAACTTGTTCCTTTGGCCTCTCCAGTTCCATTCCCCAAGCTTGGCTGGGGCTGGGAGGAGCAGTGTCATGGTGGGTGACAGTAGTCAACGGTAGAAGGGTTGCCTAGACTGTTGCACCTCATCCAGCTTACCATCCCAGATCTTTCCCTCCCTGTCCATACTATTAACATATGTATTAGGTAGGGTAGGCTAAATTGCTGTGAGAAAGAGACTCAAAGTATAACAGCTCAACACAAGAGTCTTTCCCCCCACTCTCTTATGAGCCCAGGTTCATCCCAAATGAAAACATGTTCTGTCTTCCAGAATATTTTCTTGAGAACCTAGAGATCACTTATCATTGATATGAAGTCAGTAGAAGCAAATTCCCTTGGCAATGGCTGAAGTTATTTTTTCGTCAAGGGATATGGGGCAGAGGTCAGGGTTTTGGTATGACAACTCAAATTGGGCCAATACATGGAAGAGGAAGCTTCACTTAATATTCGTTTTACCATTTTCTAGTTTTTAAATCGTATTTATATCCATAAATTCATTTGTATAAGCTCCTACTATAGTAATGAAAATATTTAAGCTTCTCAGCCTAAATAGCTCATTAGGATTTCAGCCTGCAACATTTTCACAGACAACTCATTATTTCTGATGATTTCACACTGTTCAGTACAGCTGTGTCATGACAATGTGGAGCAGTGAAATATTAGGGGTAAGCTGGGCCATCCATTACAAATCCCTGTTTTAGCTGCTTATTGATGCTCTCCCCCCCCCCCAAAGAAATGAATAAACCCCTGACATTCCATTGTTTGACATCATACTCAAAATTCTTCTTTGAAGAAAGTAAAAAAGCTGCTCGGTTCTGCTTAGCTACAATTATTTCTCCCCTCGGAGTGGTGGATTGGTGGAAAAGAGTTCAGTGAGGGATGTGTAGAGCTCTAGAGAACACTCATCTTTGCTGTGAATTCACATTAATCAAATTGCCTGAAGTACAAGTCCTCTCTTTAGGTCTTGACTGAGAATGCCTTAATTCCAGAGGCAGTAAGAACAGGGAGTCAAGATGAGGGTGAAGAAAAGACTTGTGGCTGATCACTTTGCATCTTCACAGGGGATGGAAAGCTTTCTCCAGGGCCTAGCGACAGACAAGATTAAGAAGGAGGCTATGAAAATATTTAGAGATGGGACTACGATTCTGAAGATTCAGATTACCAGTGTGACTCTGGAATTAAACTGAAATTTTTCTACTTTGGTTTCTTACCAGGATGTAGGAAAACATGACCTCCTTGAAATTAGAGCAAATGGTCACAAGGAGTCATCTGGATGAGAAGAAATGATGGGTGCCTAATATGCCCTCTGAGACAAGTGGAAGTTGGAGGCACCAGACCCAGGCAGAGGTTCCAGGATGCCAGGTCACATTCGAGGTCTGGGAGGAGTAGTACCAGCTACAGAGCATGAGGTCAGAGAGATCCAACTAGAGCTCAGTAAGTCTGCCCCAACAGGTCAGCCCGAGAGGCTGGGGAGGAGGGCAGATTCCAGGACCCAGGGCTCAGGAGGAATCCCAGGGGGAGCCTCAGCTGAGGCACTCTGTGCTGACGCTTCCTCAGCGCTTGATGGGAGGCCATCTGACCTCGTAGGCTGTAGGAAGTCTGCAAGACTCTGAGCTGGTTCACAGAAGGACAGAAACACAGGGTGAAATGACAAGGAAAGAATAAATAGGGATTTGAAAGGTGTAACCACAGAATCAACTAATTCCATGTTAGATCTAGCAGAAAGACAAGTCTAGTGCTCTAGCCGTTCATCAGCTGTGGCTTTCTGAGAAATCAACTTGTTCTTTCTGATCCTTAGTTTCTTCGTCTATAATATGGGGTCAGAATTTAGTGACAGTCTTCATACGTGACACAATTAGGGCCAGTACTTGGTCGGTTAATAAAAATCAAGCAAACAAACAAACAAACAAAACAGCTCAGGTGTGCAGTTTTGAGCAATGATAGGCATTATACTGGCAATATTTTTTTTAAAATACAGGAGAGTGCATTTATTACCCAACATTTTGGTGCAGGGTTGAAGCATTTTTCTGAATAAAGCTGGAGTCCTTCCTTTCTTGCAAAAGTGACTCCCGTGATGAATTGTCACCTCTCTTGTATTTTTGTTATTAAAGGGATTGAAGACTTACACTTCAGTTTAAGTAAACAATCATTCCAGATCTTTATTCCCACTCACATTATCTCCACGCTTTGTTTACTTTTTTACTTTTTTACAAGAGTGTGGCCCGTGACAAATTTGATTACAGTTTTTCGTTTGTTTGTTTTAGCTGACTCGCCTTTAAAACAAGTCCTTTTAGGTCACTCAACTCAGTTTTCATAGAAACCACAGCTTTCTTTCATTTTCACTTTTTCATTGATATGTTAACTATCGCATTAGATTACCTAATTATAATTGCAAGTGGTTTGAAAGGTGATGCAACTGGTGTTTGGCAGGCAAACAACTCAAATGGTGAGAGCAGAAGCCAGTGAGCACACAGAACAGCCTCCCCGCTGGCTGCAGACATCCCTTGGCACATGGAGAGGCTGAAGAAAATCAGTCATTTCAATGTCCGGTGAGTGAAGATGTTGTGAGTGCATCTAATGAACCTCATAAAATTATTGCGGGGATGAAAGATCAAGTTGATGTTGAAGGCTTGTCCAATGGCTTATGCTCGGTAGAAGTTGATTTCCTTCCTTTCCTTCAGAGTCCCCCAGAGCACAGTGCCTTGCAGAATGACAATACCTATGCTGGGAAGTCAAGTCAGTAATTAGATACTCAAGACCGTGGTTTGAAATTTCAGTGCCTGGGCGCCTGAGAGGCTCAGTCAGTTAAGCATCCGACTTTGGCTCAGGTCATGATCTCATGGTTTGTGAGTTCGAGCCCCGCGTTGGGCTCTGTGCTGACAGCTCAGAGCCTGGAGCCTGCTTCAGATTCTGTGTCTCCCTCTCTCTGCCCCTCCCAGCCATGCGCTCTCTCTCTCTCTCTCTCTCTCTCTCTCAAAAATAAAACATTAACAAAAAAACAACTTTTTAAAAATTTCAATTCCTTTCTGCCTCCTCCTCCATTGCTGTAAGCACATCAGTGTCTCTCATAGTTTTGGGTCGTCTTTTTTCCCCACGCCCCAGGACCATCTTGTTCAAAACTGATATCCGTGACTTCGGCAATTCACAACTTTCTGTTCAGGCTGAACCGTTGGAGTGCTAACATCAGGCTTCTAAAGCAAATTGCTGGGCAGTTTGCTCTTTAAAGATTAATGGCATTTGGAGTTCCACGTGATTTTGTTCAAGGCCTGTGGGATATTTATAACTGCCTTTGATGTTCTATCATGTTTGACAGTACAGTTTCCAAAAAGTCAAGTAGGGTCCACTCATGAGTTAGGTGTCAAAGATTATATTGGGGAGAAGTATTGTACTTCGTTTGTAAATCATTTTGCTTTCAGAGGCACTTCCCATGTTAGTACAACAAAAGAAAGCCAATGTGAGGTGGGCGAGCGTGCTTCCTATTTCTGAGGAGTGTAATTTTCCTTTCTCTGGCTCAGCAGGATAGGGGCTGCACGTGCTCCTAGAGACCCCCTCCACTCTTCCAAGGCACCTCCTGTGATATGTTTATGTCTGGACGGAGGGGAAGGGGGGCTGCATTCAGCTGCCCACCACTTGTCTAGGTACTTAGAGAAAGGGTAAAGTCTACCAGTCAAGTGAGTGGTATTAGAGAACTTGGCATGCCTCAGTCAGAACACTCCCTCTATTTTTCAGCATCTTTTCCTGGTCACGCATTGAGGGCTATTGTTTCTCTGGTTGTTTGCACAGGAGATCTGGCTGCTCTGGAAAAGGCCTAAAACTTTGTGTGAGGTCCTTCTAATGGCTCACCACAGCCATAGAGAGATTCATTACACATAACAGAGGAGAAGCCAGTGAGTGCCTATTCTTCCTCTTCTAAGCCATTAAAGGGTATTAGTAAGGAGCATGAATAAAGAGTAAAGGAGTGTCTTTCAAATATGTCACTTCCAGAGGTATCAGCAGAGTTTGATATATTTCCACTCAGGGCAGAAGCAAGCTCTCACTGCAGAAGACTTCACAAACATTTCTGGAAAAACATTAAAATGGCTGAGTGGGAAAAGGAAAGAAAAGGAAATAGGCCACTTAGGCCCCAAGTGCAAACTTTATTTCTGACATCATTTTGCATGTATCTGGCTGGCGTCAAGTTTGGAAACTGGGAGGATGAGGTCATACATTCAACCCCACTGCTTCTCTCCATAGTTTTGACTATGAGCTCACAGACCGATGCTTTGGGTCACAGGATGGAATCCCTATAGTACCACATAGCACTTTGTAAAATTTATGGCATCTAAAACATATAGCAAAGACATGTGATAATTTGGTGAAGAATGGCTTCTGAGTAAGAAAACAGGATCTTTGGAGTCGTGCTGAACCTCAACAGTAGAAAACCCATTATTCCTTGACTCAAGTTTATTTATTTATGTTTTTTAGTTGCTACTACACAGCTCTTGGGAAATAGATCACTTTAACCTAAAGAGGGCCCTTTGAATAATGAAATCAAGCAAGAAATAAAGGATTGCTCAAAAAGAAATAAAAATTTTAAGGATCCGGGAGAAACTACTGTTGTCTGAGCTTTACATGGCCTCGGGCATTCATGGATATGTGCTGTTCCCTGAAACCCATGTAACAAGAGACATAGCAACAAATCTGATGACCTCAAAATGGGCTCCGTTTAAAAACACATCAATTGTTAATTTCAGTAAACTCACTTTTGTTCTCTTTTACCTTAAGCTAGTGAATAGATTTAGTGTTGTAATAATGGTACGTGTTGTGTCCTGCATGCTCACGATACTGATTTAAAAAATTTTAAGTGAAGAATTATGATGTTTTGGATCATAAAAGCTGCTGGGTAACTGCAATTGTAACATCTTGGAGAGGAACTGGCAAAAAGGATCTTTGTACTCCAGATCTATCTCCCCGTATGAACCTTGAGTTATGCAGAAAATCTCCAGCCCCATTTTTAACAAAACCTATAGCCAATCTGAAACATGTCTAATTTTGGATAACTAAAACTACTAGATGGTTAATACTTCTGTTCTCAACCTGCTATCCTAAAATAAGGGTTCTTTTATTTCAAAAGATTATTTTAAAATTAGTTCTTGGCATTCTGAGATTTGCCATTTCTGAGTTTGTAGTTTTTAAGTAACTGCGACTTCTTTTTTCAAACTTTTCCTGCAATAAAATAAGATGCAATCGGGGGCAACTGGAACTCCTCTCATTATCCATCAGGAATAGGCCATGGTATTAATAGCTTTATTGTTCAATTATATGTAAAATCTGGAAGCCTTTTTGGCGTCTTTAGTACTAAATCATTATGTAAACCTTAAACAGAGTGACTAGACATCCTATAATCACACGTTGGAATCTGGTGCCCTGCCTTCTGTCTAGCATTCACTATGAATTTCTCATTTTCAAATATGGTATTACTAGTTATAGTTGTATTAGAATAAAGCCGGATGGGTTTGGTAAACCTTCACTGTGTCTTTCCAGCTGGTGTCTCCTTGTAGCGTGTGGGATGTATATGCAGTGAACAGAATTCTCACTTTAACACACTGTTAAATTGGGAACATGATCCATGTTCTTTCCCAATCCTTTCCAGATGTACTCAATTAACCCCTCCCTTTTGCAAACCGCAAGTGGGGCTCTTACTGAGAAAATGAAGTGTTCTGGACATTGGTAATGGCGTGGATGGTGGTGGGAGAAGCAAGGTATGCTGTGGCCTGTGAGATGCATGAAGACACAAGTCAGCAGCCAGTTGGTAGAGTCAGGTGGAGTCCATTGGAAACATGGGAAATTATAATTTAGGTGTTCATGAAATATGTCAGGGAAATAAAGGCTGAAGTTGTGCAGTAGGGTATATCAATAACAATCTGAACACCCTTGCTTCGCTGGTTTTGTCAATAATTTTAAGGCATACTTCTATAACTGTTTCTTCTTATTTCATGATATATTTTTCCCCCAGTAAACCTTTTTGACAGCAACAAGCTAAATGAGAAATGAAAGTCCGTGTTTAGTTAAAATTAAGTACTGATTTTCTGTTTCCCAAGAAAGTGATAATAACTGTGTGATTTGCACAAAATATTTGTAAACATTTATCATCCATTATGAGTGTTGTCATCAGTATCACTAACTGCAAGAGAACGGGAAGACACAAATCTGGTACAGAACAACAATGTACACTTCAAAAATTGGTAGTTATTAAAAAGAAATGCCCAAGGATGACAACTTAACGTGAGTAGTAGCAGGACGTGTGCTTTATTTTTATTACATGATTATTCATTTAGATCAAATGGTTGCTCTTCTAAATTTATTTTACACAGTTTAGACCCAGTGGTTTCCTGTGCAGGCATGAAAAGTGAAAGATAGCTGTTAGTTAAGTTGGGCCTGTTATTAGAAGAATTTGGCAAACAATTGAAGGATACGACTTTTACATCAGTGTCATTAAATGTCTCAAATAGAAAAATCAGTCAAATTAATTCCAATCATAGGTCAATATTTTCAATTTATGTAATCAAAATAAAGCTTCAAATATTCATTAAAAAGACGTTGAAATATCTGCAATTATTGCAAGTTTTATCATAAATTTTAAAAATTTATTCTAAGTTTGGTTAAAATTTTCAACATTGAAGATAAAATTATTTGAATATAAATGTTGGTGTAGTGCTATACCATGATATAAAGAAAAAAACTGACTAAATTAAGAGACTGATCGAGATGAATCGTATTTGGAATTGATTGATTGTAATGCATACAGAACTCACAGAAACCAGTATAATCTTTGATACCCTACCGATCAAAGTTGAAATCAAGACTTGTCAAAATTTACAAAAATTTGTATGTATTACATGGGTAGAATAAATGAACTACAACATATTTGTGAAGAAGCTAATGTTGAATTTAGGAGAGGCACTTTAACGTGATGGCGCATGCTTTCTCTACCTAGTGCCCATCATCAGTTCAATTGCAGAAATGTTGAATTTGAAGAACTACTTTATAAACTTATTACCACCTCAGTGTGCCCCCAGAATCGAAAACAAAAAGAAAAACAAAACAAAACAAAACAACCTTCTATTTTGTTCAAAATTACTTCGGGGGTGCCTGGGTGGCTCAGGCGGCTGAGCATCCAATTCTTGCTTCACCGGTTCGTGCCCCATGTCGGGCTTTGCTCTGACAGTGTGGAGCCTGCTTCGGATTTTCTGTTTCCCTCGCTCTCTGCCCCTCCCCCATTTGTGCTCTCTCTCTCAAAAATAAACATTAATTTTTTTTTCCTAATAACTCGGAAACCTTTGATCAAAGCGTTTAACATACCAAATACTGAAAAAAATTAATCTTTTGAGACTTTTGGCTAATTGCAATTGTTGAAAACATGGATCAGAAACAAGAGGATGGTTAAAATTATCACCACAGAAGCAGAGGAAGAACTGCATGTATCAAACAATGGAAGATGAAAAAATGTTTCAATTTTCAAAGTAAACAATTTCAAGGTAAACGACGGTTATTTTGAATTTCTTGACTTACACGAAGATTTTTTTGTTAGCATTCCCATCTTTAATTGGATACATTTATATTCTAGGCCACAATGCAATAGAATTGAAGATGACTATGGTTTTGTAGCCGTATGCCTGGCAAAACATTGAAAAGAATAAAATTTTGTTTTATAAAAATATCAGAGAAAGGCCTTTTGGATGGAACAAAAAGACAGAATGTGTGAAAGTACTTTGGCTAAAATATTTACATGTTTCAAGATAAAAAAAATAGAATTGAGAGTGTCTTTTATCAGCAGAATTTGCTCTGAGCTTTCCAGATACCTCAACATTTGTGGGTCTCTTATTTTCTCCGTTAAATTCTAACATTTAAAATAGAAGAAATCTAAATTAGGAGTGGAAGTTTGATGTCCATCGGTTATTCTCATTTCCTTGTTGGTCCTCTATTTCTCTCTGAAATATTTTTGAATTTCCTCTTTGTCTTTGATTTTTTTTTTTTTAAGTTTATTTATTTATTTTGAAACAGAGAGAGAGCCCACAAAGCCGGGGAGGGACAGGGAGAAAGAGAGACAGAATCCCAAGTGGGCAGAGCCAGATGTGGGGCTTAAGGTCATGAACTGTGAGATCATGACCTGAGTGGAGATCAAAAATTGGGGGTGGGGGTGGGGCTTAACCCACTGCACCACCCAGGCGCCCGTCTTCGTCCTTGATACGCTTAAACTTCGCCATAATGTTTCCACAAGTTGTTTTTCTCCTGTTTGGCACTCGATAAACCCTTTCAACCTGATGTTTTTCATCTTCCTTTGATTCTAGGAAATTTACTTTCATTATTTGTCAGATATTTCCTGCAATCTTTTTATTTTTCTTTCCTTTAAGGAATCTATCTTGTGGATATTGACACTTTTGTTTCTATATTCTATATCTCCTAGCTTCCCCTTTTGTTTTAGCTCTTTATCATTTCCTTGTGATTTTGGGGATAGTACTATACGTTCTGATTCAATGTTCTTTCTTTTTTTTCATGGAATTTATGGGACTATCAAACTCATTTATTGTATCACTTATTTCAACTGTTATTTTGTTCATGTCTAATGTTTTCTCTCAACTTTTAAATATTTGCTGTGCATATAAAGGTGAATAGTAGAGGGGCGCCTGGGTGGCTCCAGTGGCTAAACGCCGACTTCGGTTCAAGTCATTATCTCCCCGTTTGTGAGTTCCAGCCCCGCGTTGGGCTCTGTGCTGACAGCTCAGAGCCTGGAGCCTGCTTGGGATTCTGTGTCTCCCTCTCTCTGCTCCTTCCCCACTCGTGCTCTGTGTCTCTCTGTCTCTCCAAAATAAATAAACACTAAAAAAAAATTAAAGGTGAACAGCATATACTACTTTTCTAAAAGATTATATGCTTAGATTAAAGCCAGTTTTCAAGAAACACACAGAGGTCTGATTTAGTACTTTAATCCCTAATTCTTAATTCACTTTGTTTTATCTATTACTCCTCCAGTATTTCAGGCTTGAATGAAATCCTTCTTTTACTAGGTGCAGGGGTTTGAATTATGTCCCCCCAAAAGATACATTCAAGTGTTAGTCCCTCGTACCTGGGATTGAGGCCTTATTTGGAAATAAGGTCTTTTCCGATGTGTTAGGGGAGGCCATCCAGAGAACATGACCTCCAGTTGACCCGTGAGCTGGAACCTGGCGATCAGAGGCTGTGAAATGTGCATTTTGCTGGGCTTCCCTGCTGCCAGAAGCCGTTTCAAGGACACAGCCTTGAGACAGCAATGTGGTGTTGAGATCATCTGGACAGTTTATGTTAAGGCCTCCGTATAAACTTTTAAGATTTGGTGGGTGGGTACAGAGATCTCATCTCGCAGCTGCCCAAGGCAAGCTTCATATACAAATTCTCTTGCTTATTAAACCCAGCCCTAGCAGTCTGGAGTGGCCTGCCTCTTTCTTTGGTCTCTCTCTGACCTCAGGATATGGGGCCTGATTTCAGATTATACCTGAAAAGCTTCTGAGGAGGTTTTGAACCAACAATATGTGATCAAGTTAAGCTCGTCCCGGATTAGCATAGTGCCTAAAACTGAGGACTGATATCTTCATAAGAGAAGAGGAAGGGAGATTTGGATGCAGAGACGCAAAGGAATGAGGCCATGGGGACATGGAGGCAGACATGGAATGAGACACCTACAAGCCAGGGATTGCCATAAACCACCAGAAACTAGGAAGAAGGAGGCAAGATTCTTCCCTAAACCCTTCAGTGGGAATACAATCCTACCAACGCCTACCAATCCTACTTGTAGCTCCAGAGCTCTGAGAGAACAAATGTTTGTTGTTTTAAGCCACCCATTTTGTTGTAATTTGTTATGGCAGCCTTAGAGAACTGATACACTACGGAAGGTGTTTCCAAGATTTTATTTTTTATTTATTTTTTAAAAAAAATTTTTTTAATGTTTTTATTTATTTTTGAGACAGAGAGAGACAGAGCATGAACGGGGGAGGGTCAGAGAGAGAGGGAGACACAGAATCGGAAGCAGGCTCCAGGCTCCGAGCCATCAGCCCAGAGCCCGACGCGGGGCTCAAACTCACGGACCGCGAGATCGTGACCTGGCTGAAGTCGGACGCTTAACCTACTGCGCCACCCAGGCGCCCCTCCAAGATTTTATTTTTAAGTCATCTCTACACCCAACGTGGGGCTCGAACTCACAACCCCAAGATTAAGAGTTGCATGCCTGACAGACTGGGCCAGCCAGGCTGCTCTGGAAGATATTTTTAATAGTTTGAAGCCCTTCCAAGCCGAACACAGTTCGTGAATCTCAGCAGCGTTTCAGATAACATTACTCCCCCAGACTGTTCATTTCTCTATGGAGAGGAACTTGACAACCTGCTTAAATCTGACCAAAATACAGACTTTGGTTTACATTAAAATTCCCTTCACACCCAAATTTCTCCCAGATTAGTGCTTATTTTGGTTTTGTTTTTAAGTGTCCTCTGACTTTCATAACTTTGCTGACACTGTATCTAAAGGAAGAAGTAGAAAGAAACTAGTGAGCTTTTTGGGCAAAACACGGGCAGTGGGAGGAACCGCCCTGAGTGTTGATTCCTGTGGATGCCCTTAGCATCCAGCTCTCCTGTACAGGTGGTAAAAAGCCATTGTTTGAATTGAATTTAAAGTCAGTAGGAGGATGCCTGGGTGGCTCAGGAGGTTAAGCATCCTACTTGGGCTCAGGTCATGATTTCACGGTTTGTGAGTTCGAGCCCCACATCAGCTCTATGCTGAGAGCTCAGAGCCTGGAGCCTGCTTCAGATTCTGTTACCCGCTCTCCCTGCCCCTCTCCCCTACACTCTCTCTCACAAAAATAAACATTTAAAAAATTTTTTTCAGATGAAGTCAGTAGGGAGTCTTTATATTCATGAGAGTGTAAAACTAGATGAGTGTCTTTTGTAAGGACCTGAGAATGGTTTTCCACTTTCAAACTTCATTCTGCAATAAGGATTTGTGTTCTTCATAATGCTTACCACATAGCCCCTTCGCCATCCACCAACCAGATTGGATCCATCTTTCTTTTTGCTGCACTATGGAGATAGTTGCACAACCATCAGCTGTAATAGCAGCACTTCATAATAACTTGAGTGATTTCATGATTTGCCATGATTTTTCACACATATCACTTGCTCTCTGAAATAATCATGGGCTATTTATCATATGCTATTATTACTTACCCCTATCTATGTGTGGAAACCAAGACTCAGCAAGATTTAGATATTTAACCAGTCACAGAACCCAGTTTCGAGGCCCTCTCCAGTAGAGTCTTTCAACAACATTTTAAGAACTGTGAGATACTGAGAATGTCGTCTTCAGCCTTTTGCCACATTTCAGGTATGTGCCACGTGCCCTGGTTAATGCAGAGAATATTTTGTCTTTCAGGCTCAAAGCCTATCCTTTTTGTTTTGTATTATGGGGAGAGGAGAGTACACTGTCAGTGGGCTACCTGAGGAAACTCGGAGTGGGTCATGAGGCAGGGAATGTTTTGCAGAAAATGGTAAGTAATATGTTCAAATTTCTTTGGTGGGACAATCTCTTTGGCAGTGATGGATGAGAGAGATTTAAAAGATGTCTTATTTTAGTGACATTCTTGATAATTTAGATGAGCTGCTTATGTAACTTTAAAGAAATTCAAGAGATAAGAAAGAGCAGTGGGTAGAAATGTGGGTTCAGCCCTTATTTTTTTATTAGTGTTTATTTTTGAGAGAGAGAGAGAGAGAGCATAAGTGAGGGGAGGGGCAGAGAGAGAGGGAGACACAGAATCTGAAGCAGGTTCCAGGCTCTGAGCTGTCAGCACACAGTCCGACGCAGGGCTTGAACCCACAAACCATAAGATCATGACCTGAGCTGCAGTTGGATGCTTAACTGACTGAGCCAACCAGGTGCCCCAGCCCTTATTTTGAAAAATGTTCTCCATTGAGATAAATGCCCACGCTCCCATCCCATTGAAAACACCAGCTACACATTGGAGCCCAACTGTTTGGACTTCTTAAGATTATGGCATGGTTCTGAAATACTTTGCTATATCCTAGGAAAATTCAGTTAAAAAATGGCTTTCCATTTGAATTTTATATAGATTAAAAATACTTTCATACTTCCAATTTTTTTAGATGTTCTGTTCCAAATAATTTTCTTATGCTAAAATTCGCACCTAAAACCTTGCTATTATCATCATTTTTAGTCATGTTCAGACTGGTAATGAGGAAAATGACAAAAACAGCATCAATATCACATGAACTGATGTAATGAGAATGTGCATGATAGATGAACCAGAGGGAGGGGATCTGGCAATATTTTACTTTCTGTGGATCTCACCAACCTTGCATACTATAGCCCAGAATATGTCCGCTCACTGGATTATTTTATATTTGTGTCCTTTCTGCACAATTTTTCATGTCAATGCATTTTTATTATGTGCCTTATAGAATAATTTTCAATGAGATTGAATTTGCTAAGGCCTACTGTCACTTTTCCTGAAGAACATATATATATTTGGAACTGAGAAAGTGTTAACCGAGCCCTTGCTGTTAGAGCACATTGCCAGTCATATACCTATGTAATGAGATCTTGGCCAGGATTGCCATTCCAGGATTATATTGTACCAAAAAGGAAGATGATGAAATAGGTGGGAGTTTTTGTCTATATCACACTGAGGACTTCATTCAGGGAAAAGTCCAAAATCTGCATCTTATTTTGGATTCAGAAAAGATCAAGTTGTTAGGCTGTCACATCAGACACATTAATTTGCTGCTTATGTGAAGTTTGATAAGGAAGAGAATGTAGCAGAAAAGACTTGTGTAAAAAGATATCTTTAGATATGGTACATGTGTTTGATAAACTCAAAAAATGTATAGAACAAAACATTTATTTTTCATTAACATCGTCTGCCAAATGGCATTACTTTGATTCAAATAGATTTAATTTTTTTTCATTCAATGACCATTATTTAGTGACTAGTCTTATCTATTGACAAGTTTAATTTTATTTATATATAATGCACTGCAAACTAGGAAGATGGGCTCATTTTTCATAGCCTCCCCTACCTGAATTCCCTGCAAATCACTGAGAAAAATGCAATTTAAAACATTCTCTCATGTTTTAATGGTTAAATATACAAGTATCTTAAGCTGGTAATAAAAAAAATCTACTTGAGTTGATTTAGTACATATGAAATATTTATGAAATAAATGTTTTCCTGACATTGGTCAAATAATATGCTATCTCTTAAAAAATACTAAAAATATCTGTTCATTGGATAATATTCATAGGTAAATACCATTGTCGATGTTCAAAGGGAAATTTTAATGACGTTTCTTTATAAATACCCCTTTATTTTTATAATTCATTATTTTTATAGAACAATTTCATAACGAATGTACATTTTATAAACAATGTATTAAAGACTATAATTCTGTCCACTTTGACCTGAGGAAAACGTACTGTATACATTCGTATTTTCTTCAATCTTACTCTCCTAACTATCCCCAGAATTTCTTCAGTTCTGGGCTTGCATGAGCCTTGGAGAGAGGGTCTGGATTCTGGGTATTGCCTTATCACACACAACCCATTTGTAGAATGGCAGAGAAAAAGGAAGCCATGATCTCTGCAAGCACTCATCAAGAGCAACATGAGAGGTCTGGAAAGAACTCACCTCAGGACCATTTGTGTCTTTATTAGAATTGTATAGAAAAAAAAAATTAGAGGTGAACATCAGACTCTATAAAAGGTATTCTCCCCTTGGTATTAGTTATGACATTTCATTTCCAGGAGGCTCCATACAATGTAGTGGTTAAGAGCATGAACTTTGGGATCAGATAGCTCAAGGTGTGCATCCGACACTTACAGGTGTTTGACTTTGGGGGGATCTGCTTAACTTCCCTTTAGCCTTCATTTCCTCACCTGTACTAGTGCCCTGTAATAATACCTACCTTCTAGAGTTGTTCTGAGAGTGAATAATACACTAAATGCTAAAACTTCTGGCACCATATCATAAGAACTGAGTAAGAGTGTTGGGTTGCTGTTGCTTTGTTACCATTATCATCCATGGAAAAATATAGGAGAAACCATAGGAAAATATAGGAGAAAACAGAGTCCTTACCCTACCAGGACTAGAAAACTTTGATCACTGGCAGAGAAGGGCATTTCACCATTTGTTATGAATCACAGTCCCTTGTTACTCAAATATATGCTACTTATGTAATTCATATTACATAGTGTAAGACACAGTATTGGAACAATCAAAAGCCTAGAGGGGAGTCAACCTACCTGAAGCATACAGTTTTCAAATTTTCCACATCAGTTCAAAGTAGCACATGTCAGAGTGAGCAATATTCAGATGCATGGAGGTGGTTATTGGCTTGTGTTAAGAAACTTGTTTCTGTAGGTTTCTATAGAGTGAATTATTTCTAAGAAGACACCTTTACCATTTAGGTGGTCTTCCTCTAGTCTAAATTTTCAGTGTATCTGATTTCTTTTTGATTAGCAGGTACAGTGCTTCACTTTATTTTAGCTTTTTATTGCATTTTTAAGAATCAGTGTAATGGGGAAAAAACTGGAGAGAGTCTGTTAAAAATATTTTAGATATTCATAAACCCTAATCATTCAATATCCATATCCTATTATGATTTGAGTATCTCTATATGAGGTCATTTTGGCTAATGATTTTATGTCCCAAGTTTCATCATCTCTACTCTGGTAAGGTGATGAAAAGGTCAAGGAAAAATATATAACTTTTGAGGAATAGGGGGATTCAAGATAAAGGGTCTCTATTAAAAGGTGACTTTAAAAAATATGGCTCAGGAAAAAATAGATCTGCTCTTGCTATTCAGCAATTCCAATTTCATTTTTGAGAAAAGAAGAAAGGTTATTGAAAAGTACTGTACATGACATTATATTTTTTTGTATTATGCTCACTGTCTTAATGCGTTACCATTAGGTGATTTAGATTTCTTAGGAAAACTATCTGGTTTTGCCTAATATTCATTGGTGTAATTGATTTAATATAAAAGATCTGTGTTCTTTCCTTGTGTTCTTTCCAGAATTATTTTTATAGAAATAATCTTCAGGACTGCTGTTCTTATGCCCATCACAAGACCGTATGATGAGCAATGAGAGTTGGAAGATTCATTTTTGAGATTAAGTCTTTTTGTTTAATAAGAAGGGTTTTGCATGTCTAGAAATCTGGCTGAAAACCCAATGCAGGATTTGAAGTGTGTCTGATAGGGTTTACCTGGTCTTTCTGGTCCACTGTTTATCATATCTGTTACATACATAATTCAAATCTCTTTTGAAGGAGAACATTGATTAATTTTTTCTTAACTTACATCATTATCATGGCACTGGTTGTCAAAATCATAGATTCAGTGAATGGACATAAGTCACTTTCCAAGTATACAAGTAAGCAGTTATATGTTCATATCGGACGAAGGTTTTAAAGTTAGGCCATTGGCACTGAATTGTCTAATAATAACAGCACTTACAGAAATATGCATGCGTATACAAATATGCATTCATAAATATGTATATGAATTTTGTTTGCTTTTTAAACTGAAGTATTGTACATGGTAATTTCTGGCATAGTGCTCTGTCTTCTAGATCAGTAGTGTTCAAATGTTTTGGAAATGCATTTCGTTGGTAAACTTTTTAAAGCAAATATCTTTTCTCTTCACATTTATTTTGTCAATTACACTACTACAGTAGTGTGTATATTATCAACTATACAGAAAAATAAAAACTTAACAAAATTTATTTCATTTTATTGACACTCCATAAAACTCTCACTTTTTGCTCTGGGTGATCTGAAAATTTAGAAAAATCTCAGTTTTATACTTTATGATAAAATGTTTCAAAGGTCTGGATCTCAGCTCAATTTATTTTGATACTTGCCTTTAATGGCTTTTATACTATATATAGCTAATGATCTACTTTTATTCTCTCTTCCTTCAAATCTCCCCTCAGTGCTTCTAGTCAGCACAAAGGTATGTGACTAGTATTCCAAACCTTAACCTCAAAGTAATATGGAGAATGTAATTCTTTGCTTATTGGGTTTTTCAGTACAATTCAATACACTTGAGAAATAATCTTGGGGGTATTGGACACTGCAGCTCACTGTGAGACAGTGTTGGGCCAAAACTCTACCTTTTTTTGTTTCCAGCTAGTTTCAATGATGCTTATACAAAATGAGTTTGAGTTACCAGAAATTCCTCAGATAATGAAAAGGAAGAATCCAAAAGCTTAGGCAGATAAGAATTTTTAATTGAGTTTTGCTCAATTTTTAATTGAGTTTAAATGAGTTTGACTTTCACCTTCTGCTTTACCATGTACCCAGAAAGGGCCCCAAGGACACTTCCCTAACCAAGGACTAAAATATGTATTAGCTATGTAAAAACAAATATTTTTGTAAAATTCTCAGACATTTTGACAAACGTCTCCGATAGGCTCAAGTACAAGCTTCAGAAGATCCTGGCTTTGAAACAGGTTCTCTGACTTAAAGTTTGATGGCATTTCAATGTGGCAGAGTACCAGCCACAGTAATTAATCACCAGGAAACAGTTGTCTGTTACTGAAAGAAATAGTAGGTAGGCTAGTACAGTAATCACAATAGTTTGGCCTGTAAAGATCTTTGTTGGTGGTTAATTGATCATGGGATCCCTGGGACTCTAAAACATGTGTAGATTTGCTTCATTTATGAGACCCCAAACAAACAAACAAACAAACAAACAAATGTAAAACTAGAAATGAAGGTGTGATTCGGGGCATATTAGTGATGGTCATGGTCACTTGATACCCAGATATGAATTAATTCACAAATGCTTGTGGACAGATCCTAAGACTTGGAAATAATTATATATTGTATAAGTTTTCTTTTATGCATTCTCAAAGAGATCTATAGCTACTTGCTAAAAAAGAAAAGAAAAAAAAAAAAAAGAAAAGTAAGGAAAAGAAAAGAAAAAAACCCTCTGAATTGGGGAAATAAATATCAAGAAACTGTGGGGATTATTGATCACTGATTTTGAATTATGTGAATCCTTTAAGACACAGAAAGCCACCAGGGAGGCTTTTAGTGGGTCAGGGGTTAAGTGGAGTTCGGACCAAAGCCTGTCTCACAGTGGGTCCCAATGTCCATGTACATTGTTATTCCATAGTTATTTCTTTGGTTCCTGAAGGAATCATTGTAAAGACAAACTTGGCTGCTGGCAAATTCCCCACCATAACTCTGACAAAAGGAGTGAAGGCAACTGGGGGGCAGGGGGCAAACATAAGACTATTATAAATGTCTAATATAAGCAGTACTGCATCCCAAGGTGAACTTCAACAGACATTAGCACCCCATCCAAAGATGTAAAATACTCAGAGATGTCTATTTTATTTCCAAACAAGTCACCTCTTTCTCCATGGAGAAGATGAAAGGTTCTAGGAGACTATTATAAACCAATCAGGTGGTGATTGAAATTATACCTATTGTTCTAGATGAAGTCTTTCTGGTAAAATAAATCATCACTACCCAACATCTGCTATGCAACTATTTTTCTGGAAAATGGTTTTCTGAAACTATTCTAATAAACAGAGAATTTCAGAAGTAATCCACTTTCACCCGAAAGGCATAGCAGTACACGTTGGCCATTTTACCTCAGAACAATGCAACTCTTCCACTGACTACTGTAATTTAAGCCATGATCATCTCATCAGTCCACCCTACTCTGGTCCCCTATATTAATAATATCTTGAATTAGTACATGCCCTTGATATCTGGATTGGAAGATTGTATTTTCCCAAAAAGTCTGCAGCAATATCTCCAGCCCCACCTACTTTTCTTCCAATGGGATTCTGACACTCTTCCCACTTAGAGATGAGATCTATGTTCCCTTCCCTGAAGCTGGGTGGGATTTTCTAGCTTCTTCAACCAGAAGTGGTGCCAGGTGTCCTATTAGGTTAGGTCATAAAATATGAAATGATTTCCATTCTACTCAGTAGAATAAAATACCTTCACCCTCAGTATAACCTGAAGACCTCTGTGCTATAAGGAAATGGGGAGATAATACAGACAGACAGTGGACTGCATGAAGAGAGAGTTGCCTGGCCCTCCTCCAGCTGCTTCACTACCCAATCTGTTCCAATTCTAGCCAGAATCAAACTGCAACTACATGAGAGATCCTGAGCCAGACCTGCCCAGCCAAACTTTTCTCACATTTGTGACTCACCAAAAGCTTGAAAAATAATGAAATGATTGTTGTTGTTTGAAGTCACGAAGTTTTGGAGTGATTTGTTACATAACAATAGGCTCTAACGCCTGGGAAGATATATTCCTGTCCAGGGTGGAATATAAACCCAATGAAAATGTATGTGCCTGTCATCTCAGAGAAATTTCTGGTTACTCCTGTAGTACATGTAGGACATGTTAGGATATTACATCCAAAGTGAAAGACAAGTTTGCAAAACTCCCACCACTTAAGGAAGGAACTTTGGGGATTTTGAAAGCAACAATTTATCACATTTGGGAGCAACTAAACCAGGCTGCGTTGTAAGCAGCTTTACTCCTTGGACGCTATATCATAGCGAATCTAACATTGTTCGAAATTCACTATGATAGATTGGGATACCCTAGGGATCTTATGGGAAGACCCATTAGGAGAATCACAGTGCAAGTCCCTTGAGTTTTGGAGCAGAACTGTACTTTTCTAAGAAAATATTTGTTCTTTTTTACAGAAAAAAATTCTTGGTTTGCTGTTGGGCCCTAGAGATACCAAGTGACCATGCAAATTGAGTTTCTATCATAAGCAAGGTATTATATGACCCACTGAGCCATAAATGTGGGTAGCTGATCATCATCAATTGTAAAATTAAGTTTGAGTAGGTGTTGAGGGCACCAGTATGTTGCAAGATCCAGTGGTTCATAGCGTTGGTGCCTCTATTTTTGCTTCATTACTCGCCTCTCCCTCACCCTAAACCTATGACCACATGGGAACTGAGGAGAATATTCAAGCCTGTTTTAGAGATAGTTCCATGCAATATGTTAAAATCAGTCCAAAGTGGGATACTAAAGTTTTTTTATTAAAAAAAATTTTTAATGTTTATTTACTTTTGAGAGAGAGACAGAAACAGAGACAGAAGCATGAGCGGGGGGCAGAGGCAGAAAAGAGATACAGAATCTGAAGCAGGCTTTGGGCTCTGAGCTGTCAGCACAGAGCCCAATGCAGGGCTCAAACTCATAGACCATGAGATCGTGACCTGAGCTGAAGTCAGAGGCTTAACCGACTGAACCACCCAGGTGCCCCAGGGATATTGCAGTTTTATACCTTATTTGAGAGACGTCCCCCAAGAATGACTAAGAAGGGAAATTCTCCCAGTGGTTGGAATTTCAAGTGATAACGTCTATTTGTCCACTTTGCTTAGAAAGGGAGATGGCCAGAGATGTGGAGATATATAGATTCATGGAAAGTTATTAGTGATTCTGTGGGATGGCCTGAAATTTGTAAGAAAGAAGACTGAAAGACTGGTGATAAGGAGGCCTAAAAAAACGTAAGTCAGAGGAAGTCTCGGAAGTGACCTAGAGTGTGAAAGTGTTCATGTTCCATGTGAATTCTCTATGAAGGTATTCCAAGGAGCCCTTGAGACCACTTCAGATGGTCTACAAATTCCAAACTACATCAAAATAAGATGGGCATTTCCAATTTTCACTTACGATCTTTCATGAGTGTAGGGTGGAATTTTCCAGAAGCTACATGATATGTTATATTTCAACGAATTGACTATAAAATCAGTCAGGAGACCCCAGCTGTCATCTGGTAGGCTAGATATTAAGAAGACTTGCAAAAATGTAAAATAATGCCATGCTTGCTAGTTGCTACTTTAGTTTTCACAAAAATGTTATTTGTGTTTATATACAATGATATTACTGTTACTTTGAAATGAATTAAATATATTGCAAAATTCCTCAATTTTAATTTCTAATATATATCATTCATACAAATAAAACTCTTTGAAATTGACAATAGTTTTTTGGGGGTAATGAAAGGGTTCTGAGACCAAAGTTTTAAGAATCACTCTCTTAGTCTATCACTTGCTTTGTTATATGTTCTCACACTTTCTCATCCACTTTCCTAAGCGTTTGTCCACTGAATCACATTCTACTAAATTCTAACCACTTCTCCAGCATATCAAGGCCATTTGAATCTGAATCTTTATGACTCGAGCCTCACTATTTCTCTTTGTCCCGTTTGGTCACTCTATAAAACAATCCCTATTTTACTTGATAGCATCTTGATGAAAATATCTTATTACCCTTGACACAGATCGATTATGGCTGCAAATCCACTGACAATTATTCTTCATCATGGTTTACCAAATGGTGAACCATCAATCCCACACATCTGTGGTCTAGACCACATTTACCCACTTTGTTACTGATCTGGTCTTCTGAGACAAAATCAAAACCCACAGCAAAGTCATATTGGCTACATTAGATTGCAATCTTTTAATATTTCAGGTTTTTCCTTCTAGTCTACAAGGTTCCTGGCAGGACTCCCACTCCAAATTCTTTCTTTTCTGTGCTGGGTAGCAGCTGGAACATGTATCAAGTTCTTTCACCCTTCCAGCTGCTGCTTTCTGCTGGACCCTCTACAGTCTCCTTTGGGCACATCCAGTTCGGAGGTCAGCAAACTGTTCACCGGTAATTTGTAAATGGGTTTCGGGTGATCTGTCTCCTTGCCTTCTAGCTGTCGCCTTTCCAGGATTTCCCCCTTAATTTCAAGAGGAAATTTATAATTGAAGCACTTCATGAGAACGCTACTTTCTACTAGAGTTCTAACCATCTGTGCCTCACAGGGAAGGGAGTGTCCTTGGGAGAGAAGTTGTATAAATGTGGCTCTCGCTCAGTGCAGTTCCTTTTGTCATGTCCCCTTCCTCCCACCTGCAGTCTACATCTGCTTTAGAGACTCTCTGTGTCATGAAATGTCTTCTGGTTTTTTTTAACAGAATTTATAATAATTATCTGTATGGAGGTTAGTTCATTACAAGATAAGCCACCAGTATCAGAAGACCATTTTTTTTTTAATTTTTTTTTCAACGTTTATTTATTTTTGGGACAGAGAGACAGAGCATGAACGGGGGAGGGGCAGAGAGAGAGGGAGACACAGAATCGGAAACAGGCTCCAGGCTCTGAGCCATCAGCCCAGAGCCCGACGCGGGGCTCGAACTCACGGGCCGCGAGATCGTGACCTGGCTGAAGTCGGACGCTTAACCGACTGCGCCACCCAGGCGCCCCCAGAAGACCATTTAATTTAAAACCAGCATTTTTTTTTTTTGCAGTTTTTAAGAGTAGTTTTTAAAAGTTTTAACAGTAGTGTAAATTTACTTATATATCAAATTCCCTAGACTAAGAGAACAAATGAATAAAAGGTACTTCGTTTTAAAAGTTATAATCAAATGGAAATTGTAACTTCAAGTCACTATTAATCTGGGGCTCCTGGGTGGCTCAGTCAGGCTTCGGCTCAGGTCATGATCTCGTGCTCTGTGAGTTTGAGCCCTGCGTGGGGCTCTGACCTGACAGCTCAGAGCCTAGAGCCTGCTCCAGATTCTGTGTCTGCCTCTCTGTCTCTGCCCCTCCCCCACTCGCACTCTGTCCTTCATTCTCAAAAAAAAAAAACCATTAAAATCATTAGTAATCATTTTGCTAACTCCCTCTTATACACACACACACACACATGCACACACATACACACACGTTCTTATCTTGAAGACAGTTATATATTTCTATGAGGACTCTATTGGATAATTAATAATGGATAGTGCTTCTTGTGGGAAAGTAAGTAATTGTTTAAGGGAATTCCAACTCTTACTTTATTCTGAGCACACAAGCTGCTTTTAGGACTGTGATAGTTTGATTTCGTGCGTCAACTCATCTAGACTGTGGTGTCCGGTTCTTGGTCAAACACCGATACAGATGTTGCTATAAAGATGTTTTTTAAGTGTGATTAGCATTTACAATCAGAAAGCTTTTAGTAAAGCAGATTACCCTCCATATAGTGGGTGGGCCTCACCCAAACAGTTGAAGGCCTTACGAGCAAGTCTGAGGTTTTAGGAAGAAAAATTTTTGTATTAAAACTGCAACATAGAAACTCTACCTGAGTTTTCAGCTTGATGGTCTGCCCTAAAGATTTCAAACTCAAAGCTGCAACATCAACTCTAAAATGAAATCTGCAGCTAGCTGGCCTGACCTAACCAGTTTTAGACTTGCCAGTCTCCAAAGTCCTGTAAGCCAGTTCCTTAAAATCTCTCTATATATGTACAGTTGACCCTTGAACAACTTGGGGGGTGAGGAGTGCCAACCCCCTCTACAGTCAAAAATCTGTGTATAACTTTTGAGTCCCTCAAAACTTAAGTAATAAGAGACTGCTACTGACCAGCTTTACTGATAACCTAAGCAGATGATTTACATGTATTTTATATGTTATCTGTATTATATACTGTATTCTTACAATAAAGGAAGCTAGAGAAAAGAAAATCAGAAGGAAAAGAAAATACATTTACAGTACTGTACAGAATCCACATATAAGTGGATCTATGCAGTTCGAACCTGTATTGTTCAAGGGTCAGCTGTATATCATGTTGTTTGTTTCCCTGGATAACTCTGACACAAGAACACTTAGCAACTTGTATTATTTTTCAGAAACTGATATGTTGTGCTCGTTTTTGCCAAATTTTAAAATGTTTCATCCAGATTTCTAAAATGCCTTTCAACTTGTATTGGCTCTGTGATTACCTTTGGTGAATGTTCTCACATTGTGAACCTTTGAGAGAATTAAGATAAACGGAAGGATTTAAAGAATACTTTTTTGTTACTTAGCAATTAAATAATTTTATATTAAAAGGACAATTTCAAGATATAAAAGGAATTAATGAATTTAACATTAATTTCCACGAGTGAAAGGAAACACACCAACGTTACCCTTAAAACACGTTCTAAATTATCCATGAACCAGTTTGATTGTTTGTTCTGAAGTTTAAAAAAATGTGTTCAGAAAGGCTGAAATGACTGTATGCTAATTTGAAGAGCTGGGTTGTACAAGACATGACTTGGAAATTCCCTTTTTTGATGTCCTGCAGGAGTTAGATTCCATTCTATGTGCCTTGTTCTTCAAACCTCTGACTTCAGACTGTCGTTGAGCAGGAATATGGCTTGCAGTTTTCCTCAAATCATTCTTGGGCTCCAGACAAGGTGCTGGACCTTTGAGCAAACAGGTTCTAGCAATAATAGCGAGGGAAAGACAAAGCTGTGAGTGTCATCTCCCCACTCTGTCTTCTCCATTTTGTTACCTTTCATCCCAGATCCAACATCTCCTTCAAGACAAGTCAGTTTGCCTTTAAAAACCAGACAAAATAGAAATCAAAGAAGGTGACTTGGATTCAATTTTCTGTCATTTCCTTTTCTTGTTTTACCAAGCTTTTCTTTTTTATTTATAAGATATAAAGTTGTTGAATTATTCACAAGAAACAACGAGATTTTGAATTTAAGCCTGGAGTTCAATAATACCGGTGGCATTGTGTCTCATGCTTAAATGTATGGTAGCAAGAGAAAACTCCCATTAACTCAAAATGACTGATCTGACCATACCAACTCATATGACTGTAGCGTGTGGCCAAATTTCACACTGACTTCCAGTCTGGGCTGATAACACCTGGTCTTTTTACCACTGAATATTCATTTCATAGGTATTGCACAGATCGTTGCTTATAGGTAAATTTAAGGCATGTGGGTTTATGTCTGTGCATGAAAACCAAGAAAAGTGAAATAGAGCCTTTCACCTTTTAAAAAAATTACATTAAATTACATTAAATTAAATTAAATTAAATTAAATTAAATTAAATTAAATTAAATTAAATTAAATTTTATTTTGGGGTACCTGGGTGGCTCAGTCGGTTGAGCATCCAACATCCGCTCAGGTCATGATCTCATGGCTTGTGAGTTCGAGCCCTGCATCAGGCTCTGTGCTGATAGCTTGGAGCCTGGAGCCTGGAGCCTGCTTCAGATTCTGTGTCTTCCTCTCTCCCTGCCCCTAACCCACTCACATTCTGTCTCTCTCCCTCTCAAAAATAAATAAACATTAAAAAATGTGTTTTTTAATGTTTATTTTATTTATTTTGAGAGAGAGGGCATGTGAGCAGAGGAGGGGAAGAGAGAGAGAGACAGAGAGAGACAGAGAGAGACAGAGAGAGAACCTTAAGCCCAGCAGTGCAGATCCAATGCCGGACTCCATCTCATGACTGAGATCATGACCTGAGCTGAAATCAAGAGTCGGATACTTAACTGACTGAGCCACCCTGACTGAGCATCCCAAAACTTACTACCTTTTCAAGAGAGGTTCTACACTATTTGAATTTGAGGATCCCTCCAATGCATTTCTTGAGAAGAGAATATTCATTTATTAGTAGGCAGACTACCCCACAAGCGTATACATAAAGCTCATGGACTCTCTGTGCTCGGGCATGGAGTGGAGGCATTGTGGCCTGTCTGGTGAGAAACGGGGGCACAGCATTCCTCTTGGGAACAATAGTCCCAACGGCTATTACCTGAGATGTTCCCTCCGTTGTGTTTCTCTGGAAGAGACAGGGCATTCTGATCTTTTATTTCCTATCAAAGGTTGGAAGATTGAGAATCATTCTTTACTGCTTGAATGGAGAATTGCACAAATGTTTCTTTGCGAGGGAAAAGCAAGCAGAAAATGAGCACAGCTGGGCCACGCTTGCCCAGAGTGCAAAGTGGGCTATGGGGAGGCCAGGAAGGCTTTGGAAAACAGCCACATGTGCAACACCACTAATCACAATCCAAGGGTAATTATGGCTGGGTTTTCTGAAGCTGGAGAATGTATTTTACCTGTTTCCTGTTTTTCAACAGCCTGTCTGCTTCTTCACAGAAGTTAATTCACCGGAGTCACCACTAAAAGTACAATAAAGCTTTCAAGAAATCTGAGATCAGGTCTATTTATGGCTTGTTAAGCAGTAAGGATTTTTCTGTGTTCATGTGAAGGCATGCTTTCTGTTGATGGCCATTTTATAAGACGAGTCTTATGCCGAATGACACGAAGCAAGGGAAAAGGCTGTTGGCTTTTCATCTGTCATTTCCTAGCACATCCCCAAGGTCTAGGTGCAAGACTTAAGAAGGGCCAGCTCCCCACTGTGGAAGCTGACACATTATGACTCCAGTGCTGGTAGGACACAGGCTGTTTGGGGTTATGGAAACTGGAGCACTGAGGACTGGTTCTCCACATCCTAAAGCAATGCTCCCACAGCACCTTCTTTAAGGGCTGAAGGTGGTGGACATCAACAAGTAGGGTACAGCAGAAAACCCTGAGGGAAATCATCATGAGCACATTCAAAGTACTCCAGACATTCTCAGATTACTTGGGGAAGCCTTTGCAGATGGCCTATAGTTATATAGGGGAGCCTGTAATCATGTAGGCCAGCAGACTCTATGGATTCATGTCAGTGTGATCGCAATTAAACTTGTAGTTTGGGTGGCCTGGGGACATTGGAGCTACATATATTAATAAAATTGATGAACATTTACTTTTTCCCATTATTTTACCCGATGATATTGAGTGAACAATCCCTCTATTGCCTTGTAACTTAATGTCACTCATTACTGTTTATACATTAACCAAACACACTCAATTGAATAATCTTACACTTGATTTATTTCTATTTATTTTTTCACCATTAGAAGCTTTCACATTTCTTTCTATTTCTCTAGCACATATGAAGAGTTATTTATGAACATAGTAAAACAAAGAAAGCCTATTCAAGTAGACCTGTAAAAAAGTACTAGTCATACTAATGACTTCTTTGAGTATATTTGTTATACTCTTTGGGGGAGATAGGAAAATAATTAAAATAACTTGCATTTGTTTTACAGTTCATGTTTCACAGCCTTTCATAGTTTAGATATTAGCTTATCTTTCTCAAACTGAAATCTGGGTAAGGCAGATATTATTCTCGTTTTTATTAATAAGAGGCATACAGTAGCTTGATTGCCATTCTGGGCAAGATAGATACTGAACAAGTCCAGGTCTTAAAACCAGGGTGTAAGAGAACCAGTTTGTGTCATTCAAGAAATACTGTCTTTCTAGAACTATGTGTTCCAAGTATTGTTCTGGGTGTGAGATACCCCATAGTGAACAAACTGGACTAGAATTCCTGTGTTCATGAAGCTTATATTCTAGGGGGTAAGATTCAGACTATGAACAAACAGATAAGTAAAATATAGAGTGTGGGAGGTAGTGATATGTGCCATGGAAAAAATGAAGTAGAACTAGGGGGACAATGTGAGTTTGTGTGTGTGTATCTGTGTGCCCATGTGTGTGTCCGTGTGTGTGTGTGTGTATGTGTGTGTGTGTGTGTGTGTGTGTGTGTGTGTTGGGGAAAGGGCTTGGTGTTTTTAGCAGGTTTCACTGAAAGACAAGAGAGTGAGCCATGTTGATATTGTAGGAAGAACATTCCAGGCAGATGGAATAGCCAGTGCAAAGCCCCAGACTCGCCTGGTATGTTGGATGAATGTCATGGCGGTTAGCCTGGACAGAGTGAGATTGGGAGGGAAAGAGATGAGCTCACAGAGGTATGCAGAGGCCATTAAAGTTTGATTTCCAACCCCTCAATGGCATATCTTTTTCAAGATGACATTTTCTTTGCTTTTGCAAGGGAGTTTGTATACCCTAGGTGGAACGTGGGTTATTTCCCACTGGAAAGAGGCAGCAAAGTTGATTTTGATCTCAGCAGCTATCCAAGGAAGAGCTGAACTGAGGCATCCTGATTCACCTGCAGCAACAACAAAAAAACCTGTGGAAACCATTAGCAACCACTTTAGGGTGGGAGCGGGACAGCAGGGGGAGCCAGTGACCCTCAGCCAGCGAGTGGCATTGGGGCAGGGGCCAGAGCATCCTTTCTCAGGGAAAACAAACACCAGAAATGATGCTGCCCTTCTCAAAGCCTTGCTGCTGGGCAAAGTAGGGTGCTGTGCTGGCACCCAAGCTGGAGCTTAGCCCAACGCCTGTGGTGGCCCAGCCCTAGGCAGAGGGGAGGAGACAGTAGACAGGAAGGAGCGGTGAAGCACGCCCACTGGCTCCCTCAGGGCTTTCTCTAGGAAAAACCAAGGTGCCTCAATTTAAAATGCAAATATTTTCCGGCTAGTTCTCCATTAACCCACTCTCTGCCGCAACACTATTCAAAGCGTGGTGCTAGATGAGCAGGCTCAGTGTTAGCTGAGAATGTCAGAAAAGTGAATGTGCAGGCCCCACCCCCGATGTGCTGAATCAAAACCTTTTGCAGGGCAGGTAGAAATCTGCATTTTTTGTCTAGCCCTCAGGTGCTTCTGATGGAGGGTGAAGGCTTAGAGTCGCTAGCATGCAGGACAAAAGCCAAAGCGGCAGGGCAGTGGGCATTCAAAGACCTCCCCACCTGGGCTCGGCCTCCATCTCCAGCCACATCCCATCACTCTCGGGCTCAGCCAACTCCAGCAGCACCGGCCCCTCTGCCTAGGGTTATTTAGGCTTACACCAATTCCATCAGTGTTGGCTCTTTCTTCTTTGCCAGGAGGCTTTTGCTTCAAGTCCTGTTGGTGAAATCAGACTCAATAGTCCAGACCTAGCTAACGCAGTTCCACCTTGGCACCCCCACCCCTCGAGGTTCATCAACAGCAGCCCCCTTCATAACCACTTTCCCTGAAGTGTAAGAGCTAATTGCCTATGGGTCTTCCTTCCTTTCCAGATCAGACTCTCCATGAGGACTGGGGCCATAAGTGTGGGTTGTATCACAGTACCTGGGCCACAGTGACTTGAAAGCCTGCCTTTTGTGCTATTGTTGAGTAAATGAAAAATAATTAAGCCACCATCCTCCCTAAATATTTGAGCAGATGGGTGTGGCCACTCTTGCATGAGACAGCCAGGGGCCTGCTGAGGGGAAAGATTTGGTCTAAACTATGTGACGCTCTCTAGGGAAGATGGGTTTTAAAGGAGAGCCCTGGGCTCTTGTTAGAAGGGGAACCTAGGAGGATGCTGTATTCCCAGAAGGAGACAGAAAGGCAGAAGTCTGATCTGAAAATGGAGGTCAGGGAGCCCCCAAAGCAATGTTGCTCCAAATTGTTAGGCAGGCAATTGTGCATAATAGTCAGCACTATGGAGGAGGCGGGGCTTCCGTTGGCCAAAGCTTAGACTAGAACCTGTTCTCCATAATTAGTCGTGTGACCTGAACATGTATTTAGCTCTTCTGAAACTCAGGTTCCTTTTAAAAGTGGGATGTAATATGTAAAGTGGGAATAATTACAGTACCTAATAGGAACTAACATTTATTGAGTGTTCCTATAGGCTATCTCTCTCAATCTTTACAGCCACTCTATGACATTGTAATTTGGACCTCCCATGTCATAGCACAAAGAAGCTCACTGACTTGCCTGCAGTCATATGAAGAGGTGAAAGGTGGGAGTGTGGGGGCCTGAGATCTTTGTCCTTATGCTATAGCACCTCCTGTAGGGTCTGTGAGATAATATATGTAAAGCACCCAGCAAGTGACTAAATGATAGTTACAATTTTTCTGGGACCAAGCTGGCTTCAGGTTGTAGGAGAAATAATCCCAGAATGTGGGAAAGAACTTTGGGACCAGCACCAAACCTCTCCGTGTTTCTATGTCCTTCCCTTGGCTGCAAGAAAGATGTTCTAACACTGTTACGTGTGCCCATTAACCTTTCCTCACCTGAAATTAACCATCCTTATTTGCAGAAAGGAAATTGCTATTTCAGTAAGTGGCCTTAATCCAATTATTAAGGGTGTTGTTTCAAATACAGTATTCGCTTCTGCTGAAAAATTTGGGAGCCTCCCTCTCTATACACCTTTGGAGAAAGCACGTGAGTAGAGTGGCATCGTCTCCTGGTCTTTTATGCTTCTAGGAGTGGAATTAAATACTACCTTCCTTGTTTTACTTTTTAAAAATGTTTTTTATTATTTATTAATTTTTGAGGGAGAGAGAGAGAGAGAGCAAGCAGGGGTGGGGCAGAGAGAGAAAGGGGGAGAGAGAGAGAGAGAGAGAGAGACAGAGAGACAGAGAGACAGAGAGAGAGAAAGAGAGAATCCAAAGCAGGCTCCTGGCTCCAAGCTGTCAGTGCAGAGCCCCACGCAGGGCTGGAACTCACCAACCATGAGATCATGATCTGAGCCAAAATTAAACACTTAACCGACTGAGCCACCCAGGCACCCCAGAATGCTACCTTTCTAAAGAGTTCTGGCAGGCTTCTGACATTAAGATAATGCAAAAACACTTTGTGATCTTAAAAGAATGGCCTCTATTAAGAGAGAAAAGACAAACACATCTCACTAGAAATGTTTTCTCTGGACTGCCAAGGATGGACCGTTCATAGGACTGAGGAAAAGAATGGCCTCTATTAAGAGAGAAAAGACAAACACATCTCACTAGAAATGTTTTCTCTGGACTGCCAAGGATGGACCGTTCATAGGACTGAGGAAACTGCCCAGTCTCGAGGTCTTGGAGAGTATTACTGAACAGAAAGCCAGGATAACATCCTGTTTGTGATTACGGGAAGGGAAACCCTTCCCAGTTGATTTTGTTGAGAGCTCCTAGTCCCATACTCCTTCCCTTAGAGCCACAGGAAGGGAGACAGGAGCAACTATGAAGCTATTGGCAAGTTCAGAATCATGAAGTGACCTTGCTATCCAAGGCCACAATATTGTCTCCATTTCCTCAACGGCTCCATTTTAACAGCTCGACTTTGGCTTGACTTTCCACCTGGTGTTCCGTGAGCTTGTTACACAGCCAGGCGTGGGCCTGCCCTACCACAGGCCTGGGGAAGTGATTGTGCACTGGAAGAGTGGGCCTGTTATGAATTGAGTTGCGTCCTTCAACATTGAAGTCCTCACCCCAGTACCTGCTAATCTGACCTTATTTGGAAATAGGCTCTTTGTGTAATCAATTTGAGATCAATTCAATAGGACTGGTATCTTTGTAGGAGAGGAAAATGGAGACAGGCACAGAGAGGAGCACCTCACATAAAGACACTGCTGCACAGAAGGAAGGCAGCTCAGCGAGGACGGGCTGCTGCCCACCAAGGAACACCTACCTGGAGCCATAAGGGGCCGAAGGGGCCGGGCCAGATCCTGCCCTAGAGGCTTCACAGGAGGCATGGCGCTGCTGATACCTTAATCTCACACTTCCAGTCTCCGGAAGGAGAAGAGAAGGCATTTCTGTCGTTTAAGGACACTCAGGTGGTGGCACTTCGTTCGGCAGCCCAGGGAACTAATAGAACGAATACAGGGTCCCATTCTAAAGGCAACAGGAAGCCGGGGCCTGGGCTCTCTGGGAGCGAATGGTGCCCTCAGCAAGCTTCGTAGCCTCCTTCAGATGTCAGGCTGAGGACGGTCAGGAAGAAGTCTTCCGGAGCTCCTGGCAGGTGCTAATATCAGGGAGGGTCTTTCCTACCACACAGTGGACGACAGAATTGCTGTACTGCTGAGACCTATCTCAGGATCCAGCCTAGAAGATATCCCAGCATAAATGTCACCTCTCTGAGCCTGGGCTGCTGGCTGTCATGCTTCAGGCTGCAGGCCACCTCTCTACTCCTCCCCTGGTCTATAGAACATGTCAGCATGGACCACAGGATGCCAGAGAGGCAGCCTGGCCAGTTCCCTTGACAACCTTATGATGTAATGCTTTAAACTACTTCCTGGCTGCAGGTCTAATGAGATTCTAGACACTGCCGGCTCCTCCCAGCCTGGGAGGCACGCAGCTGAAGCAAGAGCCGTAGAGCTCACTTTTAATGATCCTTTTCAGTGATATCTATAGGATGCATTTGCATTAGCAATGAGAGGGGAGTCTGACCGTCACCGAGCCGCATGGGATTTTTGCCCAGGAGACCCAAAATTATTGCTGGCAGATCGGCGTTTGCTGTGGGCGCCCCCAGTGTGGCTCAGCTGCTGCGAGGCTTTCCTCATTCTCCTTGTTATGCTTTAGTTCAGATTCCCTGCAGCAGTTCAATAGTAAAGAATGAACACGACCCTCAGTAAAATGGATTTCTGGGAACTTCGGCACCCAAACTGAAGCCTGAGTATATCAGAGAAATGTCCCAAGGGATTTCTTAACAAAGCAGTTTCTCTTTGTCTCCAACCATTTGTATTCTAGAAGTCTTCAGGGTTTTGAAAGTATGTTTTTAAAAAGCAAAGGCGCTGGAGCAAAGTCAACATCAGCGCATTGCATACACGGCTTCCCCTGTGCTTTCTGGTGCTTTCTCTCTAGTCCTCAGGAAGAGGACCCCCAGGCCACATCCTGATTAGCCAGAGAGCAGAACAGGGACGGCTTTCTCCATCTACTGCTGCACTCTGACAGATGCCGACAGTGGGTGCACATTCAGTTCTGTGTGAGAGAAATTTATTTGTTTGTCCCTTTCAATGACTAAGTGGCCATTCATCGCCTAACAGCAGACAGGAGACGGGATGAGCAGGAAGACCCCACGTGCGGTGTCTCTCCAGCATGGCATTAGTGTCAGTTGCAATAAACCCGGCAGACAGAGACGGAGAAGTAAAAGCCAGGCCTCCCTCTCCAGGGTTTACGCGACGTGAGAGCCAAGGGGCCTTCTGAGCGGAGAGGAATCCATTTTGTGAGAATTCTTTTATCTGCTCAGATGGGCAAGGAGTTCTGATAGACACAGTCTGATAACAGACTGTGGCTGACAGTCCAGATGTCTAGGGTCAGAGGCTCCATATCATCCTTGAAAGCCATACTGGGTGTCAAAGCCAGGGAATCCTTTGTTAAGAAGCTCTCAGGCCTGAAGGGCATTTTCTGGATGGTGGCAGGGAACGTCGTGCCAAGTGGTTCAAAAATCTCCTCAAACATATGGATACTATTTTCCAATGCGAAGCCAACTTTATGGCGGCAACAGATTCCTAATTCCTACTGCTGTTCTGCCCCTTGGGTTATGCCTTTGAGATGCTGACTTGCCATCTGGCTGGAACTGGGGGCCTCAGTCTAGGCCGCAGGACGAATATGAGAAAGAGAGTCAGAATAGAAAGACTCCAGGTACGACCCTCTCATTTGCAAGACTAATGGAGTCATGTGCTGGCGGTGGAGACCCACTTTCTGTGCCTCTGTCTTGGGGTAACATGCCTGATGTGTCTACAAATAAACATGGATACTTTTTCATTTGATTGGGCATCTCAGTATAAACGGGGACCTTAGGATGCAGTTATATGTCGAGAAAACAGCTATATTGGTATGTCACAAGTTGTGAGCACATTTTTTTTTAATTTCTGTGATGATAAATAATTAACATAAGCATGCTGTGTACCATCTTGAGATATCGCCTTGAAATTGATCAGTGCCACAGGATTTCAGTGACTGCTTTGCACTTTCATTTATGATCTCTCTTATGCTGAGGGAAGGCAAACGATGTCATAGCATCCTGAAAAGGAAGATTATACAGTGGTTCGAATCAGGAAGGGGATAGGAGAGATGAATCATGTTGGGGGCTACAGAATATAGGCATGCCAAAATCTAAAGAATTTGTGCTGTAGCAGCCAGTACCGTATTCATGTCGGGAGCAGATGTATTATGCAGATTGCATTTTTGCACAGGCAAACTTGCAGCCATTCATCAGCAAAAAGCATAGCAGTAAAAAAGCAATGCAGAATTTTCTGTTGATTCTAGCAGTAAGTGGATCAGATATCTACTTAATGCAGGTTTCAATAACACTGCAATGTGAAACTTATCTTCAAGTGAACAAACAAGACAGTCGTAGAGTTATCAGGGGACACCTTATTAACATTTGTATCCCAGCATTGACAAAGTTTTGGGGTTTTGAGGCCTGATTATTCTGAACTAACAAACAAAACTTTGAAAAGTTATAGCCCATGTTTGTACAACTTATTTATGTCAAAGAGGTCTCGACTTGCTTTCGTCTCTTTGCAAGTTCAAGTAACACAATGCCAGAGGTCTGTTGAATTTGTTTTTTCTTTAAAAGGAGTCATGGTAGGCAGCCTCCATGATGGTCACAATGATCCCAGCTCTTGTTACACACAAGATCACACTCTGTGTAAGCACCTCCCTAATGGTGTTACTGTTAGTCTCTGTGTGACTAATAGAATACGGCAGAATTGGTGGCATGTCATTTCTGAGGTCAAGCCATAAAATACACTGTGGCTTCTGCCTCTCCCTGCACCCAGCCCCTCAGATCACTCACTCTGGGGAAGCCCACTGCCATCTCAGGAAGACCCTCTGGCTGTCCTAGGGAGAGGCTTACATGATGAGAAACTAAGGCTTTCTGCCAAGAGCCATGGAGTCAGCCATCTTGGAGGCATCTTTTAGCCCCAGCCTTTAGATGATTGCAGATCATGCCCAAAAGCTTAAATTGCCATTGTCACGGAGGTTCTGAGTCAGACCATCCAACTACCCGACTAAGTTACTCTGAGATTCCCGACCCTCAGAAACTGTAAGATAAGTGTTTGTTATTTTTAGCTGCCAATTTTAGAGTACTTATGCACCTACAGATCGATGATGCAGGAGTCTAGATATGACTAAATACTGAGAAGCACTAATGAATGTCACTTCCTGATTTGAGCCCATGATTCAGGAAGTAGGTATATTTACTGCTTAGTCACTGACTAGGACTTCAACATGAGCAATTTTTTAGTGCTATTGGCTTTGCCTCTTAGAGTGAGCTAATTAGTGAGATTCATTCCGTTTTCATGTATTCTTTCAAAAAATGCATATTGAAACAGATTCCACATTGTCATTCCTCAGTATTGTCATGAATCACTCGGCGCAGGGGTTCATCTTGGTGAGGCAAAAAATGCCCAGTCCTTCTGTGTGTTTGTCCATCTTTTCCCAATTCTCATATGATCTAGCTACAGAGTAGGACTGAAAATTTCACTCACACTTCAGCTGGGATGTACAGAGAACATATAGCTCTTTTCTTTTTTCTATAACCAATCTGATTTTCCTCCCACTGATCACCTGGGAACAAACTAACCAAAACAACTGACAACTGAATTTAATACTTGGGTTAAAACGTAATCTGATTTGCAAACGTAGAAAGCACTTTGAACTCAGTCCTTTAGGGAAAAACAAAAAACAAAATCAATTATTTCTCCCTCACTTTTGTCCGTCATCTGCTTATCACCTAGCTTCATTTCAAGAAGTCACCTGGGTATGTGGTAGGAATAGTGAGGCATGCAAGATCTCATAGTGGAGGCAAAATCAGGGCTTCTCCTGTGTCTCCCTTTCTCTTTGCTCCTCCCCTGCCTGTGCTCTGTGTTTTTCTGTCTCTCAAAATAAAATAAACATTAAATTTTTTTAATAAAGAAGAGAAAGAAAAAAGAAAATAATCCTTTTAGCTAAGTTCTGACCAGACAGTGAGTCAACAAGGCTTACGGTTCTATAGTAGACTAAAGACATTACACAAGAAATGGGGGATAGGAGCCCAGGGATAAAAGTGACCAGAGGAAAAGGAAGTGAGAAAGGGGAGACCCTTACACTGTCTGTTACACTGTGTGATAGACATTGTTCTCTCATGGCTTCAGCCTGGATTGGGTGTGCATATCAGGTATCAAATCAGTGCCTTGACGTTCAGGCTGAGGGCAGATGGGAGCTCCTGGGACTGCACAAGAATGCTGTCTTATAGCTGTCATCTACCAGCCTTGTTCACAGCCACATCAAAATCATCTTGGTTGTTAGGCAGAGTTAGGCAGACGCAAGCCTGAGTTTTGGCTTCCCTGGGCCACTTTGGTTCTAAGCAGCATAGACAGGACCTAGGTCTACCTGAGTATCTGGCTGGGGGCCATGGAAGAGAGTGACACCACCTTCCCCAGGGCCAGACGGCTCTGCAACAAGGACCAAGGAGGATGTGGCCCAGGTAGGAGCCAAGTCAGAATTACCCTCAGAACTCAGAAGGCTTCATAGCATCCACAGGAGAGGGGCTGGGGACTAGGTCACCTACAACAGACATGGATCAGGAAAGGAAGAAATAGCAGCTAGAATGCTGCCACAAAGGTACACAGGACAAGAGACATCCCTCCAGAAGCCAGGAACCCAGGACCCTGGGACTGGGGGCCTCAGTCTAGACAGCAGGACGAATATGAAAAAGAACAGAAAGCCTCTGGGTATGACCCTCCCATTTGCAAGACTAATGGAAGCATGTGGAGGAAGTGGAGACCCAGGGAAGCTCAGTTGGCTGAGTGCCTGACTCCTCATTTCCACTTAGGTCATGATCCCAGGGTTGTGGGATTGAGCTCCGTGTTGAGCCCCTGTGTAAGAGTCTCTCCCTTTCCCTCTGTCCCTTCCTTATCTCCCACCCTCAGAAGAAAAAGGGGCCCTTGTACCATCATTGAATTGTTTTTCCCCACCAGGCACACCATCGCAGAGCCACCCACCTCTCAGTACTTCCCCTTGTGTTTCGTATGACTTTATTGTATTTGTTGACTTAAAATAAGACCTGCTTATGCCTTCTAGATGCCTTCTTATTGCTTTCACATTGAGCCAAACTTTATAAAAGACTGTTTGGACGAGAGCCTTTATCACTCTCTAGCGTCTTCCATATCAGCTGCTCTAGCTACAGTCTAGGTCTGGCTCCTACAGGCTTTTCCTATCAGAATCCTCAGCCCGCGGGTAACTCATTGTTCTCCCTGCGGCATTATCTTTCCCTCTTTGTATTTGTAGGTGACAGTATTTAGTGTCTGCCCCTACTTTCATTTAAAGGCAACATTTAGGGACCAAATTCTTTAAAGGTGACACTAACACTTGGTGTTGGTCAGCTCCAGGCTTGCCTGTGTTTAAGTCTACCATATTAGTAACAGTAGCCAACCGTTATTAACCACTTTCTGTACTAGAAAACCCCTTATGAGCATTTTTTCACTTGGTCTTCACTGACAACTATTATTTTCTCTCTATTTTATGGATGAGGAAACTGAGGCTTGGATAGGATACCTAAGCAAAATACCCAAGGTCACATTTACTGAATGGTGGTGCCAGGGTTAACACCCAGGGCTGTCTGCTCTAGAGCTCTTGCTTTCCCTGGTCTGCTTGGTTCACATTATAATCTCAACACTTTATCAAATTTGTGTCTTATTAAAAATGACAAATTAGGGGGGCCTGGGTGGCTCAGTCAGTTGAGCGTCCAACTTCGGCTCATGTCATGATCTCACAGCTTGTGGGTTCGAGCCCCACATTGGGCTCTGTGCTGACAGCTCAAAGCCTGGAGCCTGCTTCCGATTCTGTGTCTCCTCTCTCTCTGCCCCTCCCCCACTCATGCTGTCTCTCTCTCTCTCTCTCTCTCTCAAAAATAAATAAAGATTTTTAAAAAAATTTTTAAATGACAAATTAAGGGGTGCCTGGGTGGCTGTGGGTTAAACATCTGACTCTTGGCTTCGGCTCAGGTCATGATCTCATGGCTTGTGAGATCTAGCACTGCATTGGGCTCTGCACTGACAGTGCAGAGCCTGCTTGGGATTTTCCCTTCCCCCCTCTCTCTCTGCCCCTCCACCCCACCCCCACCCCTGCCCACACGCACACGCACATACACGCTCACGTGCTCACTCTTTCTCTCTCTCAAAATAAATACATAAACTTCAAAAAAAATTAACAAGTTAAAAGAAGTCAGCTTCCTGGAGACCTCCAGTTGGGCATCTTCCAGGCATCTCTGAATCAGGGAATTGTTAGGTGAACCCATCATGGTCCATGGAGAGCCCGCTCATCTAAGCCCACTCATCTCCCTGAAAAGCAGCAGCAATGCTGGCTTCTACTTCTTTGAAGGCCCATATTCCTGTGGAAAAAAGCCATAGAGGTGTCTATAAACAAACAACTGGTGTGTGCCTCATCACGGGTGGGTACTTTGCCTTTCTGAGACTAATTCCCAGCAGGAATCATCTTTTTAAGAGCACTTTCTTAGAGCACATCACAGCATTAACAACCCCGTAGGGCTTGGATATGTCAGGCCCGTGGCCCTTCATTCCTTCTCATGAACTGAATTGCCCTTGCCATGCATAATGGCCTTTTCTGTTTTTGTTTGTTTGATTTTCATTTTGGCTCCAAGAGGGATTGGGAACAGGGGAAAGGGCGAGGAAGCAGGAAGAGATGCTGAGTGGGAATATGAGGGCAAGGCTGTTTCTGTTCCTCAGCTGGCCCACAAAATGGGACCTGACGCCTGAAAGGCTACAAGGACCATTTGACAAGAGGCCTAGAATAATTCCTGGCACACGCAATACTGCAATTAGGCCCGGGTAACACAACATTGCAGAGTTCGGGGGAGGGATGTTCTTTTCGTTTCTGTGTAGAATGCAAAGCTGCAACCACAGCCTGAAAGGTCTTTGAAGGTGGAAGTGCCGGCCTTGTCTGCTGAAGTTCATTTTTATAGGATATAGAAGCAGCAGTGGAGCAGAGGGGACTAACAAAACCTGTGAGCAGCAGCTTAAATGATAAGGTCAGAGAGTAAGACAGTGAGCGTGCTTGGGAATTCCTAAAATCGACTGGGGACACGAGGGCCAGGGGCTGACAATTATGTTGGTGGAAACTTCGAGCTGGCTAAATTTTAGTACAGCTGTTGCTGAGGCTATAATTCGAACAGCAAACCAGGGTGGCACATGGAGACCCAAGTTTATACCTCTTCACAGCAATTGTAAATACCATGTGAGTATAAATGCAATAGCGTCTTCTCAACTGGGGATTGATAAACCCTCTGCTCTCAGTGTCTTGATTAGTGTCTCCCATCTGATCCCTCTGTTTCTTGACAGCCCTAGGTTCTGCTTGATCCTTCTTTGCTTCCACATTAATCCACATGCCATGATGATCCATGATGTGTTGACCAACTTCAAGGCTTGGGGCTCATATACTAATGCAAAGGATTCTTTCTGTGATTGTTTAAAATTAATTCCTCCATATAAGAACTTTCTGTCTCGCAAAGTATCATGCAAATCTCATCAACTACCTTTCATTTACATTGCTCCAGCTTTAATAGATAATCTCCGAGATTGAGGACGTGATGGAAAGACTGGGGAGTGTGGGTCTTCTTCACTGTAACAGCTGGGCTGATGCTTTCAGTTAAAATATCTGTGAGTATTTCTCATGGGTGCTGGAGGAAGAGTCTCCTAGACTTCCATACTTTTGACTGGGAAAAGATGAACAGCCAGATTATGAGTTAGCTGGGAATACCTACTCTGCTTTTCAGAAACCCTTTCATCTATGGTTGATTCTCCATCCCACAAACAACCTTCTCCTCCACACTCCCACATTATATGAAATTGATATTCTCCATTTAGAGGAGGAAGTACAACTTAAGTATTTCATTCTTCATATGTATAGATTATGCTACAAGTGTTCATGGAAAATAAAGTACCAGTTCCAGGAAACAGTCAGCTTTATAGCTGTCCATCTAAGATGACAGTTTCTCCAGAATAGTACCTTAAAACAGAAGTGGGTGTCATTTGTTTATTAACTTGGGCCACATGTGCTCTATTCAAATTTTATAGGAAAGGAGTTTAAACAATAACAATAAATATTTCTCCATTTACCTTAATCATAGACATTTTGGTTCTAGAAATGGTTCATCAGCAAATGCAGTTTGGTAATTGTTTCTTCGTCTATCTTGAAAACCGGATCGCATAAACCATGAAGGTCTCTGATTTTGCAGCTATTGGATTGTTTTAAACAAACAAGAAAACAGCCACAGAATAATGGAATCAGCCTTGTTATATAGACATAGCTCCAGGCCAAAGCCCCAGGCGTTGCTTTCATTCAGCATTCTGGTTGAAGAAAGATTCCATGGCTTTTTCAGACACTATTTCAGATATTTCCCCCCTCTTTCCAAATGCATTGTATATTCAAGATAGTCCTTTATCTTTACATTTTACATTCTGAGAATTCATGTTTAAGCAACATACTGCCTTTAGAAAAAAAATCAGAATGCATTAAGCCTCACTATTTCCCTTTTACAAAGATTCCTTTAAGCTTTGAGATTGTTATTCAGTGAAGTCAAGTGGTAAATCTGCCCTCATCTATGGGGTGTTCTGACTACTGGCTGGAACGCTTTGGACTGACATGATTCAAAAAAAGAGCTCAAGCCCAATCTAATTTAGCTTCACTCCCCTTTGTTTTCAATGATGTATGAAATTCCTTTTAGGATATTACAAATTTTCTTCCAAATTTTTCTTCTCTTGTCAACTGAAAATTTTTCCTTACATCACTTCCCATGGGGGACAGATCATGACATGCAGCTTTATTTAACAAATGCCTCAAAACATGTGTCTGACATCTGTCTCAGAAACCCACCTCAGCCAGCTTTAAAACTTCTCTCTGACAGAGGCAGGACAGAAATAGAGCACGTTTTTGTCCTATTAATCTTAAATAAGGTGGCTTTGTTAGGAAGACAAAAATAGCCTTCTAAAAATCTTGTGTTGAATTTATGTCATCACTGTTAAGTTAGCTATAACTTTCTAATTGCATTTTGAAAAATAGTTCCATCAAAACACACTTTAGAAGAGCGATTCTTTACTTATAATTTCATTTTATGGGATTTCAGGGTCATTTTTCAAGATAGAACAAATTTAATTCTTTTTTACTTTTGACTTTGTATTAACGAGATGCTCATTAATTAAGAGGCATTTGTGAAATTTGAAAAAGAGACTGATGGGATATCCGATAGTACTAAAAAAGAAAATTATCCTGTTTCCATCTCGGTTTTCTACATTTTGTTTTTCTATATCATTCACTTGGAGTCACAGTTGGAAAATTCCAAAAGCACTTCTTACATCCCTCTTTTTTGAAAAGGGAAAAATGTTCTCACTTTTCAGAGTATGTCTTGATTTTGCTTTTGGAAAGGGGACCATGGCTTGAACAATAAAGTCTCTTCTGAGACCTGAAGCAGAGGTCCTAATGCCAAAATGGTAAAACTGAAGACTCTTACTTCCAAATATAGTAACTGCTTTCCTACTGGTACTGAATTCACACTATGTTATTTATGTTTCCATTTTTCACTATGATTTTTTTTTTTTTTAGATAAAGACTGAGCTGTGCCTGTCAGAGCACACAGATAATGAGACTATGTCAGAGGACTGGGAACATACCTTGGCCAATATTCTAGGCTACTGATGCAAATTCTGTCGATAAGTGGTTGCATGGCCATAGATTTTGCACAATAGGACTTTGAATATCAGCTATTATCTTTCCATCCCAGCAGCATTTGGACCTCAGGCCTGGGCAGAAACTTCAGAAGAATGCATTAAACATGGTACTCCAATGTAGACTAAAGTCTTGCATGAAGAAAATAGATATTTCAGAAGTTTAGATCTTTTAATCATATTGTGGTTCAAAAAGAGAGTCCTTGTCTTCAGTTACTATAAAATATGCAGAGATAACTCATTATTTTGAGATTGTACAGAGTGTGGTGGAAGAAATGAGGCAATTCCCTAACACACATAAAAACAAAACTACTTGTAATTCACTAGATGGTTGTTTCTAGGGCTAGGGTTGTTTTTAGAATATCACGTTAGAATTATTCAGAATAGTAGCTTCGATTCTTTACTTGACATTTGTATAGTAAATTTATTTGCATAACATACATACTTGCACAAAATGCATATAAAAAAGTACTCAAATCCTATGTACATGACTAGATTAATTATCACAAAGTACACACACCTATGTCACCACGTCTTGGGTTAGAATATAGAATATTCTAAGCATTAAAATGCCCTAGTCACTTAAATCCCCTTCAGGAGAACACAGTAGGAAAAGTGGCATTATCCACAGTTTCCAGTTGCCATACTTTAGTGATCTATCAGTGTCTATACGAAGGCAACTCTCTCCCTGGGCTGCTCCCAGCTAATGACCACACCAAGGCCCAAACCCTAGACCAGACCATTCCTGCACAGTCCAGTACTCCTCTCACAGCCAGTCTCTGCTCTGGGCCTCCCCCTGACCCCACAGGTTTGGCCAAGATCTTTTCAGAGCTTCACTATAGTCTAAGGCTCTTCCAACCAAATTCTCAGCTGTGTCTCTCTCTCTCCATGGGAGTCAGCCTGGCCTTAAGGTTGAGGCTCTCCCACCTACTTCTGATTTCTCCCCCCTTTACCTTCACAGGTATCTCTCTAATAAATGTCTTTTACTTCTAATTCTATCATGGTGTCTCTTTCCCGGAAGACCCTAATGGAGACACTTGGTACCAGGAAAGGAGACAGAAATATCGAGGACCAGATCACTCACCATCTGGCTTGCAAGGAAGAAGCCCAGTGGAGGCTCCATTGTGACTGGTATGTGGAGCACAGATAGCTCTTGGCACAAGGTGGTGAGCCAACTAATAAGACTTTCACTGGTAGAAACCTGGGGAAACATCCTGGTGGAAGAGAACATCCTTACTGCCGCAGTGATTCCAACATTTGAAAGACATTGAAAGAACAATGCACAAGGACAGTGGAGTTGGTTGGTTATTACTAAGTTGTACTGATGGCTTATAGAAGGATAAGGAGCAGAGGTGGTTTATGGAAAGTTGAAAGATATTTGAAAACCTGATAGCTTACAAAGAGGTCCTCATGTCCTATGGTAAAAGAGCAGATGTAGCTGAGCATAAAGCATGGGACTTAATTAGAGTTATGTCATATCAAGTCCGGGTCACTGGCTAACAAATTGAGACTCTGAAATATAGATTTGGGACATCTGTATGGATGTTCCTGAAGACTCTCTCTCTGGAAACTTGCCTGGACCTGCAGTGTTTACAGAGATGGTCCTCGTCTATTCTAAGAACTGGCACCTTCCCAATGTGGGGAGACACTGAAGAGATTTCTCAACAAGGCAACAGGTGACATCCCCCCCCCCCCTTAGGAATTGTTCTACTACCTCTCCTGGATGTCAGGCCAAAAAGCAGAGTTAAATCTAAAGTAGTGTAACCTGCTGGAATGTGCTGTACATGGAAAGAGGAGAAGGATATTATACTCCAAAAGAGCAGCAAGAATTAGCTAGCATGTACTAGCATGAACCAGGGGAATGCCCTTGGGCCTGGATTTTGGGGGTGCTTGACCCAGGGGACTGCAGAGTAAGACTAGTTAAGGAAGAATTTATTGACTTGGGGTCACTCTTTTGAGACACAGGATTTAATACTATGGCACAGACCCAAGAAGGTAGGAAACATTTAATGCTAGGGTGAGTCTACAAAGCCTGGAGAGAATGTCGGCCTTTGTTGATGAAGATGAAATGCCTGAGTGCCATGGCAGATGACACATAAAGGGATAAAAAGCCCAGCAATCTTGGCACACTAGAATATACACTGAGGGGATAAGTGAGGCTGAAAGACCAAAGGATTCTTTCTATGAAAAGACCCAGAGGACATACCATTCACCAAGGCCATCAGGAATGCATGGATGAGAGGCACACCAGCATCCATAAAAAGTTCAGTGGAGGCATACTTCTGTAGGCAGTAGGACAGGCAGTCAAGAGCCAAGCTTCGTACCATCCATGGGGAGGATTTAACCTGAAGCAACAGAGAAGCCAGAGATCCATAATGACTGTAATGACTGGCAAGACTGGAGGGGCTGCCTACAAAGCATTAACTGCAGGGAGTTATGGAGATGTTAAAAAATTGTGTTTCTAGAATCCAAGGGGATGGGAAGCCACTGATAAATCTGTTTCACATCTATAATAAGAAATACTCGGGGCACCTGGGTAGCTTGGTCGGTTAAGCGTCTGACTTCGGCTCCGGTCATGATCTCACAGTCCGTGAGTTCAAGCCCCGCGTCGGGCTCTGTGCTGACAGCTCAGAGCCTGGAGCCTGTTTCAGATTCTGTGTCTCCCTCTCTCTCTGCTCCTCCCCTGTTCATGCTCTCTCTCTGTCTCAAAAATAAATAAACGTTAAAAAAATTTTTTTTTAAAAGAAAAAAAAAATACTGGAGGGGAAGAAGGTCTGGAACCCATTGACAGAAAGGATGCCCCAGGTCCCCAGGAGGAAGGATACAGCTATACTATATCATAAATATAAACTGCGCTCATTCTGGCAGTTCTTTCCCAAAGGCAACCATGCCAATTTACTTGGGTGATTATATACTGGGTAAGGGGGGATACCGGATATTTCAAGAACTACTGGACAAAGGGTATGAATTGACACTGATACCCAGAGACATGACGTGTCATCATGGCCCCTTGTTAGAGTGGAAGCCTATAGTGACCAGGTAAAAAGTAGAATCCTAGCCGATAGCTGACTTACAGTGGGACTGCTAGGTCCACAAACTCACTGACTATAATTCCTCAAATCCTCAAGTAATAATTGTGATTGATATACTGCCAAGTATAAATACCTGGGCAGTATATACCCTGATATCGTATAGCTCTTTGTTTTGTGGGTTAGTTGCTGTCATATTGGCGAAAGACAAATGGAAGCCTCTGAAATTATCCCAAACCCCAGTCAAGATAGCAAATAAAAATCAATATAGCATCCCAGGGTGAATGATGGTGATTAGCATCTCCATTAAAGTCAACAGGAATCAAGAGTTGTGGTCCCTATCATCTTCATTTAATTCACCCAGTCTCCCTACTGCAGAAACATGATTAATCTTAGAGAACTACAAGTTCAACCAACCAGTAGCACTGATCATGGCTGCCATGCTAGATGGTATTGCTGCTAAATTAGATTAATAATAATAGTACATGATAAGGTGCCATTGAATTAGTGAATGTGTTCTCTAGCGAATGTGTGCATTAGGGAATGTACAGACTGGAATGCCTTCTCCTTCAGAAACAGTGCTTATTCTCATGGATTAAACATTCATTTAGAGTTTAACTCTAATTAACTCTCCCAAAGTATACCACAATGCAGTCTGAAGAGATCTAGACCATATCAGCATCCTGAATATAATCCCGCTAATTCATTAAATTGGTAACATCACATTGATCAGGCAGAACAAGCAAGAGATGGCTTGAAGTCATAGTAAGACATATAAGCTGCAGAAAGTGGAAAATAAATCTGAAAAACATTCAGGGACATACCATTTTAGTCAAGTGTGTAGGGGTCCAAAATAAAAGTCAGATGGCTGCATCTTGAGTCCTATACTGTAAAAAAAAAAAGGGAGGTGGTTATCTGATGGGAGTGTTCAGGTTCTTGTAGGAACAATTCCACACCAAGAAATATTGATCAAGCCCATATACCAGGTGATTTCTTAGGCTGTCAGCTTTGATTGGGTTCAGAGCAGAAAAAGACTGTATAGCAGGTCAAAACTGTGTTCCAGTAGTGCCTTATGATCTAACACATACTATGGTATTTGAGGAGTCAGTAGTGGGAAAAAATATGGAGAGTACTTCATCTCAAATCTCAGTCACAAAATCAGCAAGACCATGCCACCTGCAGCCCACTGCAGACATCCTAAGCCTTTCTAGAAACAGAGGCTGTGTGTAACTAGGCCCTGATGGAGGTGGTATGTTTGACCATGGAGCACAGAGTCACATTTGGACTCATTTTGAATCAAGAATATCCATTTTGAGCTGGGGCAGAGTTTACCAAAGTACAAAGGTCTATCAAGTCATAAAGCTGTGTGGGTTGACCAGCATTCCATCATAATATGGAAAAGATGTATTTAGGTGAGCCCAAGAAGGACCAGAGGGATGAGGGCAGCTGCATGAGCTGGTGAACCAGACATCCGTGTTACCATGGTTGCACACATGTACCTCCCTCAGATTTGCATCTATAGCTGAATGACAGGAAAGGAGAAAATACCTCAAACTTGGCTTGCAGATAAATGCAAGCCCAAAATAGATGGTGACTGCATTACAGTCACACTGGAGTTGCCCTGAAGGCAGAAGGGAGGGCGACTCTTCCCAATGGGCAGAAAGGTGGGCAGCGCATCTGGTCATATGCAAGGAGAAGTGGCTTGATGTGAGAATATTTTGCACTTCTATGAACATTGTTATATATGTCATTTTTGTAACCATAAACTCTAATTTTCTTGGGTGAGTACCAAAGAGTAGAATTGCTGGACCATAAGAGACATTAATGTTTAACTTTAGTAGCAACTACCAATGTTTTCCAAGGTACCTACGTACGCTACCAAAAGCAATGTATAAAAGTGCCTGGTGCTCTACATTTTCCTCAAAATATATTATAAGTCTTACTAATGTCAGCCATTCTGGTGATGTATATTGGTATCTCACATAATTTTAATTTGCATTTTCCTGATGACTAATATACTGAACATCTTGTCATATGTTTATTGACCATTTGGATATCCTCTTTTATGAAATGACTGATATGTCTCTTGCCCATTAAGAAATTGGTTCATTCTTTTTTGGAGATATATTCTGGATATGAGTTCTTTGTTGGATATATTTATTATAAATACCTTTCCCAGTTCTGTGATTTGTCTTTCTACTATCTTAATGTTTTTTCTTGATGAATAAAAGTTTTTAATTTTAATGAATTCCATCTTATAAATCTTTTCTTTATTGTTACTGTTTTTATGTCCTATGTCACAAATTTTTGCCTACTACGAAAAAATAGACCCCATATTAGTGATCTATTTGTTGTTTTCTGCCGAATCACATGACTTTTGTGAAATATGGTTAACTCTGTAACTGATATTGTATTCTGAGACTTTGTTAATTTGCTTATTATTTTTTATAGTTTATTTATAGAGTCTTTTGAATATTTTTTTACATACACAATCATGTTTTCAGAGAATGATGACTTTTCCTTGTCTTTCCAATCTTTATAATGTTGGTTTCTTTTTCTTGCTTTCCTGCACTGGCTAGATACTCAAGTACAATGTTGATATAATTATTTTGTTTCCAGCATCAGGGAAGAAGCAGTCAATACTTTATCTTTGTACCAAAGTTGGATGTAAGGTTTTTTAGATATCATTGATAAAATTAAGAAATTCTCCCTCTGTTCCTACTTTGATGGGAGATTTTGTATTGAAAAGGGACTGAATTTTATCAATGACTTTATCTTCATACATTAAGATGATTATGTTTTTCTCCTTTATTCCAATCATGTAATGAATTATATTGACTGATTTTCTAATATTAAGCCAACCTTGCATTATTAGAATAAATCTTACTTGATTATGGTGTATTATCCTTTTTATATGTAATTGGATTTGATTTGCTATTAACTCATTCAGGGTTTTTTGCAATTTTGCTTATGAATGATGTCAGTTCGAACTTCTTTCTTTTGGAAGGTTTGGGGTCAAGGTTACGCTGGCATTGTAAACTGGATTGAAAAATATTTCTTTTTCCCCTATTCTTTGGAGAAATTTGTGTTATTTGGTTATGTTTTTTCCTTAAATATTTGACCAAACTCATCAATAAAACAATCTAAGCCTAGAGCTTAAAAAAAAAAAAAGTGTTTTCTTGGGGTGGAGGTAAAGGCTATAAACTGTGGATTCAATTTATTTGACAAATATGGGACTATTCAAATGTTTATTTTTTTCTTGATTCCATTTTTTAATTGTGTTTTTCAGTTGATTTGTCTATTTCATCTAGATTTTCAAATTTATTGACATAAAATTGTGTAAAGTACCTTTATTATTCTGCCAATGAATACAGGATGTCTAATGATTATTCATTCATATTATTGATAAATTATGCCCTCCTTTTCTTACTCCTGTTCAGTCTTGCTAGAAATTTACCTATTTTATTAGTCTTTTCAAAGAATTGAGTTTCAGTTTTATTGTTTATCATTATTATTACTACTATTATTGTATTTTCCTTCTAATTCATTAATGCTTTATTTAATTGCTCAACTTTCTTTGCATTAATTTGCCATCCTTTTTTTTACTTCTTATGGTAGATACTTAGATATTGAATTTTCAACTCGTCTTTTCTTCTAATAGATACACTTAAAGCTATAACATTTTGTCTAAGTATGGCTTTAGATGTATCTGCAAATTTTGATACACTGCATTTTCAGTATTACTTAGATTGAAATATATTTTCTTTGAATCTGAATGAGTCATTCAGAAACGAACTGTGTAATTTTGAAACATTTGCTAGTTTTCCACTTAGAATATCTTTATAAATTGGTTTCTAAGCTAATCAAGTGGTTCAGAGAACATTCTTTGTATGATTCCAATCCCATGAGCCTAACTTATGGCTCATTTTGTTAAACACTACATGTGCACCCCAAAAGATTATGAATTCTGTAGGTGGAAGATGCAAAATATATTGAAGTTAGATTTAATAATTATGGTCCAAATCTTCTCTACCCTCAGTAATATTTTCTTTATTCTTTTTAATTATGGAAATAAATATATTAAAATGTCCTACTATAATTTTGAATTTGTCTTTTTTCTGTATATTCCGCCAACAGTTTTATAGTACATTTTGGAATAATGTGAATAGTAACACATAAATTTTAAAGGATTATAATATCCTCTATTTTTTTTTTACAATTTCCTCTTTTATTATTGTACAATTACATACTCTATTCTATTTTCTACTTTTTGACTAAAAATCTAAGTTTTTTTTCTATTAGTATAGCTACAGCAGCGTTCTTTTCATTAAGTTTTATACGATATAAACTTATTTATTCTTCTACTTTCATCCTTTATGTGCTCTTATATTTACGATGTGTCCCTTGTAAGCAAAGGTTTTGCTTAGTTTTGTTTTTAATTTCATCTGATAATCATTGTCATCTAATTGGATAGTTTAGTCAGCTTATATTTAATGTAATTACTGCTATATTGGCAATAAATATACCACTTATCATTTGTGTTTTGTTTCACATGCTGCTTTTTCCTTGGTAAGGTAATTTTTATTATTCCATTTCACTACTCTATTAGCTTTCTGGTTACACAATTTATTTTTATTCTTTTTTAAATTGCGATGAGATTAAAACATGCACGCCTCATTTTTAAAACCTCATATAAATTGTACTTTTACATTTTTCTGGATAATACAAGGCTCTGAAAACACTAACTCTATTTATCTCCTTCCTGCATTTAACATTATTGTTGTTCATCTTAATCCTGTGTATATAAAATGTCACCATATGCTATTATTTTATATTGTCAATATTCATTTTGATTTACCCACATAATTACCATTTTAAATGTTTTTTTTTTTTTTTGCAGGACTGTGCTTCTATCTGAAGTTATTCAACCTGTAAATTCCATTTAATAATTCTGATTATATCATTTAAAGGCTGAGTGACCTTGGATGGGCTGTTAAACTTTTCAAGGTTTTGCCAAATGAGGGCAAATTGGTACCTAATTTATATAGTTGAATAGTCAAAATGAGATAATGTACATACAGTTCTTAGGCTACTACCTGACATATAGTAACCACTCAATAAATAGTAACTAAAATTTGAATTGATTTTGCTTTTACTGTTTGTTATTATTTTAGATTAACTATATGCTTTTTGCTTATATATCACATTCAAGCTAAAAAACATAGCTAACATGTTAGCTTTTGCTTTTATATCACATTCAAGCTAAAAAACATAGCTAACACAACAAAAACTGTGTTGTTTGTTGTCCCATTCACATTTCCATCTCAAACAATAAATCAATTTAAATATATTTTGAGACCATTTAGTACTGTAACAAATTGGTTTATGTCAAATAGCTTCTTCAAAAATGATTTTATAAGAGATAGATACTTGGAAAAATTAAATAGTTAAGTTGAAATATGGGTATTGCTTTGCATGGTCAACAAGGTGGTTTCCAGTTTGTTGTAAAATATTTAAACTGTGTGGTCCATAGATCTGCATATCCAAAGCAAAATAATGTTGTATAACAAATGAAACTAAAGTCAAGAAAAATCTTTCTGATATAGCAGTTCAGGTTATTGAATGGTAGATTTGAAAATGTGATTATCATTTAAGATGTCAAAACACCTGTTAATTTGATGTCAAATGTGTATGTAGTAACAATAATTATTATTACTTGAAATCTAAAGTGCAACACTTAGTTATTCCAGTTTAATTCAATTAACCTTTGAAGAGCTAAGTGCTCTATATGTGAGGACCAATTATCATTTTGTTTTAGCTTCTTAAATTTGGCTACATATCTGAGTACCAGAGTAAAGTAATTGTTTATATTGTGTTCCTAAATTAACAGAGTGATATATATTTTCAGAAAATATAGTAATTATACATTCAGTACATGCCAGACATTCACCCAGATTCTGGAGATGTAAGAATAAAATATAGCTCTTACTTTCAAAGATCTCATAGGCTAGTGGATATGCTGGACAATTTCAGAACTGTAAATATAAAGCATAGTGGCTAGTTATTATAGAAATATATTATATCAATAGAAATATTGATATTCTAACTTACAAAAAGTAATCCTTGATTCTTGTGATAGTTAATGTTATGTGTCGACGTGGCTAGATTTTTGGTATGCCTGTGAGGGAGTTTCTGGAAGAGATTAGCATTTGAATGGGTAGACTGAGTAAAGTAGATTGTCCTTCCCAATGTAGCGGCCATCATCTAATTAACTGAGCTTGTATAAAACAAAAAGGAGAGGAAGGGAGGATTCTCCCTCAGCCTATTTGAGCTGGACAGCAATTTTCTGTCCTCAGATCTCTGGTTTTCAGGCCTTCAGACTCAGACTGAAATTTACAACATTTACTTTTTGGCTCTTAGCCTTTGAAACCACTGGATTTCTTTGGTGTCCTGCTATAGATATATAGTAGATAGCTATAGATAGGTATAGATATAGATATGGATAGATATAGAGAGAGAGAGATAGAGACAGAAGATATAGATGTAGATGTAGATGCAGAGATAGAGATAGAGATAGATAGAGATAGAGATAGAGATAGAGCTGGAGATAGAGATAAAGATAGAGATAGATACAGATACAGGTTTAGATTTAGATTTAGATTTAGAATTAGATATATAGTCCAGCTTATATAGATCATGGAACTTCTCAGCCTGTTTCTCTGGAGAATTCTGACTAATACAATTCTTAAGCCTGATCTGAAACAATCAATAGAGAATGGGCCTGATACTGGTGGGGCATAGACATTTAGATAGCAAAACCTTAAAACAAATGCATTCAATTACAGGTTTTCCTTCTGAGTATTTGTAGACCCTAGTATGGCAATGTGACAAAACAAGATTTGCCCATGTATAGTGGATATATCTACCATTGCTAAGCCAAAAAGGACATAGACAGAGGCCAGTGATATTTGTAATATTTTCATACTTAAAAAATTCATTAGAAAAAACATATAATTATCATACTGTGACATAATGATTATATATGATATAATATTAATATATATTATATGTAAGTATATATAATAAAATAAATATATATTTGTTCTTTGTCCCTGGTTCCTGGCACAGTTTCAAAAACGCTTGGAATTTCCTGAATGATGGGAGTGTCTTTTCTCATTCATAAGGAGCCCCTTTCAACCAAACCTGAGTTTATGCTAATGAGAGAGGCCCTTGGTAGCTTGAGGTTGCAGGCTGGTCACCATAAAAACCAGTCATGTGATTGAAAGGTTGGAATTCTCAGCTCCTTTCTACCAACCTTTCGGAAGGGGAAATGGTCTAGAGATTGAATTCATCTCTTAGCCAATGATTTAATCAATCATGCTTAAGTAATAATACCTTGATAAAAACTCTGAAGGAGGCTTGGGCGTTTCTTGGTTGGTAACATGTAGATGTTCTGGGCAGACAGACTATCACAGTTTCATGGGGACAGAGCTCTTGCCCCACCCCCTCAAAACCTTGCCCTATATATCTCCTTCCATGTGACTGTTTTTGAGTTGCATCCTTTATAATGAAACTGTAATCATGTATTGCACTTTCCTGAGTTCTCTGAGTTGTTCTGCACTTTCCTGAGTTCTCTGAGTTGTTCTAGTGAATTATGAAACCAGAGGGGTTTATGAGAAGCCATGAATCTGTAGCTGGTTAGCTACAAAGTGCAATGGCTTAAGGATATCCAGGACTTGTGCCTGGGATCTGAAGGGGGGCAGTTTTGTGGAATTTGGCTCCTTTCTTTGTAGGGTCTGCACTAGATCTGGGTAGTGTCAGAATTGAATTGAATCATAGGAGACTCGGCTGGTGTCAGAATTGGTGTCAGAACATGTACACTAGAATATCATTAGGATCAGGTTATGTAAAAAGATTAAGTTACTTTAAAGAAAAACATTAAGTCAATTTTAATGCAGGAGGGATTCTATAAAGGTAATGTTATGACATGACTGAGAAATTTCTGATTGAGAAATTCAACATAAAAAAAAAAAAGATACTGAAGCCACCCCTAGGCCACAAGCCCCTAAAACATTCTGCTCTTGCTGGAAGGTGAAGCTGTGCAATTTGACCCCAAATTTCTTGGAAGTCTTGGTTTAAAGGTGGTGTAGATGTTCTTTTTCACTACCACATTATATGTAATGGTTACCTTGATATAAAAATAAGATTTCTTCCAAATCTTCAAGTAATATGGATCCTGTGGGTTGATGGTCCTGGTTCATTCTATGGCTTTTGTCCCCTGCCTTCATACTACCACCTACCCCCGTGGGTGACTTGTCTGTACCCCCAGCCCAATTCCTAGGCTACATGGGAAATACAACTGGAGGAGAAGAACCTCTGACTGAAGAAACTGATTCTGAAACATCATTGTAGGCAAGATTCATCCTAGGGAAGTTTTAAAAAACTGCAGATTCTGGAGGCTCTCCTAGAAACTCTTATTATTAGATCTGGCAGTGAGTCCTAGGAATCTGTATTTGATCCAATACACAAAGCATTCTAACATAAATAAGTTTTGGACTAGACTTGAAATAAAACTGTCCTAGGTTTTGGTCCCAGCAAAGTGTGTGACCCAAGTTAAGCCACTGACTTCCCCAGTCCTGCTTTCCTCATCATAAGAGGGTTAGTTAGGTGTACCTGACCATTTCTTCTAGTTCCACAAAGTTCTAGCCTTCTTTATCTGTCATACTCATTGGCAAATAAATCATGAGGAAAGTTATAGGACAGAAAAGTCAACTCCTCACCGATCATGGGATACAGTTATTAAAAGATAACCCTGCTTTATTCATAAATAATGGTTAAACTACCCTACTAAAGTCCTTTCCACTTTTAAAAGCTGTGCTTTATCATACCAGTGCATTAATTTTTCTACTTTTGTGTCTATGAGTCATTTAAATTAAATCTCAGATACTGCAAGAATGTTACAGAATTTCATTACTGGGTTTCATGTATTTCATTATTGTGATAGTCAGGACTGTGTCTTAAAATTTTCATCAGCATACTAATAAATGCCTTAAAGAGATATGATTTATTTATTCATTGGCAGAGAAAACTACGAGAGATTTTTATAATATTTATGTTTTAAAAATTCTCATTATAGCATTTATATTATTCCCAAGCAATTATTTTATTCCTACTCTACTCCCCCCCAAAACATATCATCTACTGCTAAATATGGGATAATCCAAAGACACAGACTTTTACATTAAAGTCTAAAACTTTAACTGGGGAAGGAAGTACGTATAAGAAACAGGAGAGGCTGGTTTACAGTAGCCAGAGGACGAGACACTGAAGTTCCAGAAATGTACTTACTATTTTTTCCTATTAAATACAAGCATTAATAATAACATACAAAGAGGCGTGCCTGGGTGGCTCAGTCAGTTAAGCGTCTGACTTTGGCTCAGGTCATAATCTCGCAGTCTGTGAATTCTAGCCCCACGTCGGGTTCTGTGCTGACAGCTCAGAGCCTGGAGTCTGCTTCGGATCCTGTGTCCTTCTCTCTCTGCCCCTCCCCCTCACTTTTTGTCTCTCTCTCTCTCTCAAAAATAAACATTAAAAAAATTGTATATATAAAAAAAAACAATAGGGACGCCTGGGTGGCTTGGTCAGTTAAGTGTGTCCAACTTCAGCTCAGGTCATAATCTCACAGTTCATAAGTTCGAGACCCACGTTGGGCTCTGTGTTGACAGTTCAGAGCTTGGACCCTGCTTCAGATTCTGTCTATCTGTCTGTCTCTCTATCTCTCTGCCCTTCCCCCTCCCCCCCACCTCATGCTCTGTCTCTCTCTCTCTTTCAAGAATAAATAAACATTAAAAAATTATTTAAAAAGCCCAATAATATACAAAGCATGGCAAAAAAAAGAAAACAGAAAAATGTAGGTGTAATTAATAGCTGACAAGAGTATGTGTGTAAAAAAAAAATATTATGCAAATGGATCAGTATTCCTGGTCTTCCTTATTTCTAGCACATTCACAGCTGGAATACAAAGATCCACCCTTCCTTCCCGCTAGCCCCCTCCAAGAGACTGTTAAAGGATATGAAGAAGAAAACAAATTTTGGAGATAAACCCACCAGTAGAGACAGGACAGGGAGGAGTAGAAAGGAATGTCATAAAGACTTCAGAAATATTGAAAAAGGCGTGCTTCCAAAGGAATACTCTATGCACACACATTCTAGACGTTTATTTACTCTTTAGAAAGGAAGAGCAGGCTTCAGCCAGTTTCTGGTTTGCAGCTTCCCACATCAAGCTAAATCCTTTGTTTTCCTCCTTCTCCTATGTGATCAGGTCATTTTCCTTCTTCCATGTGATAAGGTGCTGGGTGGATGAACAAGAAAAATTGATAGTATTCCAAATTGAAGAAAAATTACTGGGAGGCAGTTTTTACCCATTCAGTGGCTGTGCAGAATCTGGTGGGACGAAAGGGAATTTCAAAGGGTTTTCTCTCATTGGCAAACAGCGAGCGGATCAACCGCTCCCTTTCCCACGCCCACGTTCAGCCAGTTTTCATCTTATTCTGTATGGGGTGTGGTGTTATCATTAACAATATGAATAATGTGATGTTACAGTATTGATTACTATATCGGACAGGAAACGGATGGCACTCTAAAAGGGATGACGGAAGAGGGTTTCATGAAAGGCCATTCACAAAGGTGCGGGCACTGGTAAGGGAAAGAGCAGCAGTCAACGCGAAGGGCGCCAGAGCCAGAAACTGGTGGGCGTGTCATGGTCACCCCGGGCTTGAGGGGGACCAGGAAAGAGCTGTGACCCAAACTCAAAGAGAGCTCAGCTGTAGGAGAGGGCTGCCTGGAAGAAACTAGAGCAGAGAATAGCGATGGTTTAGCCCTGGTCTTGCATGGAGGGAAACCTGGGGCTGACCGTTTCTTGCTGCCCCAAGAAATCCTGCTGGTCCCCCTTTCCCCATCCCTACAAACCCCATGGTCAGACTCCCAGGGCTAAGAGTAGAATGAGAAGGGCAGAGAGTGGATCTGGAAGACGTATGGAGAATATGCTGCATGGCTGACCTAAAACCAGGGAAATCAAACAGACCTTTCTTCAATGCAAACTTGATGTCTGCTCTATCGCTTCCTCATCTGCCTGTAGAGATCGGCTGACCATACCTTCTCCTTGACTGCTTATCTGTGGCCGCTTTGCAGCTGCAGAGAGGAGGGGTGCAATACGTTCTGGTTGGGAGAACATTAGCAGAAGGCTGCTGTGAAAGCCCTTGGGAACTGGGGAGGTCTTTCCCTTTTATTCCTTTTAACAAATATATTTTAAACACTTTATACATTTTATTTATTTATTTTTTTAATGTTTATTTTATTTAAAAAAATTTTTTTTAACCTTTATTTATTTTTGAGACAGAGAGAGACAGAGCATGAATGGGGGAGGGTCAGAGAGAGGGAGACACAGAACCCGAAACAGGCTCCAGGCTCCGAGCTGTCAGCACAGAGCCTGACGCGGGGCTCGAACTCACAGACTGCGAGTTCATGACCTGAGCCAAAGTCGGACGCTCAACCGACTGAACCACCCAGGCGCCCCCACTTTACACATTTTATATTTACTATATGTTATAAATTTTGTATTGCCCTCTTATTCTGGCTCTTAATGCTCACTGTATGGATAACCATCTTGCAACAAAAAAGTAACAATACTTGTCAAGCCATTGATCCAGTGCCAATAGTGCTTATCTCGAGATATTTTAAGTGAGAAAAATAACCTCTGATTGTTTTCTAAGTCTTTGTAAATTGGGAACTTGGTGCTGATCACATATGGGCTGAGTGGGGTGGGTGTCACATATTGACTGCTGTCAGGAGCAGTTGGGCAGAAGATGCCGTTAAAGGACACGAGAAACTATGGAACTAAAGCAGATCTGGAGACAAAACTCAAACATTTAGGTTAAATAGGCTAAATTAGAGTATTTGTGAGGCAGCTATGAGGAAACAGAAACATGCAAGTTGCATTCACGTGTCTAAAAGAAAGGATCACTTAGACGTAAAAATTTAGAAATATATGTCATATGATGATAATTCAAATCTTAGGGGTAAGATGAGATCGTCTATTTTATTTAAAGAAGAGTGTCAAAGATCAGCCTCTGAGAACTTCAGCATTTAGGGCTTAGATGGAAGAAGTAAAGTCCCCAGAGGTAGATTTAGCCAAGAACAGAAGAAAAGTCAAGGGAAGAAAGTATTTTGAGAAAGGGGCAGACAACCATGTTGGATGCCATGGAGAAAAAACGGAGATGTTGGTCACTGATAGTAAAAGGAAAAGCTACTTCATGGTGGCCGATCTGATATTTCAAGAAAATTGTATGCCCATTATCAAGGGATGCCATACCCCGCATAGCTTTGCTTGTGAAACCAGTGCCCAGAACTTATTTGTTACCAGCACAAGTTAGATATTAAAGGAGAACAAAGGCAAAGAATATTATTTTTTTATTTCTTGTTTTATCTCTAAATGTTGTTGTTTTTAAGGTCAGCTGTAACATCTGTTAATGAAAAAGTTACAAGAAAGAAAGAAAATATGTAAAGAAAAGAGAGAATAAAGTCAATCTCTTATTGCCAAAATTCCATAATTGGATTAAAATAATGGTCACAGCAGTTGAGTTACAAAAGGAAAAATCTTCATTAAAAACTCAGATGCTGTTTTTATCCTTTGTCATTAGAATGACTGGCCAAGAACTGGAAAAGCACGCTGAAAGTGGATGAAGAAGTCTCTCATAGTATGGAACCATAGAGACAAAGACTTGAAGGTGTCTGCCTCTTATTCAAGAATAGCTTGGGGTGAGTTGTCATCCAGGAAGCACCTCATTGTTCTGAATTTGGCTATGCTTTTTTTCACTTTAGTGGTGAGTAAGACCTTGATTACCTTGAAGGGCCTGGGTGAAGGAAAACTTGAAAATACTTCCTCTAAAGGAACACACTTCCAGCATAGAGCCATCTCACCTGGTGAGCCATCTCACCAGCATCGTCTGCTGACATCAGTTCTAACATTCAACGTCAGCGACTGCCTTTGTCAGCATTACATATGTCAGCGGTGATATTATTCTATTGTTGATTTAGTGCTATTTCTACATGTGCATTGCCAAACCACATTTGGGTTTAGTTATGGTTATATTTAACCTTATTCTTCTCAGTAAACCCTTTAAGGAAAAAAGAAATAATTCTGTCAGTGAGATGGATGTTTATAACCGCTCGAAACTTCAGATTTCTTTCAGGATTCAATAAGACAACGTGCTTGATGACTCTAACCCTGGGTCAGCATTTTTGAGACAAGGCTCCCATTCCTCTTTGGCCCTTTTCTGCAGTACATCTTGAACTAATAAGTTGAAATGTTCTTATTTTCTTTAGAATCAACCTCTGGGGTCACAGGTATTTCTGGGGGAATTATCAAGACAGTATCTCGATAATCCAGAAGCAAGAAACACTATTATTTGACATACTTAATTTTTGACTGTCTATTATATCTACAGCACTGTGCTAAATGCAATAAAGATACAGAAAATAATCAATTGATTCTCCCTTGTATGTGCTTATATTCTTTAGAATAGATAAGATAAGCAAATGACTTCATACCCCCAATATAGCAAATACCATATGATCTGCAAGGGGATTCAGAGAAAGAACTTATTTCCAGTGGAAAAGATTGCAGCAATAAGACAAAAAAGTCTAGATTCCTTGGAATTTGAACTACATTACAGGTTTTTTTTTCATCACTCTCCATCTCCTTATAGGATCTCGAACTGGTATATAGGTATTTCCCTGATATGTTCTTTGTTTCCAAGTAACCATATGCTTTTGCATGTATAAGTCAATGCCCATAATGTCCCCTTCTCCTGAAAGGTAAAGACTCTCCCTGGTAAAGACTATTCATTCCTTAAAGACCAATTGTTTTTTTTTTTTGTCTCGCCTGTGATGATTTCACTAATACCTCCCTTAATCATTCTGACCTATGGGTCTCCAGAGCACCTTATCAATAGTTGTTAACTAATGTTTCATGAAGAATTATTTTTCATGATGCATGATAGAGTTATCATTTTAATTTGTGTATCTCCTACCTCAAAAGTGAGAGATTTCCTAGGGAAAGGACCTTGACCTATTTATCACTGTATTCCTAGCAGCTAGCAAAATTCCAGCAACATAATAAATGCACATAATAAATGTTTGTGGAATAAGATAGAATTTATGTTCGGATAGCATCCTGGCCAGACCAGGCAGCGTGACTTCCTTACCCTCTCCTGGGGGAATGCCTTGTACACCCACAACCCTCTTCTGAAGGTTCTCATACATACAAATCACCATGTGGTCTTTCCACCCTGGCCATGGCTTATTGGATCAAGGCTATAGTATTTTGTTATGGCAGCCCAAACTGACTTAGATAATTGCCTCCAAAATAATATGTATTAATTATAGAAAATTTGAAAAATATGTAAACATACAAAGAAGAAAAATCTAAACCTCTAAATAACCACAAGAGATAACTACTGTTCACATTTTTGGTGTATACTTTGCATAAATACTTAAAAATTCAAGTTTGGGCTCTTTATCTTTTAGACAGTGGGAAACAGAAGTGACAATAAAAATTGTGTTTCAGGATGATAGATCTTGGTGTTTTTTAGGTAGGATTAGAAAGTTTGGAGATATTGGGACAAGTTAGAGGTTATTTCATCAGATTAGACTATATCACAAAAGCATTGAATGGACCTTGTAATATGAAAAATGGGACACATACACAAAACATTTGAGAAGTACAAATGTTGTTGCACATAAATGTCTGGGTGTGAAGATAAGGGATATGGAGAGTCAAATATGATGGACCATTTGAATACCAAAAAATAAAGATATTTAAAAAAAAAGAATACATTTGTATGAGAAAGTGTGGGGACTATTGCTAAAAAATAATGCTATAATTATGTATAACTGCATAATAGTACATATAATTTTGGAAATTTACATCGGCTTTTGTGTGCTCTTCAACTTTGCGGACTGGTATTGGTCTGCAGACCGTATGCTGTATGGTCTTCGTTGCTTAGTGGTTACTGGTCCTGAGGAATTTGGAAAGCCAGAAGAACAAATTCCATTTGGTTTCAAGGACTGAGAATAATTCTTGGTGATTTGAGACTCCATCTTTTGGTTGTGGAGCTCTTCCCTCTTCACCCACAGCTCAGGCCACTGCCTCTGCACCCGTGCCTCTGCTCTGAGTCATTCTCTCCCTTTCTTGGAGGGTAGCACATGTTTGTAGCCAAATACTTTTCTCAGCCTGTTTTCTTTCCTGAGGAATTTGTAGGAGTCTACTTTACACTTCATCCTGTCTCTGTACCTTTCAGTCCAAGATAGCAGTGTTTCTGTTGGTATAACATTCTTTAAAACCTTGTGGGTTTCCTGTGTATGTCACCCAAATTCACATTATTAAGTAGAGGACCTTTTACAGATTTTCCTGGATAATCTCATCTCCCTTTCTGGCTTCTGCTGAGATGGTTGTGTGAATCCATGAGTCATACACCTAAGGTCTTCAGCACTAGCAGAATGTTGTCCAGCAAAAGTTTATCAATTACCTTTTCCTCTATGTGTATTAAATCTCTCCTTGCTTCTCTCTTATAAGAACACTTGTGACTGGATTTAGAGCTCAGTCAGATAAACCAAAAGAATCCCCCCAACTCGAGATTCTGGTTTTTAAAAAATTTTTTAATGTTTATTTATTTTTGAGAGAAACAGAGAGACAGAGACAGAACATAAGCAGGGGAGGGGCAGAGAGACAGGGAGACACAGAATCTGAAGCAGGCTCCAAGATCCAAGCTGTCAACACAGAGCCTGACATGGGGCTCAGACTCACGAACCTTGAGATCACGACTTGAGCCAGTGTTGGACGCTTAACCGACTGAGCCACCCAGCCTCCCCTCAAGATTCTTAATACGTCTGTAAAGACCTTCTCTTCCAAATTAGAGTAACAGCCAAAGTTTCTGGAGGAAAGACAAAGACATATTTGGGGGAGTTATTATCAGCCTACTGTACCATTTCTATGCAATTGGATAGAAATTACTCACATTTTATAGCTAGAAGTAAGGCTGGGAAATACAGTCTCTACCCAAGGAGCCATGTGCTCAGCTAATACCTGAGGGTTCTATCACTGAAGAGGAAGGGTAGAATGGACATTGTGGGAATCATTACTTGTCTGTCTTTTCCTGAGCCATTTCCTATATATATAAATAAAAGTTTTCTTGGTTCTATGGAATGTTGAAAAAATAAATCAATTCTTCCTCTGAGGAAGTGACCGTCTTGGTGTAAAGACCAGTATCTGCCAAGTAAAGCCTATCAGACAGTATTGAATTAGGTTCCAAATGGAAGCCCAAGTAATACATTTTTAGAAAATGACATGATCTCTGTGGATTGAAGTTGTTTTTTACTGAAGTCTTTCAGGAATAAATGGGGCTTGAAATAAGACTTGGAATATAAGCAGAGTTTTAATCAGGTAAAGATGGACGTACTGATAGGGTTGGTTCAAGATGGTCTTATTGGAAAATGTAATCTCCTGTAGAGGCCTTTCTAAAATTGGAAAGATGTCGACTTGACTTGTGGGTCATCAACAAGGAACCAAAGATACTTCTGGCCATATTTAATAAGTCATGAAAAATGTCTGAGGTGACAAAGTGGGTAGTGAGTGTTCGGTGAGCAGGAAAAGATAATGCTGCGCTTGAGTCTAGAGAACAGGAACAATTTTGGAAGACCACCAGAGGTTTCATGAGAAAACCTTATGGTCAGTTTTTGAGACTAGAAAGAGATGGGTTTTGTAGTTGACGTTGATGAAGAAAGTATGTGTTGAAGAAAGTATCGATTGGTACATTCAAGTACAGACACACTTGTTCCTCGCTCCACCACACAACTGAGGGATGATGTAGTACAGACAGACATAGCTTTCCCAACCTAAGACCTTGGACCAAAATTCCGACAACCTCTCCACCTCTCCTGGCCCAAGTTTTTATTGCTTCCAGAGAAGGGTCTGAGGGTTGGGGGCTTCAGAGCACTTTTCTTAATTTCTGGTAGAACACCATTTCTGATTTGCTTCCCTATGTGCACAGGCCTGTTTCCCTGTGAGTGATAGAGTTTGCTGTGCAGACATGGGAGATTAAATGGGGCCAGATAAAGAAATGAGTGGGGTCAAGGGTGGGGATGCAAATTGCATGGGGGTTGTATGCCAGACTTCCTCTCCCCACACCCCAGGATCTCACATAATAATTAGCTTCCAACTTGCATGTGATCTGAGAAATAAAGTGGTAATAAGCAGCTGCCAATTTACACTGTAATAAAGCAATGGACAGAGATTGGAAAATGAAGGCTGTGTCTCTGCGGGTGGCATCTATTAATATTTTCGAACCCTACATTTTAAAAGGCTTAACACCTTTGTTGATTTAAGTTGTCAGAAGCCTGATGAATCGTATTTTTGCGTATTTTCTAGGAGGAAGAAGTCCGGAGTGTTTCTTTTCTCCCAAGGAGGTGGAAGAAGCCACCCTCAGAGGCTCTTACAGGATGTTCCGAAGCCCTGAGGCAGGCTGCCTAAAATTGCACTGGGTGGATTGTTCTCCAATTAGTCAGGCGATACAAGACAAGCCCTGGCCTTTTGGAGTAACAATAGGATCGCTATAAAATAAACAGGCACCTAGAAATCCACAGCCTCGGTTTACAAAGCCAGCCTCCTATTTACGCTGAAGAGATGTATGTTTCTGTGACAGATTCCACTGGGAAGAAAGAGCTTGTTTGTGAGCATATGCAAGCACAGACCGGCATTGTGTGTGAGATCCAGAGCTTGCCACTAGAGACGAATTCCCCTGTGAGGGACCATTAATAAAGGCCTGCGGCAGGGCCCAGGAGCTGTTAAAGGAGAGAGAAAATAGAGGTGCCCGAAGACCTCTGTGCATCCTAATAGGAAGTAGACAATGCCCAGCCGATAGAAGGGGAGTCCAAAGAAACTGAGTCCAAAATGTAAGTAATATAAAAAAGTAGAATATATAAAAACACCAGTGCATATATAGTTTCTATACATACATATGTATATACATTTTATATATACACCTATTTATATATGTATATATGTGTGTGTGTATATATATATATATATATATATATATATTCTTTATAGAGAGATTCAGGGTAAAAAATTCAAATAACACTGTTGCACAATATGATAAAATTTAATCATGCTTATTCTCATTTTTAGTAAAGTGAAAATACTCATCTGATTTCTAATGGATGTGCAGGAGGGGAACGTAAGCATAAAACTACTTGAGTGGTATCTGTTTTCAGGTCACGGTTGCTCACGAACACATGAGAAAGTGGTGGATAGTGATACAAACATGCTATTCTTGAGGTAATGTTAACACCTTCCAAATAGAAAACTCTAAGACTGGGTAAATACAAAAGCACAATGAACGAATGCATTATCTGAGAATAGGAAAAGACAAGCAACTATGTTATTCTGCTTGTCTCAGCCCGGCTCCTCACTGCTCGTCCGGATTTGGTAAATATGGTCCTCAGGGGTCCCTCTGCCTGTAGTCTCTCCCACCACCAGGTGACCCTTACAACCCCCGTACCCTATTTCATTCCGAGTTCATGTTCACAAGAGCCCTGAGGGGAAGGCAGGGATTATCATCCCATTTTGAGGTTTAGAGAGATTGGAGCCACGGTCACAAGAAGAACATTCCAACCAAGGCCAGAACTCAAATATTCTGACTCATATTTGTCTTCTCTGCTACACCATGTACTTGAGCTACACTTCCACAGACATGGTGATTATACCCTGTTCTTACTAAAAATACCCACTGGGGCGCCTGGATGGTTCAGTTAGTTAAGTGTCTGATTCTTGATTTTAGCTCAGGTCACGATCTCATGGTTGTGAGATCGAGCCCTGAGTTGGGTTCGACACTGAGCATGGGGTCTGCTTAAGATTCTCTCTCCCTTTCCCTCTGCTCCTCTCCTGCATGCAGCCCACAAACTCTCTCTCTCTCATTCTCTCTCTCTCTCTCTCTCTCTCAAAAATAAAATAAAATTAAAAAATCAATGATTTCCTACTTCATTCTGAATCATGTCAGCCTCCTCAGCCTGCTGCATACTCCATTGATGGGGCAGCTCAATCTATCTTTAATTTTTTTTTTAACGTTTATTCATTTTTGAGAGACAGAGACAGAGCGTGAGTGGGGGAGGGGGAGAGAGAGAGAAAGAGAGGGAGCAAGACACAGAATGCAAAGCAGGCTCCAGGCTCCAAGTTGCCAGCACAGAGCCCAACACAGGGCTCGAACTCATGGACTGCGAGATCATGACCTGAGCCGAAATTGGACGCCCAACCTACTGAGCCACCCAGGCGCGCCTATCTTTAATATTATTTCCCCCCACGCCTCTCCCTCATCGAAAGTCCAGACCTGCCCTGGGTATCCCTGTTTCCATGCCCTTGTTTGAATTCGTTCGTCTTTCTCAAACACCCCTCTCTCTTTGACACATCCTTCTCTTGTCCTCAAGAACCTTATTGCTCCCATTGCTTCCCTTGCATTTAGCAGTTGTTTATGTTTTAGCACTCACCAGAGTCTCTCTTAAGTTAGAAGTATTCATACACATGTTTGTACTCTTCACCAGTCTCAGTTCTTGGAGCACAGATTCTGCTATTTATTTTTTCTGTATTGTGTGTCCCCCATAGTTCCTATAAGTTATGCCTTTCAGATAGGCGCTCACTAAATATTTCTTGAGATCTAACATCTGTTCAACTGTTGTATTACTATTTACCTTGTCACTCATGCATGCCTTTCCTACCCAACTAAATTACAAACTTTGAATATTGTTCTTCTACTTTGTAGGAGCTGAAAAGTATTATGATTGTCATTTGGGTGATACAATGAGAAATGATACGTGCAAAGATGATTTTTTTTTTTAAAGCTAACATGTGTCCCAATGTGTACTTGGCTTATAGAGTCACAGTTGTTATGTTGTCCCGACCACGTCAGGGTAGATAATACAGAGAACCATTTGCTCATCTTAATTATGGGCGTTCCAGCAGACACTAAATATTTTAAGTGGAGAGATAATACGTATTTTATTTGACAGTGATATGACGATTTTGCAAAGATTCTTGTATTTTTTGGAAAATAGCATCTGGAATTTACTTAAGAGGATGTGAGATTCTTCATGCTACCAGACAAAGTAGAGGATATTGTGAGTTTTAGAGGGAACGGTCTCTAAAGTTTGCACATATTAATCAGGGATGTATTTTGAGGGCTTATCATGCATTAGACAGTCTTCCAAGCAAGGGCTCTCCACGTATTATCTCATTTAATTCTCATGACAACTTAGGAAGTAGGGTCTGTTATTTCCCCCATTGTTTTACAGATAAGGAAATGGAGACACAGCCTTTTTTGTAACTTGCTCAAAGTCACAGTCACTCTATGTCAGAGCTGGGATTCGAGTCCAGGCAGCCTGACTCCAGGCAATGCAGATTATCCACTAGATGATATTGTAAGAGGGAGAGTTCTTCCCCTTCTGCATTTATGGGCAAGGTCATCCATTGAGAGGTCACTGCGGCACCAGGCTAGCAAGCCTGCGTGGTGCCAGGAAGCAAGGAGGCCATGCAGTGAGCCTGGCAGAGCTCCCTCCTATCTACACACTATCTTCAGGGACTGGTGAATGCAAACTATTACTGGGAAGCTAGGGAATTCATGGAGACCATAGGAATTTAATAAGAAAGTGAGCCAATCTTCAGGTGAAGTCCCAAGTTGGCTAGAGTTGATTCAGCTTAACAGGGTGTCAAGATGTAAACCAGGGTATTAAGCATACTGTGTCCCCCGGCCATGACTCCTACTCCTTTATGGGAGCTGGCACCTGAGTGCCCAGGAAAGAGTGCTCAATACTCCCAAAGCTACTCTGTGGGACTGCTTCCATTGCTCTTCCCACTCCTATTGGTACCTTGCCTCTGTCTCCACTCTGACATCTCTCTGCTCTGTTCAGCCCCATGCCATGTACGAGCTAGAGTCAAAATAATGCCCAGAAAATACAGCCTTACGGTAAAATTACATGGCTTCCATCTTAAATCCAGTTGGCTAATGTTGAAAAATTGCAACTGTTTTTGTGCTGTTGTTAATTTTTAATGTTCATCTTGGTTATGCATATGACTATACAATATAAAATATATATCATATATGGTGTGTATGGAATATAGATGATTTGTATAATGGTGTGCATATATACATGATTGATACAAAGGCTAGATAATAGATATTGGGCAGTTCATTACATTTTTTAACTGATTATTCAAGTCTAATACACCAAGGTTAGAATCTCAGCTCTGCCATTTCTAGTTCGCTATTAGCTTTTTAAAGAGCTTCAAGCTCTTAGATGAAGATAATGCACCTACCTCATAAGAAAAATTAAGAATTTTTTTCTTTACTAGATAGTGAGTTTCCTGGCTTTTTGAAAATTTGATTTGAGGAAATCTATGTTCTCTGACCTTGAAATAAAAATCCCTCCCTCCTAAAAAGAGGCTCAGATGTCAACGGAAGAGATAACCATTCAGCAGCAATCCCCCGGTGCCCTCTATGACAAATTTCCTAGGTTGAGCTGGAATCTACATGACAGATTGGTGGTGGCAAAGGGCAACAAACTCCATCTATGTGAAGTATGAGCCTTTTGAAAAACAAAGAAATCCAATTAAAGAACAAAACCCAGAAAGAGGAAGACAAAAGGTTTTGGTTTGTTGTGTTTATTATGCCAAATCAACTAGAATGTAAGAATCGGAAAGCCTGCATCTAGATAGGTTAGTAAAAACACATACAGATAACTCTCAAATATTTGCTCTTCATTTGTTGGCTTCCAAGCCCAATTATATCTGCTCTTTCAAGTCAATGGATTAATTTTTAATGTTTTTCCCCCCACGGAAAGACAATACAAAATGGCAGGAGCATAATTCTAATTTATTTCCATTTCAGATTTTTATACCTGCAATTATGTTTGTGTTAAATTAGATGAAAATGTCAATCCACCAATTTGCCTCTTCCTTTGTAACCTTTTGCATACAAAGTTTATCATTCTGACAAATAAAAGGCCTCTCCAACCTTGACGCTTAAGAAGAAATGCAAATTCCAAATTAGAAAACAAGTATCAAACGTGTCATTTAAAAAATTAGGTGAGTTATCCAATGAAGTTTGAATTCATCTGTTTGGAGTTTATAGAATTAAAATGTGATCTAATTTGATGTTAAAAGAGCAAAATTAGTGTGAGTAGTTGTTATAATTTTCAATGCAAGTAATCCAAATATTAATTGAGCATCTGACTAAATTTCACATTCCATTTTAGGAAAAGCATTTTGAATCTTTTGCTTTGATTCTAAAGTGTGCAAATAACACTTAAAATACAGAATTCCAGTTTAATTTCAAGGAAATAGAAGCTAGCATTTTTTTAAGATATCTTACCCTAGCTTCCTTCCTTCTCAGAACTACTCCATTTCTTATTTATACATAACATTTCATTTCACAAATTGCTACATCAACACTGGCCTTTAAAACATGAGAAAAGCCTTTCCTGGCTCTTAGCTGTCCATGAAGAGTATACCTTCTGAATTGTCAAGCCCAGCTAAAGTGAGTCCCACAGGAGAGAAGCTCTTTCTTCAACTCCTCCCCTCAGTTGAATGTGATTTCCGGCACCAGCGATCTTCTGTGACTCTCTTCCCATTAGAGGCTTTGTTCTCCCTGCTCTTGTGCTCAACCAAGGAATTTAGGAAAGAAAACAGATGCTTCTTGGATCAGCCACCCTGATTGGAACTAACACCAACATTTCCAAGGTTATCACTTTCCCTGAATGTCCTGTAGGTAGATACTATCCTATTTTATAGGTCTTTAAACCAACAGAGAGATTAAATGACCAGATCATAATGGAGAGACAAAGGCAGAAGCAAGACTGGAAGGTACATATTCAGGCTGACACCTGGATCTTGAGTTTTTCATTTCTCCAGGGCAGGACCTGTGCTTGTTTCTGCTGCTTTGAAGAGTTCTTATAAAGCATCCCCGCCGAACACTATGATGATGCTATGGGGGCACCTGGGTGGCTCAGCTGGTTAAGTATCCAACTTCTGCTCAGGTCATGATCTCACGGTTCGTGACTTTGAGCCCCACATTGGGCTCTCTGCTGTCTGCACAGAGCGTGCTTTGGATTCTTTGTCCCCACTCTCTCTCTGCCCCTCCCCTGCTCATTTTCTCTCTGTCTCAAAATAAAATAAACTTAAAAAAACCCAAATTCACTCAATTCTCTAAAAAAATAATAGATAGACAGATAAAATGATGATGCTGTGCCTTGGCAGGAGCTATGTGGACTGCTGCCCCCCTGGTGGATTTTAAGGGACCCTCCTCATCTGTCAGTTTAGCTGTCTTCCTGTCCCAACACAGTGCTTTTTGGATTAATTTCTGTCTTTAGCAAATCTGTGTTCAAATGCAAATAAGTTTCCCTGGAGAGATAACAAAGTATTCCCTCTTTAAATTTAGCATATGTCATTTAATCATGTCACAGAAAAAAAGCAGAATCTAAATCATCTCTTCCTAACTTGAATTCACAGATGTAAAATGAGAATGGCTGAGACAGGCATATGGATGTATTTAGGTCTGAAAACCCTACCTTGAAACTCTATTCATGATTTTGAAATTATCCACATTTTTCTGAGGACATGATCTATCATTTACAGAAGATTCTTGAAAAGGTGTGTGATTCTCCAAAATTTAAAACTATAATTACATAGGCTAGCTACCTGCATTGTATCTAAGACCACCTAGGCCTTCTTGAAATCAAGGGGGCTCTTAAAAGCCACCTGTCCCTCTTCCCCAATATTCCCCCTCACTAATTGCCTCGAATCCACTTACGTAATCTTACCCTTTATTCCTGTGTATGTCAGCCACCACAGCCCCTGACTGCCAGCTCACCCCTCGTAGCCCACACTATAATCCCTGTAAGTCTCTGGACCTGTTTTCATTGCTTTCTTCTCTCACCCTTGCTCAATTCTTGACGCCTTCCACTCTGCTGTCTGGAAATCCAGGTCCATTATCAGCAAAATGCTCTATTTACTCCCTCTATTTTCTGGGGCGCCTGGGTGGCGCAGTCGGTTAAGCGTCCGACTTCAGCCAGGTTACGATCTCGCCGTCCGTGAGTTCGAGCCGCGTCAGGCTCTGGCCTGATGGCTCAGAGCCCGGAGCCTGTTTCTGATTCTGTGTCTCCCTCTCTCTCTCTGCCCCTCCCCCGTTCATGCTCTCTCTCTCTGTCCCAAAAATAAATAAACGTTGAAAAAACAAAATTAAAAAAAAAAAAAATCCAGGTCCATTATCAGCAAAATGCTCTATTTACTCCCTCTATTTTCTGAATGTTTTTTCCACCCTCTGGCTAAAAGGGCTAACTCTCTCCCCATCCCACCCCCAGGACCCTGCTCTCCTGTACCCCTTCAAGTAGTGGCTTCCACAGTTCTCGAGCCCCTGGGTCTGCAGGAGGGGAATGCTAGATCTCCTTTCTCCTTGTCACTACATTCTGCTTATATCCCTTCTCTTCTCCCTGAAAACCCATTTTGTATTTCCATCATAAAATCACACCACACTCTACCGTTCATTCTTGTTGTTATCTACCTACTCCTGGGTCACCTCTCTCCTTTTTCAAAAATTTCAGCTCCAATACTATTCTTGTCTTAATTCTTGGAGAATTCAATAAACATATGGATGATTATATCCATTCCCTGGTCCCTCTGTTCCTTGAACTTTTTAAATACCCCTGTCCTCTACTTCGGACAATTATTCCCGTGGCCACGCCCCCAGCCTTTCTCAAAAGAGGCACCGCATATGATCCACAAGACGCTATGCATGATTTGAGAGAATATGTTCTCAATTTCATAAGGATGGTACATAGCTAATACTATTCTAGATTCATAGGAGTGAAGTTAATGCATCACATATTTTAGATACCTTAAGGTATTAAAGCTTAATCCTCTTAGGAAAGCCAGATTGAGAGAGAACGTCTGCACCAATGACTGCAATTCTTTATAATCCTAATTTCAGGTATCATATCTCTGACAGCAACATTCTATCTTTTCAGCATATTCCTATTGCCCTACCTCAATGTCCTTAATTTATTGGCAACTGCAAAGTCCCTTTTACCATATGAAGGTTACACATTCACAGGTTCTGGGAATTAGAAGGTGAATCTTTGGGGCTGTTATTCTGCCTACACATAGCCCAATTTCAACAATTGTTATCGAGATGATAGATGGTGGTACGTTCGTTCATCCTGAGGCACAAAATGTCTGTTCGTCCCTCTTTTGAGGATGTTCAATGCTTATTAATGAATCCGTTAATTCGTCGAAGGCTGTAAAATAATGATTTTCAAAGTTTTCACTTCATTTTAAGAGTTGGAATAATCTATGAAGAGACACTTCATCTATGATTTGTTTTCCCATCATTACAGTTTGTCTAGGAAAGGGAGGGTACATGGTTGATACCATCCCTTTATTTATCAGTTTTCAAGAAAATGAGCTTATTTCTTACCATTCTTCAAAGGGGACCTTTTTTTTTTTGTATCATTATGGATTTAAAAATTTAAACATATTTGACAGGTTCTATCCCTTCCAATTATTATCTTTTTGAAGCACAAATTGTCCCCTTTGTCTGGTGTAAGCCTATTCGAGTTAGTGCCTGGATCCTTTGGACAAATGATAATGGTTTTTGGTAGCTTCCTTGCTGTCATCTGTGAAAAGATGTTTTAGGATCACTCTCCAAATCAGCCATTCTCCAAAAATGCCTGGTTTCTTTTAGTGAGAAATGGTATTTCAGGATCACAATCTGTGCACCAAGAGATGCTCATTGCTACTGGGTTTGTTATTTTTCTGTGCTTTTTTAGTGGACAGAGTTAGAAAATAGAAAAAAAAATTTAAAGATAAAATACCTCATTTGTTCATTCTGACATTTCCAATTAAAATTTAAGGTATAGGGCGTTTACTGTTCAATACAGAGAATTCTGGTTCTCAAGGATTAGAGAATGATAGAGTATCCTGTGAAGTACTCCTATGCCTCATCTCATGTTACCTACACAACAACCAGGATAAAAACACCAATACTACCCCATCAATAAAATTCCAAAAAACAGTTACCCTTATTTGGATTTTTGTCCTAATTCCTCCCTCTCATATTTTTATAATTATAGTATAGTTTTCAAAGCGTAGAACCATTAGACGCTCTCTCCTTCTTAGCCCTTATTTAACTTTAATTATTCAGGTAAGTATATACTATTTATTTCCAGTCATTTTGTCCATGTCTCAAATCATGTTATTGTGTTAAACTTGCTATCTAGAAGATTCTTCAGGAAGATTTCTTAAAAACAATATTCCACATGTTTATAATGTACAATTTAGACCTGAAAGTCATTTCAGCTGGATATAAAACATTCACATTTCTTCCTTTTAGTGTATTAAACGTGTTACTCCATTTTCTCTGGCATAAAGTATCACTGTTACAAGTCTGATTCCAATCTAATTTCCCTTCTAAATCACTTATTCTGTCTGACTAGATATCCAAAGTACCTTGTTTTTTCATCCTTAAAGTCTAGAATTGTACTAGAATATGTCTCATTGATCATATCAGGTGCATAATGGGCATGTTCAATACATATTTTCATCTATTTTTAATTCCAGTTTTCTTGAATTCTAGTTTTTAGTATTTCTTTGTTTTCATTTTCTTCTTCAAGGATTTCTATTATCCTTTTTGTTTGTTTGTTTGTTTCTTATTGTTAATATTTGTCACTTTCTCTTGAATTTTTTCATCTCTTCATTTCTTTTCTGATTTTTTAAAAGTTTCTTTATTTATTTTGAGAGAGACAACATGCACAAGATTGGGAGAGGGCTCAACAAGCAGGCTCCATGCTCAACACAGAGCCCGATGTGGGGCTCGATCTCATGAACACCAATATCATGACCTAAGCCAAAACCAAGACTCAGCTGCTTAACTGACTAAACCACCCAGGCACCCCTCTTTTCTGGTTTTTAAATACTTTCTTCTTTTGGGGCACCTGGGTGGCTCAGTCGGTTGAGCGTCCAACTTTGGCTCAGGTCATGATCTCATGGTCCGTGGGTTCGAGCCCCGCGTCGGGCTCTGTGTTGACAGCTCAGAGCCTGGAGCCTGTTTCGGATTCTGTGTCTCCCTCTCTCTCTGCTCCTCCCCTGCTCATTCTCTGTCTATCTCTGTCTCTCAAAAATGAATAAACATTAAAAAAATAATAAATAAATAAATAAATAAATAAATAAATAAATATTCTTCTTTTCACCTTCTGCTTCTCTTAGAGTATTATATGTTGTCCTTATTCCCTCTTGTATTCTTTTGTAATAATCTGATATGACCATGAGTCTAATAGTATAAAATGATGTTTTTCTTTTATTTCTAATTCTTTATTGAGTTATGTCACTTCATTTCAGAATTTTTGTAATTTTAGCTTATGTTGTTCTTTCATGTCTTATGTTGGCTGCTTAGTCTTTTAATTTGTTTCAAAACAGTGAGGATAGATTTTACCTGTTTGGTCAGCATGACTTTCTTCCGTGTGGATGTTATTCTGTTTCTTCTTATTTATCTCCCAATAGCTTGGCCTGGGATTTGATTTTGATCGTTTTCTGTTGCTCACATTTGAGAAATTAATTTTTTGAAGTTTTAAAGGAATTTCTGGAACAAAATAACTTTTTTAACTTCATAAAATACCCTCCTTTGGTTTGCTGTTGTTGTTGTTCTCACATAGAATTAAAAAATAGAGCAGGTTTCTTTCTGAGATTTTCTGGCTCTGTTCTCTCTTTCTACTTTCTAGATCCTCTTTTTCTTTTGTCTTTATGTCCCTCCCTTGCTCAATTTTAATTTCAATCCTAGCAGATTTTCCTCACTAAGTTGTCTAGTCACAGAAGGGAGCCCTGGTGGGTCTGTCTGGGACATTCATAGGGACACTGATGCTCCAGACCCTTTATACCCAATTGAGGGGTCTTTGTACTCACCCACTATTATATTGGGCACAATCTCTCCCAGTTTCAGGTGCTTTTATCAAACTTATTGGTCATGAGCTCCTGTAAACATTGGTTGGCTATTTTGGAGTTCTGTCCTCAAATCCATCTGAGGCTTCCCTCTGCTTCCTCCTACACAGATAATGCTATTTGTATGCTGGTGGCTGTTGGCAGTTCATCTCCACCTGCTGGTATTTTAGCCTTCATGGGGATACCACATCAACCACATCAACAAGATTTGTTGCAACCTTCGTCACGAGTGTTTGTTTTACGTTAGCTGCTTTGTCTTTTTTACGTGGTGATTCAGAGAGACTGAAAACTACACCATCACCATCACCTTTCCAGAATGCTACATTCTCTTCTTTGTCTGAAGGATAAATTTATTTATTAAGAAATAATAAATGTACATTTATTTATTGAAATTTTATTTTAATGTTTTAAAATTCTACTTATTAAATATTTCTGAAATGTATTAATGTTTTCTTTTTGTTTATTAAAATTATAGACATATATTATCTTAATAAATAAGCTTTTTGTTTTGAATCATTTTAAATGTGTAGAAATACTACAAAGGTAGTGCAGAGAGCTCCCATATACCTCTTACTCGGGTTTAGTTTCCCTTAATGTAATCATTTCACATTACTCTGGTATACTCGTCCAAACTAAGCAACCACCATTAGATATTACTCTCAGTCAAACTCTAAACTTTATTTGGATTTCACCAGTTTTTCCACTGATGACCTTTTTTTCTGTTCCAGGATCTGATCCAGGATACCATGTGGCATTTACTTGCCGTGTTTTCTCCTTCTCCTCTGGTCCATAAAGTTAATTCCTTAGTCCTTCCTTCCTTTTCATGTCCTTAACAGTTTTGTAAGTGCTGGTCAGAGATTTAGTGCAATGTCGCTCAGTGTTTGCCTGATATTTGTCTCACTAATAGACTGTTTTTCTTGGCAAAAATACCACTGAGGTAGAGTGCCCTTCCCACCACATCATATCTGGGGGTACATGATATCAAAATGGCATTAATGATGATGTTCCTCTTGATCATGTGGTTAAGGTCCCATACCTTAACCATTTGTTGAATTATTACATGAAAATTTTCCTTCTACCCTCCTTTACACTACTCCAAATCATCATCTCTTCAATAGTTTCATTGATCTCCTTTAAGATATTAAAGACTGCAATTTTCTTCCTCAGGGCCTAGGCATAGTTTTTTGTTTTAGTTTTTTAATGTAATTTATTGTCAAATTGGCTTCCATACAACACCCAGTGCTCATCCCAACAAGTGTCCTCCTCAATGCCCATCACCCTCTTCCCCTGTCCCCCACCCCCCATCAACCCTCAGTTTGTTCTCTGTATTTAAGAGTCTCTTATGGTTTGCCTCCCTCCTTGTTTGTAACTGTTTTTTCCCTTCCCCTCCCCCACGTTCTCTATTAAGTTTCTCACGATCTGCATACGAGTGAAAACATATGGTATTGTCTTTCTCTGACTGACTTATTTCACTTAGCATAATACCCTCCAGTTCTGTCTCCATTGCTGCAAATGGCCAGATTTCATCCTTTCTCATTTAGGCATAGGTATTTTAAACATTCAGAGTTTTAACTCCCTATCCAGAGAAAAGTAGATACCTCTATGCCTATTATGGTATGGTGATGTGAGGAACATAACAAATGCTATTCCAGGAAGGCTTTACTTTTTGATAAACTTCAATTCATAGAAATAAAATTCATCTGAGGAACTTCCAGAGATTGTAAGTTGTAAAATTAAGAGAATGTGTTGAAAACTTTAAAGTGGATCATAGATTCACCCCAGAGCTTACTTAACTGACATCTGCCAAGGTTTGGTTTGATCTTAATGAAACCCCAGGTCCCAATGCATTTCTTTGCATGGGATATTTCAGTGACAGCAGGAAAGTGAGGCTCTTATTTTTTCTTGACCCATCAGGTTCAATTTGGGCATACATCATTTACTGGTAGTAATGGATTTTTTATTCTTTAAACTAAAAAGAAAATGTCACATTTCAAATACATGACTACAGTTAATTCATCAACTTAAAAACACTAGGAAAATAGAAAAGTAATGTCAGACATCTATATTCCCCCACTTTAAAAGCATAATAATACAAAATTACAATAAAAAGCAACAACTTTACTAGTGGAGTGGAAAATCAGATACCATTTGGGATAGTAATGTTTGCATTAAACTTACTTGTTTTTGTGGGTTTAAAATGGTAATCTGTAATAACAAACCATAGATTTTTATGGAACTCCAAAGACCAAAGAATATGTTTACATTTGTTGCTGTATTTTATCCTCACGCATGCCTTGTGAGGCATGGGCTCTTATGCCTGCCTACAAATGAGGAAACTGAGGCTCAGGAAACTTAAGAATGGTACCCAAGACCACATATATTATAACCAATGTCCACACTGGATCAATAAATTTCTCTTTCTTCCCGTCTAAAATTGATACTTCATTTTTGCTTTCATAAATATGATTTATTCTCTCTTCTCCAAGGGAAAAAATACTTAAGTTTCAAATTATGACAAAAGGATAACTAATAAGGGGAAAATGTGAATAAGACCTCATATAATAATGATGATAATAATAATAATAATAATAAATAATTGCTATTTAATTAGCACTTAATTGTGTGCCAGACTCTACAGTTAATTCTTAAACAACCCTGTAACTTAGATACTATTTTTTCCTTTTTAATGAGAAGAAACTGAAGTGCAGGTGAATTCAGTTCATGTAAATGATGCTAACTGCTATAGCACATAAATCTCAACCTTACTGGTTTAAGACAATAAAATACATTTCTTGCTCCAGCAGAATCCAATACAAACATTCTTGGCTGGAGAATGGCCTTTTGTGTTGTCAGTCAGGGCCCCGGGTTCTGCCACCCTTTAGAGACCTACAGTCTTCTGCTGGATACTTTGTAAGTTCCTGTTAGAAATACTGTTCACACAATTTATAAACGCTTTATAGGAAACCCCAAATTAGATTTCAGTCTGGCTCCTTCTGGGTTGTATCACTTCCAGATTGATGTTCAAATTAATGCAAGCTTCCTGGGTACAAGGAGTTTTAATGGACCAAACCTGGAAGTGCCATATATTAGTTCAGTCCATGGTGTATTTGCCAGACTTCAGTTATATGGACACTATTGGCTGCCAGAGATAATTAAGCTGTGTGCTCGGTAGGGAGGGGAAATAGGTTTTAATGAACATGTAACAGTCTCCACATTAAGTAACTTGTCCAAAGCCGTGCAGATAATAATTGACAGTCGGAACCTAAATTCAGTTTTGATCCAAAGCTTATGCCTTTGTTTACTGTATTATACGCCTTCCAAATAGTTTTTAAAAGAAATTTAGTTTTATTATTTTCAGGGATAGCTCACATTTTCTGTGGCATATCAATTATGGATATAAATAATGCCACTTTAATTGTAAGAAGCCATATGGACTGAATCCTTAAGCTCTACTCCCCTATATCCCCAAATACCTTTTCTAGTCCCCACATTGTCCCCTACCTGTGATTATATCTGGGACTCTCACATTTATGAATCTCATGCCCTCATGAACACATCCTCACTACCCCCAAATGGCAGCCACCTTGTTTTTCTCCCCAAATTCACCAGTGATGTGAACTCATGGGTACTTCATGAAGAAGGGAGACTTTTCTCCTTACTGTTCCCTCGATTTCATCACCTAATGAGTCATCTAAGGACATAAAAGCCAGATGCTTTATAGAATCACTACTGCAAAAAGCTCTTTCAGATTTCTTCTACCACCCTGTTCTCCTCAGTCTTTAAATAATATGCATTAGGCTGCCAGGGAAGTAGATTCTAAGAGACACATGTTTGTGTCCCTCCCATCACCCACTGTTTCATTGTGGGTTCTTTCCAGCTAAGATCCCTCAAAGAGTCAGCCCAGATAAATGAACTGGTAGGCCCTCCCCAGCAGCCCAGCTCACATGTCCACTCTTCCCAGTCCAAGCTGTGGACTTCAGTTAACATTAAGCTGGGTTTCCCACTATCCAAGGACACATTATACTAGAATCCAGATAAACAAGCGTGTTTAGTAAATGTTCTAAGCAGACTTGTTTTGATAAACTAATAGGAATAGCTTGTTTGAAAAAAAAAAGGCAATGCTTTTTAACTGGTATATCAATCATTTGAAATTGGAATCTTGAATTGCTTAAGACTATTTTCCTCTTATAAGCATGTTACACATTCTCCTTGAAATTCTGTGTGTACAATTAATAAGGGCTTTATAGCTAATCCAAAAAGAAGTTTCACCATAGCTGCCTCTGAACTACATCAGTTTCCAGATTGGTGTTCAAATTAATGCAAGTTTTCTGGATACCTACACTTCAGTTTGATTATATACAAACACAGAAGAATATACGGTCTCATATAAAAATACCCAGAAGCATGGGGCACTACACAATACTGGGAAATCCAAGTCTTAGGCTCCCCATAGACTCACTGTCTATGCCCATTAAATGAATAGACCTTCAATTGGCTAATCTATTAATTCCAGCCATTTAATGATCAATAAGGATTGCTGACTGAATGAGTGATCTATGATGGTGATCAATTTTCATCATGAAGATAGCTGCAATGGACACCAGCCACATATTGATGTGGCCTAAATCAGAGAGAGTATACGGAAAACCCATGCAAACTCAGTCCCCGGCAGTGTTTGAGGTAACATTTCCTTCTTTTAGAAGACCATTGTGGAGTCTCCCTCCCAACCTTATAGATCCTGCTGTGTGAGGACCCAACCTGGACCTGTTCTTTTAAATTCTAGATCATTTTATCCCCCATGTCTCTTTCTTTTCTTTTCTTTTTTTTCAATTTTTTGACTTATTTCTTCTTAAAAAAATGTTTTACTGTTGATTTATTTTTGAGAGAGAGACAGAGAGACAGAGAGACAGAGTGCAAGTCGGGGAGGGGCAGAGAGGGAGACACAGAAATCTGAAGCAGGCTCCATCCAGGCTCTGAGCTGTCAGCACAGGGCCTGCCGTGGCCCTACAAGCCATGAACCTCAAGATCATGATCTGAGCTGAAGTCAGACGCTTAACCAACTGAGCCACCCAGGCGCCCCTAAAACTGTTTTCTTTTTAAATCTGTTTTAAAATGTTTATATATTTTTGAGAGCGAGAGTGTGAGTGGGGGAGGGGCAAAGAGAGAGGGAGACACAGAATCCGAGGCAGGCTCCAGGCTGTCAGCGCAGAACTGGATGCTGGGCTCAAACTCACCAACCGTGAGACCATGACCTAAGCCCAAGTCGGATGCTTAACTGACTGAGCCACCCAGGCGCTCCCCCCACATCCCTTTCAATAAAATGTTCTTGCCCCAATATCTCAGGGCCTACATTTGACTTGCACGGTAAGTCTCCTGATCTACTGACATATTTCTGAACTCTTTTGAGTATTGTTTTCATCATTGTTTTATACCTACCTTGCCCTACTTCATAAAAGGGCTTGATGCTTGCAGATACACGTCTCATTTAGTAGATGATGTCTCAAACTGAAGCAGTAAGAGTCTAGCATCTGAGGAGAGACGATGCGTTTGTGTAGGCGGTCCCTATTGCTGTAGCCAAAATCACCATGTTGTAGGGCCTGGGCAGCAATGCAATCCGTGTACAGACCTAGCTCTGGTCCAAGGTTTACAAGTTGTCTTTCCCCCCACCAGCCTGAGAAATCTAGAATTGGTGATACTTAGATCTACATCTTGGGGAGATTATAGAGAATACCCGGGAATGTGCTGAGTTTCTTGGAAGTGAAGAACTAGCTACGAACTACTAACGCGACAGCATGGCCCTGAGACAGGATCACTGTGGGTCTTTTCCTAACAGCCACCTCTACAGATAATTCACAATTTCTCTTAATAAAAGGTTAAGAATTCAGGAGTGCCAGAGTCCCTGCATTAAGCCTCAGCCCAAGGTTAAGCCTCAACCCAAACTGCCATGGAAATTATGAAAAGGCCAGATGGTTGAGAAATAAAGGATACCTGAGTAATTTGTTCCTCCTTTTTCTTTTATCCATAGAGCAAATAGGGTTTTGTCCCTTGCCTCTGAAGCAATCATACTCTGATTGACTTTAACATCTAGGGCAGAGATTTTAAAAAAGAAAAAAAAGAAAAGAAAAAAAAAGAAGAGAAAAGAAAAAAAAAGAGAAAAGAAAAGAAAAGAAAAGAAAGAAAAGAAAAGAAAAGAAAAGAAAAGAAAAGAAGAAAAGAAAAAGAAAAACTAGAGAGGGCAGAAGGTGAGATTTCCAGCTGCAGGGTTGGGTTTGGAAAAGCTCAAGAAGAAGGTGGAGGAGCTTTGCCTCATGAAATGAAATGGTGACTGTGTCAAATCCAACCAACTTGGCCAGCGACCTGAAAGGGGTAGGGTGCAACCCTACCCCCCGCCTCCCTCCCCCCCCCACCCCCTCCTCTCTCGCCTGCCCAGGGCTCCATGATTGTCCTCGCTCTTATCATCATGGCTTTGGAGTCCCTCTCTCGGCAGGCAAGATCTCTGACAAGAAGAGGCCATTCGGATTTTTCCGGTCCTCATAACGCAAGAGGCTGGACATTCTAGTATATTTTTAAACTAGTTGCCATGGAAATATGTTTCAAAGTTAACTAATACTCCCAGGGGAATCTGACTAGCAGTGCCAGCAAATCAGGTTTCGATTTAACCTCCTAATACAGTCTGTTGAGCAATTTCAGAACAGGTGTGCGTGTAGCATCCGGGTTTCACAGTTTGCGCCGGGTTTTGCTGAAGAGGGTGGGGAAGGCGCTCTGTGTGATTACTCGGGACGCGATTATGAAGCCGGAGGGTTTCCCGTGCCCTTGCTTCTCCTTTTTCTCCTGTGTGCTGTGCTTTGGCCGTTTCATCGCTTATTAGCGGAGAGTGGAGAGGATGTAAAATTCCAATCAGCCTCTTAGCAGCTCTCATAAGAGATCTGCTGAGGGAAGAAACTAAAATCATTGGCTGAAATGAGGTTTGCAGATGATCTATGGATTTCACCTATGATTTTTGTGTGAGCCATCTGATCTTTTAGCATTGGCTGCATGTGGCTTAGAAACAGCAGCTTTGATGAAATCACCCTTATAAATATGCACATTGGTTTCTGTCTATACTGTAATAAAAGTCTAGAAACCCTGATTTTTAAAATAATCTGTGCAGAGAGGCTGACCTTTCAGGCCTTAGAATGTTTGCTGTGATGTAAATCATCAGTTTGACTCTATAGATTGTTCAAATTTACCTAGTAATTTCCAGATTATTAGCAAAACCAGACATAAATAGATTTAACAAACAGATAAGAAACCAGAATGTAGAAACTTCTGAGCTTCCACTAAGGCTCTGATAAAAGTATATATTGTCATATAGACTATAATATATATAATCTATACATGCATATATATGGTCACACACATTTATGGATCGTGGAGCTTTTTTTTTTTTTTTTTTTTTTGCTCTGATGAATGTCTCTCATCAGTAAGTTGCAGATTGTCTTTCTGTAATACAGTATTGTAACAACGCAAAATGAGTTAACATCTGAAGAGTACTTTGAAAATGGACATCTTCCTTTCAATGCTATTATTTCTACCTCTCACCCTTCTGTTGAGGGTGATCATTGCTAATGTATTTCTTGAGATGCAGACATCTACACCCAATATGTTCTGTACCCTCTGCTGATTCATTTTTCCAATGGGAATGATTCTTGTTCCTTTCTTTCCTGAGTAGAATACAACGTAGGGACCTCTAGGGAGATTCCTTACTTTAAGAATCACCGGAGGGGCGCCTGCGTGGCTCAGTTGGTTAAGCATCAGATTCCGGCGTTCCCGACTCTGGATTCCGGCTCATGCCATGATCTTGTGGTTAGTGGGTTAAAGCCCTGCATCTGGCTCTGGGCTGCCCGTGCAGAGCCTGCTTGGGATTCTGTCTCTCTCCCTCTCTCTCTCTTTCCCTCCCCTTCTCGCATGCTCTGTCTCTCTCTCTCTCAAAATAATTGAATAACATATCCTTCACTGTTCCTTTAGAAAAACTTAAAACAAATTTTTTGAGTAATGTATTTTACTCCAACCAATGTATCTAAAATATTAGTATTTTAATATACAATTGATATTGGAAACCATTGAGATATTTTATGTTATTTCTACTAAGGCTTTAGAATTCAGGGTGTATTTTATACTTAGCAGGGCATCTCAACTAAAACATTTCACTTTCGTTAGGGACACCTTTGTGTGTACTTGGGTTTCATAGCAGTAATAGTTGAAAGAGTAGGTGTCATATCCAAGTTGATCCAAACATACTTAAAATGTTTCCAGTAGCTGAATCAAGTTTACGTTTTTTTTGTTTTGTTTTGTTTTGTTTTTAATTTTTTTTTCAACGTTTATTTATTTTTGGGACAGAGAGAGACAGAGCATGAACGGGGGAGGGGCAGAGAGAGAGGGAGACACAGAATCGGAAACAGGCTCCAGGCTCTGAGCCAACAGCCCAGAGCCTGACGCGGGGCTCGAACTCACGGACCGTGAGATCGTGACCTGGCTGAAGTCGGACGCTTAACCGACTGCGCCACCCAGGCGCCCCAAGTTTACGTTTTTTTAAGTCAAATTTAAATAAATTGAAATGAAACAACAAAATTTTATTCTTCAGTCTCGCTGGCCACATTTCAAGTGCTCAAAGGCCAGACACGGCTGGTGGCTACCATAGGGGGCAACACAGATTTATAGGTCCTTTACGAGCCATCTCAGAGACTTTTTTTTAACCCAATAGGATACAAAAACTTTATTGATAAGGTTTCAGATTCTACTTTGCCACTAACCTGTAGGAAATCACTTGTTAAGTTTTGGTTCAGGGGACAGGATATCTACAATTACTGAAAAGACTATTAAGCACTCCTCCCTTTTCCAGCTACATGCCTCAGTGAGGCTGGGACTTCGTTTTTCTTTTCAATTGTTTTTATTGTGGTAAAATACACATAAGGTTTATCATCTCAGCCACCGTTAAGTGTACCATTCAGTGCTATTAAAAGTGATATTTAAGGAGCACCTGGGTGGCTTAGTCGGTTAAGCGTCTGATTCTTGGTTTCAGCTCAGGTCTTTATCTCATGGTTCATGAGTTCAAGCCCCGTGTTGGGTTCTGCACTGACAGCATGGAGCCTGCCTTGGGATTGTCTCTCTCCCTCTCTCTCTCTCTGTCTCTCTGCTCCTCCCCTGCTTGTGCTCTCCCTCTCTCTCACAAAATAAATAAATAAACTTTAAAAAAAAAGTGATATTAAAAGTTGGTCTTTGCCCAGCTTCTGGCTGCCAAGGATCACTGAATGGCAGGGTAGGCCTTTGTCGTTTTGCTGCCCGGCACAGCAATCCTTTTCCATTTTTTTTTTTAATGTTTATTTTTGAGAGGCAGAGAAACAGAGAGAGACAGAGCATAAGCGAGGGAGGGACAAAGAGGGAGACACAGGATCTGAAACAGGCTCCAGGCTCTGAGCTGTCAGCACAGAGCCCGATGCAGGGCTCAAACCCACGAACCGTGAGATCATGACCTCAGCCGAAGTCAGACGCTTAACGGACTGAGCCACCCAGGTACCCCTATGCCTTTCCATTTCCTGCTCTGGGGAAGCCCCCTCTTCTTCTCAACACACACACACATACTCACATAGTATGTTTGCACACAGCCACAGAGCCCCCAGCAAGGTGTAGCTCTCTGTTTATTGAGCCGCTATAAAAAAGCAGTTCTATCAAATCTAATTATAGAGAAAACTGGATTCCTAAAAGTTCATTTAAAATACCCTAGAAGGGCGCCTGGGTGGCTCAGTTGGTTAAGCGTCCCACTTCAGCTCAGGTCATGATCTCACGGTTTGTGGGTTCGAACCCTGCGTCAGGCTCTGTGCCGACAGCTCAGAGCCTGGAGCCTGCTTCAGATCCTGTGTCTCCTTCTCTCTCTGCCCCTCCCCCTCTCGTGCTCTGTCTCTCTCTCTCTCTGTCTCTCTCAAAAATAAATAAACATTAAAAATTTTTGAAAAAAGAAAATACCCTAGATATATGATGATTTATCAAAAATTCTTATGTGGTGCTCAGATAAAGCATACCTTTTTATTTAATATGTTTTGTTAATAAATTCACTCTAGGAAATATTAAAGAAATACATAATTAAAATATTGAAATGATGGAATAAACATTACTGATAGTCATTTCTCACTGAAGCAAAAATCAGTCCAAATGATAGTTACTTCAAGAAAAAGCATTAAGCTTAACTCATCTAGATTTTGAAGGACCTGTCAGTTCATCTGCAAAGAACTGCATGGATAAGCACTCATATAAAACATTTAAATCACCAATGCATTCTTGTTTCTGACATTTCTAATACATATAACTCATGTACCTGAAATAAACATCCTTCAAAAGAGGAGAAAATGAAGCTCATGCAGGAAGACAAGTACGTTTTTATGGTCTGTACCTTTCCTTCACATGGCCTCCTTCTCCTCCTTTTCCAATATTCCCTTTGTCTCCTTCCTCTGTCAAGTGTTCTCCAAAGGTAGCAAATAGAAGTGTGGGCAAAGCTAATGGTGAAAACAAAGGTCCAGACTCTCTGCATTAACCAGCTGAAATAACCCGTCATAATTTAGGTTGGGCTACAACTTGCCGGCTCCCCGGGGCTTGCGGCTACTGCCTGTCCTAGAGATCCAGCTCCAAGCTGTGTTCTCTACCATGCTTCAGCACTGAGATCTGAGGCTTATACCCCAGAACAATACATGTCACATATGCCTCTTCGTCCTCTCCATTTCACAGATGGCAAGATTGAGACTCAGGAAAGTGAGCTTCCTCATTCACAGTCACACCACTGGGAAGCAAGGTTTAATCCTAGATTTTCCTGGCTAACAAGACCTGTCTACTGACCATTCTGATTCCCACTCTGCTGGTGCAAGGAGAATTATTGCTATTATGCAAGGGCCTGCCTGTTTCTCTTCCCCTATATTCTCAAAGGGATTATTCATCCACAGGAAACATACAGTTTATCTTGGGATTCCTTACCCTCCAAACTACACCATAAGCTATCCAAAGATGTCTGTGTTTGCCTTAGTCTTTAATAGCCTTGCTGTGAGCCAAGGAGCAGGGCCTGACTTGCTGTTGGGTGGTGGACCCCAGGAGTCTGCCTTCTGCAGGCAGCTGACAAGGTCAGCTGACACTGGAGTCAGTGGTGAAAACACCGAAATCAGGTAAGTCATTAATTAAAAATCCGCAGCAGATAAAATAACTTCAATGCTCTTGAGAATGAATCTTTGCTCTCCTTCAAGTTCATTAAGCTATTTAAAATTTCAACAGACGTTACTGTAGGAATCACATTTTCAACCTGTCTGCAAAGATTTAACAGTTTCACCATTTTATTGGCATGGGTTTCAGCATTCAAAGACGTGTAATTCTTGATGCTTTTGGATTAATCAATATGATGAAGAATGCTATAGATTCACAGTCTGTTTATGACTTGACAATTTCCTTGGTTTCTTTACAACTATATTGCTTATCTATTTCTGGAGGTCTGTATACATGCATAAAGATATATGCTCTTGATAAAGAAAAAATACAAACTAAAATGCGTAATAGCAGGAAGAGAAAATGATCAGACTGTTGAAATTTGGTTCTTTTTACTACAATTTGTGTGACTAGTTAATTATTGTTTGTTTAAACAGGGTCATATGTCTGGCATTGATGTCTCAGACACATGGAAGTGTAAAGTAAACTTGAATTTCTGGTATTAAATATAATTTTTAAAGTCACATACATTTGCTGGGAAAAATGCATTTGCATTTATGACAAGACTATTAAAATAATTAGCTCTGGATGAAGACATCCAACCAGAAACAGAATGAATGGTGTTGCTAAATTTTATACTTGTTGCAAACATTGGCATCTGGTCTTGACTTATTGGAGATAGAATTTATTTTTATGTTTCATTCAATATAATGTACTAAAATGTTTATTGAGTACCTACTTTGTGCCTGGCACTGTTACATGGTAGTTAATTGAAGGACTATTAATTCTTCTGGGAAGGGACCAAAAACTCACGTAAGAATATAACAGATACTTGGCTAATGTCATTTGAAAGAGAACATTAAGAGAATGAGCCAAGTCCAAGTGAGCCACACCAAAAGCTAAAGTCACCCTCTGTCCCCCGCCCCAAAGAGAAGAACTCTTTTTCTGCTTAGCAAATAATAATTGTTTGTTTTGTTAATGTCTGCCCTGAGCTTTCTCCACAAGGTTTGAGTTTACAGATGAGAACCTTAACTTCTTATAAGCCTTAAGTTTTGGTAACATCTGATTATGTTCCACTCCTGGCCAATTTGTGCTCCGTGGCCCCCAGATCCCACTGGAATACAACCTTGAACCCCCATCCAGCAAAAATGGATCTCCTCCATGTGGCCCCACCTTCTCTCTCTCCAGCCTCTTCTCTCACTAATCACCTTCCTGTACTTTATACTCTGGTCTACTTGTTTCTCCCCAAATCCCAACCAGGTCCCCATCACTTGCCGAAATTGTCCCTTCAACATATAATCCTCTATCTCCTCATCCTTGTCTGTGAAAACTCTATCCATCCTCTAAGAAAGACTCAGATCTTGTCCCCAGCCTCATGCCCCCCAGTAATACTTATTGATCTCAGCTCTGACAGGGTTGGTTTGTTTATCTTTATGCTATATATTCCCTACTCTGCAATGCTTTATTGTTTGAGTACTTGTCTTAATTTTGTATTAAATTGTAATGACTTGGAAATGACAGACATAGTAGACATAGTATATATATATATATATATGTGTCTGTGTGTGTGTGTGTATATATATATATATTCAGGTCCACTATCATGCCTTGCCTACCTGCATCTATGCAGAAGTGTTCATGTACTGAATTTTAGGAGAGCATTAAACTATACAAGTTATTTCAGACAAAAAATAATAGTAGCCAATTGTATGTCTTCCTGGCAGATGCCTATTTATGTCAACACTTCGAGGGATTTGGGCCTCTCGGCATCACAGATGGTGTGACATTTATTTCATCTTTGCACTATGAAACATGCCAATGGAATGATCGAGTGGACGGCTGCCCCCAGGGAGAGGTAGATCTATCACCTTCTCAGCCACACACTCATCTCTGTCAAGCTGGAGGAACTCTATCTATAGATTTCTCAAACTCTTTCTCTTCTCCATGATGGAAAGAACTAGGCCTGTACTGGGCCAGCCCCACTAAAAAATAGGGAGGCAACACTGTGTCTCTCATCGTTCCTTTCAGTATCTCTCTGCTCCCTGTCAACATCTTACTTCTGAGGCTAGGTCTAATTCATAATCAGGCTTGGGGATAGAAAGAACTTAGTATACTACCCTTCCCAACAGTACTGGCAGTATTTAAAAAGGAGATATGGAAGAGACAATGCTTCTTAGAAAGCAAGGTTGCTTCTCTCAGGAAGTTCTTCTCTCAGGATAGAATTTCAATGTCAGGATCCCTTGTGGACATGTCAATATAATTTAGTGATAAAACTGTGATTACATGTGACCTGGAAGAATATATATCAAATCAGTTTCCTTATTTGTGAAATGGTGGCAATAATAGTACCTGTTTAAGGTTGTTCAGAGGATTAAATGAGATATTACTTCTGTCAGGAACTGGGAAGAGTCAGATTTTACCCTACCTGCAATCTGATGAGTTATCCTGCCGCTGTTTCTCATGCTGGTAGGAGACTTGAGACTCCTGGGTCAGAGACAAAGGACTTTCTGACTCATAGCAAAAGCAGTAGCCAGAGTAGCGGTATTCTCTTATGCTGGTTTCACAAGCTCAGTTTCCACAGGGCAACACAAAAACACCTTGGGCCGCCTTCCAGAAGAACTCTGAGCTTAGGGAGCCTGAATCTTAGGATGGGCAGGAGCAGTTCCAGAGGAAGACATTATGTTGGACAGTAAGCATGCCTGCTCCTTGCTCTGGAGGAAGATAGTATATCCATGTTCCAAAGCTGTTTGCTAGACAAACATCTTGGAAAAAAATAATCCAGAACAAAGACAGTCAGTCTTGCTTGCAAGACGTGTAGCAATGTGAGTGTCCCAGGGAGACTTGACTCCCAACTTGTAAAGCACTTATAACGGCACCTGGCACAGAAGAAGTACTCGGGAACTGTGATTATTGCTGTTATGTGTTCACAAAGAGGATTCTGCCTCATTAAAAGTTGACTTCATTCAGTTACTGATGAAATAAAAGGAAAATGCAAACAGATCACCATGCATCCCATATGTTTTAAAAATTCAAATAGGGGCTCTTCATTCATAGATGTTCAAACCAAGTCAGAAAACTTGAGAGGAGGTTTTGTTTTTCCTGCCAGTACATTTGATGTCAGCACTAATTTTGCACATATAGTGCACTTGCTGTGTGGTCTCTGGGAGAGAATAACTAAATTGGGGCCGCTGCTCATTCACTGGTGAGTTTGATTCGCCCACCTTGAGGTACTGCTCACTGCCTCAGTACAGAGTCATAGCCTACTCTTTTTTTGCAGACTGGATGAGATGTGGTCCATTTCCTTCTAAAAATAAACATGCACCTGGACATTTGGTCTTCAAAATGCCTTTGGGTTTTTCCACTAAGTTAAAATGACAAAGGACGATTTTGAATGGAAATGGAAGCATTGGCTCATAAACGTGATAAGCTCTGAGAGGCAAGTTGGGTCAAATCAAGACAGACCTGAAGGTCACACTTCTCTTAGGAGTGCCCACTCTTCTGTCCTTTGAATCATCCTTCCTTCCAGAAAGAAGCCTGCTGTTCTCTGAATGACCAACTCTCTTTCTCCAGTAAAAACAACTAACTTACACTGATCCCAATTATCCCTAGCACCTGGTATTATGTGTGGCACATAATATAGGCTCAGTAAAATAAATAAATAAATAAATAATTTTCTTATTTTTTTGACTAAGAAGTAGGGGATCCCAGGTACTCTCCGCCCAGGCGCTGCTTAGATGAGAGAGGAGAGTCTACAAGAATGAATCTCTAACCATCACATTTCAAAAAAAAAAAAAAAAAATGAGAAAGATAATTTGGGACAAGGTTGGGAATGAATCTGCATTCCAGATATTCTTCACACCCCTGTGATAAGAACTTGTCCTATTTCCATCAGGAGATCTTCCCGGGATCCTGTAAATGCACATTTCTGCTTCAGCAGATCTGGGTGGAGTCTGAGCTCCTGTTATTTCTGTCAAATTCCCAGGTGACCTAGAGGCTGTGGGCCCACTGATCAGAATTCGAGTGTCCCGGATTTAGAAAACTTTGCTAAGGAGGCTTGGAGTGGAGGAGGGGAAGTCGGCCTTCTGTGGCTGCTTGGCTTTCAGACAGAAGGCACTCCGCGGGCCTCGCTTGGCTCCAGCAGTCTCCCGAGAGGGCTCAAGCCCCAGTGCTTCCCCGATGCTCTTGCACACCCCCCCCCCCCCAGGTGAATTCAGAGAAGCAGGTCTGGCTAAGCGGCGAGAGGAAGAGGGAGGGGGTGAAAAGAACCCCAGACAGCACCGCTTCTGAGTTCCAGCAACTGTGGCTGGACAGCTCGGGGCTCTGAGAGCAGATGGCAGACGGGCGGCCTCCCGTGGAGGAGCCCCAGGCACCGCTCACACCCTTCTTCCCTCAGCAGCCCTCACACCTCTCTCCTCAGCGCCTTCCCTGGATGAACAGAGAATCACCTGCCAAGCAGACTGCTGATCATGAATCACATTCTCAAGTCCTCGTGTCCATGGCCAGACGCCCAGCGGGCACAAAGCGGTCCAGCTTCACAACAACCTGCTGCACTACCAGACCGAGCGGCCAGTCCTGTGATGTCAGCCCTCCAGGTCTTGGGTGACGTCTCTGGGTTTACAGAGCAGGAAGCGATGACACCAACGTGTTCGCGTGCCATATATAGCTTGACATGCTTCCTGAAACAACAGAACAAAGAAACAAAAGTAGTTTCTGGTGTGGTGCCTAGAATTTTCATGCAGGTGAATTCAAGTCAATTCAGCAGTTATTGGTTGAGGGGTTTCGGGTAGTTAGCCAAAGTCTGACCAAGGCGGATGGACCCATTTTCTCCTCGGATTCCAGGGCAGAGGTGTCCCCTGGGCCCTGGCTGGCCCGCTGCCTCCTCTCCTCCCTCCCATGGCTTTCCTCCCACGCCTGTGCTCCCTCATACACGCTGAGGCTCCTCTCCCAAGCCAGGCCTGTGTAAGTGAATTCCCTTCTCCCACTTCTCACTACCCTGCCGTCCCCATTCAATTCCTGAGGCTAATCTGGCGAGCAACCTTGCCATAACGTTTCAGTGAGAAAGGTGGGGCGATATGTCCTCTGACACACTCCACACAAATAATCCTGTGTTGATGTTTCCAGAGGAAGGACTGGAGGCTAGGGGAGGAGTTCAGAGCGGAAGTGCTGCCTAATTTATGAAATCAAACAGGAGGAAGGAGCACTTTGAGGGACTGGGAGAGACCAGACCAGCCTGGGGCAGGGAGGGAGGTGGGTGTGTGAGCTGCTCTACTATGGCAGGTCTGACCTCAGAGGTCCTGGCAGGCAGCCCCAGGCTCAAAGAGCTTTTGAAAGGGGGCGGGGGGGGGGGTGCATGCTTTTGGAATTCCTCAGAATTCCACAGATGACTGTTCTGTTTCCATCAGGGGAGAGTGTGCTAAAAAGCTACTGAAATTAGTGACGACCAATGAATGAGAAGAGACGTTTTTCAGCATCCCCTTCCTCTTTGCTTCCTGCATCCTCCTGGGCTGCCTCATGTTCTGGCTCCTCAGCGTTCCAGGGCAGACAGTGCCATCCTGGCCTCCTCTTACCGAGGTTTGGAGAATTACCAGGTGTTTGAGAGAGATGCAACACAATTTGTAATGTTGGACGTTTGGTTTAAAGTCTCCCCCCGCCACCCCAAGATACCTGTGAACAAATAGAAAGCATCTCAGGAGGAGGGGGAGAAAATGAAAAATTTATGTATGGCACATATTCCTTCCACTTTATGTGTTGGGATCTGTGAAATCTGTTCAGCCTTAGCAGTACTCCAGGATTCTACATAAAGTCTTAGGCTTAATGCAATGGTCCTGGCGGGGTACTCCGCAGAGCCTTAGACCATGATGCCCCCAGATTCATGCAGGATGCAATTCACACTTCTTGGATTGCGCTATACCAGACTGGTCTCAACACACTGAGGAGACTCTGTGTGCGTGTTGCGGGAGATAGTTCTGACTTGGCTGTCTGCTCCCTGACTCATAATCTTACAATTAAGAGCATGCCTGTAGAACCAGCTGGGTCGAATGCCATTTCCACCACTTACTACCTGTGACCCTGAGCCAGTTACCTGACCTCTTTGTGCTTTAGTCTCTCATTTATCAAGTAGGAGTAATAATAATAGGTTGTTATGAGAATGAAATCAGTTAATCCACACAAAGCACTTACTTAATCTGTGAGTAAAGGCTTCTCAAGTGATAAATAGTTTCTTACAAAGATTAGTAAATGTGTGTGGAATCATCTAGCTGATTGCCTGCACGTCTTAGGCAGCATGAGGGACAGCTATTACTACAATAATGCAGAACCAATAATCATATTTTATTTGAATGGTAATGGACAATGGTAATGGGCCTGCTATCTGTCAGGCCCTCTGGTGGTCTAATGTAACTTACTCATTGTCTCTACTACAAACTATAATAGTTGGGAAAACTCTGCTCAGAGCAGTTGAGTCACTTGTCCAAGGTTACTGAGCTAATAATTGGGAGAATAAGGGCTTATACTTGGGTATAAATGAGATCTCAAAGCCATATAGTCTTTCCTCTACACCGTAACTTTTTAAAGAAAGAATATATTTTTTGAACATGAGATCAAGGACAGACACTCACGTCCTGGAAATCTGGTGAATATAGAAGTGTTCCTTTTGTTATTGGGGTCAACTATAAATGTCTATAAATTGGCCTCAGACATCTATAGAGAAGGGCTGAGTTTGAGAAGAATGAAAGTGAGAGCATGATGTAGAGTGAGCAGAAGAAAGCCGTGGGACAGAGAAATAGGGTGCTCAGGGCACATTGTGACTTCAGCGCTCACATTGTTCCTATGTGTCATGTGACTCTGCTCCTTCACAGCGTGCTCCACATATACTTGCAGGCATACAACAGTCTGGGGCTCTCAGGGGGTTCTAGCTGACTTGGCACAGGAAGGTGGATCTCTGCAAACCCAAATCCAAGGCTACGTGATATGAAAAGAGAGATTGCAGTGCAATTAGTACTGCAGGTTTTTAGGATTCCATTTTCCATCCACTGCCTCCATCAGACTGGTAGTGAGATCTTATTTTCATTTATCGGAAGTCAGGAGGAGTAGGTAAAGCAGGGTTGAGGTGCTCCTTCAAGACCCTCTGATCTCAGAATATAAGATCTTGCCGTTACCCATTCAAGCATACAATGTAAGTAAACTTCATAAGAACATGTCTAACTTGGTAAAACTAACAGATTTGGAAAACTCCCTGTGGAGATTTCCTTACTCCAGGCTTAGGCCATCCCTTGCTATCTTGAGCAATATTTTTTAAGGAATCATTTATATATTCTCCAAAGTTTTCTTTTACTCTCTTAGATGCCCTCTTGAAAGCATTGCAGGTTAGAAAGAAGGAGCAGACTGCTCAGATGGCTGTTATATTTGTTTGCAAACCTATCTCCCTTTACAGAAATGCTAGCCTTGTGAGGGTAGGTTGTATGTCATATTCATCTTCTTATCCTTAGCACGTAGCACACTATTCGGCAGATAGTGAATACGTAGCGGTTGTTGAATGAACTAGTAAATCCCCAGAGAAGAGAAGAAGGAGATCTGTATCCTATGACTATGATATGTCATGTATGTACTGGGCTCTTCACTCCCTTGATTTTATGTATTCGTCACAACAATCTCAGTTTATTATTTTTTTAATGTTTATTTATTTTGAGAGAGAGAGAGACAGAGTGCCTCTCCCCTAGCAGAGGAGGGGCAGAGAGAGAGGGAGATACAGAATGTGAAACAGGCTCCAGGCTCTGACAGCACAGAGCCCGATGCAGGGCTCGAACTCACAAACTGAAAGATTATGACCTGAGCCGAAGTTGGACACTTAATCCCACTGAGCCACCCAGGTGCCCTAAAAAGGTTGAATAGAGCGCTATGACTTGGGGGTCATAGGGTGATCTTTATCCCTGTATCACCCTAAGGTAATTATCATTGCCACTGCATTCCTGAACCACTTGCAAAAGAGCAGGCCAACTGTGCGGTGAGAGGGAGTTTCTTACAGAGGCACAGAGAAGTGCTTCAGCTAGTAAATAAAGTTTGGCTCAGAATTTAAATCGAAGACTTTGACTCCAGAGCCTATTTTCTTTTTCTTTTTCTATGTTTTCTTATTTTAGAGCGGGAACACATGCATGAGTGGGGAAGAGGGGCAGAGGAAGAGAGAGAGAATCTCAAGCAGGCTCCATGCTCAGTGTGGAGCCCGACCCGGGGCTCAATCCCACAACCGTGGGATAGTGACTTGAGCTGAAATTAGGAGTTGGACACTCAACCACTTGAGTCACCCAAATGCCTCCCCTTTTTTTAGAGCCTATTTTCTTAATCTTCTTCTCAGAAGTTAGAAGGACCTCATGCTTAATTTTACCAAGAATAGTGAGTGGAGAGTTTGGTAGGTCCCTCCTCCACATTAACTCTTCCATCATCCAGCTAATACCATTCATCTACCCTACCCCTCCCACCATCCATTCATCTACTCCTCTATCTATCCATTCAATCATCTCATCCACCCATCCATCTATCCATAATACATACATACATACACGTACACACATGTATACTTACATTTACTTATATGCTCCCCAACTGCCACCACTACCACGAAACATGTAACAATTCCTTTCAGTAACAGTTTCTTCTATATCATCATGAGCCTCACCAAGGTGACTAATTTCGCAGAATGATTTGAGGATCTGGACTTAGAGATTGGCGTTGGGTATCACTGAGCAAACAGCAGACAGATGTTCACAGGAACTCTGTTGTTTGGGGTGGTACTTTCCTGGAAGTCTGTTAAGAAGTTTTCCAACTAAAATTAACTTCGTAGTATCTGAGCCAGAAACACAAGATGTTCTTCATTTCTATCTTCCTATGTGAGCTGTTGAGAGCATCTGCCTTGTTCTGTGTGTGTGTGTGTGTGTGTGTGTGTGTGTGTGTGTGTGTTGGGGATATGACCAGACATAGCACCTTGGAGAACAGTAAGAGTGGGTGGTAATTGCATTAATTGGTTATCTCTCATAAGAATGCACCCCACATGTAGCTCACACTACAAGACTCAAGCATGCTTTCTGAATTAGATTGAACTGAAGGCAGAAGCCAGGCTTAGTCTAGGGAATGTAATCACTCAGTCACCAGCACGGGTGGCTAGAACCCTGGTTATAACACACCTGTCCTTAGTTATCAGGGAAACAATAATGAATGACAGGCATGGCATTGGGGGATCCTGGAACTAGCAGTCAGAAGGCTTGACTTTTTGTGAGGCTGACACAACAGGCCATCTTTTGTGGAGTCTCCCTTCCCAGGAGTGCTCCCTGGAGGCTATTGGAGAGCAAGAGGATTTTGCCACCCAGGCTTGCTTTGGGCTGGTTGCATCCCTTGACTGAAGTTCATCCTCCTTTTAGGGACCCCTTGGTGTTTGCTTCCTCATCTTGTCTCTTTAGGCCTTTACCAGCCCCAGCCTCTCACACTATCCCCAGTTAATTCTCTACCATTGCCTACGCCTTTGTAGTAATTCGCTTCATTAAATTTTCTTTAAATTATCCAAATTTCCTGCCAAGATCCCTCTGATACACGATCAATTGGAGTTATGGAACCCCAAAGCAAGTCTTTGAACCTATTTATGTGTGATTTTCCTCCATTGAAAGTTATGTAATACTGGTTTTCCCCTCTCACCAGGAAGTTGTGAAGGCAAAGTGAGGAAGTTGAAAAAGAGGCTATGGGAGGGTTAATACCAAAAAACAATTCAAAAGTAAGGCACTAATACAACTTATGCAATGTCATCTCTTCATCTTTTCAGCCATGGTAATAGGCAAAAGTAAACTGCTTAGCCACTAGTAATCTCAGAAAAATATATCCTGTGCTTCTTTCCGGGATGTTTTCCATTAAGCAGCATCTTGCTTTCCACCAGTAATTCAGCCAAGCATGGAAAATATCGCACACAAATTCCAAACTTCATCAGAACATTCCCACACTTGGCTGGATGCCCTCCATTTTGTGGACACAGATGTCCAATTGTCGAGACAAATGAATCACACTGAAAATCAGTTAAGTGTAATAAAACCACACTTGACTTTGTAGAGTGCAACTCACCTGTGCTCTGTATTTTGTGACCAAATTCAAGAAGGAACTTTCCTAGTCCTTCCAGAGCATAGCCTGTTCTGGCTTGGTTAAAACAATCTGTGAGCTGCCTCACTGCCTAGCAGTCATGGTACTCTAGGGTGTGCATGCCCTTTGGGGCACTTTTTCATAGCCTTCAGTCTCTCCAATAGGCTAGCGCCAAGAGACAAAGATGAGTCTGAAGTCCCCCGTGAACACACTTGGACATGGGGGTTAAGCCTGTGTGCCCTAGTTTCTCATAGGTTCTTTATTTGTGCAAGAGTAAAATGTATAAAGCATTATAGGGAAATACTTCCAGCCTAATGCTTTTCACTCCTTTAAAGAACAGAAAAATGTCTCTGGGCTAGGATTAGGGCTGGAGACAAAAGGGGACATAGATATGAAATTGTTTTTGACCTTTTTGCCTTGGTCTCTCTAGTGACTTCTAGGTCTTGGCATGGCTGCGCAATAGAAAACAACGCAAGGGAAACTTTGGCTTATTGGCATGTTGTGCCCTCCTTACAGAAGGGATCTAAACCAGGCAGCCTGATCTGTGCATAAAGACCTCCTTGACCTTATATCTCTTAGACTGGACACTGATATCTGATAGCCTCAATAATGCTTCATGGTAATGCTCTATGACACCATTGCAGACATTGTTGCTGGAATAACCTCTCCACATTACCCTATTTCCCCTCTTCTCTTTAGCCATAGCAGTAGGGAAGTAAGTAAGGAGGCTTCTGTGTCTTCCTGGTCCCTTCAGGCCTCTTGGGAGAGTGTGGTCCCTCTCTTGATAGTTTCAGCTTCACCCTGATGATCTGGACTGGATGAAGTGAAGTGTGGTGGAATCTTTCTGAAGTGGTCTGTCAGCTTGCCTAGAATAGAATCTCTGTCAGGGCTGTTTGCTTCCTGTGGCCACTCCAACTGGCAAACGGGTTGCATCTCTCCCTTGGCAGCTGGCTCCCGTCTGCCCCCTGTTGGTCCGCACATGTGATTTTAATTTTTAGAAGAGACATGAACAACCACCAAAGCCATATGGATTTGAAACATTAACTTTTGAAAGTCACATTTTAGTTTGGTCCTTAAAATCCAGTATCTCAAAGATCAGTTTCATGAAGACTCCCCACTTTGCTGACACCAGATGATTTAAGCCGAGCAATTCCCTAAATGCTAGGAAGTTGAGAAAATCCAAACCACTTGGTTAAATACAGTTCCCTTTGGTTTTTCTTACAACACCCAAAACGTGTTTCCAAAACAGGAACACGTTCTTTCCTGAAACCAGTTATTCAAGATCTTGGTGGCTTGATACAAACATATCCAAGAAGGGACTCTTCATAGGGATCATCCATTTGAGGCCAACATTAACTAATTCCGGTCACCTTCAGTGTCACAGAGCAAGACTTTGTGCACAAGGAGTTCCCATCACTGAAAACAGTGAGCGCATGGGTTAAAAGTCACCATTCATATCATAGAACTACTCTCCCTATTGTAAGGAAACAATACAGATGAGATCCCACAGCCTTTCCTAAAATCAGACAGATGGATTAGAGGAATCTGTCAAAATCTCCCTGGTTCTGGGATGGAGTATGTCAGCTCTAGTTTGCTAATCCCTCTGCTGCCAAATGCATTTGACAGTATCTCTGGGGCTAATAAAGAGGACAGATCAAACATATGGCAGAGAAACATATGACTTTGATTATAAAACAACACAGTAGCTCCCTATCTCCCTGCATCTCCCAAAGATAATGTTGGTGTAGAGGGCAAGGATATAGAGTCCCACTTTCTTATTCCTCCCGAGGGGGTAAAAATAGGACTCTTATGGGCCCTCGTTTAAAATGAGCAGAGCCTAGGAGGGCGTAAATGCTCACATAGGGTGCACCTCCTTTGCCCCTGTCTACCCTGTAATTGCCCTTGTGGACTAAATGATCTTGCAACATTCAACACCTAGGAGATTCTGGAATTGTGTGATTTTTCTTCCACGTACCCAGGATCTGAATTACAGCCTGAACAGTGACCATCACTGACCAGGAAGAACCTACAAGAATTGTTATGGGCATTGTTTGTATCTCTCTTTTGTTTGACTCCTGGCACCATTCACTGTCACAGATTCCACGTTGCCAGAAAGGAGGATCCTGGAATAAAGTTTTGGAACTTGAAAGTTGTGTTCACAAATCTTTGGGAGGGACCACCACAGAAGGTTGGAGGCAGGAAGCTTATTTGGTCTATTTCTTGTCTTTGTTAAAAATGATAATATGAGCAAGAAACTATTTACAACCTTAAATAACCTTCAGTTCAGGACACTGAAACATACATAATACATTTTCCTTAACTGAACAATGCACAAGCAGGCATTCTGGAGGTTTTATCACCATATTGGTGTGATTATAGTTAAGAGGATTGGCATAGTTAGCTCCCTGGAAAAAGGCTTGACCCAGGTTAATACTTTAATATGAGTAACTTTTTTTTTCTAATTACAAAAAAAGAAAAGAACAATGATTTCTCAGTGTACTTTCTTTGCTTACACTCCACCTTGTCTTGCTGTATGTCCCCTACATCTTTGAGTCTGCTTTCACGTGCCTATTCAGATCATGTATGTTAAATATGTAAATTATCCCCGTCCCCTATTGTCCCGTTGCTACCACGATGTCCAGAGCATCATGTATGGATTGCCTGTTTTCTTTTGTTAAAGGTTACCTCGACACCCCAGTGTTAAATGTTCAGTACTTGTGCTTTGGAGATTTTAAGATTCAACTTACAGAGTGCTATACTTGGGATATGGAAGAAGAAAAACATATGACCTTTAGGAAACAGGTTTGGACCCTAGGGGTCCTGGATTAAGCTTTCTGAAAAGCACTATCTCATGGGCTGACAATCATGCACGTGAACATTTCCTCTGCTGCTGAAAGAAAATGTTTGATTACCAGACTCAATGTCACTTTACATGATGTACAGGTGATGTGGGAAATAGGCACATTCACATAAAGAAACACACAACCCCTTCCCCCCTCCCCCCCCCCCCAGCATGTATGCCTCATCTGTGCTTCCTGAAGAGCAAAATGCCCTTCTGGGGAACAGACCTTTGCCTACTAGCATTTTCAATGACTCTCAGCCCTTCTTACAGTTGGCTTTGACTGATTTCAGACTTTTCTTGTCAATTAAAGATGACAAATTTAGCCTCTTGCAAGGCAGACAAATAATCAGCCAGTGTGAACCATATCAGGATCTAAGATTTAGAATGGATCAGAGCCATCCTGAAAAATTCCTCTGGCAACTGAACTGACAGGCATCCAGAGGAACATCTGAGATGTGGCATGTGGCACTCAGGCATTCTGAAGAGCCACTGGCCTTAAGAAAGATGCAGCAACATGTCCCTACTTTGTCCTTCCTTCCTGGTTTTTGGTAGGAATGGCCAACTATATTTGTCTAGCCACTGTCCAGACAAATCCAGGGCCACATTCAAGATACACGTTTGTCCTTTTTAGCCTTTGTTTTTAGAGACACATTGTCTGGAAATGATATCCACTTGCTGGTTATTCATTTTGCTCTCTGCTTCAGGGATGGTGATAAGGAGGGTGGATCTAAATAATTGCTTCCCCTCCGTGGACTGACAGAAGGTGCCCTGGTGCCTTTTACGTCCTGAAGGCAAGTGAAAGTTCTGTGTCGTTGTGTGCGGCAATTGTTTGCTATATTGCTGTTCCTTTCTCAGCACATGGATGTGTCAAGAGGGTGACTGTTTATCATCTGGAGGTGGTGGTGGAGGCAGATGTGGGGGCAGATGTGGAGGGAGGGGGGAAATTCCCAGTTCTTCTCTTCTACCTCTAATTCCTTTCTGATACTCTTGTCTATATATGAAATAGGTTTCTTTGCATAGTCAAACTGACCTGCCTTTCTCAGATATTATCCTGAGTAGAATTTTCAGTAAGATGGGCTTCACTAATGATGGAAAGAATGTAATCCATCTGTGAAAAACCCTTAATCGTCATGAGGAAAAAAAGAAGAATTCAGAGGCACAGGGGCTTTGACTTACCTCTGCTTGACTTCCTTTCATTCACAAAAAAACTGATTGCATGTGCAGAAGGGAAAGAAGCCAACCCAACATTTTCCACAACATGCAGTAAGCATTGTTGGTGATCATGAATGACAGGATAGTGAAGCTATGGAAAAATGGAGCTGCTTTTAATAACCTTTGCAGTTGATGAAGAGAGTTATATGCAAAATAATGTTGATAATGAAAGCAAAGATAAATATTTTTTAGTTCCTCCTATGTATAAGTCCCATTGGCAAAGTGCTGTGTATACATTCAGTCATTCAGTTGGTCCGACAGTCACACAAGGCAGTTATTATTCTATTATCTTATCGTGTCTTGAACAGAACTGTGGATTCCACCTCCCCAAATCTACGCTTCCCCAGGACTTGCTCTTCTCTGGAAATGATACCACCAGCAATTCAGTTGCTCTGGCCACAGACTTGGAAACGAGTCACATTTAGTTCATCTCTTTCCCTTTGACTCCCACATCCAGTTTGACAATAGATTCTGCAAAATATGACAGCAAGGTTCCTAACTTAGTCTCTTTGATATGATTCCTGTTGACCTCTTGGACCTCAATCTCCTATCACTCTTCTTGTTCACTTCCCAGTGAGCCTTTCTATTCCTTAAATATGAAACACTTATTGAAGATGGATATTTAATATATCTTGAGACCTTTCATTTTGCTCATAGTCTACTGCCATAACATTAGCCTAAACACCATCACCTCCAGATCAGAGTATAGAAACAGTCACCTGACTGGTCTACACGCTTTCACTCTCCCTTGTAAAGATCTAACAATAAGAATGAGCCGTGAATCATGAATCCAGTCATGTCACCTCACTGCTTAAACCTCCCATGACTTTGCGTTGTTCTTAGAAGAAATGCATATTTTCTAATGTGTCTCCCTGATCTGATTGCTGCCTGCTTCTCACACCCCCACTTCCCATCCCTGCCTCCCTCACTCTCTATGTCCCAGATATACTGGCCTTTTTTTTACCCTCTCTTGAACATGTACTACTTGTTTCTGCCTCAAAGCTTTGAACTTACTGTTCCTGCCCACTAGGAAATTCTCCTGTCTTTATAGGATTGGCTCCACATAATGGTCATAGTTTTACGCTTGCAGGTGAAAAATAAATAGTAATCAAAAGGCAATATTGGAAGAAGGAGGAGGAGTTTGGATGACAGACAAAGCAGCAGATTATAAAGAGGGTGACTGGATTTTGGGTGGAAGAGTTGGCTTGAGCCTGAGTGTACAGCATCTCCTGGGAAGAGATGATGTGTGCCTTTCTTTGATTTGGTCATAATCATCATAAACAAATAAAATAATGATATATTCATATTGCCTCACCTGTCTTGACAGCAACATTGTATGGAAGAAAACTTGGGGTGCAGAGCTGGCAAGTCAGTAGAATAGATGAATTACCCCCACGGTTAAAGAAACGCACACTTAGGGACGCCTGGGTGGCTCAGTCGGTTAAGCGTCCAACCTCGGCTCAGGTCATGGTCTCACGGTCCGTGAGTTCGAGCCCCACGTCGGGCTCTGTGCTGACAGCTCGGAGCCTGGAGCCTGCTTCAGATTCTGTGTCTTCCTCTCTCTCTGCCCCTGCCCCGCTCTCACTCTGTTTCTGTCTCTCTCAAAAATAAATGAAGATTTTTAAAAATCTTTAAAAAAAAAGAAAAGAAAAGTACACGTAGAGGGATGAATTAAGCACTGCCTGAGGTTAAAATTACCTGGCAGGTGCAGAACTTCAACCCAGAACTGTCTGACTTCTTAAAGACCTGCTGCTCCCGCAGTAATGTGCTAGCTGACAGGATGCTCCCACATCATTCCTAGTCTACAGCATTTCATCTGAATCACATAATTTGACATATGATTAAATACACTCTTCCCTCATGTTTCATGTGGATGCATTTTACTTTATCAACACATTTGTAAGTTCCTTGAATCCAAAGACTGGTCTTTCATAGTCCTTGGCATGTAGAAGGCTCTCCAAAAGTAATTTGTTATTTAGGTAACTATATTTCGCTTGTATCTCTAGAGACGTTTGGCAAGTTGTTATTAAATCCTTCCTGAAGTTATTGGTAGCTTTGCTGCTACTTTGTATGCAAAAGTGATACTATGTAAAATGGAATTCTTAGGACACAAAGTTCAATTTAAACAGAATGAATTTTGAGCTTCTCTGAATGAGCTTACATACATACATAAACGTATGCATTCATCCACTCTATTCTTAAATCTTTCACAAGGGGGTTTCTTCATGGAATCATGATAAATCATCATTCACATTACCACAGTTGAGTTGGCCTTCTACAACTGAATGGGAAGCAGAATGAAGATAGAATGTATTATCAGAATTATAGTGAGAGTTAGGAAAAAGGAAACCCCATTCCTCAAACTCAGTCTCATTAGACTGGTGTCCCTGGGTTATCTCAGATAGCTGCTTATCTCAAATATTCCATGATGAAGAGCTGTTTCTACTCATACCCAACATGTCTGAGTTACCCCCACTGTCAGTGGGTAACAAGGCAATGGATTACTAAGTCAATGCATTACTTCAACCAGATGGCCATTTACTCATTTGATAACCAATTCATTTAATATTTATGAAACTCATATAAACTTGGTTCTTGCCTGACCATGAAAAATTGATAAATGGACGTGTAAAAATTCCTCAGCCCTAAAGTGTAAGTATAGATAAGGGATGTCTGACCCAGTACTGGCAAGGCAAGCATTTGGAGGCTGAGAACCTGCCATTAAGCTGGACGTTGCTCACTGAATGATCAGCAAATTTGTTTTCTTATATAGTGGAAAAATATACTCCTGGGTTCAGACATGGCTCTGGATACAAAAGAAAACAAGTTCACAGTTCTAGGTTTCTCTGATGTGGCAGATGTCTCACTCTGTGTGGCCTGCCAATCCCACCAAAATGTGGGCATACCTCTGTGAGATGCAAAGAGAAGCAATGGGGAGCTACATTCTCTCCCAACATTCTTGTCTGATTTATGGACTTTGTATTGTTCATTAGTCACCTTGAGAGTGAAACAAAGAAAAAGTAACCTTGAACCGAGTTCACATTATTATTCTCTCTCATTCTCTAATCCGAAATAGTCATCTTGGTCTGCCTTATTCCAACTATTGTATGTGCTGAGAATGCAAAGATAATGAAGCTGGAATCCCTTTCCTTGAGAAATCTTCAAGTATAGACATATTTCACACACACACTCATCCACACATCCACACACATGTGTGTAAGAAGCTATGAGGACTGAGGAGGGACCAACTATCTCCTTGAACTTGGTTTTGAAGACTGATAAGGAGTTACCCAGGCTGAATGACAACCCAGGCAGAGGAAACAGTGCTGAAAGGCAGAGCAGAATGGGCTGTAACATGTTTAAACTGTCGTTCCAAGTGGTGGTTGCAATCTAGGCTTGACAAAGTCCCTCTGGAAAGGTGAAGTCAATGATTAGAACTCAGAGAACAGAATCCTTGGAAACACAAACATTCAGGGGGATGAGAGCCCTGAGAAAGATGGAAAAGGAGCATTCAAACATATGTGAGGAACCAGGAAAGAATGATATTAAAGGAGGAGATGTTGAGTGGAAGGCACCTACTGTAAATGGCATTTAGATGATGCTTTGTTTCCTTTGCCACCATTCAGGGAGTTGTTAGGGCAGAAAGCGGTTGGTATCATTTGAAGAATGAATGGGAAGAGAGCAAACAGATACAACGATGTAGGTCCTCACATAGAAGGCTACTCTTGTAAGAAGCCCATCATGAAGAGGAGGACAAGACAGTACCTACAGGGGACGCATACAACTGATAATGGTTTGCATTTAAAGAATTCCAAGGAGGAGTCGGTAAGGAGGGAGAAATTGAAGATAAACGACATGATTGTCAAAGGAGGGAAAGGGAAGCTCCAAGTGTTGACAGAGTTGGGTGAAACAGGAGTGAGTCTCCAAGACAGAAGTGAAGGAGATAAATACAAGTGAGCATGGAATTGTGGGAGGAGGTTGGAGCTCTGGCTGGGCTGGTAGCTATTTTAGATGAGAAGTGGGAGGCAAGGTTTATTATCTCACATTATAAAATAAAAGGATTATCCTTAGAAATCCAGACATCAGAAACCAATGAGAGGAGACTTCTGGAAGAAGTGGGCCATTGACATAAGACTGTAAGATTGGCCCTGGAGGTGAATAAATTTTGTCCCTTTGGACGGAGGAAGAAGAAAGATCAAAAGGATCATCTCTCTTACCAAATAAACCTCTCACTTTCCAGGGGATAGAGGCAGGAGGCTGCTTCAACTTGGCCCCACTGAACTCTCTCTCCACAAAAAGGAACACTTTGGGTACCTTTATTCATGAAGGTTTTGCATTTGAATAAATCAAAGTACTTCACATAATATTTGTTTTTTTAATATAATATCACAGTATTTGTAATCAAAGAATGAATAGATTTCAAGATAGAGTCATGAATAAATGTTATTTACAAACCTAACTGAAGGGACAGAGTACAATAGAAGACACACAAAAGCTTATTTTTACCTATCAGGCAAACCTCTGGCAGACTTTTATTTTGAATTCTACATATTTCACTTCCCATTGCAACTGATATTCATGAAATGCAGTGATGGGAGTCTAACAGCAACTTAAAAAAGATGAAGTATCTTTCCCTTAATTAATGTCTACAAAGAGATTTAATGATGAAAAGTGCCATTAAGTGCCAAGTATTATTAATTATTTTCTGCTGCGAGAGGCATAGAGTCCTCATTATATACTGTTTTAAATATTATAAAATATTTACAAAATAAGTTTTAAAAATTGCAAACAAGCCAAATAAAAAGGCATTTCCTCTTTAGGTGAAACTAAGATCAAAATCCGAACGAAAACTTCTTTGCATCATACATGAGGAGCCTTCAGTAATGTTCTAAAGATACTGGCACTTTGTTCTTTTTCCATATCCCTTGCACTTCTGCTGTCTGCAGAAACTAAAGCAAGTTACGACTTAAAACTTCTGGCACAAATGTGAATTTTATCAGATGGCAAACACATACTGAGATCCAACTTGTCCCATCATTGTCCAGCCAGCTAGTGTGGAGCTATCCCCTGAGGACAGGGTCCCCGAACCAAATTTTAAAATTCCCTGGCTTTAGGGGAGGAAAATCTCAGAACTATTTGTAATCTCTGGATCTGGTTTAGGTTGCAGACAATCCCCATTCCAATCCCAAGTTGGTCCAGAATTAACAGGTCCTTCGTTTAATGGAATACTTGTTTTGTGCCACGCATTGTGCTAGTCCCTGTTCTGAAATTATACACTGTCTTTTAGAGAACTTTACTTCCCTAATTATTATTGCCTTCATCTGTTCAGGCTGCTATAACAAAACATCGTAGACTGAGTGGCTTAGCAACAATTTCTTTCTCATAGTTCTGGAGGCTAAGAGGTCAAAATCAAGGTGCCAGCTGATTTGGTGTTCGGCGAGCACCTGCTTCCTGTTTCTCACAGGGCTCTGTCCTCGCCTGGAGGAAGAGTTAAGGGAGCTCTCTAGAGTCTCTTTTATGAGGGCACTAATCCCATTTATGAGGGTTCTGCTCTTATGACCTACTCACCTCCAAACACCATCACGTGAGGGATTAGGTTTCAACACGTAAATGGGGGAGACACAAGCAGTCTATAGCAACATTTTTTTTTTATTGTTAGGCCATGCCGTATGTTTTCTTGTGAGAGACGGCCAAAGTAGGGAAGGTCGGCTGGCAGGAGAAAACATGAAATTTTTCATTATTTGTTTTCCTGAAGACACTGCAGCTCTAACCATTTATGGAATTACTGTGGCTGCTCAAGGGACCAGATGTTGCTCGGGGTTGCAGCCCATCGATCCTGCCTTGAGCCTTCTGGCTGGCTGATTGCTTGTTTGATTCAGCCCAGTACAGATGGAAGCACCATTCAATCAGAGGAGCAGGACACTTGGTTTCCTGACCTTCCTTCAAGTCACTACTTTGCTCGTAAGAGCTCATTTCCTGGGAGTCCAAATAATTACATTTCACCTGTGCTATGTACTCTGTAATTACGTTATTTTCTTAATTATGCTTGATGACAAAGTTATCAAAATTCAACATGATCAAAACCAAAATAAATCTGGAAGAAAATAACTCTTGCTCTATCATCGCAGTGATTTACAAATAGGACACTTAGCACATTTCCTGGAGGGGAGGTAACTAGACTCCGTTAAAACCTTTCTGGTAGTTGGCTACTTTGAGTAGAAAGATGAAAGGTTTAGAAAAACTGTAGCTTCTCTAATGTATTGGTGAGTGTGCCTGAGGGGCATCATCACAGGGCTGGAGGGCGGCTGGTGACTGGCAAGTGTGTGATGGCAATGGGAAAGATGTTCACAGTAATGTTGCTTAGTGAAGCTGAGCACGGTGTCTGCTTTGATTTCTTCCCCTCCCTGCTCTTCTTGTCCCACTTCTCTTTCCCTGTCTCTGTGCTGCCCTTCTTTCCTCTGCCCCTTTCTCCTCTTTCTCCTCCTCCTTTTGCTTGTGCTTCTGTTCCTCTTCTTCCTCTTTCCCTCCTCCTCCACCTCTTTCCTCTTTACTTTCCACTGTTCATTTTTCCTTAATAGACATTCAATCACCGTATCTTGACTTGATGTGAATTGATGGCACCCATATTACCTAAATTTTACTCCTCCCTGAAAATCCCAGGAAGTTGAGCTAGGAGACTTAACAGTAGCAAAAGCATTTGGATATGTACCAGGTAAGACCTGGAGAGATATTTAAATTTTTTTTTCAACGTTTATTTATTTTTGGGACAGAGAGAGACAGAGCATGAATGGGGGAGGGGCAGAGAGAGAGGGAGACACAGAATCGGAAACAGGCTCCAGACTCTGAGCCATCAGCCCAGAGCCCGACGCGGGGCTCGAACTCACGGACCGCGAGATCGTGACCTGGCTGAAGTCGGACGCTTAACCGACTGCGCCACCCAGGCGCCCCAAGGAGAGATATTTAAAGATACTGAAGTTTTGATCAAGGATACTGACAATTTGCTTAGATTGTGCCTAAGAATTTCATTGGGACTTGTTTGCATCTCTGTTCTCTGGTATTAACAGAAATAGTTGCACTTAAAACATGTAATAAGAGTCTTGGGGTGACTGGGTGGTTTGGTTGGTTAAATGTCCGACTTTGGCTCAGGTCATGATCTCACGGTTCATGAGTTCAAGCTCTGTGCTGACAGCTCAGAACCTGGAGCCTGCTTTGGATTCTGTGTCTCCCTCTCTCTCTGCCTTTCCCCTGCTCCTCTCTCTCTCTCTCTCTCTCTCTCTCTTTATCTCTCAGAAATAAGTAAACAATTAAAAAAATCATGTAAGAGTATTCATTAAAAAGCATTAAGATAATATGATAAGGGCCCTTACTATTTTCCAAATGAAGCAGTTTTTATGATCATGGTTTACTGGAAATTCTCTTGGCCAGGTGACCCTTAGAAACCTGACTTTAACTGAGAGCTCTCCTTACTCTGCATTTATTTTCATGTACCCCATCACTTGAGGGTAATCAAATCCACTAGAGGATTTTTCATTGTAGGAAATGGCAGTGTTTGCTTCAAATGGCAAGTCATCAGAACTGACTTCACCAGATAGGCAGCATGGGAGGTAACACTTGAATAATGTGATGTAAGAGACATTGGAGACATGGTCCCATCTCTCAATTCTAATTCCCCTTCTCTAGTATCCAAAATACTACCATTAGAAATTCCTCTGTGTCTTTGAACCTGACCTCTAAGAAGAACTTTACTAAGAACACCCCAAGATGAGTAAATATCAGAGTGAAGTCTGTAAGGGATTGATGTAAGGACTGACATAATTCAACACTTATAAATTTTGTTAATGTTTATATTTTAGAGAGAGAAAGATAGAGTGTGAGTGGGTGAGGGACACAGAGAGAGAGAGACGCAGAGTCCGAAGCAGGCTCCAGGCTCTAAGCAGTCTGCCCAGAGCCTGATGTGGAGCTTGAACTCACAAATTGTGAGATCATGACCTGAGCTGAAGTTGGGTGCTCAACCGACTGAACCACCCAGGCTCCCCTCAACACTTGTAAATGATCTGGAAGAAGAGGTCAAAATAAATCTCTACTACAGATAATCTTAAGTGCTTCTGGGTAGTTTAACACCAAGATACCATGGAGCATTTGCTAGGAGGAATGTGTGAGGGAGTGGTAGGTGTGATACAACTATATTTGGAAAAGAATGATCCAAATCTTCCTCAGAAAAGAATGAACAACAGAATTCTTCTTTGCGGTTCCTCTCATCAACAAAGTCTAGGTGAAATTCCCTAGTCAAGTAATTCTTATATGGTGATGGGGACTCATTACCTTCTCTTCTCTCCAGATACTGGGAGATCCCTAATTCCCCCATGGAAGGTGTGACAATAAGGGAGAAAAGAAATGATATCAAGGTGACCGAGGAGATCCCAAAACCAACTTCACCTACTTCACAGTTTGGGGGAGGGGGAGTTTTTGTCTGGGATTCTGTCTTGCTACCAGTAATCCTGCCCATTGAATGAAGCCCCTCCTCAACATCTTGGTGAAAAAAAGTGCCCAGCTGCTATTTTTGTACTTCTAGGTCAAGATGTTCCTAGTCTGAGAACACTGGGGTGTGGTCCCCCACAAAATACTGCTGCTCTCAGGCTGTCTGCATGTGAGATTACACATTACAATAGGGAGCTTTCTTGCTGATTCTCTTTTGTCAGACATGAGGCATTAAAGATACTTGCTTTATCAGGACAAGTAAGCCATTTAGTACCACCGACTATCTTACCCCTGTGGCTCACTATGGTATCCAGCCTAGATATTTTATTACCTTTTATACAGATATATTGAAATTAGATGCTCATCACCACAGGTTTCTCCCCATTGTACATACCCATATTCACTCTCTGGACTGGAATTATCTTCCTAAGAGTCATGTGGGAACAATTTTTCTCTCCAACACTCCCAGATTTACAGGATTTCTATTTTACATGACTTTATGCCACATATTTAGCTTAAAGGCAGGTAAAACTAATTTTTTAAAAATTAGCACCACCAGAGAAGTAAGGAAAAGCATTTAAAATGTATGCAGATGATTGCAATATAGGAAGAAAAGTGGAAATTTTGTTGTTGTTGCTGATGGCGTACGTAATGTAGTATTTTTTTGAATGTCCTTCTCTGTGGATGGAAGCAATTGCTCATTTGTACAGAGGAAAGGTGCTGTGGATTAATTTTAGAAACTTCAATACTGCAATGTGCTAAATTTTAATTATTTCACTTCCTGCTTGGTGTATTAATGTTGTGATTACCCTTGAAAGTGTATTACCGATGATGATTTATGCAAAACCCAGTCAGCTCCCCAGCTCCATCAGTTTCAATTAAAACGAGCCACGGAGGGAAGTGTGAGCTACTGCTGTGTTGGCTGTGGATCCTCATTACTCTCACGAGCAGGTACAGTCCGTTTACTTAAAGCATTACTTTTGTTTATCGTTCTGGAACCATCTCTTCCACGACGCAACTAACCACGGAGAGAGGAAATTGTAGAAATTTGGTCTATTGGCCTTGGATTTAAACTGAAACCATCCAGGAAAATGTATTTTATCTGTACTTCTCTGCCGACATAGAACATTCTGGAGCCAATCTTTCCTCTTTTGAACTGTTCAAGGGCTGAACTGGCCAAGAGAACTATTGAGAACTTACCGTTTTCTGATTTCAATGAACAGTGGTTAGCCAGCCTCGGGGGAATGTGGTCATAAGGAGTTAATCATAAAGTATGTGCACTTTCTAAAATGAAGCACTGTTTTCGGAGCTCATTTATCTCAATGACTTCAACTATTGAGAGGTCATAGGGTTTTTCATGGTGCGTCCCCAGTACCCAGTCCCTCTAATTACTAATTTGGCTGCACGGTTATTGAAATCTCCTGTCTACCTGGCAGGCCTTCCTAAATCTATTCCAAACAATGTCACCGAGTTTGCCTGCCAGGTCCAGGAGGGGCTCTTCTTTCTGAGTACCAGAGAGAACAGGCAGCCAAACCTGATTTCAATGGCGGTTTCATTTTAATCACATTTGGAAATTCTTGACTACAGGCTGCCCATTTATAAAGTCAAGGGAGGCTGCACCTGCCAAGGCTCCGGACAGCCTGCCAGGAGCAGGAGCTGATTCTCAGCAAAGAAAGGAAAATGGATCCACGTTCATCTTTTTACAGGGCCCCCACAGCTTGGATGGAATCGTAGCATCATGAGCTGAGAGATGTAGGGCTCTTTAGGCTCCATAGCTGGTTTCAAGTTGACACCTCTTTCCAGCTTCATCTCCTGGCCCTCCCCTCATGCATTCCAAGCCTAGAACACACTAGAAGGCACCAAGATTGTTCCCAACTTTAGGCCTTTGCCCTGACTGCACTCTGCACCTGAAAAGCTTTGCTCGTGTATTTTGAAGTCAGTGTTTGTCTTTGTCTTTGTAATCCTTTATGTCTATGCTGACATGTCTCCTCCTCAGAGGGTTTTGACCACCTTCTCCATCCTATCTTGTTTATTTCTTTTATGTCACTCACCATGGTTGGAAAGTTTGATTCAGTATTGTCTGAGCTCTCTGCTACAGTGTGCTAAGCTCCACTGGGTGTATATACCATGGCATGCTCCGCACATAGCCCAGAGCTGGGGGGAAGTGTCACCATTTCTGTGTCCCTTACCGAGGAAGGTGATGTTTCATTCCAGCTACAATTCACATTCCCGTCTATTCAACAGGCGTTATGGATGACGACTAGATGAACCACTGCCACTAAAAGGCAGTTTTCCAGGCCTATTCTTATTAATGCTTACAGAGGGCGCCTAGGTGGCTCAGTCAGTTGAGCGTCCGACTTCAGCTCAGGTCACCATCTCGCAGTCCGTGAGTTCGAGCCCCGGGGCTCTGGGCTGATGGCTCAGAGCCTGGAGCCTGCTTCCGATTCTGTGTCTCCCTCTCTCTCTGCCCCTCCCCCGTTCATGCTCTGTCTCTCTCTGTCTCAAAAATAAATAAACGTTAAAAAAAATTAAAAAAAAATAATGCTTACAGAAGGCAAAGTCTTGCTGTGTTCAGTGTAGACCTTGATTTGAGATCCACTGTGCCCATTTGGGGAGTTGGTATTTATACTCAGGAGAAGCGCTGTAGTTAGCACGATGATGGTTAAACCCCTGTCTGTCTTCACTTCCCTGGACATGCTGTTGAGCCGTTTTCTAGTGACTGCCACCTTCTCCCCAGGGGTAAAAAAGCCAGGAAAGCCCCCAGCAAGGAGAGTTGACTAGTTAGCTTAATCTCACTCACTCTCCAACTGTTAAACTGTACCATTCTTGTAGCGGTCTCCCCTAACTGCTACTTTTGCTGACATTTAGTTGCAGTATGGTCTATTTTTGTCTTTTTTCTTCTCCTCTCAATAGTGAAGACAATTTCCTTCTGTCTTCACAGCCTAACCCTTGAAAACCACACACTCTTTGTGACATGCCCTTAACCTTGTATTCTTAATTCTCTCCTACCCCAACCTTCACTGTGGCCCTGTCAGGCCCCCGCAGAGTTCTCTGTCATTGTCTGTGAGGCAGAAGCTGTGCTCCCGGTATTTCCAGCATTTCATCCTCTGCCTCCTGCCTGGTCAGACCAGCATCCCCAGGAGTGTGTAGTATTTGTGAGGTCACCTGTGTAAAGGGACAATGCTTGGGGCCTATAGGGGGCTTAAAGACACTAACTTGGTCATCAGATAGATGATGCCTCCACCTTCCACTTTTGTAGTCTAATGCAAGTCACAACTGCTCTGCGCTTTGATTTCCAGTAAAACTGTAACAACAAAACCTCATGATTATTACTGTGAGAATTAAATAGACATTGTATAATAGACTGGGAGAACTCTGGTATGCAGAACATAGAAAATAAACTCAGCTATTTCTTTAGAATATCATCGAGAGGTTCTTTACCCTCAACTAACCAAAGCCTGAAAGTATAGCATCAGCAATTTTCTTCCTTGGAATAAGCATTCCTTTGGGGGTCCTTTACAAAAATGAAAATAACCTTTTTTTTTTTAAAGGTTTACTTATTTTGAAAGAGAGAGAGAAAGAGACAGTGAGGGGCAGAGAGAGAGAGGGAGAGAGAGAATCCCAAGGAGGCTCAGTGCTGTCAGCTAACAGAATCCTACTTGGGGCTTGAGCTCACGAACCGTGAGATCATGACCTGAGCCAAAATCAAGAGTAGGACACAACTGGCTAGGCCAACCAGGCACCCCAGAAATGAATATACTCTTAAGGCATGGTATCCATCAGGATTCTGACAGGAAACAGATGACACCTGGAAAAGTTTTAACTGAAGAGATTTTTAATAAAAGTCATGGGCAGCACTGAAGGAACTCCTAGGGGATGGGAAGCACCCAGAGCCTGGTAACAGCAAGGAGCTAATATATCCCTTCGAAATTAAGACAGTGCAATTTTAATAGCAGAGGATAATGTAGAACAAGACTGCAGCTCATCGTTTGAGCTCCCTGTGTCAAGTCACATGCTTGCCTGGGCAATGGCTCTAGGAGAGCTTGTAGTCAAGTTGAGGGAGAGAACACATAAGCTACTAACCACAGTGGTCCTCAAACTTCAGCCTGCATCAGAATCAGATGTCAGACTTGCTAAAACACAGACCGCTGGCCTCAGCCCCACAGTTTCCAATCCAGTGGGTCTGGGATGGGGCCTAAGTATTTGCATTTCCAACAAATTCCCCCTGGCAATGCTGATGCTGTTGGTTCAGGGCTACACTTTGAGAACCATTAAACTATGACAGCGTAACAGGATACTAAATACGAGTGTTCCTCTTTGGAGAACACTCAACTTTGGCTTCAAATTTGAAGAACAATAAATGACAGACCCCCTACACAGAAGAGGCTAAGCATGTGTAAAGATGCCTTTTTTTTTAATTTTTAAAAATATTTATTTATTTTTGAGAGAGAGAGAGACACACAGCATGAGCAGGGGAGAAGCAGAGAGAGAGGCAGACACAGAATCCGAAGCAGGCTCCAGGCTCTGAGCTGTCAGCACAGAGCCCAACACAGGGCTCGAACTCACAAACCATGAGATCATGACCTGAGACGAAGTTGGACGCTTAACCAACTGAGCCACCCAGGCGTCCCAAGATGCCTTTGTAACTCTCAATTCACCTGTCCCTTCAAGGCTGTTTAAATTTAGGCTAAGGAATGGATCAGAGAAGTCAATAACAAGGGTTACTTTAGAGAGAATCATCTGAGTGCCTTGGCCAAATGAGGGAACTTGCAAGAATCAACTTCATAGGTGTCTCCTAGAGGTGGGAGAAGTAGCAACTGATGCCCTGATGCATACCCAAAAACTAAAGGCACGGGGCTGGCCAGAGAAGCCCAGGCAGAAGTAAAGCGTTATGCTAGAACGGTCTACATTTGCATGGCTTGTGGGGGCAAAGATGGGCGAGTCTCCCCCTGGGTCAAATGAACTTGCAAAAGGCCTGGAGTTGTCTTAAAAAGATTCTGTTGGATTGCAACCCAAAATAAAAAATAATTATTTGCAAGTCCATGGTGATATAAATAAATGATTGAATACATAAACAGATCAACGAGACCAACAAATTTCCCATGCAGAAGAATTTCAAATAGTGTCTGTAGCTACTCTTCCTCAAGGTAATGGCACATAACCCCCCACCCCCCACCTATCCCCACTCCTTCAGTGTGGCCTGAGAAGAGTGACTTCCTTCCAAAGAGTACAGTGTGGAAAGAAGAAACATAAGGAGTAACTTTCCAATGCAAAAACCTGACAAACACTATTCAGCCAAGCGATCAAGGTCAACATCAACAGTGATAAGTCCAGAGGTAATGTGATGAGAATGGCACTTTACCTCTGTGGTCTTCCTCCCCCAAACCCATAACTTCAGTATACTCATGAAAAAACATCAGAAAAATCTCAATTAAGAACATTCACAAAATATCTGACCAGTACTCATCAAAGTCTATCAAGCTCATCAAAACCAAGAAAAGTTTCAACAACAGTCACGGCTAACAGAAGCCTAAGGAGACATGAGGACTAAAAGTAATGTGGCATCCTGGATGAGATCCCAGAATGGGAAGAGGACACTAGATTTTTTAAAAATAAGGTAATCTGAATACAGTATAGATTTTAGCTAATACTAAAGTATAAATATTGGTCCATTAGTCGTGTCAAATGTACCAATACTAATGTAAGATGTTAACAATAGATGAAACTAGATGTGAAGTATATGGGCACTCTCTGTATCAACTTGGCAACTTTTCTGTAAATCTAAAACTATTCTAAAGCTAAAATTTTGTTTTAAAAATACGGGGCTCAGTTGGTTGAGCGTCCATTTGCAGCTCAGGTCATGATCTTACGGTCCGTGGGTTCGAGCCCTGCATTGGACTTTCTGCAGTCATCACAGAGCTTACTTTGGATCCTCTATCCCCCTCTCTCTCTGCCCCTCTGTCTGCTCACACATGTTCTCTCTCTCTCTCTCTCTCTCTCTCTCCAAAATAAATAAACATTTAAAAAAATTAAAATACTTCTGTTGAATTGATCACCTGTGGAACAAGGTGGCCATCAGCATAAGGTCCTGTTCCTTGGATAGCCAGAAGCCCAGGGTGAAGAGAATCCATTCAGAACCAGCTGGGAGAAGCTTAGCTTGTTTTGGAAATGATAGTGAGATGGCCCAGGTGGCAAAGGAGGAGAAGGGTGGTTCTCTAAAGATTCTACCAAATCCCCACACAAGAAAGAGACAGAATTTGGTCATTGGATATGCACAATTGACCTTGACCCCAGGATACAACCACATTAGCCATGTTAACACTGGAACTTTTTTTTCTGGATTCATTTCTGTTACCCCCATCCCTTTGTGCTCCCTACAACCAAGCAAGGAAGGGCCAAAATAAGTAGTTAGCAAGGGGAGCCTCAGTGGCTCAGTGGGTTAAGCATCCAGCTTTAGCTCAGGTCATGCTCTCGTGGCTCATGAGTTCAAATACTGCTTTGAGTTCCTCACTCTCTTTCCCTCTCCCACTCTCTGTCCCTTTCTTCCTGCCTCTTGTGGAATTGTCTCTCTCTCTCCCTCTCTCTCTGCCCCTTACTCACTCATGCTCTCTTTCTCAAAGCTTAAAAAAAAATAAGTAGCTAGCAAGTGGAAGAGAAAGAGGAATAAAGAGGAGAAAAGAAACAAATCACCTGTGTCCCTGCTGCAGAATTATAAGCCCCCATGTGACACAATCAATTATTGACCGTAGATCTGTCCACACTTTCAGTTTCTGGAAGTACACCATTTGTTAATACTTGAGAATGACTGGAAAAGCTATGGGTTCTCCCCAAGAGTATATAAAGGACAGAAGATAAAAACCCATCTAAAAATAGTTTAACCGGCAGGGGGCGCCTGGGTGGCTCAGTCGGTTAAGCATCTAACTCTTGATTTTGGCTTAGGTCATGATCTGGCAATTTGTGGGTTTGAGCCCCTCATTGGGCTCTGTGCTGCCAGTGCAAAGCTTGCTTGGGGTTCACTCTCTTTCCCTCTCTCTCTGTCCCTCCCCCCGGCTCGTTTTCTCTCTCTCATTTAAAATTTTTTTTAAAAAGTTTAAAAGGCAGTAATAACAAAAATAATCGTTACTATTTGTATCCTACTGTGTTCAGCTTGTTCAAGTAATTTCTTACAATTCATTGTGTTGTGCTCTATTCAATATATGGGTAAGAGAAGTAAGAAAAAAACATAGAGGCAGCCTTTAACATGGAGTAGAGTAATGAATATGAATCTGCCACGAGAAAAGGCAGCTCTGGGACGGGGGAGGGGGAGCTGCATTAAAGCACAAGGGAGGGATTTTCAGGTGGCAAGCATAGTACATACATAGTGAATACATACACATACATCCAGCTGAACACAAGAGCAAAGGTGGGAGCATGCTCAGTGCAGGGCAGGTGGGTAGCACCATAGTACAGCATGGACATACCGTGGCATACACAGAGGGGCATCCGGTACAGCGGGAGGCTAAAACATGCTACCTGCTCCTTGCTAAAACGTGACTTGCAGTAGAGTCTACCATTCCCAGTCCAAGAGGAAGTTGACATGAACTTGGCATGGAGAAGGAGCTGAGGGGACGGATCAAGTTGACATTGCTTTTTGTTTTTCATGTTTATTTACTTATTTTGAGAGACTGAGAGCAGGGGAGGGGCAGAGAGAGGGGGAGAGAGAGAGAGAAAGAATCCCAAGCAGGCTCTGCATTGAGCGGAGTGTGGAGCCCAACATGGAGCTCAGAATCGTGAACCATGAGATCATGACCTGAGCTGAAATCAAGAGTTGGACGCATAACCGACTGAGTCACACGGGCGCCCCCTGCCTTTTAAACTTCTATTTTTAGATGGGTTTTTATATTCTTGAGTTGATATTTCTTGAGTCAAGTGAATTCATTTTAGAGATTTTGCGATGTGAGGTATATGGGAGGAACAGAATCAAAATTGACTCAGTTTCACGACCTGATATGGCCCATTAATGATACGAAAACCAATATGGGGAAATCAAGCAGAGCAGGCTGAGCATCAGTGTGCTTTGGGGCAGTCAGCTCAGTTTGAGACTCATAAAGGGTTTTCAGAAAAACCATGATATCACTCAGAGTGTGAATTAACTTATTAGTACTCTCCTATGCTTCCTGGCAAAATGTGCTGAACATGTGCCTTCCTTTCAACCCTGCCCTGATGTTTTGTGATTCTTATTCTTTCATCCTCCTTCTTTTTCCTCCAAAACATAATTGCTTGCTTCTTCCTTTCTGTGTGTCATCAACACAGAAGAAGACTTTAAAATAGTTCTTAGTCAATATTTTATCAGTGGTTACATGTCAATCTCTTATGCTAAATAAAGAGCTCCTAGCAGTAAGGAGCTGTATTTGAGACCTTTCCTGAGCCTGTCACACAATAGGTACTCAATACATGTTTGTTAATCAATGAATGAATAAGCTTGCCTTCCTCTGGACAAGAAGGCTCACTGAGGCGTGAGAATGTGAAGAGTGGTGGAGAAAGAGAAGATAAAGGATGAAGGGAGAGAAGGGATGCAAGCTGAGCCTGCCAGCTCACGTGGGTGCTACCAGCATTGTCCAGAGACTGGGATGTTGGTGTCCTAGAGCACTCTCAGTGACTTGGGTCTTGTATTATGTCACTGCTGCCTCTGGTTACTCTTGATGAGCACTGATGTGGCTTTCGCCACGGGTCCAGTGTGACATTTTGGAGAAGGCTGGATGCATGGTCTCTTTCTTGGGACCCTCAGTGAAACCTGGAGTATGATGTGCCATTTGGGCCACACTGTCTCTCTGAGTCTAAGGTTTGCCTGTTCAATGTGACTTTCCATACCTCAAGCGGAGTGCCGCTGGGTGGCTGGGGGCTGAGGTCAGCCTAGCATAATGTGGCATGCCGCCCGCAGAGCACATACATGTGATGACTGCAATTTACAACAATGTTTTCTTTCCACTCAAAATTCCTCTGAGAAAGAAATAGAATGAGATCATTGAGTAGGAATGTCTGGTTCTAAAAGAGGTGTAAAGGAATAATAATTTAATCTTACCTGGGATCTGTGTTGATAGGTCATAGACACAGAGACAGCATAAGATTTTTGATGTAGCAAGGTTTTAAGTATGCAAGTTGTTCATTAACAGATTTACCCTTAAGTGCCAGGGGTCTAAGTAAGACCACACGCAGAAATGAAGAAAATGGCTGTGATGTGTGACCTGCCTTCAACTGAAATCTTTCCAAATTGGCCAGAATTCTTTTTATAATTAGCAACATTTAAAAAGTAATTTTATTTTATAATTCATAGGCAATTGATTTCCTATATCTCCAGTTCCTAATAGATCGATAAATTAAAGATTTTCAAAACTTATTAGTGATATGGTCAACATATATTTCTCTGAATAGAGTATCTTGTGGTCTATTTAGAATTTGTATTATTAGTTATTCACTCTATCCAAACAGTAGCTACTGCCGGGAAAATGGACCAGAAACGGTATATATTTCTTTTCTACTTAACCTGAAGTGCAACTTGCATCAATTTATTACATACCCAAACTATGCCAAGGTAATCTAACAAAAGTAATTTCCTACTTGGCGTTGCTTGAAACTACTAGGAGGGGAATAAGGTGCTGCCACCAGGAGCAAAGACTGATCTTCAGTCTAATGAACCAACCCTGGGGGCTGGGAGCTCCAGACTATGGGCTCTCCACACCTTGAAGAAGATTCAATTCTGTCTGTTTAGAGCTTATATGTGAATGAATGGACCATGGGAGAAACCTTCATGCAAAATAAATAAATAATAAGATAAATGAAGCTTTAGGACACTAACACTCTGAGGAAGAAATCGCCTCATACAAAATATTAGAGCCAATAACTCCACTAACTCTTTGTAGGCTTTCTTCTGTCTGCTTGTAACAACTTTAGCTTCTCTTGGACAATCAGCTCAGTGGGAATTTCCTCATCACTGGTGGACACTGACAGTCAGGCCCAGGCTGAGTAAAACTTGTCAAGTAAGTACAGAATCTGGTAGGGATTCATTGGAATCATTCATGTTTCAATGGAAACATTGGTCTCCCTTTATCCATCTTACCACGAGCAATCCAGCTAGAGAACTAACCTTTCTGAGACCCTGCTATGTATGTGGCACTGTGAAAGGCATTTCCTCTCAAATTCCTTTCTCTCAAATTAAAACTTACTCTTACAAATGGATCTAATATATCTAATTACTAATTAATTACTACTTAGTAAGAATTAAATAAATGTGAAGTCTTGTGTTGGAGTGGCCATTGTATTTCCATTTTACCGTGACCCAACTTAGACCACTGTGGGGAAAACTAGGGTTTGGGGGGAGTGGTAAGATTGTCCAGTGTACCAAAAGGGGGCACAAGCCTTATAATGCTGAGAAATGCTGCCTTGGGTCAATGACCTGATGTCCAGTAATGACATCAAGTGCCCCAGTTCGCTGGGGGAGAGGCCATGCCACACACAAGTTTAACATCCACTGGAAGCACATAAGCACACCTGCACTGCCCTAGATTTCTAGGTACCAACTAAGCCATGAGATCTATCTCATCTCTGTTTTTGCTTGCAGCCCGTTCCCACTTACAAACCTCCTCGGCTTTTTTTTTCAAGACCTGAAGGATATATTGTAAGGCTTTACTCTTGATGCCTCAGTCCCAGAAATACTTCCCCTGAGTGCCCAAAAAGGAACTGAGTCTTCTGGGTCTCCCAACTTGCCAGATCAGTATTTTCACATAGTTGCCAGTCTGTTTGTATTGTGCACACAGAAGTAAAAATACTATCCCCCATGGTATTAACTGCTTTTCTCATCCTTAGATTTAACAGTTAAGCTAGTAACCTTGGGTAATATTTAATAGAGTCTTGTTCAAATGCAGCCCAATTTTCTCCTCAAATAAAATTCCATTTTAAGCACTAGAATTTGTATGCCAAATTTGGTCCTTTAAAAATAACAGAAGATATAAATTTTTACCACTCAGTTATAGGCTTTGGAAAAGAGAAGGTTAGTAATGAAACATATCATACAAACTGAATAACTAATGCCAATAATGAGTGCCATCTCGACAATGTGTCTTACGCGCAGCAAGATTAGCATGCAGGTCACATCGAAGCTGAGATCTGAATGGAATGGAAGCTTGCTCACTCAGCACCTTTGGCTTTCAGACTCTATTATCTTGCTTACTTAGTAAATTTAATGTTGTGTAATTTATTTTTTATTGCCTCATTTGTAAGTCTTTCTCTTTCTCCAACCCAAGATATCTTTAGGGGCTTAGATGGCCTATTACACTCAGATGCCCATTTTTATAGAAGGATAGAACTCTTGTTAAAGAAGATGAGCGGCAACCACTGCAATTTATTGGAGCCAAGAAAGAAGATGCTACACTGTGTTCTAAAATTATCACGACAAGGATGGATGGAGGGCCAGAGAATAGCAAAAGTGTTCAGCAGTGCATATTACCTTCAGCAGGAAGACCTCTACCAAATTCTTAAAAGAAAATACATCCTTATCAGCATCAGCATTTTTCTCTCTCATGAAAGAATTTTTATTCTTTACCCTTTCATTCTCTATTCTTTATTCTCTTATTCTTTCTTATTCAACTTTATAGTTCATTTGCTCAGCTATCATTTCTCTATTCAGAATACATATTTATGTGTTTTTTTCGGTTAGCACAAATTCTATTATTCTTCCTCCCTACCATGTTCATAACCCTCATCTATTGTACTGCCGTTACTCTGAGATGAATGTGATCTTGTAAATCAGCAACAGATGGCATGCTCACCAAAGGACAAACACAGAACACATACTATAAATTTGCAAATCCAGAAACTCAGTATCATACTTTAAGAAAAGAAATGACAATAATTAGAGAATCCAGATAAATTTAAGGTCTAATTTTTACAGACAAGAGTGTGTATTACCGAGTACTTGGTTAGCTATCTTAGGAAACTGTAGGATATGGTCTTATTTTAAAAGTTAAATCTGATAGCAAACTAGGATTTATAAAGAGCCTACCAGTCGCTTAAATTTGGAAAAAGACACGAGATGACAATAAAAATTTCTCTGAGAACTAGGAATAAGTTAGAATTCTCATAAATGAACCAAACATGAAGGGCACCAAACATGAAGAGTATGTCCCCGCCCCCTCGGGGACGGGGGAATATCCCCCGAGGTCCTGGCACAGGCAAGCATGCATGTTCCTGTGTCCACATCGTGCACCTCATAGAAACAACTCGATTTGCATCTATGGGTCCCATCTGCATCTGATAGTGTGGTCTTTAGAAGGGAGTGCCAACTTGTCCAAGGTCATAGTCAGCATTGGTGCTGGTATCTCAGGAGACAGCACCTTGTCCAAGGTCATAGTCAGCACTGGTGCTGGTATCTCAGGAGACAGCACCTTGTCCAAGGTCATAGTCAGCACTGGTGCTGGTTATCTCAGGAGACAGCACCTTGTCCAAGGTCATAGCATTGGTGCTGGTATCTCAGGAGACGGCGGCATGGAGGTAGTGAACGCAGACTCTGGAGCCAATTACCTGGGTTTGTATCCAGGCTTCCTTGCTTACTGTCTGTGCGACTCTGGGAGTTACTTTTCTGTTCCTCATTTTTCTCCACCAAAAAATGGGGATAATTATAGCACAGAGCTGTTCTGAGGATAGCATAAGTTCATGCGCGAAGTGCTCAGAACAGTGCCTGCCAAATAGGAAGCACTCGACAACACAAGCTATGATTATTTTTATTTTTTCCTTAAGGATGACAGAAAGATAAAAATATCTAGTTCCTGATGGGAAAGTTTGCATCACCTGCTGCTATTTCTGGAAACGTGAAGGTTGTGAGTGCCGCATCCCCCACCTGGTCACAATGTCTTCAGAATCCAGAGCAGGGAAGGGGATTTTGATGATGATGTAGTGCAGGAGACAGAGTTCGGCCACCCTTTATTGCTTTAATATCCTTTATTCTCTCTATGCTTTGATGGTCTTTATTTTTATTTGATTTAAATTCCTCACAACATCCTTCCCTCTCGATATTGAATTGTATTTTGATGTGGTTATTGTTAGGCCTGCCATCCCCCGAGGTGCCTGCGTATTAACTGCCATAGTGCATCGCCTGGCATCTCCTTCATTGTTTCCTTCCAGCCTAGTGCACAGGCTCCTCTCGCGGCCACCCTGCATTTCTTTTTAGCATGCAGGCATTCTCCCCTGCTGCTGAGAGTGATATTCTGCTCTGACAGCAAGCCTCACCATTTTCTCCCAATCCTTCATTTAAAAACTCACCTCATCCAAGAAACCTTTCCAGAATGAAAATGGTACCCTTAAAGAGAGCAAGTGATGAACTGGAAAACTACTATCTGCCTCAGACCTCTTCGCTCTCATGCCTCACTCCATTCCTTCTTGGAGCTTCTTATGATATATTTTGTCCACTTCTCCTCATCTCTTCCCATTTTCCCTTATGAACCTTTTGATTTCCTTTGAATTGGTTCTCGATCCATAATTGTATAGATCATTATTTTCAACTACATTATGCTTATCCAGATTTTCCGTATTGTGAAATTGATTTTAGGGGTGCACCCACTTGTTAAGTAAACTATGAACACCAGGCTGACTATGTTGTTTTAATCAATGATTTTCATTGTGCACGTAGTTTCTCTGTGGACCTCCTCTTATTTCTTTCGATCAATCAACTATATGTTAAATGCCTGTTCTTGTAGACCGTTGCTTTTAAATTCAACTTCAACAGCTTAACTAAGAAGGAAAGTAATGGAGTAATAATCGATGGCATCTTTGCGCAAGGGAGATGGCCAATTATATAACTTGTGTTTTGTTCCTTGTAAAATAGAGGTCGAATCTGATCTAAAATTGTGCAGATTATGTTTTATGACTATACTCACATGGAAATATAAATGCCAAACCAGGTTAATTTCTATAATGATGAGCTCTGTCTTAGGACATGCTTCTTCTCCCTAAGAGGCCATGGCTCCCCTGCTTCACCTGTGCAGCACCCTACTGGACGAGGTCCCTTTAGGACCAGGTCACACCTGAAAACAGCGGTGGAACTGTGACCTTTATCATCTCTCTCCAACCGAATAAAACAGTTGTAAAAATCTGCTGAGTCATGCTTTCTCAGAAACTAAATGACAGGGAACTTTCAGAGGCTGAAAGAAAATGGTGTATACCACCTTAAGTTGAATAACAGTTTCAATGGAATATTTTTTCTTGAGTTCTACTTTTCAGAGTCTCACCAGTTTTCTGGAGCAGCATGTGCCTGATTTGGGCTCTGGGGACTATTACATTATTACCATTCTTACATGGTGCAGCATAAGGCGTTTTGGAGCCTCCTCTGCTGTATTTTTACTTTAAATCATCATTCATAGATTGGTGCTTAAGCTGCTTTACAATGGTTGAGTCAATAATGGCATTATGTTGCTTATGTTTAATTTTGCTTAAAGGTAAATGTACCACTTATATACTGTGGCTGGGCTCTGGATCCCTATTGGGATGGAAATGCATAGCACTGTTTTCTGAGGTCTCTTTCTTCAGCGATTCTGCTCTTTGAGAATCCTCAAAGACCATGCTTCTAGTGGGTAGTGAAAGGATCCATTGCTTAGAGTAAGGATGGGGACTCCTCTAGCAGCCTGAGGACTTGGCAAATGCAGAATGAAGGTGAGGGAAGTGCTCTTGCCACCTTCTCCCCTCCCTACCAGTGTGATTTCTGGCATTGGTGGTCCTCTGGGCAACCACCATAGAGTAGTTTCTGTCCTTGGACTTGACTTCGTTTTGTGTTTAATACATCTTGTTGTTTCTGCTCTTTCAAAAAGTTCACCTATTTTAAGAAATAAACACACAAGAGAGGAACAGAAACCACAGACTAATGCCTTGAGAGTGTGTAAGTCCAAGGGCATGTAAATTAGGGCAGCAGGTCATAGGGGCACTGCAAATGGAACATATTTCTTCCTTCAGCGAAATGTGCATTAATATTACATGGGCTGTTTTCTCCTCTGTTTTACTTACTTTCAGGAGTAGCTTTGCGGTGACCCAGTACCCTAGTTACCATGCTTTAATGACATGCTCCGGGGATCAAGGCTGTCTTTTTTCAGTGCTTAGTTCAGTTAGCCATGTAGTATGTGTTCAACTCCAGCAAGTTAGAACATGCCAACAAAAATGATCCCAGGGCTCTCAGAGTCAGTGGTTTGAAACACTCTGCTCCTGCCTCCCTTAAGCTATTATGCTGAGACTTACATGAAGGACAACCCATCAGGTTTTATAACTAAATATACAGTAAAACCTTGGATTGCGAGTAACTTGTTCTGTGAGTGTTCGCCAGAGGCACAAACATTTCTAATACATTTTAACTTGATAAACGAGCAATGTCTTGCAATAGAAGTAGTACGTGACGTCGAACATCACATGATCACAACTGAGCCAATGGTTCTTGAAATTCGCTTTGATACACAATTACGTTGTATTACAAGCATGTTTTCAGAACAAATTATGCTCACAAACCAAGGTTTTACTGCATTCCCTATTTTAGTGTGGAGAGAGAGAGAGAGAGAGAGAAACAGAGACAGGAAAATAGAAGTAGGTTTTCTTTTTTGCCATCTTTTCACTTCCTACCCAATCAGTGGCCACTGTGGAAGAGTGAGTGCCACCTCCCTAAGCCCAGCCTAGATGTTCTAAAATTTTTGTCTAAAACTCTGCTTTTTAAAGAGAATACATAGGAAGATTTTTCATGTAACAAATATGTATTCATTTATTAAAACCTTCTGTGAAAGACTTCTGATACTAACAGCATTTAATATTTCCTAGAAAAATATATTTTAACAGATGAAGAGTCTAATAGGTCTTTTTGGTTCTGGTAAGAGAACCACTAGATAAAAAATATAGCAATCCCAAGTAGTTTTGGTATGGCCTCCTCTTCTTGGTGATTAATAGGTATCACTGTTATTTGCGTAAAAGCAGTGATTTTGAATGCACACAAAGAGTAGCATAATATGGTATTACATTTCAGTTGTTAAATATTGAATGAATGTCATGTGTCTGCATGGCTGATTCAAAAGATGTACTCATAAAATATACCGATATTCAGGCAGCTCATCTAATGTAAAGTCTCCCCTCTGCCTTTAAAACATTTTTAGGAGTGCCTGGGTGGCTCAGTCAGTTAAGCATCTGACTTTGGCTCGGGTCATGATCTCACAGTCTGTGAGTTCGAGCCCTGCGTCAGGCTCTGTGCTGACAGCTGAGAGCCTGGAACCTGCTTTGGATTCTGCGTCTCCCTCTCTTTCTGCCCCTCCCCTGTTCACGCTCCGTCTCTCTCTCTCTCTCTCAAAAATAAATAAACGTTAAAATTTTTTTAAACATTTTTAAACTTGTCTGTTTTTATATGCAGATTTCTTTTAGATTGTCTTAAAAAAAAGTGGTACCAAACACAAATAACCAACTACAGAGCAGTTTCTAAATAATTTTTATATATTTTTATGTTTCCATGAGAAATCTTTCTCATCTCTCTGAAAGCAGCATCCTGCCCTACTAAGCTCTCTCTTGTGTTACAGGAGCTAAAATTCTGGAAACTATATTCTTCAGACACCTTGGAATAATGTGTGCAAAGGCTCTGTCACAGATTCCTTTGTGGAAAGGCAGTGGTGATGTGGTCAGCACAAAGGACTGCTCAGAATTATGGGCCTTCAATATGGCCCATATGGCCATATTATGGATTGTGGATTATGGATTATGGGGCTTCAGTATGGCAGCACCAGGCATGTTTTAAGTGCTTCACAGGTACTAACTCATTTATTCCCCACAACAATCCTCTTTTAACATATAAGGAAACCATGGCACAAAGAGATTAATTTGTTCAAGGTGCCATGTGGAAGATAATAAATGAGTTTTGTTTTATGGTGCCAGAGCCAGAAAATGCCTATAAGATGCTACAGAGTTTCTTCATTGAATAAATCTATAAAACCATTCTGAAGAACATTGAAAAAGACCCAAATAAATATGGAGAATCTCAGGTTTCTCTGAAAAGCCCTCAGATTGTGAATGTTAACTCTCCCCCAATCATCTTTAAATTCAATTTAATTCCAATCAAAACCCCTTCAGGATTTTAAATGTTTTACAAGATAATTATCACATTGAATTAGATTCATCTGAGAGATCATTTTTATCTGGAAGAAAAAATTCCCAAGGTGTGCAATGAAATTTTTGAAAGAAATCTGAATGGTGATTTTACTATCAGGTATTTAAAAATACCATAGTGATTAAAGCAATGTGATAATAATGCAGGAGTGGACAAGTGATAAATGAAACAACCATGAAAGTCTAAAAATAGGTGCATGCCTATGAACAATACAGCTTTGAAGAGGAAAAAGGGTGGATTTTTGAAAAATGATGTTGGACATCTTTTACCCATTTTGAAGAAAATGAAGTTAGACAGATATGCACATGCAAAACATCTACATACAAGAAAATGCTAATAGCTATTATGAAAATATTAGAAGAAATAGTGAAGAATTAAAAAAATTATTTTAGGGCAGACATAGAGCCTTCTCAAGAATATACTATACACACACACGTGCACACACACACGCACACACACACATCTCCCAGAATTTATAGAAAAAAAAATTAGAAAATTTGAGTTGCCTATACAAAGAGAAAAAAAAGTCTTATAATATGTGACCAAAGGGGCACCTGGGCAGCTCAGTAGGTTAAGTATCTGACTTCGGCGCAGGTCATGCTCTAGAGATTTGTGAGTTCCAGCCCTACATCAGGCTCTGTGCTAACAGTGGAAAGCCTGCTTGGGATTCTCTCTCTCTCCCTCTCTCTCTCTCTCTGCCCCTTCCCCACTTGCTCTCTCTCTCTCTCTCTCTCTCTCTCTCTGTCTCTGTCTCTCTCTCTCAAAATAATAAATAAATAAACTTAAAAAAATAGTATGTGATCATATTATTATGTTGTGATCACAACATAAACAGTGTAAACAATGTAGGTGAAGAAAAATACATAAGAATGGTTGAATAAAAAAAACACCAGACTGATGTTAACATGACCACATACCTTCAGTGACCCCTTTGAGCTGCCCTGGTAAGTGTCATACTGAAACCATACTGACCAAGCCAAATAATTCACTTATTCTTCTATATTTAGAAATCTCCAATACCTACTCCTTCCTCCTTATTCTCAACTGACTTTCTTATCTCTCTGACAAAAAGGAATCAGTCAGAATCAAACTTCTTTGTGCTCCAATTAAAACAGCTACCAGCCCACCCGGTCTGCACCTGTTGATTTTGCTTTGTTACATCTTGTTAAAAATGGATGAATGATCTGGGTTTTACCCAAAGCCAGAGTCTTAGGTAAGACTTGGGCACTGGATAATGTAGCTTCATATCCACCTAAGGACTTTATAGACTCGTCTTCTCTCTCCTACTTCTTTTTTTTTTTAAGTTTATTTATTTATTTTGAGAGAGACAGAGAGAACGTGAGTCGGGGAGGGGGCAGAGCAAAAGGGAGCATCCCAGACATGCTCTCCGTTGTCAGTGCAGAGCTGGGCATGGGACTCAAACCCACAAAGCCAAGGAGATCATGACCTGAGCTGAAACCAAGAGTTGGACACTCAACTGACTGAGCCACTGAGGCTTCCCTTCTCTCTCCTACTTCTTCATTTAGACTCTCTTTTGGCTCTTTGCCATCAGCATGAAATCATCCTATAAAAAGTATCTTCCGTATTATAAAAATAAAACAACCGTCCCTTGATCTTATATATTCCTTTGACTACTCCCCTATTTTTCTGTTCCTCTTTAGAGCAAAATTCCTCAACAGTGGAGTTGGCACATCTTTTCTCCTCCTGCTATTCTGTCTAGAGCCCAATCCATTTAGAATTTTTCTCTCCACTATAACCTCTCTTCTCAAGTCACTAATGACCTTCACGTTGCCAAATACAGTATTTCTTCTAAATCCTAACTTACTCTACTTCTCTACCACTTATGATCTGATCTTGGAGTCCAACGCATCTCCTGCCATAGTCTAATGACAAGACCTGCCATGGAATGCAGCCCTATTTGAAATCAGAGTGCAGAAGCCTACTTGGGGATCAATCATAGGGCTTCAAAGGAGAAATAATAATAGCATCTAATTGTTATGTAGTACTTATTGTGTGATAGGCACTGTTCTAAGTGGCCACCCTGTCTTCTGGGATTTCACAGTCTCCTGGTTTTTCTCACATTTCACTGGTCACTTCTCAGACCCCCAGGATAGGTCCTCCCCCAATCTTCCCTGTGGATATTGGAGCCTTAAGACTTGGCCTTGGACTGCTTCACCTACCTGCCTGCACTAAATTCCATGGCTTTGAATGCCATCACACACTAATGACTCACAGACTCAACCCTCCCCCCAACATCCCTCCTTCCTCGTTAAACTCCAGACTCCACCCACTGCCTCCATGGCAGTGAGATACTGAATAGTCTTCTCAAACTTAGCATGTAAAGCAGTCTTCTTGCCTTCACCTCCAGTCTTCTCCATCTCAGCAAAGGGCTCCATGATTCACCTAGTGGTTAAGCCAAATACCTTGGAATTCTTTTTGTCCTCCTATCCCACATCAGAACGATCAGCTATTCTTGTCAGCTTTTCATTCAAAATACGTACTTAATCTGGTGATTTCTCTCTATCCTTGTTGCCAAATTGTTCAATAATCTCTTGCCTGGGCTACCAAAATTATCAACTATGTGCTAGGATAAACAACCACATGATTTTCTGCTCCCACTCTTCCCAACACCCTCTTTCTTTTTCTTTTGTAGAAAAAAATGCTACAAACTTAGCAGGTGATCAGAAAAATATCAATTAAAACAATGAGCTACCACTTTTACTACTTTCACAGTGGCAAAATGTAAATGATAATATATATTAGTGACTGGTGAGTGCAGAAATGGCTACAATTGTACTTGTTGGTGACAATATAAATGAGCAAAGGTTTTTATTTGTTTTTTTGGAGGGCAATTTGATATATACCACAGTTTTCATTACATATACTATTAGCCCCACATTTGACTTCTATGAATCTAAAAGTTAAAGGGACTACTCACACAAGGGTAAAGCTATTCCAACACTGTTTTATTTAGTAAAAGTCTATAAATAATCTAAACATCCATTAATAGGAACAGTGGTTAAGTTTGAGATGGGGAATGGAATGGAGGTAAGGAATAAAGGTGGAGTCTTCAGTTTTTATTTTATATAATTATTCATTGTATTGTTTTAACAATGAGTGAGTTTATGATTATTTTTGAGTGATCTATAATAACTGGAAAATATCTCATGGGTGAGAACTATAGGCAAACTCAAGAGGCTTTGAGGAGGATAAAGTTACCAGGTTATCTATTGTTACATAACAAATTCCAAAACTTAGTGCTTTGAAGCCATTGGTTACATCGCACAGTTTCGTGGGTCAGAGATTTGAGCAAGGCTCACTGTGTGATTCTTCTGCTCCACACAGCACTGACTGAGGTCACTCAGAACGATTGGTGGATGGGCTGGTCAGAAGGGTCCCAGATTCTTTCATTCATGAGTCTGATACCCAAAGGAAGATGGTTAGCAGACTGGATTCAGCTGAGACTAGCAAATGGAGCACATATGTGTGGTCTCTCCAGCATGGGAGTGATAGAGTGGTCGACTTCTTATGTGGTGACAGGGCTCACAGAGATAGGGAGCTAAGAGTCAGGAAGTGGAAATTATCAATGATTTAAGATTTGGACTCAGAATTCGTCAAAGCGTTAACATTTGCCATATTTTATTGGTCAAAAGAGTCATAAAATCCGTGCCTATTTAAGAAGAGTGGCCACAGACCTCCACCTCTCAATGAGAAGTGTCAAAAATTTGAGGCCATCCCAAATGAAAATTGCGGTGACCAGTCTTAGCTCTCTACTCATCATTCTCCATCTTATATGACTTCCACCTATAGATTATTAGTTCTGATCCCAATAATGCCCTTTCTTTTGTTGGGTGAAACATGTACTCAGTTTGACATAACTAGAGAGAGAAGTTCAATAGAAAAGCTGGAATCCAGCCAGAGTCTGAGGATAGAGATCTGATGGGAGTTACACATTTGAGAGGCAAAGTGTTTAGATAGTAAGAAAAACCTCAGGAGTGAAGGATATCATCCAATACGTTCAGAGACAGGTCGAAGATGGATTAAGAACCATACTAAATTAGCAAGGTGGATTAAGGACTGTAACAAATCAACACTGTGGTGATTATTTTCTCAAGAGCTGGATTTAGTAAGAAAGAAGCTGGATTGTTGGTTTGAGCTAAGAAGGATATAATCAAGCAGGATATGAAGGAATGTCAGGAGTCTAGCAATTTCATATGTTGATATTTATTTTAAACACATTGTGAACTTCTCAAAGACACACAGGAAATGGGGAATGCTTATGTGTAGGGTGGTCCAAGCAATCCACCATTTTGTTGAGTCTGCCTAGGAAAGAACGCATAGCACAAAGGGAGTTGATGACCTGAAACACAAGGGAGATCTAGTGACAGACTCAATGTAATGTGCAGAAATCTGTTTTTAAGAGATTTCAAATAAAATTCACACTTCTAAAAAATAATTTACAACTGTTACAACATTCAAGCAAGAAAGCACTGTTTAAACTTAATAGTGCAAGATGATCCCAGTCCAGTTCCATTGAGTATCTTTTCTTTTTTTTCTAATTGCTTTTACATTAAAATTTCTTATTAAAAGTATTTATTATCAATTGCTTTAAGCATATAGAAAATTGCAAGTTACAGAATAACGCAAGAAATACTCATGCTGTAATTAATCTGAATTAACAAAAGCTAATGCTTCTTTATATATGGTTTGCATCTCTAGTAAAAGAAAATATTACACATACAATTGGAATTCTTGTTATACCTCTAGCACGTCTCTTCTCCACTATTATGAGTTTCTGTCTGTTGATCATGGCTTTTTATGTTTACTCCTCATGTACATGTAAATGGACCAAGAAGAGCATTGTTTTACGTGCTTATACAGTTCACACAGATGGTATGCAGTCCATATTGCTCTGTTACTTTCTTTTCTCACCCTACATCATGTTTTGGATACATAACTATGCCCACAGAAACAGACCAAGTGTTTCATTTGAATATATTTGAATTGTTTCACAGTCTTATTTTGTGATTACATGAAGCGTATTTAACTATTCAAGTGAAGCTAGGTAATTTCCTTCCAGTTTAGGGATTTTATAAAGATTGCCACAATACGTATCCTTGTATGTATGTGTCCATGTACACCTGAGTGGGAGTTTTGTGGGGTCTAAAGTATAGATAGGCTGATTTTGACCATAAGAGGGAAAATCTTCAGTTCAATTCGGTTTAGGAATGAAAACATATATTATTTTACTTAAAAAGAGGTTGTTGGGGGTGGTTTCAGCTTTTTAAGCTGGGTTTAGTCGATCTCAAAAAGGCCCTTAAGAAACCACTCCTTTTTGGGGGGTGCCTGGGTGGCTCAGTTGGTTGAGTGTCCAACTTCAGCTCAGGTCATGATCTCGCGGTTCGTGGGTTCGAGCCCCATGTCAAGCTCTGTGCTGACAGCTCAGAGCCTGGAGCTTGCTTCAGATTCTGTGTCTCCCTCTCTCTCTGGCCCTACCTCTCTTTGCACTCTGTCTCTCTCGAAAATAAAAAAAAAATTAAAATTTTTTTTTAAAAAAGAAAAGAAACCACTCTTTTTCATCTTCCCTCCTATCATCCTGGGTGTGGCTTCCTTCTCAGACTGGTGGCAAAACGGTTACAGCATTTGGAAGCATGACATCCAGACACAACACTGTCCAGAAGAAGAAAGGCTGTTTTTTCTAAAGCAATCTCTTAGGAATTATAATCTTTCCTGAATATTCACGGCAGACCTCCCCTTATAATTTGTAGGCTACAACTGGGTCACTGCCAAAGGGAATGTGGCCACTTTGGGAAAGAATCAAGCCCATTCCTGAAACTGGGGGTAGCATCTTCTTTCCTTGCAACACATGAATGTGTAGGGGGAGGGATGGTTAGGCAAACAAAATCAGCTTCTGTAAAGAAGGCAAGGTTGGGGGAAAGATGCTGGTAAGCAACCAGTGGTGTCTAATGCACAAATCACGTTCATCCTGAGCTTCATCAGGTATTACCAAATTGTTCGCCAAAGGATATCTATCAGTTAAACTCTCACCAGGGACACATGAGTATTCTTATCAAATATCCTCACCAACACTTGGTAAATTCAGACTATGAGTTCATGCCAATCTCTAAAGTATGGAATGTTCCATTATTTCTTCACTTTCCCAGATTACTGACAAGGTTTGAGCATTTTTCCTATGTTTTTTGGACATTCCATCTACTTTCTATTTAAGTTGTTTCCCCGTTCCATTTGATCACTTTTCTCTTGAGTTGTTTGTCTTTTTCTTAGTGATTTTTAGGAATTCTTTATATTTCTGTACACAATTCCTTGTTAGTATAGATTATAAATATCTTCTCTCAACCTGCCATTTGTTTTTTAACTTTATTCAGGTCAATAGTAGATTCCCAAGCTGTTGGATACCAAGGTTAAAGAGTCAGAAAGGTGGAAGGACAGTAGGTATGGTTGCATTCAGTAATATTAAAGTCTATGTGTTTAGAAACAGAGTTATTCTATATCCAATAGAAGACAAAGTGTCCGGGAAGTAACTTGCTGAAATTGAAAGGAGAGGTGGATAGGATGGCCAATGAACCCTGAGGCTGGAGTGTCTATTTTATTGAGCAGCTGCCACGTGCCAGTAGCTGTTCTAAGTGCTTTATGTGTATTAATGCACTTAATCTTTTCAACAATCTAATGAGGTACTATTACTACATTCCAGATTTATAGATGAAGAAACTGAGGCATAGATGAAGTAAAAAGCAGAGACAGACTAGGTAATTTTCCCAAACTCACCCAGGAAGCAAGAGGATGATGACATCTAAACCCTGAAGCTGGTTCGAAAGTCCATTCTTAGCTTCTATCTGTATCGTCTCTAGTGTCTCATGTTTATTGTTATGATGGCAAGATTTGGGACAGAGAAAAAGAACCAGATGTTAAGGGCTTCTGTATTTAAGTAGTTGATGGTGTCAATTTAATTGTTGTTTCAAAAATTTTATTTCTAGATTTAAGTAAACTGGAAAAGAAAGCATGTGAATTCAGCCATTTTTATTTCAAAACCAGCTAATTTCCTCTCTGCCTCCCTCCCACTTTCTCTCTCTCCCTTCCTTCCATCTTCTGTCTAGTCTTTACACTACTCGATTATACACCCCAAGTTTTCAATATTAAACTCTATCCTGATAGTCATTTTGTCTAATAGCCTAAGCACAACCATTAGCAACTTCAGATATGCACCACAGCCAATTTACTAAAGTAATCATGAAACAGACAATTCTTTGTTAAAGTATGACACTCTTTCCTTTTATCCTTAGGTGTTTACTACTCTCATTTGGATTCAGAAAAGTGAAGAAAACATTAAAAGCCTCTGATTTTTCAATGCCTCATGTAAACAGGTTTCCCTGCTTATATAATAAAAGAATCCTTTTTTTCTCTTATCTCTACTGTTGTCTCCTCCAATGAAAATAATTTCTGATACTTTTCAGTCTAAAAAAAAACCAAAAATCACCGTAAAAATAATGAGAATTGAAACTTATATAATGAATAGGAGAGGACAGCCTCCTTCAGCCCAAAGAGCTAGAGCAAGCAAAGACAGCATGAGTCAAAAATGCCATGTCCATTAAACCAGCTTGGTCTTTCAGCTTTCAGCCTATTCATCTAAAGTCACAATTGTGTCACCCACTGGTCTTTACACACATTCACAGTCTGAGGGAAGACTTGTCACACACGGATAAAGAGAAGAGAAGCTGCTTCATCATTTGTCATCAGGAAGTCGTACATTACTCTTAATTAAGAGAGACCATGAGTTACTTTCAAATGCTACTCAATATATTTGTAAGGGCTCTCAGCAGATCAATGTCCACTGGCTGATGACCCTATCAGCCTCTCCCATGTCACCTGGTTCTGGAGCTAGAGGATGTCTTCAAACACCAACAGTGTGGGGGTAATTAATCAGGAAGATTTAGACTAGAAGTCTTCCCTTGGGATAACTAAACAAAAATAGAGGAGGGGGCTGAACTAGTTTTGTTGTGAGAACAATTGTGACACCTTCTATCACTTATTGCCAAAATATTCCCATTATGCAAAAAAAAAAAAAAAAAAAAAAAAAGTAGGACTTGCTTCCATTACATAGTTGCTGAATTGTTTCAGTTGTCTTTTTCTTCTTCTCCAAATTAATTTTACAGTTGGTAAGGGGCAGGGATTGTGGCTTGTATTATATTTCTTTTATATACACAGTGCTACTCCCTTAGATCTGCTCTACCTGCTATCAAGGATAATTACCCTTATATCAATTCTATAATCCACACACCTCCTCTCCTTACTGCCTAAGTCTAAGGACAGATTGACCTCATCAAGAATACATAATTATTCCCCAGTCATTATTTAGTGAACAGATTATCAGAATTGTCCTCCTGGTATTTTATTGCATTAGTGTTATATTTCTAACTTGAGAAGTTAAAACTAAAATGCAATTTTTCAGAACAATTTTGTGTGCACACGTGTGCACGTGCACGTGCACACACACACACACACACTAATAATAAAGTTTCAAAATAATTCAATTCAATTTAAACTTTTATTAAACTTTTATTGCATGATAGATACTGTGTTAGGTACTGAGGATAATATAGAAATCAGTAAGATGTGGCTCTGGCCTGGGAGAATCCAATCACTGGTAAAGGAGACAGACAGAGACATAAATAACTCTAAAATGAGACAGTCTGCAATAAACACAACTCTGGAAGAATAAATAAAACATTATAAGAGTGTCCATTATATACATAATTACAGAGGTATTAAATCACTAGGGCTACGTGTTAAAATATATAAATAGGAGCTGCAACTAGAGTCTCTCTCTTTCCACATACAAATATAGCACAACTCTGCATATCGGTTGACCTTTATTCCAAAAATTATCTTTGTAATATGGTTTTCTACGTTGATTTCAAATGTCCGTTGATGTCTCTTGCTAAATTGGCATCTCTCTCCTGGAATGTCATTTTCTTTGTTGCTGCTTATCTGTTCTCCATTACTCCAGGCTTCTCTCTCTTTGATCCCCCTTTACGTATTTTTTCTCTTCATTCTATCATTCTACTTTCTCCTTATCTACTTCTTCCTGTATCTGCAATGTTTTCCCAGCCACAATACTGTCTTCTCTTGTATTATTATACAAACCGTAGGAGAAGTGATTTTCTTTTGAAGAGAAAATGTTGTCAGGAGGACAATAATGTCTCTCAAAACAATCCCTTCAACTATGGATCAGGCTGATTCTCGGAAAGAGGAGCAAATGATCATCTTCCTTTCTAATTGTCCATGGCTCTATTAACCAAACTTCTGGTCTTTGTGTATAATGAGCAGTTGACAAAGGTAAGAGAAGGGACATGAACTAACTACTTTTGGTCAGAATGATATTGGGCATATGGTAGGAGAATATGTACTCAGTGATTGATAATTGAACCTCTTCTGGTAGGATGAGGGTAGTAAATATATATAAGCTTTCAGATTCTATGTTTTGTTTTGTTTTGTTTTAATTTTGAGGGCCATGGGACAGTCTGGTCCTGGATTATCCCCTTTTCACAAAGAAAGAAAGAGCTTAAGGTCCAGGAATATCAAGTGGTACTATGAATGTCCCTGAGAAACTGGTATAGGAACCTTAATCTTTGGACTCTAAATCCAGTGCTCTTAACTTTGAAGCTTAGCATCTAACACCCTGGTACTAAGTGCAGAACTTGATGGGGACACGTCATTTTTAAAATTCATTTGATAATTAGGATTTTATACTCTAAAATGTTCATGATTAAAAAGAACCATTAGGAATTCAAATAGAACTCTTTTTTTCCTGTTTCTTCTTTCAAATTATGCTCTGCTGATCTCGATTAGGAGAAAAATATTGTAACTGTGGTTCAGCTTGTAGTAGTGATGCTTCACCAACCAAGCATGGGATGGAAGTTCAAGAAACATCAGTGGAGAAAAGAGAGCTCTTCTCATTAATAAAAGCAATTAGTGTGTCCCCAGCTGAGCAACCAGCTAGCCCAGGGTGTTCTCTGTGCACTGAAAGGCATCTAAGCACAGTCTGTTAACTGGGCAAGCTACTCTTGGCAGGAAACTAAATGCTGTCATTGATTTTAATTGTCCTCTCCGCTTTACAACTCCTGATTCACAGCTGATTGTGCTTCAGGGAAAAGTTTGTTCTTTGGAGAAAACTTCCACTGTGTCCAGCCCTCTGAGACAGCAAAAGTAGTTTGCATTTTGAAAAATCAAAATGGCACATTTAATTTCTCTAAATATCAGGGCAAAAATTTCCATGCCTAGTGACTGATTTTGAATGAATGGTGCCTGCTGGGGAGTCACAGGTGGAAATAATAGTCAACTCATTACTATCTTCTGTCATATCTCTGAAAATCGAAGTCCCAGGGCAGCAATCCTAATGAAGGCAGGGAAGATGTGGAGGTTCCAAGTGAGATTATGGATGGGATTCCTTTGACCACTGGGACCAAGGAATCCACACAGTTTGGAGAAGTTTCAGCATTTCCTTGTCCTTACAAAAGGACATTACTTAGCAGAGCAGGGTTTGGTCTGTTCCTTCAGATGTTAAGAAACAGACACACTCTGCTTTGTTTAATGATGAATTCGCTGTAAAAATGGACATGGCAATAAAAAGGGAGAGAAAAATATCGTATCTGGCATAAATCCGGTCCTCAAGGGCAATTGGAACATGAGTCATTGCCTTCTAGAACACAGCTAGCACTAGGTAGCCTGCAACAGTACTGGTGACCTAATGGCCATTTTAGTTGCTTCCTCATTCTGCTGCTTATTTCTTTTCTGTTAATAAATAACTGACCCTTATTTTTGTTTCCCTAATTCTTCAATTCAGCTTCTACTCTCTTTTGGTTTCTTTATACTGCCATTTCTCTGGGTCTTGACTTTTCCATGCAGCTTTAGTGAATTTTTGTCATGTTCTGATTGTCCAGAATTCCTAATCATATCAACTCCCCATTCTAAGGAATTATTGATTATGTGCCATCTTGGTGGAGATGATGTCTTATTCCTACAGTGAAAATTAAGGGGTCCTGATCTTCTCTCTCCCTAATTTCAGGAACTCAAGGTATAAGCACTGACTTAGGTCTTGCCAATGTGATTATTACTGCTAAGACTTCAGATCTCGAATAAATGATGGAAGAATCTGAAACTGGTTAGAGGGCTTGTTCCTCTCATTAGCAGTAGCATATGCAGTACATATTGGTTTTTGGTGCGTCACCTTGGCTTCTGTTTATTTTCCTGACTCTCTGCATTTCCTCTGTATCTCCTGTTTTTTCTGTGCTTCTTAGGGATATCTTTCCAATAAATTCCTTTTTCCTGTAAAATATTGGAATGTAAGAGCCACAAATAGTGGGAAGTTTTTCTGCTTTGTTCAGAAATATTTGTACTAAATATTTAGTACATCAAGCAGTTCCTGGCACAGAGTGAGCATTCAATGAATATTTATTAAATAAATAAATGAAGAAATGGAGTGCCAATTATTGTCACTTGCAGTCAAGTTTCCATGATGCAATACTGGAAAAGGAACTTAATACACAGAGCCCTGTGGTATTTCTCAGTTGAGACGATTTAGAATTCAAGGACTATTGGTGAAAGGGATGCTGTACACAGGGAAGGCTATAAAGTTATTTAAGGGATATTCTTCAATCTTTGAGTCAAAGTTTTTCTGAACACACATGGGTGAAACTCTACAAGGCTGGAGAAAGAAGGCCCCAAAAGTAATAGGTTGAAAAATTCCCTAAGTTCACACAGTTTTTATCCCCTACAGCCAGACTGGAAAGACCTTGTACTACATGGGGTAGAGTCTTCAGAAATCTTCATCTTAGTAGTTGGGCTAACTTATACCTAGGGTAAAGGTTACTCCAGACCATCCTAGCAAACTTAAAAGAAAATCTTGAAATAATTAAAATGACTTGGCGAGTAAATTTTCTGTGTGCCAGAAGCAACATGGTTTAAAGGAATACAACAAAATTCACCACAAAAACCATAGACATTTCACAATGTCCAGCATAAAAAACTATCAGGTAGGAAAGAAAGCAGGAAAATATAACCAATATATAAATGGGAGGGAAAAAAGGAATATAAAGAAATAGGGAAGTGTTGTCATTAGTGGATAGGGTTTAAATAACTATTATAAATATGCTCAGAGGTGTAAGGAAAACATAAACACAATGATAAGAAAAACTGAAGATTTCAAAAGGCCCAAATGAAATATCTAGAGATTAAAACTACAATATATAAAATGAAAAATATGCTAGAAATAATTAATAACCTATTAGATACTGTAAAGAAATGATCAGTGAACTTGAAGACACAGCAGTAGAAACTATCCAAAAGAAAATAGCACAGTAGAAAAATGAGCAGTCTTGATGAACTGTGAGACACTATCAGTCAGTCTAACAAATGTGTTAGATTGAGAGGGAGAGACAGACAGAGAAGTTGAGACAGAAAAACACTTGAAATAACAAGTAAAAATTTTCTGACAAGGTCAACCCACAATATAATAAGTTTTATAAACTCCAAACAAAAGAAACATTAAGAAAACCACACCAAGTGGTCAAGTTGTTGAAAAAAACAATAATAGAAAATATTTGAAGCAACCAGAAAAATATAACACCAGATAGAAACAAAGACAAGATTTACAACAGATTTCTCATCAGAAGCTATGTTAGCCAGTAGATTATAGAGTATCATCTTTTGAGTATGGAAAGATTATCAAGTGACAATTCTATATCCAATAAAATGCCTTTGAAATATAAATGTTAAATCGAGTCTATTCTAGACTGCATACATATATACACATATATAAAAGTTTGGAAGTTAATCACACCCTTAGCCCATAGGCCAGCAACTTCATTCCCAGATATTTACTCTCCCAAAATGAAACTGTATGTGAACATATGATTTGTACTCAAATGTTCATAGTTGCTTTATTTATAACAGTTCAAAACTGGAAAAAAATCTAAATGCCCATAAAGCATTGCATATATATAAATAATTTGTGGTATATTTATCTAATCAGCAATTAAAAAATGAACAAACTCTTGCTATGCCAAAATGTACAAATGTACAAAATCACTATGTTGAGTGAAAGAAGCCAAACACAAGATTATGTGCTTAAAATCATTAGATATGTATAATACATATATTACCATTTATGTGAAATTCTAGGCAAACCGTAGCAAAAGCAATCAGGTCAGTGGTTGTCAGGGGCAAGAGGTGGAGAGAAGGAATAGAATGCAAAGTACTTCAAAGGGATTTTTCTAGGCGGATGGGAGTATTCTGTTTCTTGATTGTGAGGATGGGTATATGATGTTAACTTGTGCTACCCAAAAATATATGTTGATGTCTTAACCCCTAGTACCCCAGATTGTGAACTTATTTGGAAATAGGATGGTTGTAGATGAAGTTATACTAGTGTAAGTGGGCCTTAATCCAATAACTGGTGTCCTTATAATAAAAGGGAAATTTGGACACAGACACACAGGGGGAATTGCCATGTGAAGACAGAGGCAGATATTGGAGTTATGCTATCACAAGCCAAGGAACACCTGGGACCAGAAGAAACTGAGAGGGGCAAGGTAGGAACTAGTGCTAGAGACTTTGGAGAGAGCATTCTAACATCTTGACTTTGGACTTGTAGACTCCAAACTGATACAATAAATTTCTGTTGTTTTAAGTCACCTAGTTTGTGGTACTTTGCTATGGCAGCTCTAAGAGATCATAAAACTATACACTGGAAATGGGTGATCATTATTGTATGTAAATTATCTCTCAGTAGACCTGATTAAAAACAGGGCATTGGAAGCCAGGAATGCTGGAGGGAATCCATCATGAACCCCTAACTATATTCCCAAGCAATTCTCTTTTTTCTAAAAACTTGAGTCTGAGAAGTGCTCTCCTCTGTTGGCTGAATGAAATGGGATTTCCAACTGTGGCAAGGGAGTGGGAAGGCAATGGATTTCAAGGAGAAAGAAGTTATGTGGCCACCCTTCACGTTTTCTATAATCAGCAGTAGAGCTGAGGTGGCAGTTTGAATGGTCTGACCTGCAAAGAGTTTTGGTGATGGCTACTTGTCTGTGGGATCCCTGGGACACAAATAGATGGCTAGCCCTCTAAGGCTCTCCCTCATTTGTAAAGTAAAAGTAAATAAATAAATAAATAAATAATGCCCTTGAAATATGCCATCCTAACAGAGATTCAGAGTCTCTTAGACAAAACTTGACCTGAGTTATTTTACAAATCAGATCTTTAAAGTACAAGGACTTTGTGACAACCCTGAAAGTTACTCTGATCTGCTTGGCATTACGCTTTCCTTCTAGATTTCCACAAGGAGACCTATGTTTATTAACCAGGGAATATATATATGTGTGTGTATATATATATATATATATATATATATATATATATATATATATATATACTGGGGAATGGGATAAACCTTAAACTATATGGAACTTTGTGCATTGTCAATAAATACTAATTTCAAGGGATCCTGCTACCTGTCCAAGTGGAATTTATGGAGCCATGATAAAGTTTGACTAAAATCTTCATGAAAAAACATAGTGGGATTTCAGATTCAATCAGTGATTATTCTTCAACCTAGTATAGAGTTGAAATATTTACCTTCCATAACTGGAGCAAAAAGATGACTCACTTGTTCTCTCTTGTTAATAACAGCTTTATCAAGATACAATTCACTCCCTTAGAGTGGATAATTCAATGGCTTTTCCTGTATTCAGAATTGTGCATCCATCACCACAATTTTATTTTATTTTTAAAAAAAATTTTTAATGTTTATTTTATTTTTGAGAGAGAAAGAAACAGAGCATGAGCAGGAGAGGAGCAGAGAGAGAGGGAGACACAGAATCTGAAGCAGGCTACAGGCACTGAACTGTCAGCACAGAGCCTGATGTGGGGCTCAAACTAACGAACTGTGAGATCAGGACCTGAGCCAAGTCAGATGCTTAACCAACTGAGCCACCCAAGGTGCCCCCATCACCACAATTTTAGAACATGTCACTCTCAAAAGAAGCCCATACAAATATCTATCACCTCCAAATTTTCCCATCACTCCTAGCCCGAGGAAACCACTAACTTGCTTTCTATGTATTGCTGACCTGGACATTTTCTATAAATAAAGTAATATATATGTCTTTTGTTTCTGGCTTTTTAGCTAAAAGCATATTGGTTTCAAGGTTCATTCATGTTGTAGCATCTATTAGTAATTCTTTCCTTTTTATAGCTCATCATCAGTTGATGGTCATATAGGTTGCTTCTACTTTTGGGCTATTATAAATAATACTGCTATAAACATTTGTGTACAAGTTTTTGTGTGGACATTTATTTTCATTATGTCCTAGGTGTGATATTGTCAAATAGTAAGTTTCATTTTTTGAGGGACTGCCAAACTGCATTTCCAGAGGGGCTGTACCAACTACTTTGGGGGTTCTGATTTCTCCACAGCCTTAGCATAATTTGTGATTATCAATCTTTTTGATTGCAGTTGTCTTAGTGAGTGTGAAGTAAAAAACATTCAGTGCATGCTGCTTTGTTTCTCCTTTTGTTTTCTTTTGCATTTTCCTCATGACTAATGATGTTGAACATCTTTCCATGTGCTTATTGACCATATACATAACTGTTTTAGAGAAATGTTTATACAGATTTTGTCTAATTGGCTCATTTGTATTTTTATTATCAATAGGTGAGTTTATTGACTCTTTGACTCATGATTAAAGACTTGTCAGAATGGCCAATGCAAGTTCATTGGAACTATCTATCTCTATTCAAATAGTAAGCCAAAAAGCATATCGAAATCCCTGAGAACATCATAGAGATTATTAAATATTAAAAATATGCAGAGATATGGAATCATATTTCCACTTAATTGCCCAGTTTTCATAGGGCAAAGTAGCTGGATCTTGCAGGATGACAATGGACGGCTCACCTGGTATACCTCCAACAGAATTTATATCACAGATGTGTGTCATCTTCGTTGAGCACTTGATGTACAACTTGTGATCTTAATACTTTTTATTTTCTTTGTCTTAATAAGCAGGTAACAACAGAAGATTGTTTTTGACAGATTTTTAACTCAGGGATGTGTCAACCTCCTAATTTTGTTCTGCAATTAAATCAATAGAAACCTTGGCCTTCTCGGTCTAGTGTCTTGTTGACACCATGCTAATAGGACGTGGAAGGCAGACAGTTTTGTTCCCTAGGCGCTTTAGCAATAAGGTAAAAGATCCACTTTTAGTGAAGTTTGTGGTGTTCTAATAGCCTGGGATATTTCAGAATGCCCCCCCCCCAAAAAAAAAAAAAGAAAAGAAAAGAAAGAAAGAAAGAAAGAAAGAAAGAAAGAAAAAGAAAAATTAACCTGTGCTCCATACCAAGAACTTAAGTCATCTTATTTGTATTTTGGAAGCCACATAAACTACATTTGTGTTTGATGCTCAAGCTATTTTTCTTGGTAACACAAAAGTTTCTCCATTTTAGGGGCACCTGTGTGGCTCAGTCGGTTGAGAGTCTGACTTCGGCTCAGGTCATGATCTCAAAGCTCATGAGTTTGAGCCCCTCATCGGGATCTGTGCTGACAGCTTGGAGCGTGGAGCCTGCTTCAGATTCTATGTCTCCTTTCCCTGCCCCTCCCAACTCATGCTCTGTCTCTCTGTCTCTCAAAAACAAACAAATATTTAAAAAAATTTTTTTTAAGTTTCTCCATTTTAAGAGTACAGTTTCAAGAGAATGTTCAGAGCTGGTCTGGGCTATGATATTCAATTTTTATGACTCAACAGATTCAATGTTATTTAAAGTGTTTGTGCCAGATCGAGATAATGTGTCCAGCCCGTAGGAGGTCTCCATAAGGAAATCATGTTAGAAGACCTACCTTTAGAACACGCTCTGCTGTTTTGCAACTCCATAACATTCTTTTAAACAACAGTTCCTAGCTCAGTTTGAGTTTTACTTTGCATGCAAATCTGGGCTCCATTGGTTTAGATGTTTTTGTACTTAAGTGAGGAATTGTTCAGCCAGGGAAACATAGCAGTGATACTTTTGAATTAGAAGTTGAAAATACCTCTTGGTCAAGATGCATCAGAAGTTAAATTGGTTTTTTAATAGTCAAAGAACCTTGAGGCATCTGGGTTTCTGGCTAAATGCAAAGGGAATATGTTGGGGGAAGGTGAAAGTCATCTACACATCTCATAATAATTTCAGAAATGAGGACAATATTTGCCACATATATTCCCTTCCTTACTGTTTAATGAATATATTTACATATTTTAACTAATTTCTCTTGTCTTTACTTTTCATTTGCCCCACTATTAGATACAGCAAATGTAAGTAAATATTATAATGGAGTTGGTTGTGATCTTTCTCAAGGGTGAATAAATGGACAGAGATCTCAAGTCTGAGCTGAAATCAGTAAATCATGAGAATTTGGTAGGAGCCTTAAAAAGAAAAAGTAAGAAGTTTATTGAAATATGAGGGATAGTGGCATTGTATATGCAGCAGGATTTGTGGCCTATTTGTGTTTTAATCTTCATGTAGGTTTGGGAGGAAGCGTGTAAATGTGGGTGCTGGGGCAGCAAAAAGTAGTGACTGCAGTCCACATTTGACATAACTGGTGTTTCAATTCTCTCTTCTAAATGATATCTCAATCTCCCTTTTGAAGTAATGTTCCATTGTGTGTGATCATTGAAGGAGGTAGTGGCCAATTCTTGCTGCAAAGACTGCCGGGGCTCCAGTCCAATTTCCCTGGGCAGTCAAGGCTAGGCATTGGATGTAGAGTCAGTCCTTGAGTCTGGGGACCTTGAATCTTGGAGCAAACCACTCAATAATATAAGAGATGACCAGAGGTCATTTCACAGTTGCTATAGCACAACGACTCAGAGATTCTCTGTTCCTGTTGTGTGACTCTTCTGGGTCTCCTACTGTCCAGTCTTCCAGACACCCTTGGGTCCTGCTTGCCTGTTTTCCAAACCCAGTCCTCTTGCCTCCAATTAATCCTGGGAGGCTCAGTATCCTTCCAACTAATCCTTTTAGCTTAAAATATCCAGTTATTTTTTTATTTAGTAAAGCAGTGTATATTAATTTGTACAATACTCTAGTTTCTGCATTACTCTCTTTATGGATCTTCCTTCAGACTCCTTAAGAGAGGATATGATGAACCAGCCACCATCCTAAGATCATCCAAAGAAGACTCAATTAGGTATGTGATGATATTCCAGAATTGAGACTCATTGCCAGTACACACATTTTGTTTTTTGGTCAAGGACCCAACTGAGTGCAATCCATTTCTTTGTCAGAGTCACACACTGTCAAACATGATGACCTATAACGACTTGCATAAGAAAGTGGCTGTAACTCACAAGTAAGGGTCCTTCACTGTGGTGCTCTGAACTTCTCAAAAAGGGGTAGTTTAACTGTCATGTACCTTGCATGGCTTCATCAGGGTAATATAGAAAGCTCTGAGGGTTTAACTTTCTATGTCAGTGAATTCCAGCTGCTATAAAACCCTCACATGGTGGCCCCTGAGAGCTTTTGCAAAAATACACCAGGAGAATCACAGCCAAAGTTCAGTCCTATCTCTCCTCATCTCTCTAACTACTACGGCTTATTATCTGCAGTTTAAAGAGCTCCATTTCCAGCCCAGGGGCTGTAGGTTGCTGCTCTCTGATTTTGTAGGGCACTGCACAAAGGTACAAGTTGTATTCTCTGGCCTGAAAAAGGATGCAGGGTTTTTGAGAGGAGAGCAAACGAGGTCTTTGTGAACGGGGAGAGCATAGGCATTAGAGAAACAGGCTCACAGAATGTTAATTGCTGCTGGTGATTATGACAATGTGTTGGGTATTTTGTTCTTTCTCAGAAGTGATGGTTCAATGTGTAATGACTAATACTGGCGAAGCCCTTTTACTTTACTGGTGATTCAGGAGTCTAGACTACCTTGCCTGCTGTTAGCTGCCATTCACTTTCATTACAGGTTTTGCGAATTAGACAGTCACTCTCTGGGTGCCTAGTATAGGTGCAGGAAGCAAATACTGTTTGGGAAAGAATATATTATTAAAGCTACAGAGTAAGCTGTTATAGGCACTATGCCTCTAATTCACAGAGGCTCCATCTTCTGTCCCTCCTGTGATGGATGCAGACTCTTCCATTAAAAATGGAGAAACTAAAATCCAATATTCATATCTCAGCATAACAGGAATAAAATGCTCATAGGCAATTTGTCAGTGTTTATTAACTGTGACCTAGAAAAAATGTAACCATGGCACTGCCTTCTCACACATATATAGCAGGATGGGATTTTTTTCCTCCACCCTCTTCTTTTCTAACCCCACCCCGTCTGTCACTGGTAAACAGGGAAAAAAGTGGCGCATTAGCATAATAAGACACAGTGTCATATAAGTGGTCAGTATCAATGGGAGAAAAAAAAAATCTCTTTGGTAGGTTTCCAGCAACTCCTGGGGGCTGAAGAGCCCAACAGAGATCCTCCAGGGCCTTTTGGCCTCAGAAGAACTGGTTCACAGATATTTAGGGCCCTGAGAGCAGAGGAGTGGCTTAAAAGACTAAGAGCACTGCCAAGGAAGAAGAAAGGGAGACCAGAGAGAGAAGACAGACACAGGTCCACCTGAGGGTGACTGAAGGACCAATAGGTGACTACACAAAAACAAAATTGATAAAAGAAAACAACCACCTGCAAAATAATTTTACTCCTTCCTTTGTACTTTGTGTGTCCTTGAGGATTTCCTCTCACTAAAGGAGTACATTTGCATGTCATTCAAGGCATTATGGTCATAACTGAAGGTCGTAACAAATGTTCGTGTTTTGTCAATTTTCTGTTGTGGAAGTTGAATATAATTTATATAGCAACAGGGCCCTGGAAAAGCCGAAGAGTACTCATGTGCTTAGTGGGTTGTTTCATGTTACAAAGGACACAAACAGGCACCATCAGTTTCCCTCTCAATAAGTGGAAATGCAGTCTATGGAAATAATCATGAATTAAAAGGGAAAGGATGCATTCTCAGAAGCTGCCCAGCCAGGAACTCAAGGAACTGGGACATTGCTTGTCATCTTCCAGGGTCCAACTGTATAAATGGTCATTCTGGTGTTCCCAGGGCAATTCTAGTAGTTGTTCCTTTAGATGCTCTTCCTCTGGGGCCATCTTAGAGACATGGCATCCTTATTATATTTAGTTTCTACTGCCTATGTTGCTATTGACTTTGGTGGAATAAGTACAGTGGTGAGATATGATTCAGAAAATATTCTGGTGAATATATTCTGGCGAATGAATTTATCTGGGGGTTGAGGGAAAGGAAAGAGGATCCAGTTGACATATCTTTTTCCTGGTCCTCTGACTGCTGGGTCTGGCCTTTCTCCCACTGCTTCCCCACTGAATATATATACTTCTTAGCATTATTGCACAGGGAGCTCATTCCTGAACCTACATGTGTTTAGGGACACACTTGCCATCCTCCTAGAAAAAGTCATTCCCACAAGGGAATCCTTGATCCATTTAATTTAATTCTCACAGAAACTCCACGAATTAAATACAATCATATTTCCACTTTATAGATTAGGAAAATAAAGATGAGCAAGATCAAGTAACTGGCCCAAGGCCACAAGCTGGAAAGTGACAGAAATAAGATTCAAAGTCAAATCTATTTGATATGCTGATAAGACTTTAAGCAATCACACGTTAATCAGTTCAGTCTAATATTCTACCTGTGATGACAGCATCCATAATTTTGTTTATGAGCTGGATAGCATCACAGCCCGCCTCTGTGATACCTCCCCTCCATTCTCCCAACACACACAACACTGGCCCTTGTAGCAAAAGATGCCCTTCCTACATCTCTGGACTCTTATTTACCAATCCAATAACTATTGATCATCCATCACTTCACTGGAAACTTTCTTATAGCTATTGAGAAATTCAACAGCTGTATTTTACACAAACACTAAAAACAAAAACAAAAACAAAACCCAGCAAACAAAAAGGCTATGGTCATATTTGAGAAACCAGGAAAGCACTAAAAGAAATCACAGCATTCACACAAAATACAATTTTCTCCTCCACATGACTTGATTTGCCACTTTTTGGTCAAATAAAATCATTTCTTATGGTTCATGAAGCTCTTCTCTCCTTTTGAGTCATAACATCAATTGACAAGCCAAAGTAAATTCAGTGAAGAGTTCACTACTTCATTTTTCACATCCTTGAACAAACTTGGTATCAGCCGAAAAAAGAAAGAAAAATCAGATATTTACTAACAAGCTCATGGCATAAACAGTAAAGCAAAACTTGACGGACTTTACTGGAATTACCACTTTAATAAATTTGGAACCACATCAGTCATTTGATGTTCCTTATGTTAAAGGACATTCAAGTTAGATGTAGTCTAAATTATAAATGCTTATGCTTTGACATATTAAAATTCAGCAAAATTGAGTATTGTGATATGTAATTTACCTCTTTATATTGTTTAATACAAAAACCTACACTGAGAATAAATCTTCCCAGCAGATAAGTTCTATTTTATTGAAAACTTCACAACAGCTTATGGCTTACCAGCTCTTCTAAAATAATTCAATATATAGTGGTGCCTGGGTGGCTCAGTGGGTTGAGCGTCTGACTTTAGCTCAGGTCATGATTTCGTGGTTCCTGAGTTCCAGCCCCACATCAGACTCACTTGCTGCTGTTGGCTCAGAGCCTGCTTCAGATCCTCTGTCCCCCTCTCTCTGCCCCTCCCCTGCTTGCACTCTCTCACAACCAAATAAAACATAAAAAATGTAAAATAATTCAATATACAATTAACTTATTAAAGAACATAATATATAACATCTATATGAAGTATATGTATATGATATATAAAAGAGACATACAATATATATAAGGAGATATATGATATATACAAGATATAAACAGAAATATGGGGCATTCATGTATATGTATATATATTATCCTTTATACATATACCATAAATATACACACACTCATAAAGGAGATATATATGAGATGAAGGCTCATGTATGTATGAAGGCTATGTAAGTAATATTTAGTGAAAAGTATTAATCATGTCATAATAAAGGGTTAGGAGCTCAAACACGAGATCATATTTTTTCATCTTTTATGCAAACATGTACTGGGCATCTAACATGACTGAGGCACTGGGCTGTGCTCTGAGGCTGAAACAGTGAAGCATATGTAGGTCTTTCTCTCAAAGTACCATCCAGCAAGGAGATAGATAGGTCATGGACTCAGCTTTTGTTTTTTGGGGGGGGGGGTAGTGATCAAGAATCCCGAGTTGAGTTGCCTACCAGAGTTACAGCATGGCTAATATTTGGTGCTTTGTAGCTATCTGAGCTCCATTCTTAGCTCTAGTGTGCCCTTAGGGATCAAGTGCAGGAAAAGCTGTTTAGAGGGATGTCCCCTGGGCCAAACTGTCCAAGAAGCCATGACTATGAGGAGGAGCCCTGTACCTGAGAGGCAGAGGCGTTGACTCAAGAGGAAGAATGAGAAAGAGAACATAAGAATATGTGGTTTCTGTGTACGTGTAGGGATAATAACAAAATAGGATAATGCTTAAAATAAAATTTGTCTGGAAAAATCTGCTTGGATCTTCTTGCACGAGTTTGACAAACATTTGATATAAGATCCGCTTGTATGACTCTCTATTATTCTTTTAAACAATTCAGAATCTTAAAGAAAAAATAACAATTTCACTAAATAGAGAAGAGACCAAAACCTGACATATGCCTATTTTCAACATTATTCAAAATGAAAACTGAAGTCGGAGTCGTCAGCCACAGATATGTGACAGGTCAGTGTGGCAAATATGCTTTCAGGATCCAAGTTCCCCAACTGAAATATATGTCTTGGATTTTGAAATCAAGACAGATCTGGCTTCAAAAATTGGGCTTTGTAACTCTGGTACAGTATTCATAGTTCAAACGCCATCTGTCTTGGCAGGGTGATTGCAAGGCTTAAAGGTTGTTTTCCTAATGCACCTGATGTATAGAAAATGCTCAACAAATGATATTGATAATTATTTTATCATTATATTAAAAGGCATTGAAGTTTGGGAATTGTGCAGATTTCCCATTTAAACTCTCATAGTCCCAATAATTTTAATGTATTTAACCAAAGTCCCCCAAAACAATAAAAGTACATTTTTCACTCATATCTGGAGATGAAATGGCACACCGACCACTTACCCCTTTATGGTCAAGAACTTTAGCTTTCATGTTCAAATCCAAGCCCTTTGCACTCTGAATGATGAAAAAGACACACCTGCGTTGGGTCTTTTTGATTCCCTACATCTAGTGTGTGATTGATATATTTTTCTTTAAAAATTGAACTGTTTAAATGAAAAAAGGGAAGGTATGTATGCAGGTTATATGTCAAATGTTTGTTAACCTCCTATAGAAAAGACTAGAGGGGATATTTCTTATGCTCTAGGAGTTTTCTATCTTGGGGATTTCTAGTTGTATTTCTTAGGAAACCATGTCCCAATCCTGTTATTTCTACAAAGATGCTTACTTGCCACCTGATACAATCTCTCTGCTGAAATAAGTAATAGGGGCCTTTAGAAATTCATGGGAAAACTGTGCCTTAAATTTGTTCCCTAGTGAATTTAATTTTAGAAATTAATGAGCTCTGCTGATACATTTTCCTAGTAAATTAATGAAAGATTATGTAATTCTCTTTAGCTATATGCTGAGCTCCAACCTAATAGGGCATCTGTCTTCACCCCACACATGCTCACTGGGTATTGAAGACCAGCCTATCAATGTTCCTTAGGGAGATTTAGTATAACTTACCACCTAAGTCTGAGTCAGGGGTGAGGAGGTGATGAGTTTCTCACTGGGTGAGTGGGAATCAGGGAACAATGGTAAAAGGGGGAATAGTGCCTTGGATAACATCATTCCACCCTCCTGTGAGGTAGGTGTGGCAAGAAGGGCAGGGATGCCCTGTTTTGGTTTGTTTGGTTGGTTGGTTTATTCTGAAGAACTGAGCCAATATGAGGGGTTCTCAAGCAGTTTAATAAGAAATATTCTGCAGGTTGGGGATGGCATAATTCTTTGAGAAGGACCCTGCTCTGAGGTGAACTGAATGCTCCACTTAATTGCATCTCTTTTTAGTACAAGGGAAGTTGGGAGCTCTGCTGAGTGACTGGGAGTCATTTTCCAGAAGATTCTTTAGGCTCTTCCATTAATATGTAGGCTGTTAGTGTAGTTATTGGTTCTTTGGAAGCTTAAAGACATTAAGAGCTAGCAGCCATGCTACCATACCAGCATAATTTAGATCACAATTCTGCAGACAGGTGTGTAACTCATCTGTTCATATGCTGAGCATCTATACCACCCGGCTGTGTTACTTCACTTAATCTTCAAACAATCCTGTGGGCTATTGCCAACCTCATCACTAATAAGGAAACTAAAACTCCTGGAGGATAATTTATCCAAGGTCAGACACCCAGTGTGTAAGGGATCTAGAATTTGGCTCTAATATGTCTAATAAACACACACACACACACACACACACACACACACACAGCACAACAAAACAAAAAAAAAACACTGAGGTGAGATGATACTTATTTGGGAATAGACATAGTTTTTTTTTCCCAACTATCCCACACCGTAGACACCCAATTATAAAAATCCATAAACTAACTCTTGAGGCTTCAGATTAATTTAAAATAATAGCAAGTCAATACTAAGTGTTAAGAAGAGGAAAAGCAGGGGTGCCTGGGTGGCTCAGTCAGTTGGACTTCCAACTCTTGATTTTGGCTCAGATCATGATCAAGTGGTTCCTCAGATCAAGCCCCACATTGGGCTCTGTGCTGATGGTGTGGAGCTTGCTTGGGATTCTCTTTCACTCTCTTCCTCTCTCTCTGCCCCTCCCCTGCTCGTGCACTCTCTCTCTCAAAATAAATAAACACTGGGGGGCCTGGGGGGCTCAGTCGGTTAAGCATCCGACTTCGGCTCAGGTCATGATCTCGTGGTCCATGAGTTCGAGCTCCGCATCAGGCTCTGTGCTGACAGCTCAGAGCCTGGAGCCTGTTTCAGATTCTGTGTCTCCCTCTCTCTCTGACCCTCCCCCGTTCATGCTGTCTCTCCCTGTCTCAAAAATAAATAAACGTTAAAAAAAATATATTCAAAAAAAAAACAAAATAAATAAACATTTAGAAAAATAAAAAATAAAAATAAATAAAAAGTGGAAAAGCATTATGAAAAACTCAAGCTGACTAGAACTGCTAACACTTTGAAAAGGGAGGGTTACGTAATTCATATAAGAAGTGAAATAAATCTTTATACTACTTTCTTCCTACCAGTGTAGCCAGTCTGTTATAGCAGAGTGTAACAGTAAGGCTTTAGTATACAAAGGACAAAGTTCTACTTTCCTGAAAAGATTTGAGAAAGTTGGATCTGTCTGAATGACAGATCATGACTGTGGCATGAACAGTCTTACTTTTTTAGGTTTAGGAGATCTGGAAAGAGAAGGGGAGAAGAGGAGAAGTGGGGAAGGTAGGGGATGGAAGAGGCAGGGAAGGGAACGAAAAGGAAAGGAGGTGAGAGGAGGGGAGAGGAGAGGATGGGATGAGATGAGATCTGACTAATACAGACACAGTCTACAGGCCATTTCTTCTAAAGTACCAAGCAATATTTATAAAAACAGAAAACTAATATTCAATTTTAGTTTGTTGCATATCTGTAGCACAAATTACATTTGTAGCCTTAATCTTTGTAAAATCTGATATATACAAAATAATTTTTTATTATCAAAGTATATTTGACATACGATGTTATTTTAGCTTCAGGTGTATGACATAGTGATCTAACAATTCTATACATTATGTGGTGATCACCATAAGTGCAGTGACCATCTGTCACCATACAATGCTATTACAATATTATTGACTGTATTCCCTATGCTGTACTTTCCATTTCTGTGACTTATTTATTTAATAACTGAAAATTTATACCTCGTAATCCCCTTCACCTTCACCTTGGGTGAATAATTTGTTAGTGGAAACAAGGAAAGGGCTGATTTCCATGTCTCCACTGGCATAAAAAAGAGAAAGGGGAAATCTGTGAGAGGTCAGGTGTGAGTGAGCTCCCGTGTCCTGCAGGAACCCAGGGCAAAGCCAGAAATGAGCAGGAGAGAGGAAGCCCTCGGGAGAGTCTGCACAGACTGCTGGGTTTTATAGGGCAGTATGATATTGAAAGGGAAAGGTGGGAGACTTTTGGTCACCACTCAGTCACCTCCCATTTGCTTAATCAAACTTATTTAAATCATTTTTTATGAATCATTTCTTAAGAGAAGTCAACAGGGACACCTGGGTGGCTTAGTCAGTTAAGTGTATGGCTGTATTTCCACTCAAGTCATAACCTCATGGTTCATGAGTTCGAGCCCCAAATTGGGTTCCACAGTGATTGTGAGAAGCTTGCTTGGGATTCTTTCTCTCCCTCTCTCTGACCCTCCCCTACTCTCTCTCTTTCAAAATAAATAAATAAACTTAAAAACAGAGAGAGAGGAGTCAAAATATGTAACAACGTAGCCCAGGCAGTAAAAACAAACAAACAAACAAACAAAATTTTATTGGGTGGGCTCTTCTTCAGAAAGTAGTGGAGAATTGGTTTTTGTTTGTTTGTTTGTTTTACACATTGTAGGCTTTTGTTCAAAAAGTTTTGAATGGCATTAATTAAGTTTCAGATCTATTCAAGTCATAGATTTTTCATACTATAGAATTACCGAATATTATAAGAAAGAATCCCATAAAATGTTAACTCTATCCTGTGAAGTGCAAGCCAAGCTCTGAGATCCCCCCCACCCTCCAGCTGCTCAAAACCATCTTGTAAGGACCACTGGAGTGGCCCAAGGTTTTCAGTCTATGAAATACCCTTCTTGGAAGGAAATGGAAACAAATAAACAGGAAGAAGAGAAAAGCTGCTCCCACATCCTTGTGTCAGTTTGTCTTCCACATCTACTCAACACACCCAGGCCATGCAAAAGTGCAGAATTTGTTCCCTGTGAGGTTCTACCCCTACCAAAGCTTGTCTAGAGAACAAGACACTCCAAGTAAAAGGTTCAGCAGCCTTGACAGGGAAGAGAATGATTACAGTGACCAGAAATGCTAGGTCATTTCTGTAGCAACTGAAGCTCAAGTAGGAGTGGTTCCCATCTACCAGTCACCGGAAACATTGGGGGATTCTAGCCTCCTAGACCCCTGGAGGGTAGGAAGGGCACAGATCTCCCAAGAGGCCTTCAGCACAGGTTAGACATCTCTGTTCACTTTCCCTACTCTGTTCTGGTCCAGGTGCTTTGAAATTATTAGCCCTTTGAAAAACATAGACTTTTTTTTCTTACCTATATTTATGTCTCTAGAAGCTCTCTTGGTGTCTGGCATGTGACAACCCTCAATTATTATTTGTTTCATAATAATAACATTTATTAAGATAGTTTATTTTGTGGGGCACCTGGGTGGCTCAGTCAGTTAAGCATCTGACTCTTGATTTTGGCTCAGGTGGTGATCTCACAGTCTGTGAGTTCGAGCCCCACATCAGGCTCTGTGCTGACAGTGTGGAGCCTGTTTGGGATTCTCTTTCCCTCTCTCTCCTTTCCTCCCCTGATCATTCTCTCTCTCTCTCTCAAAATAAATAAATAAACATTTTTTAAAAAGTTTATTTTTTGGTGTTAAGTGCTTTATGTCGGACTATGTGATGTGATTCTTACAAAAATGTATGAAGTATATCGTCTAATTCCCATTTTATAGATGATAAAAAAGAGACTTGAAGAAATGACAAAAATTTTCCCAAGGTTACAGAACTTTTCAATAGTGAAGTCAGGATGGGAACTTGGACACTGTCTTCCCTGTAATTGTTGAATTTAATTGACTAGGGTAGACATGACATAAGAGATGAGCTGGGATAAATCTATATTCCTGGCATCTTCTGCTTCTTGAAAATCTGTGTTGTTTTTTTTTTTTTTTTCCATCGCTCTCTATCAACCTCATTTTCCTTTCCCCAGTCTACCTGACCTTGAGTATTTATCAAGTGGAATAGTATTCATTCACTGCATTCTCTTTTATGTTGCATGTTTGATATAGTGACTTGCGACTTGGACCTTAAAATGCTAGGCACAGGCTGTTAAAATGGAGTTCTGGTAAAGTTAAAGCACAGATCAAGGCTGGAAATAGCTTACATTTATTTGGATTTCGCCAGGGGAACATTAGCTCTTTATGACATTTGAAAGATGATGCTTTTATGATCTTTATATAATAGGTTTACCAAAGTACTCTGTCTTATTTAAATTTCAGTGATCCTGAAGAGAAAATTTGTGCATCCTTAGTTATCTTGCTGTTGATGGACTTTGAATCATTCATGACTTTCAAAATTTTTCAGTACAAATTAAATATAGTTTGACTTGATTGTATAAGAAAAATCTGGAAGTCTGTCCTACAGGTCACTATTTAAATGGCAGCACAATAAATGGCTAGATATTTCACAGAAGCAAATGCTGCTTCCCACACCACAGTGAGAGTGATTGGATTAAATTATTTTCTCAATTATGCCTGGATACCCCTGCATGACTAACAACAACAACTACAAGCAGCCTTAATTAAGTACTTTGCTTCTTTGAAAGAGTTCATTCTTTGAATTATTTCAATGGAATTGAAATAAGAAAAAAAAATATGTTGACTGCTCAAAAGGAGAAAACGCCTGTGTTTATCCCATGCAGTACAGAATAGAAATGAATGAACAAAGGGACAGGTACTGGAAGCCGTCTTGACACGAGATGCCCAAGTGGAATGCTTAGCTCCTCAGTATTTAATCAAGGCTAACTATCATTAAATACACCTATGAGACATTCATTATTATCATGAATGATCTAATGTTAATTCAAGTGTGCACAGCCTGCTAGCGAGAGTGTGGATCACCAAAGCTTTAGACAAAGAGCAGACACACGGTTTATGGAGATTTGAGTATCCAAAATTTAGGACATAGAGGGGAAAGTTTCAAATATATGTCAGAGCTGAACACAGGCTCAACCACAAGTAAAAGATACATATATATTTTTAAATGTTTATTTATTTATTTTGAGAGAGAGAGAGAGAGAGCACGCGAGCATGCACACGCATGAGTGGGAGAGGAGCAGAGGAAGAGGAAGAGAAAGGGAGACAGAAAATCCCAAGCAGGCTTTGCGCTGTCAGCACAGAGCTCAGTGCGGGGCTCTAACTCACCACCACGAGATCGTGACCTGAGCAGAAAGCAAGAGTCAGACACTTAACCCACTGAGCCACCCAGGCGCCCCAAAAGATACATATTTTCATGTGTGATTCACAGGGGCAGACAACATGAAACAATTGCACATTGGCTCTACTTTGCGCAGTGGTTTTCAAACTATGTTCCACAGAGCCTTGGATTGTTTCTTGAGGCAAGGCTGGTCCTGGCACCAGGGGGAGGCCCAAGAATGAGGTCTCTTTGGGGATAAAGGATGGTTAAGAGAGAGGCTGAGGGAGCAGAGCTGAAGCCTCAACAGCTTCTACCAAAGCAAGTCTGTTTTACTTGGTTTTGAAAAACAGTCCACTAATGATTTTATTTTTTTAAGTGTTTTGCTGAGGAAATATGTTAGAATAATGTGGCTAGCTCTTTTTTTTTTGTCCTTCAGGTTTCAGCTTTAAAAAATTTTTTTTTTCTAATGTTTATTTATTTTTGACAGAGAGAGAGAGAGAGAGAGAGAGAATGAGCAGGGGAGGAGCAGAGGGAGAGGGAGACACAGAATCTGAAGCAGGCTCCAGGCTCAGAGCTGTCAGCAGAGAGCCTGACGCGGGGCTTGAACTCATGAACCGTGAGATCATGACCTGAGAGGAAACCAAGGGTCCTATGCTCAACCACTGAGCCACCCGGGCAGCCCATTTTACTCAGATTATCAGTACAGCCTGAGGTGAAATCATAAAACACTCTGGAATAAGGATGACAAATGTTAGAGACTAGGAGAAGGTATTTGTTAGAAACCCATGAAGTTGGCCTTCTTGCTGCAGGAGTAGCAACTGGTTTCACAAGTACAGGAGGTAAAGGGGAGATAAAAGAAGTGAGAGGCTCCCTCCTGAGGCTCACTCGGCAGATACTGCTTGTCATCTCCTATGAGCTCACAGGGACTCTGGCCTCAGAAAGGAAGGAGACACCCTAAGGTCCCTAGGTGCTCATGATTCTGTGTGGAAGCTTAGGACCCTTATCGGCATTGACATGGCCTTGAAAACAAAAGGGAGGAGCACACTCTAATTTATAAACACAAGGGAGACAAGTCTGTTCTTGAGGAAACTACCCCACCAAGTCAGGCTTGGCTCCTTTTAAATATTTTTTCTGATAGTCATTCTTTTTCTTTAATTTTTTAAAAATTTGTTTTCTTATCAAAAATGTATGACTGTGCCTTTATTTCTGCAGAAACTGTACCTTCATTGCCATTATAATCTTCTTCTATTCCCCTAGCTTTTATAAGTATTTTTAGGTTTGATCGTCTTCAAGTAATCAAATAATCTATCGCATCAGCAAAGATAAGCAGAAACTGACCTTGAAGTTTGATTAATTTCCAAACTAACCATGAAGGATTTTAAGAATCAAAGGCCTGAATTAACCTATGGGAAACCAAATGGTGTTTCTCAAATCCCATCAATGAATGAAGTAATTGATCATCCATATTGTTAATCATTCCCAAGTGAGTGGTATCTAACCTCAGGGCTTACATCTTCATGAAGTAATCAGCTGGTGTGGGGGTGATAGCTAATTGCAGCTTGTCAAAGGCAAAGAAAGCCTCCACTCCTCCCCCACAGTCTGAGGCCACTTACGATATCCAACTGCAAGTATTAAGTGGTAGGACTCAGGATTCCGTTTGTGAAAATAAAACAAACCACCGCTACCAATAAGCCAATAGGCCAAGTGTTAAATACAGTGAAACAGTAAGAATTAAGAAATTTAAGAAATTGCTTGGGGCACCTGGGTGTCTCAGTCGGTTAAGTGTCCGACTTCAGCTCAGGTCAGGATCTCAACACTCCTGGGTTCAAGCTCCATGTCGGGCTCTGTGCCAACAGCTCGGAGCCTCGAGCCTGCTTTGGATTCTGTGTCTCCCTCTCTCTCTGCCCTCCCCCACTCATGCTCTGTCTCTCTCTCTCAAAAATAAACATTAAAAAAAATGTAAAAAAAATAAACTTAAGAAATTTCTTAAAAATGGAAGTAAACATAGGGTTTCAAATTAGATTTTTACATTGAAAAATAGAAAAGTAGTAGCAATGTAAGTAGTTTGTAAAATGCCCTGCAGGAAATATTTCCTATTTCCCACCACCCCACCCCTTTATGGCTTGTACTTTTCAACATAAAAGGTATTAACTTAATACCAAAAAATGTGCACATGAAAAGAAAAGTGGGAATTATAAAAATACTAAGATTTTAAAACTCCGTCTGAGTTGTGATGACATCGGAAAACTGGATAATTATCTGGAAACTCTAAAATCCAAAACCCTTTCCCACAATTTCTGGAAATTCCCAGGAGCTCGGGTCCTCAGTCCCCCCGCCCCCAGATCCTATATCCACATATTGTGTTCCTGTGTCATCTCATGTTAAGCACAGTTCCTTGTTTTCACAAAAATATTCTCAGGTTAATCATTCCATGAATTTGGTTGATCCTAGCAGGGCTCTCTCGGACTCCAATCACTTTCCAATTCCTCTTTATTTCTATCTCACTTTTTCTATGCTTGTTGTTCCCTTCAGAATTAAAAATGACAGGGGTGCCTGGGTGGCTCAGTTGGTTAAGCATCCAACTCTCCTCAGGTCCTCATCTCATGGGTTCGGGAGCGTCAGCCCCGCCCTGGGCTCTCTCACTTCAGATCCTCTGTCTCCGTCTCTTTCTGCCCCTCCTGCTTGCACTGTCTCTCCCTCTCTCTCAAAAATAAATAAACATTAAAAAATAGAATCAAAAATGACAAAATGCCTCATCAGATGAGCTTGGTAATCACACTTTGTGTCAAGTTATAGAAGTGTTTGAATAAAATAAAATAAAATAAAATAAAATAAAATAAAATAAAGTAATTAAAAAAACTACACTTCCCCTAAGAGGAGTTCCAGAGGGTAAGAAAATCATCTTCTCTTCATAACAATGATTACACAAATAGTATCCAGAATGTTATACACCCATTCATACAATGGGTTTGTTACAAATTAATTTTTACAACACTCAAATTAATTTTTCTATCCTCAGACATTCTTTAAAAATACTCTAATTAATTAATTCATCCAATAAACAAAAGTACTTGGAAAATAGGCTCCAAAGTACAAAATACTTGGAAAATGGGCTCCAAATGGCCCATTCCCTTTTTAGTCTGCCTATTATTATGATCAGAAATACATAAAGCTGTCTATTTTTGTGTACTTACCAGCACAGAAAAATATTATTTGAAAACATACTGAAAATTTTATAGATAAAAATTATAGCATATAGTGGTTTTAATTGGTATATTTTTTGAATCCTAATGAGATTGAACTCTTTAATATATGCTTATTGTTACCCCCGTTTCTGCCTCTATGAATTAATTGTCTTTTCATATGCTTTACTGTTTTTTCTTGTTAATTTATAACAATCCTTAATCTACAAATAGCATTTATGTGTCCTATGTTGCAAAGAGATTTCCTCGCTTTATTATTTGTTTTTCAATTTTTATTTTCTTTTGAGTTCCTTCCTACAGTAAGTGGAAGAAGGCCTTTGCACTCCAAAACCATGTCAATATTTAGCTATATTTGCCCCTAGTAGTTTTGCTCTTATGTTTATATCTTTGCCAATGTGAAATGATCTTTGGAAGTTGATCTGAAGTAAATATCTAACTTTGTTTCCTTCAGTGGTTTGCCATTTATTCTAACACTATTTGCTGAATAATCCATGAGTATTTTACATTCTGATATTATCATGATGCCTTGTTGACAAATACATCTTTTCTCTAATGATGTAATTTTTATGTTTAGTTTATTTTAATTAATTTTACTTTCATCAAAGTAATAGAACTACATGGTTAAGAAATCAAATAGTACCAAGTAGCATAAAATATGAATAATATTTCCATACCCAAGCTTTCATTCCTGTCAGATATAAATACCTCCAACTCCTTCAGCAAATTTTTAACCCTTCTCATGCCTCCTTCCTAAGACAAAGCCCAGCTATTTGGAAGCCCATATATTCACATTCTACTGCCTACCAATACCTATACCACTTCCTGGATACAGTCGGCAAATATTCTCAAGCCACTCTTCCTCAATCAGTGAAGATTTTGGCACCTCGAATACTGTCTTTCTGTCACTCCACCTCTCCACATTCTTGAAGGTTTCAATACCCACATGGATGATCCATTTACTCTTCGTTTTTTTTTTTTTTAATTTTTTAACCTTTATTTATTTTTGAGAGAGAGAGAGAGAGAGAGAGAGAGAGACAGAGCATGATCAGGGGAGGAACAGAGAGAGAGGGAGACACAGAATCTGAAGCAGGCCCCAGCCTCCGAGATGTCAGCACAGAGCCCGAAGCGGGACTCAAACTCACAAACTGTGAGATCATGACCTGAGCTGAAGTCAGACGCTTAACCAACTGCGCCACCCAGGCGCCCCTACACTTCCAATTTTTAACGCCTTATTTTTCCTCACTTGGTGTTCCATTCTAACTTAGCTACCCATTTCCAGCTACGATCTAGATTTTGTCATTACCAGTAATGGTAGCACCTCCAAAATCTTATTTTCAGAATCACCCACTCTCTCATCATCACTTCCTATCAATAGGGAAATGATCAAAACCAGAAAAAACAAAAACAAACAAACAAACAAAACAGCTCATTACATCCCTACCATAGAATATACTACAAACATTTAAAAGATTGAGTTTTCTACACCAAAATGGAAACATTGCCAAGATATAGTATTAAGTAAAAATATCAAGTGATCATAAAATATGTACAGCATAAAACTATTTATGAAAAAAAGAGAAAATCCATAACATAAATCTGTCATCTATCTATCTCCCTACCTACCTGCCTGCCATCTATCATCTTCATGAGCATAGAAAATGGACTGGAAGGATTCACAGTGTTTTTATGGTTACCTTTGGCAAGAAGAGAATGACTGTGTGATGACTAGAGTAATGCCAATCCCTATAACAAATGATTTTTTAACCATGGGATTATATATTTGTGCATTATTCCTTTAGTTAAAAATAAAATCAAAATAAATACTCTAATTATATACTATCTCCCCCCCTCAAAATCCTAATCAGATATTGATTAATAATAATTTACAGACTCAGTACAAGAAACAGATATTGTCACAATATTGTCAAAAATTCCTGATGTCAGGAATGTGTTATTCCTCTATTTACTCACAGGTTTCTTTATGTGCTTCTTTATGCTTTCGTTATACATCCTACTCATTAGTTTATTCTAGCATCTTTTATATCTCTATTGTTATTGTTAAGACATTCCTTCCCTGTGATATCTCCTAATAGGGTGCTAATTAAAGGAAAACCATTAATATATAGAGGTCTGTTAAGTTCTAATTATATTTGGTTATCTCCTGATCACCTATCATAATTTAACATCTCTATGACTCAGTTTCTTCTCATCTTTAAAGATGGATAATTAAAGTGCCCACATGGCAGGTGTGCTGTGATGACTGAGTTAATAGCTATAAAACTATTAATAGCTATAAAACACTGACACCTGTGTCCAACACATTCCTCAGTCTTCTCTTTTAGGATCAAAATGTGCCAATTCATATTATCCTTTTTTCGTTCTTTTCTCCAGTTCATTTTGTTCCAACCAAAAGTTGTTAGGACAGTTTGGCTAAGATTCCCTTCACCACACCCAGGTCATTTCCTTTGCAGGCATTAAATTGCCAGCCTGTTGGTTCTTTTCTCACTTCTGTCTTTCCTTCACCACATGTTGAATGAATTCCTCAACCTCTCTGAGTATAGGAAGCCCTCTTCCATTGTTGCCAGGCCCATTTGCATATCTTCCCTCTTCTATTATTTTGGCACTCAGGTGGCATTTGTAAGAACAAGGTAATTAAATCACAAGTTCAGATTCTCATTTTGGACTGGAAACAACCTCTCTTTTCTTTTTACAGCCTAACTCCTGTCTTTGATCTGTTCAAGGACACCTCGTTCCTAATTATCCATAGTATTTCTCCTACACTTGTACATTTGTCTATAGATCCTCTTTCCCACCTTCCCTCCTTCATGTGCTTAAAATTTTTCAGACATTTTCTATTAGGAAAGGGCTAGGTACAAACACTTTCAGAAGTGTACTCAAGGTAAAGATCCTAATTAACACCCGAGTAGAAATGTCTTGCATGTCTAGTTCTGTGCCAAGAGAAATCAATCAGTAGTTAGAGCAGGAAATTAGAAAGATCAGTCTGAAACCAAGCTCTGTCATCTTCTCCAGTTATAATAACTCCTTGTCTCAATCTGTGAATTGTACTTTGCTAAAATTAAATTTTAGCAGTTACAACCAATAAGTATTTAATTCATATCTATAAAAGCAAAGGAGAGCAATTTATTATTGATAAAATAAATTTTCCTCTTAATCCTTCCCTGGCATTGCTAATGAATTACTTTGAACTAAAATTTTACTCTCAAAGAATCACCTTCTGAGTAGAATGGAGCGCTTGCTGCATTAAAGAACCCAAGGGAAGAATTATTTGGATCTATAACATAAAGTCACTAGGGAGGAAATTTCACACATTATTTATTTTCTCAAGAATCACAATCAGAAGGGCAAAATTTGTGCAGGAATCAAATCAAAAGTCACACACAGGCCTTTATTTGATTGACTAGAAAAGGAAACCACATGATTCCCAAATACCTAAGTCTCTTGGCTTCCAAGGAATGGAAAATTTGGATTATTCTAGGATTTAAAATTCCTTAGCACTGAGTTAAAACCTGCTTGGAACAGACTTCTAAAAATGTGTTTGGTCTAGAAATGTTATTTCAAAGCAGAGTGACATTTTGCTTATAAAGTTTGCCAAGGGCAAAGGGCCTTTAAGAAATTGTTTTTTTCCTTTTTTTTTCTTTCTCTTCTCCCCCTCTCCCCCACTATTGCCACATTCTAACAAATCCTTCTCATCTGCTGGTAGATTTACATGTTTCATTACATTAGGACCTCTACCTCAGCTTAGAGTAAGGGAAGACATTTCACCAGAGAAGCTTTCCCTCTATAAATATTTATTATATGCATACCTGTATCTATATGTTTCATTGTATTCATACTTATTTAATCACTTCAAACACTAAATGCTTTGGGATTGGCTCAAGTGGGATCAGGTGATTCCAGGTCAAATCCAATCTCTGTTCAGAAGTTCCTAGATGATACAATTGACCTGGACTCTGACCTCTATTTGGAGCATCGTTTTAGGGACTACTTAGTTACTCTGGGACCTGTGAGAATTCTGAAGGGTCCTCTGTGACAATGAAAGGCCTATAGAAGGTAGGTGGGAGAGTGAATAACTGAAATCCTTGCTCTCTCAACCTCACTCAGGACTAAAGGGAATTACAGGTTTACTGTTCACTGAAGAGAAACAAATGCCCCATTACACAAAAGGGATTAGGGCCTGGGGGAGCATTTACACCCTCAGAACGACATTGCTGTTTGCCTTGGGGTGTGAGCTGAGAGACATAGACTGCATTAAAAACAGATTCCAGATGAACCAGAATTGCAAAATAAATGCTACACAGGGTGAATAAAATTCTTTATAACCCCTGAGTAATAATGAAATAAAAATATTGATCCCATAAAGGATCTGAGGATTTTTCTCTCAGAGTTAACACGGGCAAATATTCTCATCATTCAACAGGAGAGTCCCTTCCTGAATTTTACCGGTTCCCACCCTGCAAAAGCCACAGACTATAATACAGAAAGAAAGGAAAAGCACAGCCTGTCTCATGACTGGGGAGAGACACGTATGCTTTTCCCGAAAGGCAGTACAGATGTGGAGTTTGGAATACCCAGTCTGCACTGTGAGTTGGTGTGTATGCAGAGGGTGCTATGTGAATTTTCACGTGCTGCCTTTGTTTCATGAATAAATATTAACACAGGTGTTCAGAAATGAAGAAAAGGAAGCCAAGATCATTTTCAACTTTTTGTGACTTCCTAATGTGTGTGTGTGTGTGTGTGTGTGTGTGTGTATGTTCACACATCACAATTTGAAATGAACGGGAAAGAAAATTTATAATCTTTCTATTTGCTCTGCCCACAATCTAAACCACCTTTAGAGTATGACTTTCAAGTGGACTGCTAAAAAACTCATAAAAGAAATAAAGCCAAGGAAATTAAAATTGACATGTGAGTAGAGCTCTCAGATATAATTTATTTAGTCAATCAATAAATATATTTTGAGCACACATATATGAAAGGACTGCTCGAGACATTATGAAGACGAAGGAGGATCACATGCAGACTCTGTACCTGGTGCTTATTCTCTCAGGGCACATAATGCACACAAACAGATAACAGCTCGTATATGCAAATAGTGATGCACATAAAAAAACAATATAACAAGTAATCATCATGCAAAGTAGATGGGTATAAATGTCATGAGAGAGATGAAAATGATGTCTCCTAGGATTTCTAAAGACAGATTGTCTCTATTTAGTGAGGGGGCAGGTGATCCTTGAGAGGCCTATCATCTGGGCCCTGAGGGGTGGATGACCTTTGGACATCTTTAGGCCACAGCATAAGAGGGTAGAATTCAATGGGAAGCTGCCCAACACTGTGCAATCCAAGGACATCCTTAGGCATTACTATAAAATGATGAGATTAGCTTTTTGTTCTTTCTTAGTTTCTCTTTCTCTACCCTAACTAAATGACTAACTTGATAATTTGACAAACTAACTCATGTTAATGCATTAATGGCTAATAAGGGTGAAATTCTGCTTTTCCCAGCTACTTATGTTTTAACATGCTTTAATTCTTATTACTGTAAAACAGCTATTCATTATATAAATGACTATTCGGCTATAACCTAGGCTGAAATCTGTGGAGATGTGTTTTGCTGTTTCCATTTTGATTTTTAACCCCATTTTCATTCACAACTTAGGGCAGGGCAGCCTAGATAGCTCCACACTTGTTAGCACTGCTTCCTATGGCAAAGCCAGGATCTGGACCAGCTTGGATCTAGACTCAAACATCAGGTCTATGGCCAGAGATCAATTTCAGTGACCTGTGGGTTGGCACCTCTTAAGCTGGGTAGAACCACAAAGGAGACAATTTACGTGTGTTGCCTACTATTATCTTCAAATCCATGAGCCAATACAAATTGATATTGTTAGTACTAAACAAAGCAAAAATTGATGGGGTGAAGGAAGGGAGGGGAGGAAGGAGCAAAGGTGACAAATCGAACAAAGGTGATGCTTTTCTGATTCTGAGCAAAGAGTCAAATAGAATAAACAGTGCCATGGCCTTGAAAGTCCTGTTCTTTGTGCAGGTGGAGCTAACATGAGAGGTGGAACTGGCCAGGTCACAGCGTTGGGTTAGGGTTTCCCATGCCCATCATGGGGTTAACTGGAGCAAAATTAAGGTTACAAAACTCTAAGTTCTACAAAGATGGTAAGGCACAGTTTTAGACAAATATGGGAATTGTTCTTTTTAGTTAGGTGGAATGAATAATGTTAATAAAAAATAAACCAATGCTTTCCCTCTCAGATGTATCTAGATGTATCTTCTGCTTGAACGGGACATTTGCCCAGGTTCCAACACATAGCTGACCTATGTCTTTTTTGTTTCTCAACACACAGAAGTCTAACTTTTATATCCTCTTGTGGTTTTTTAAGTGTTTATTTATTTTTTTGGAGAGAGAGAGAGAGTGCAGGCACAAGTTAGGGAGGGGCAAAGAGAGAGAATCCCAAGCAGGTTCTACACTGTCAGTGCAGAGCCCAATGTGGGGTTCAGTCTCATGAACCATGAAATCATAACCTGAGCCAAAATCAAGAGTCAGATGCTCAAGCAACTGAGCCACCCAGACACCCCTAACTTTATATCCTCTTGTATAGACACCGTTGGGTGTCTGTCCAACGTTCATACCACTTTTTCCTCAGCAACCCAGGCCTGATCTTATTTGAACAGCTGTGTGCCCAAGCCCAGAATCCATTGCAATTGATTTAACTCTTAGTCACGACCATCCATGTTCCCCTTACCAGAGACTGGTCTAGGGAATGGCATATAACCTAGATGAGGACACTAAAATGTAAAGGAAAATCTGCTGGGGCTTTTAGGAAGGATTTTTTTTCTCTGATAAGTGGCATGAATGGCATTTAAAAACAAACATCTTCTTTTGCTTCCATTGTCTTTCCTACTTGAGGATGTGATGCTTGGAGGTACAGGAGGTATGAGCTTGAGAAAAAGCATGGTAGACGCACTGAGGATGGGAGAGCAGAAAAATAAAATCATTTATACCATTATTGAGCCATGAACTCTGGGCTTCTTGTTTATTAAGCAATTCATTGGTTTATGGTTTAATTTATTCTCATTTGGATATTCTTTTACTTTCAACTCAAAGCATTGAAATGGACATTTACACTGAGCTGCCAGCTGAGGAGCTGGGAAAAGCTGTGGATTAACAAGAGAGCTTTGAAGCATGGCCCCTAAATGGTAGCGCAGTGGAGACGACATGGTTTTAGAAGTAGATCACTGCTCTTTGCCATCTTCTCCAATGCAGGACACAACATTCAGTTCTCAATTTTCCAAAATTGAGAACTTGTCTCATAATGAGCTGGCCTGCACTCGCTCCATTCTTCTTCTACCTCTTTCACTTCTTCTTCTACAATCACAAGCACCGCTATTCCTCCCTTATTCACAGATAGGCTCTTCTCTGAGGTCCCCATCTGGATCCTTTCCCTTAGCAGTCTCATCTACTGCCCAAACTTCAGTTCTCTTATCCTTACAAAGCAACTCTCCAAGTTTGACTCCAACTTTGCTTTGTTACTCCACACGTGAGGCTTCAATTGACTATAGCCCATTTCTTACTGGGTGTTCTACCAGCAGCACAAACACAGATATATGCTGAACCAAACTAATCATCCCAAGGTCAGTAACCACTCCTGTCTCTGAGTTCTCAAGTCGTTTGGTACTTCTTTGCCCATACTGCATCTATACAACACACTGCTATCAACTGGACCTCTGAATTCCCTCACTCATTTTTTACTCCTCTCCATATCTCTTGCCTCTAGTTTAGCTCATCACCAAATCCTACCTGGACCTCTGTAAAAGACTAAAATCAAGAGCTTTTTAAGAAATTTCCACTCCATAGTCCATCTTACCCACAGCTGCCATAGCGTTCTTTCTTACTCAGAAGTCTTCAAGAGCAGCCTTGCCTTCTGAATGAAATACTAACTCCTCATGTAGTATGATAGCCACCCACGAGAACATAGCTAACTTATCATTTTAGCTTTACCTCTTGCTATTTATCTATTCATTTTCTGTGTTCCTAGCTAAACATGACCAATGATCTACCTTAATGGTGAACATTTATTGAATTCTTAGTATGTGCCAAGAACAGTGCTTAAGCATTTTCATTCAACATGTAGTCACCAAATAATCACAGACCACCTGTAATATGTTTAGCACTTGTCAAAGATACAGTGAAACAGACAGGGATTTGCCTTCTACAGTCATAGAGCTTATAGCTTCATGCCCCTTATCTATTTCATTCTTGACATAATCTTCTGGAAGTAGGTGTTGTAATCAACATCATTTTACAGATGAGGAACCAGGCTCAGAGAGTTTTAGTAACCCCTCCAAAGACTTAAAGAGAAGAGATGCAGCTTCCAGATCTCTCATGCTCCAGATACCTATGCCATGTACACTCCCCTTCTCCACCTTTTTCTGGACCCTTTCCTTCATGCCCACCCATTGACCACAGATCCTTGAGGGGAGCGAGAATGTTGTATTCTTCATTGTAGCCCCCATGCCACGTAGCACAGTTGAGTAGTATCTTTATAACTCAATACATGTTTTGAGGTTAAATGAAATAGACATAAGAGCATTTGTGACATCACTCCCTAGAGTCTTAATCTCTCATTCAGGCTCTCTCAGTGCTGAGCAAGGGCCTCTCTCAGAGTGATTGATCATCAGTGGTTCTTAACTGTCTGAAATAGAAGACAATATGCTTCACCCACAGCTTCTAAAACAAGATTTCATTGGTTCATCTGTTCCTGTGCTTAATAAGCAAGATTAATATTCATTGTAAATTCAACTGTTAAGATGCAGTTACCAAATCCCATGTTTATTCCTCTTTCCAATATGCACTACTGCATTCTGCTAACGTTTCATCATGTTCTGCTACAATGCATTATGGGCAGGATTGGTGACATTTGTTTGGAATCAGACACCTGTTATCAATTTGGAGTGTGGCTTATATATCCTGCTTCAAAATGTCCAGGGGCCAATGGAGATGAATGAGGCATATTTAATGTCCTCGCTGCTTTGTGTAGCTCCACTTTACATATAAAACCACGGAGAAATACCCTACTAAATATAGTCTTAACACAATCATCATGGAAAGAATTATCTTTAACACAAACTATAGTGCTTTTGTTCATCTGGCTTCATGCATCACTACCTCTCTCTCATAGGACTTAAATGACATTTCCTTTCATTCTTTCAGATATGACACCACAGAAAAATCCAGTCTCTGAAGTTAAAATATGGAGAAGCTGAGGGTGAGTTCTAACAGTATCAAATAACATGCAAAAGTCCATGATAATTGTGGATTATTCCAAGAATGCATATATTTAGGGCAGAATGTGGATCAGCCATTCAACAAACACGTATTGAGCATCTACCGTCCAAGAGCAATCTTCTGTGCTGGACAAGATAGATTGCCTGCCCTCAGAGACACTGCAGTCTAGAAGGGGAAGCGAGAGAAGCATTCAGGCTACAGTGAGCTATCATAATGCTTTTAATAAGATGCACCCAAAAGAGACACTTCAGTTTGAAAACTCAAGAGAACTTTGAAGAAGAGTTGGCAGTGAGGCTGCAGAAGTTGAAAAACATATATAATAAACCAAAGGTAAAAAAAAAAATAGCACTCGAGGAAAAATAAGAACCAGAGATAAATGATAGTATATGGATAAACTGAATGGAGACTAAGAAAAAAAATGTATACTTAGAATCCAGAATTGTTGGCCCCTAGGGCAACTTAATATATCACTCTTTAACTCAGAGATATCAAACCAAACCATCACTCATTCAAAATGCCTAAAGTAATTTTCATTACAGTAGATTGAGTTTGGCCACACAGTCTTTGACACTCTTTCCATGAAGAAGCGTAGCCTGTGTCCCACCACCTTGAGTTTCAGCAAGCTCTATGACTGCTTTGGCCAATTAAATACAATGGGAAATGACACATGACAACTTCCAGGCCTAAACCTCAAGATAGTGGCAGCTTCTACTTTCTGTCTCTTGGAATCCTTACCTTTGTACTCAAGTCCTCTTATTTTTTAAGAAAGCTCAAGAGATTCTGAGACCTGTGCCAAGAGCCCCAGCTGGGCTCCCATCTGAAAGCCAGAACCTGTTTGCCAGCCATGTGTGAGAGCCATTTTGGAAGTGGATCCTCCATCCATAGCCAAGCCACCCCAGCTGAGAGTGCATGGAGTGAATATAAGTCATATCTTCCGTGCCCTGCCTAGACTGCAGGTTAATGATTTAAGTCACTAAATTTGGGGATGATTTGTTACACAGCAATGGATAGTTCAAACTAGCACCTACTTTAAGAAACTGGTGTTGGCTTTCAATGAAAAGATTGTGTTGATGAATTCATAGAGATATTAGAGCTGGTGCTGTTTGTGGTACAGACCTCCCTCCATCTTGGTGGGTCGCATGTTAAATCAAAGTAGTTATAAAGGATGATGGGACTGAGAGGTCTCCTACAACTCTGCCATTTATATAAAATACTTTCATATAACAGTCATATAAAAGAACTCTGAGAGATGCTGTTGTTCAGATTCTCCATTGTGATCAACCAGACAATAATCCCAGCTGAAATGAACACATGTTCTCAATTAGAATCTATTGATAATAATTGGGAACATAGTACATGCCAAGCGTAATTTCTACTAATTGCTATCAGAGTCTAAAAGATCATAGTGAGAATGAGAGACAGTCAAGAGTAATTTTTTTAAAAAGCCATCTTCTGTATATTGGGTCTTACAAACCCACCTCACAAAGCTTTTGGGACAATTAATGAGATGGTGCTTCTAAAGTCGTTGGAATCCAGCAGAACAAAAATTACAACCAATAGAAAATATTGTCAGTATCAACTGATAATGCTGAAAGCTATTTTTAAGGAAAAAATCAATATAAAAATTTAATAAGCAAAGAAACACATATTGTAATAATTTGGTTTGTTTCTGTGACAGCCTTCCTCCCAGTCACCCAGGCTTGAAATCTGTGTCTCACTTTTAAAAACAATTGCAAAAAAATTAGATTCTGTCTCCACATTATCTTTGCTTCTGCTTCTCCCATCCTTTTCCACTGCCACTTCCCTACTTCAATATCTTGACACCTATCCTACTGTAAGCACTCCTAATTGGTCTCCCTGAATCCAGTTTTTTTCCTTCCCAGGTCAACTTAGACAGTTTCCAGATTCATTTTTGTTTATGTCACTCCCTTGCCTTAAAACCTCAATTGTTTCCTATTGCCTCAGAAAAAAGTCAAACTCAGAACAAGGTATCATGGCTTCTAGGACACATCCAGAAATACCCCAAAGTCAAATATAAAGTGGAGGCTACAGTGGGAGGCTGAGAGTGATCTTTGGGCCAGGACAGAATGCTGTGGACTCAGTGCCACCCCAGCTGAATTTCCACACCATGTTGTAATTATCTGATCCAAGGAGTAAAAGAGAATGATCCCTCTCTAGAGAGAGACTGAGGAGTAGGATAGCATCCTGTCCATGAATTTAATCAGGCTCTTGCAGGTGATAAGTCCACAAGTTCTCCCAGCATTTTTGTAGCTGAAGGAGTATCTATAATAACCATATAGCTAGAAATCAGTCCCTGTCCTATTACTGGTTTTACTCAAGTAGGTACATTTTGAAAAGAAAGAAATGAAAGAAGGAACTTGCATTACTCTGGAAGGTAATGACAAAACACTCACCACTATTCTAATACTATTCATGGGGCTATCAAGACCAGCTAAGGAAATGTTTCTTTCTTTCAGTGCTTACTAAAGAAGTCTCAAACTGGAGGCTCCTGATTGCATTTAGGCTGGATCCAGCCCGGTAGATCTGTTATACAATGCTTACAATTTTTACTTTGGTGCCAAGATTTTGAAACTCTGGAATTGTCATCTAAAAAAACACTGATTTCCAGCTTCCTTCATATAAAAATCTCAGGAAATAAAAATATTGGACCCATAAGATCAAAGTCGGCAAGAGCTGAGTATTGGCTGTCTCATTAGGACAGGGCACATAGGACACATTTTACTAAACTCCCTATCTAACATGCTTCACTCATTCATGTACTTCTCTCAAGAGGCAGTCAAGTTTGTGTCCACTGATTTATTTCTCTCAAGAGGCAGTCAAGTTTGTGTCCACTGATTTATGCTGTTTGGTCTCTGAAAATTCAAATTTGCTCTAGGAAGGGAGGTGTGTGTGTGTGTGTGTGTGAGAGAGAGAGAGAGAGAGAGAGAGAGAAAGGGGGGGAGAGAGAATGCAAACCAGTGAATCTCAGGAGAGTCAGTTTGTCAGGGATACCTCCAAGGTGTGCCAAAGGCTACGCCAATCCCTATGCTTAAGCACCGCATCATCTGCATCCTTCATAACTCAGACTTGAGTTATGATTCTTGGGGGAAATATGA